>NC_045129.1:36770659-37411014 GCF_007655135.1 Punica granatum
TATGACGTCCCGAGGCACGAATAATAGGGAATTTTCAAAATCTTCACACTTGAAGAATTAAGTCATCACAATATTGTGATTTCTCTATGCATGACGACTTGTGAAAGGAAGCGCGACGACCATGTCGAATGCATTTGACATGACTCTACGATCCATCAGCTACATAATATGTTTTCTCTTCAAGTCAATTCTTCTTCCTACGGTTGATTTAATTTTTCCGAATTTTCAATTTTTTGTTTTTTTTTCCAATAATTTTTCGGGTTATTCTTTAATTTCTAATTTTTCCTATTTTCATGTGATTTTTATGAATTTTCTATAATTTTTAAATTTTTCTTTATATATAATTTTTTCATAGTTTTAATAAAATTTTAAATATTCCTATTTATTTTTTTGAACTTTTCACCTAATTCATTTTATTTTTGTGAATTTCTATGTTTTTTAAATTTTTTTTAAATTTTGTGAGAGGCACGCAACTAGTCAAGTCTTGTATGCAATTGTGGGTCCACATTGACGTCATATTAACTCCACATAAGCAAATGAACTCAAAAGCTTAAAGGACTTAAATATCGGGCCATTTCTTAGACGGAGTGAAAACTAATAATTTTTTCGTGATAAAAAAAATTTGGATCGAACAGAGATTTCAAATAAAATTTAGATTTTTTTTAATGCGATATACCTATCTGATTTAGTTTTTCGTATTGGGAAAGTACTTCTATGTATCCCAATCTTTATACTTTTTTTCAGTTTTATCCTAACAACGATTTTTTTTTCTGAGGAACCTAACGTTACTATTTTGATTTCAAATCTATCCCCGGGGACAAATGGTGATATCAAACTAGTAACGTTAGGATATCTCAAAAAAAAATTACATGTTATGATAAAACTAAGAAAATGAGAGAACCTTAGGATACATAGGAGTATTTTCCCTTTCATATTCTATTATATTATAATTATGACATATCAAAATTATGTTAATTTTATTGTAAAATATGTGATGTTATATATATATTTTATATGCATTTGTTTTTTGGTTTTATAATCGATTTAGTTTTTCATATATATATATATATATTTATACATATTTATACATATTTGTATTAAATTATTGAAATATCTTATATTGTTATTTAAGTGAGAGCATCATTTTGTAACCGCTTTAATTTTTTTCTATAATTTAATTTTATTGTGAAACCATATTTTTATTTGTTCTCCAATTTTTGTTGAACAAAAAAGAAGTCCTTAAAAAAAAAAAGAGGCGAGCTACATATGAGTTACACTTGGAGATGGAAGTCTTTCCATTTAATACAACTACCAAAGTATTCACAAAAATGAATCATAACTCTCATAAATCTAACAAATTTTTCGTGAAATTCAAAATCGAAATTGGATAAGAATATGAAAGCAATTGTGCACATGCATAAAATAATTAATAATATCACATAACACCATCCTTAATATGGAACAAAATTTTATAAATTAAAATTACGTTTACTGTGTGCATAGCGTGGGCCACGTACTCTAGTAATATTGAGGCAAAAAATAACATCACAAATTATATTAATAGAAAATTGTGTTATATTATATATATGTATTTTTTAAAATATTATTCAAATATATTATATTATTTCATAGAAAAAAGAATGTTATAATCTACCATCAGAGCTTATCCTGTTCGATACCTTTTTATTATGGTTGGATCAATGTGGAATTCATTACAAAGTGTTGATAGGACGATAATCTAGTACCCCTGAATGATATAATTCATACTTGGAGCTCAGCATTTAAACAGACACACAACATGATATTTCATGATTTTACCAACACTCATTTCACTGCTCCATTAGATAAAATCAATGGGTATAATAGAATATCAAATTTTTTTTTTTACTGTAAAGAAAAAATATCATGGAAGTGATTGAAGCTGTTATTAGCCATTGATGTCTCCGTCCTCATGCGCGCCATGGCCATGCAGAGAGGCTTACGTGCCTGCGCACTGCTCGGAATTTCTACGTTCCGTGGTTGAACTCACCGTCGAAATGTTTTCGTACTTGAAATAGTAATGTTCCATATACTATACATTATTGTACTTTCCATTATTTGAGATTTTAATTCAAATATTTCGCTCAAGAAGAAGAACAGTATTTCCTCCTTGTACGAAATATATTTCGTTGTTCGAGTGCGAAAACATATTTCGTTCTTCAGAGCAGCGACTGAAGGTTTCGCCAGTAGAAATTCCCACGCGCCGCCACTCGTCAAGTGCAGCCACTGCGGTCAAAACCGGCGTCGTGTCCTGTTGGCGGACCACAGACGCAAAAGAGAGGAAGCCGACTGAATTTTCGCAAAAAAGAAAAAAAAAAAAGAGTCCGGTTCGGTACATCATAAATAAAATAAAATAGCCATCTGTCGCGATTTATCCAATAATATAATGCCACCTAGATGTAACGGCATATCTCCTAAATTTTATGGGGCTTTTTTTAAAAATAATAATAATAATAATTGATTGCGAAGAATCTTTCCTCTTCTTCTCCCCTCACGAGCGAACCCTAATTTCTCTTTCCTCTGACCAAATTCCCGATCTTCTTCTTTGAAATTTCCGATCATTGCCGGCCTCCTGCACCCATATATAAGTTGGGGGAGAGAGGTGGGGAGAGAGGAGTCATTTGGTCGTCGAATCTGAAGATAGGGCTTGACAGAGGGTCGTCAAATTTCGGGGGCGTCGATTCTCATGCCATCTTCGATCATCGGGGCTTGAATTCGTGATTTTTTCGAGACATGGGTTCCGCGGTGTCGGATGAGTTGCTGGGGACTTTCGCCCCGATCATAGTATACTGGTTATATTCCGGAATTTACATATTGTTGGGATGTTTTGACAATTACCGGCTGCACTCCAGGAAGGAGGAAGACGATAAGAATTTGGTATCCAAAGGAACTGTGGTCAAAGGCGTTCTTCTTCAACAGATTGTTCAGGCTATCGTAGCAATTATTTTGTTCACGGTATGAAATTTCCTCTTTTCGCGATTTCCATTTATGAGTCTGTCGCAAAGCAATTGATGATCTTCTTTATGTCAACGATGAAATGAAGTTCAAAATACCAGAATTAGAATTTTTATATTTTTTTCCTTTTGATTGGGAGGGTATGCTCTTCGAGTAGACATCTTTCATTGTCGCTTAGATGCTAAAAAATTGTTTTTTCCCTTTAAGGTTTTAGTATGGTAGTGGTTTGATCGTACGATGTTCTTGTGAGGCAATAGATTTCTTGATTATCAACTTGTGATGTGAACTTGTGTCGAATCCTTTCCCGTGAATGTTTCTGCAGATGGGACTGACTTAGAACCATGGAAAGGTTTTGTCTGTTGATGTGTCACTGTCATAGATTGTTACCTTCAGCTGCAAATTTCACCTATCTAGATTAGATGAAAGCAGCCCTATGTCCCATATGTAAATTCAACACGATGGGTGTAACAGTATTATGCAGGCATCCTACTTAGTCTTCTTCATCATACTTCGCTTTATCTCCACATCTACATCTATCATAGCTTAATGGTAGGCGTGATCATTGAAGCTGTTGTTATATATTGCACCATTGATTATGTTAGTCCAAAGCGATGGATTTCGATTTTTAAGTTCCTTAAATTGTCTTTCCTTTGTTGAAGTTAACCGATGAAGCAGAGGGAAAGGTGAGATGTAAACAGACCAAAACTTGACTGGGAATCGAAAAGTTATCCCTCAGATTATGTATGCATTAATTTGTATGTGATAAAATCTTTGTATAATTGATGTCATCAATCTTTTCGGGAATTCACTTGTTTCTTTCCATAGTTTTGTTTCTCAGAGGATACAGGGAAAGATGTTGGTCATAATTTTGAGCTTAAATTCATCGTTCCTGTTGCAGGTCACAGGAGACAGTTCTGGGGCTTCTGCAGGTTCAGGCACTTCCCTTATCGTCCTTGCAAGGCAGTTCATTACCGCGATGCTGGTCCTGGACACGTGGCAGTACTTCATGCATCGGTACATGCACCATAACAAGTTCCTCTACAAGCACATCCACTCGCAGCACCATCGCCTTGTGGTCCCCTATGCCTTTGGGGCCCTCTACAACCATCCGATTGAGGGCCTCCTCCTTGACACGGTCGGGGGGGCCCTCTCCTTCCTTCTCTCGGGCATGTCCCCTCGAACCTCCATATTCTTCTTCTCATTCGCCACCATCAAGACAGTCGACGACCACTGTGGCTTATGGCTTCCAGGGAACCTATTCCACGTCTTCTTCAAGAACAACACTGCCTATCATGATGTTCACCACCAGCTATATGGGAACAAGCACAACTTTTCCCAGCCGTTCTTTGTGATGTGGGATCGGATTCTCGGGACTTACATGCCCTACACACTAGAGGAGAGAAAAGGAGGTGGGTTCGAGGCCCGGCCGACGAAGGAATTCAAGGACATGTGAGCTACGACACTTGAGCGGTTTCTTTCTTTTTCACCCCCTCACACTGCCGATGGTGCTGCCTGCTTTTTCTATGTAGCTTAGTGTATATATACTGTTGTGCATTTACTTCTTTTCGGGTTATTTTAATGTTTAGTATCATAATACGAATTTTTGTGGATGATTATTATATCGAAGCCTTTGTGTGATCATCTTGAAGGTAGAATACACTTGTTGATGACAATGGTTTCTGTGAATTATCCCTGAAAGACATTTTTGTCCGAGCCATGCAAGTACGATATTAGGTAACTGGTTGGTTATTCTCGGCAGCTTTCCATATTCAATGCGTGTGCTTCTTCGCCGGTACTAAGTCTCGAGGTACAACCCTGCAAGGGTGATGGTGTCATGTCGTAAATAATTTGCTTCAGATCCTTTTACATATCAAGTGCTGATGAGCAATAAAAGCAAGGAAGAAAAAAAATGATCAGGGCCTGCCATTTGTTCTAGAAAAAGCATGACAAATCGGAAACTGGTTTTTGGTGAATTGCCGACTGGTCGCCTGACAGTCAAGGCAAATATTGGATCATGGAGAGCGACGACGCAATGCGCATAGTGATAGGCCATTGAGGACGGTACAACGATAAGCTTGTCCGTCTACCTCCTCGAGACAGGATATCGTATATGAATATGATGCAACCTAGCGAGTTAAGTGGTCAGCTTTGCAAAGAAATGTGAAGGATTCTGATGATCTTAAATTTCCATTGGACTTATACGGATTTAAGATCTACCCACTTAAAAGTTTAAATCGATAAGTGTTGGTACTCAAATCTCATATAAACTCATGATTACTCTTTCATTTTTTCTATATGAGATTATAATTTATAACACTTGCCCTCACGTGCAACGTGTGGTCTATTTCTGCTTACGCGTTGTCACGTGCCTTTAAATGTCCGCCCTCAATAACTTATCTCGAGTTGGTCTCTCATCTCTTTTGAACTTAGGCTTAACTACCTCGATGTGGGCTTCTTCTTCACTGGCGGGTGTTGAGTGTTGTTCTACACGGAAAAATTGAGAAAAGAAACCATAAGCTTATATGAGATTTGAGTTCAACAACCTATCGGTTTAAGTTTTTGGGTTATAAATGGGCTCAAGTTTGTGTAGGTCAAAGTGAGAATTTTACATGGTATAAGAGTAGAAGATCTTAGCATAGTCGTGACCTTCCGTTGCTTGGAGCACCGGCGTGTCCAGCTTGACCGGGCACGCCCGATAACTCCAATTCCGCTATAGTTCTTGAAATCCTTGCCTGACAACCCCAATTCTGCCTTGTTTTTTGAGGCTTTGTCGATATCCCTACAATGTCTCCGATCTTTCGCTCAACCTAGTGGTCCATTCCTCACACACTTTCTCCTTCTAGGCCATTCCCTCAACCACGCCATTTTTTTACACCGCAACCCTCTATCATCCGACTCTCTCACTCAATGAACTCGTCATTCGATCCCTTTAGTACTTAATTCTTCAATCTTCTGATATGAATTGCGAGCTTTGCTCTTCCTTTGCCTTTCCCGTTGCAAACTAAGCCAAAATTGGCCTTATTCTCCTCTCAGCGTAGTTGTCTCACTTCTACTTTGTTATTGCTGCTCCTTCAATTCATGCAGTCCCCCCTACTTTCTTCCTCTGCTAAATTGTTGCTTTCGTGTCTCCATACACCACGTGCAGCCCATGCTCGCTCTCTAGCCATCCGGCAACTTAACGAGAACATCCGGCATCTTAACGAGTTCCCTTAATCTCCTTCATTCTTTCTGGCCATCCTGAGCTTCGGCCATGACCTTGTTATCACGAGATATCTCTCAGCCTCTCTAATATTAACCAGTCATCACAGCTTCTCCCTCTCTGTCGGTTTCCGATCGCTTGGCATATTCTTGACCTCATCACCCTCTCTCAATCATATTTAGTTCCGGCCTCACAAAAGTACAATTGACTTCTTTTTCGTCTTCGAGACTCTAGCGGAGCTGCTGCTATCATGTCCTCCTTTCTTTTCATGGATTGATGTTGCTATGGTGTCTTCATTCGTTCTTTCACAGATTTTAATTTACTCTCTTGAGTCAGCAATATCATCCTCTAGGCTTCCAATGCTTAGATGAAGAGCTTCTATGATGGCTATGAACGGGAATGCAAATCTAATTTATTTGGAGCTAAGGAAGAAGAAAAGGATAGGGGCCACATCACTCTGCCCAATTTTCAACAATGCCCACCTAATGGTAGAACAACTCAATGATGACAATCATATGGCAAGAAAATTAATAAGGATTTTCACTGATCCAATCACAACGTGAACTTCATCCCATGACGCTTGCGAATGAGTATTAGAGATATCATATTAAGGATATCGAAAAATATCTGATATTTATGATATTGTGTAATTTTTTATATCCTCCATATTTATTATAATTCGTCTACTATAAATAAGAGCACCTCCACATGATTATGTGTGGGAGCCAATTCTATATATTCTTGAAATTCTTCAGATGCGAGCCCACTCCAAACTTGTTAAGTATTCGAATTACCATAAGATCATTGATTGCTAACCAATCTGCCGAAACTATCCTTATAGTGAAGGAGGCAGTCACATGGCCATTGGTATGGGCGTTGCCTCTAAGGGAAAGAGTTTTAATCGTCTTCCCCAGAGCACCGTGGGCCCGACTGTGGACCTTTTGACATTAGTATTGGCATTGTATCCGACATGACTGGGCTATTGGCCCATGGGCCTGGTGGGCCATAAGGCCAGTTATTACATCAACTGAGGCCCAATGAAGTCAACGTTGGTCGTCGTAGTCGTTTTCTTCTTCACTTCATTGCTTACGGGCTCGGATTAGTTCAGCTCAGGTAGCTTCAGCCTTATCCGATGCCCGCATAGAAAGAGACGGCGAGCTCCGATTAAAGACCTTGATTGCTCGCGTCTGCTCGGAAATGGGTTCTCCGGCGGTGGCTGCGTCCCTCTTAGCTCAGTCTCAACTCTGCTTCTTCTCCAGCTCGCCGGGCCTGTCCTCGGGGAAGCAGGCGCGCGCCTTTCTTCGCAGCCGAGGCGCCAGCTTTCCGTTCCTCTTATCGACCCGCCGTCATCTGAGGGCATTTTCGGATCGGAGTAGAGCTTCTCCGGTTCGATGCTACAACGCTGGAGAAGAATCCGAAGAAAAGGTGATGAGTTGATAAGAAAATTGTAATGGAACTTCGATTCAATTGTTGAGTGAACCCGTCATATTGACTTGTTTTCTCTGTGTGTGTTTGGCTTAGGAGAGTGGCAGTGGTTTGGACTGGCCGGTACTACGGCGATGGGATGTGCCGTGGCAGTGGCAGACGGTTTCTCTTACCTCCCTTGCCTGTGGAGTAAGGTATCATCGTCCACTTTTAGCAATTTGTTTGCCTGTTCATATTATTACAGTTCTTGTTCATATATTTGTCTTCAGTTATAGTTGAGGCAACCTTTGTCAAAATTCTGCACTTGCCATATATGTTCCATTGCAAGAATCCTCCAAAAAAGCTACTTGATATGCATTATGGTCTCATTCTACTCGTTGGGTTCTGTCTCAAAAGTTCAGATCCCTCGGTTGCTGCCTGTTTCGTTTCGATCGATCTAAATTAGTTTTCAGCATGAACTCTTTCAGGGGGCTGACCAAGTCGTTGCACACTGTTCTTTCGAGGAGTGGAGTTTTTCAAATATTGGTTTAGACTGTAGGATGAGTCTAATCTTTTCCCAGGCAGTTTTGTTGTGACAGGATTGATAGAGACGGCAGCAATATCATACTTGGGCCTTCGGCTCGAAGAGTTGAGCTTGGATGAGAAGGCAGAAATTCTTTTTCTTGATCAGGGGTATACATTTGCTGTAACTTTCCCAGTGTATATTTTTGAAATTGCAGCTACATATGGTCGTCTTAGATTTGTCTTTTGATTTTCTTGGCAGTATAACTACTGCAGTTACACTTGGAGTTCTGTTTGGCATTACCAGGAGTTTTCAACCACTTCCGAATGACATTTTCCGATACGGTATTGTTGCACTTGCTAATGACTCAGTTTACTTATCATGATGCACCAGTCTATATACAAATTTCCTAGCATGCTTTCAAGGATCTCAACGACCAACCAGGTTCACTATAGTTGGGCCTCTTCGGTCATTCAATAAATAGATAAAAAAATATCCAGTTAAAACAACTCCTTTAAATTTCTGCGTCATATATTCTCGAGTGTTTATTGACATTCACTAGTGTTTCTTCAGATTTGAGGGAGCCTTTCAATCTACAGAAAGGATGGGTCTTATGGGCTGGAGTAGGTCTTGTTGGCGCTATAGGCGCTATTGCATTGACGGGAGCTGCTATGTCCTTTTCCAATGGTGAGCCCCCACAAAGAGAGGTTAGAACATTTGCAGATACTCTGGCTATAATCCCAAAGGAATCTGCATATCTTGACTGTGTTTTATTTTCTGATTTCAGACTGATGCTCTTGTACGCTTGCTTCCGTTGATCGGTTCCTCAAGCATAAGGTAATTTTTAAGATTATTGATTGGTAACCTTTATCATGTCAAATGGCATTTTGCTTCTAACTGTAAGATCCATTGCAGCACGGCTTGCTTGGTTGGCATTACTGGTGTCCTCGCTCCAATTCTTGAGGAGACGGTATTTCGAGGGTTTTTCATGGTGTCCCTAACAAAATGGTATAGTAAATATTTTATTGGCATTTCAAGTTTGTAGCTTTTCTTTTAATATGTCCTTGTGATAATTATACAATTTCTTTTTACCAGTTTAGTTGGAAAAATCTTTTTCTTTGTGGAAAGTCTCGTTGGACCATAGTAGTATCTTCTGCGGGTTTTGTTTTGGTCCTGAATTTCTCAGCCTCTATGAACTGATGATAGTGTCATATTTTGTATCGGTAAATGAACGAGTTGGACAAATGTAGAAGCTTGACGTAGTATTTTCTCCCTAAACCTAGTCCCTTTCAGGAAAAAAACAAAATATTCAAATAAGGTACCACTAAATCTAAATTCGCTAATAAAGGTACTGGTTTCTCAAATAAGCTACCCTAATAAGGTACTGGTTTCTCAATGATTGTGAACTGAGCATGCATTCCGCAAGTGTGCCACTAAATCTAAATTCGCCGAAGACCTGCAAAATTCTTTCCGCAGGGTCCCCACTCCTATTGCCATGCTGATCAGTGCAGCTGTGTTTGCTGTGGCACATCTTACTCCAGGAGAATTTCCTCAGCTTTTTGTCCTCGGTAACATCTCCATAGCTCAGATTTCAGTAAACCCTTTTTCTCAATGAATTGTGATTAACTTGTGGTCCTTCTACATTCTCTGAAGTCTGAAGTATGTTTCACTTCTCGTGAGCTATTTTTTTACCCCCAAAGTTCACTGGAAGAGCACTTTCACTTTCACTTGCACCTGCAGGGATCGCCTTGGGGCTCTCGTACGCTCAAACTCGAAACCTTTTGACCCCAATCACAATTCACGCCCTCTGGAATTCGGGAGTCATTCTCCTCCTTACCTTCCTTCAGGTAACATCCCTTCCAAAGCTTTCACTGGGCTCCCGATTTCCATCTTCCGCATGCTGGCAGAACTTTGTTAACTCGATCATATTTCTGAGAACTGTTTCCGTTGGATTGTTTTCTGCAGCTCCAAGGATATGATATAAAGGAACTGCTGCAGGCTACCTGAAAGAGATGGATTAATAATTTTTGCTCTTGTAATTTTCTGTATTTTCTCCTCAAATCTGGCCAGTGTCTCATTTTCTCTTCTAATATTTTCCTCCTCTAATTTTTCTTCTGTATTTTTATGAATTACATAATTTTGTATAAATATTTCTACCGCCGTGAAATTAGCTATCGCTATTGTAATATAAGAATGTAAAATTTACTCTTGATGCAAAAAATGCCCAATTCCATAACACAATGATTGGCTAAATAATCGAACATGGGGTCGTAATATGGTCTGCAAAAAGTAAACGCTTCGTGCTTAGATCAGATTGCCTAAGAAGCGGATTGAACTCGAGGTTCGAATTTCCGTGTCATAGTTGAAGGCTAGTCTGGCCGCTTTGGCTCAAAATGGATCTTACGACGCTTTAAATCAACTTACCCGCACGCGATTTGTTATTCATAACATAATAAGTTGATTTTGCAACACATAGTCACAAGAAAACGAACTCGCTTGACTCGAGAATTTCGTGTGCTCGATATATTATATTGAGCATTGTCGCAAGGACCGATTCTTTGAAAAGAAAATCAGATAATTATCGGAGAAATCGAATGGGGGTAAGTTAGACGTGGAGTAAGGGTCAAATAGGGCGAAGTTTTGGGACTAAAAATTCAGTGAAATTAAGCTCCCCAAGAAACCAAAGCCGCCCGTTGTCTCTGTTCTGTTATAAAATTGACCTCTGGTTTTCCTCTTCGCCCTTTAGACGTGTAACCAAAGTCATAATTAGTAAGCCTAAGCCCAAAAAAAAAAATCATTAATTATTATTATTTTTTAATTGAAAAGGAAACAAGTACACCTATATTTTGTCAAACACTTCAACCAAAAGCATCCAATGTCTCGTTCCCCGTGGCCGTTTGGTCCTCCCATTCATCGGAGAAGCTCCAATATAGCTATTTGCATGCATTACTCTTACCGAAACATAAGCCACAAATGTTTCTTAACATTATTGGAAGGGAATTTCAGGAATTAATCGATAGAATTTACACTCATTGTGGCGGAAACACAGACAATATTGCTGACGATGATGATGGCGGAGAGTATCCAAATTTTGTACCGAAACAAGAGAATGGAAAAGTTTATACCCGTTTGATTTCGCAATCTAATTTTAAAATTTTAACTCTACTCATTACATAACAAAAATTAACTTTCAAAAGTTAAAAGAGTGGGCCCCATACATAAACTTACATATCATTTCATTATAATTAATTCTCTACACAATTCTTTCAACTCTCATAAGTCAAAATAGTGAGCCCCATATTTATTTTGTCTATTTCAAAATCAAAATTCAAGTTAAAATATTACTGTAAAACACAAGAAAATATCAATTCCACACTTTTCCTTTAAATATTCTAAGCATATATTTTCCTCTAGATTACTTGCTTAATATATGTGTATGCATATTTTATATAGTATACACACACACATGAATGTAAGGTTACATTGAAGGTCAAATTTCTAATTAAGGAGCTGGTGATTCCTTTGACCGCCTGTAAAAACTATTAGGTTGGGTTTGTTTCAACTTAATCAAATTCAGTGCTTAAAAGTTAATTACAATTTAGTTATAAGGGAAAATGAATAGGAGAAAGAGGGAAAGATAGGAAATGAAGTTCTAAACTACTTAATTATTAAGTCAAAAACTACTTAATGAGTTAAGTAAAAATATTTAACTTAATGAAATAAGTCATATTTCCTTATTGGACTCTTTTTTTTTACCAAATATATCCTCATCCTGATCATATATCAATTCTTCTTACATATTTCTTTCTTTAACTAATTAACTGCTAATTAATTTGTCAAACGTCACTTTGCTTGTTTATTATGGCTATATAGGTATCCAAGTAAGATTTAGAAAAAGTTTACATATATATATATATATATATAATTCTGACAGGTCAATGGAATAGAAGCTTAGGAGAATGGAATAGAAACTGAATTTTCGGATTCAGAGACCCTAAACCTGTAAAATAATCCTGATTGATCACTAACGTCCAAACTCTATGTATATTTAAGTTAAGGGCATTAAAAGTTAGGTTTTCGTTCGATGATCTTAATTAGTTATAATAATAATATAAAGTCTGAGAAACAATAATTGCAAGAAATCGTACATATAATTACAAAATAATTGCCAACGTGGATTAATTCAAATGATTCGGTACTAATTGTTTTCCTTAAATAAGGTATTCTTGTATTCGAATTTTGTGAATGGATCACTCCCTAGTAGATCGATTTGACTCTAATTAGATTAGTTGAGATCCTTTGGACTTTCTAATATTAAGATGCACATTAAAAATTATAAAATTTTCTACTTCCATCGCATCTCAAATTATAAATCTTAATTTACAATTCTTCTTGCCTGGACTTCTTGAGGTTGCTTGATAGCGGTGTTGGCGGTTTTTAGGTTATCTTTCATAAAGGCATCAAAAGTAAATGTATAGTAGGTGATACTAACACATCATCAAATAAATCATTAAAATTTTAGTGGTGAACTAAAATAGAAAATAAAAAGGACGTTTTAGCGATCTAATGAACTTTATCTGAAACTTTAATATCGGTTAGACCATATCTCTACTGACTGATTAATTTTTTACTAGACATTGATCACTTGTTGTGGACTACAAAATTAATGCTTCTAGTGGTTTCAAAACCTTGCATTATAAGTAAAGTTTGTTATTTCACAGTTGATCGCATCACATCTCGTAGATACGTTGAATTTATTAATTAAATTAACCTTATTAATTCACTTATTAGTGAGCTAGCCAGACAGCCAAGAGGCAGCTTTCTCCTCCTTGCAAAACGAATGCAATGCATTGGTTTTAGACTTTGTTTGGATAGCATCTTATGAAAGGTTATTCAGTGGTGAGGTGAGATGGGTGGAGTGGGGTGGGTTATGGAGAGATGGAATGGGGTGTATTATGGAAGAGTTCTTTTTAATTCTTCATAATTTATGTTTGAATAAACTTCATTAAATAGTAGGGTCGGATGGTGTGATAATTTAGAAAAAAATCTTGACATTTGATTATTTTTTATAATGTTACCTTAATGATTGATCTTCTTATCCCTCCATAACACTTTAAATTGATGGGATTAAAATATAAAGATTATAAAGGGTTATGGTGGGATTAGTTATCCCTCCATAACCTCCCCCTTTTAAAAATTTTAAAAGCCAAACACGAGTTATTATAATCTCTCCATAACTCATCCCTTCGTAACTCTCCATAAACTTCAATTCAAATAAGATGCTAAAGTCACCACAAAGGACGGCTGACCCTTCGGGACACCCTTCTCTTCTCGGGAAACCCATTTCCAATTAATAATTTTAATTTAATTTGGCATCAAATTCAGAGAAACCTAATCTATGCTCCCCCAGCTTAATTACAAAAGTCCTAACGTTTTGGTCTCTCTCCTCTTCCTCTCATTTCATGTTCCTCAGGGTTTTAGGTTTAGGGTTAGAACAAAAGAAAGAACTGTAGTTAGTACTACTCCTATTGGAAGTTCTGCGTAAGCTAGCTAGATAGGGTTTGTTTTATAACTTGGTGAGGGTGAGATGAGATCATCTGTTGAGAGTGAGAAGATGGAGGAAATGATGTTGCCTGGGTTCCGTTTCCACCCAACAGACGAAGAGCTCGTCTTGTTCTACCTTAAGAGGAAGATCCAACAGCGCCCCCTTTCAATCGAGATCATCAAGCAGCTCGACATCTACAAATACGACCCCTGGGACCTCCCAAGTAAGCCGCCTTGGACTGACTATCTCTTCTTTTCGTGATCGTCTTCTTTACCTTGAAATTCTTTTATAAATCAACATGAAGCATGCATGCATTATAACTAAGAAACTTAAGGTCGAATAATTAACCACCTTTTTGGTTCTTTTCGGTTCGTCGAATTGAAGAGCTGGCAAGTACAGGGGAGAAAGAATGGTACTTCTACTGCCCAAGAGACCGGAAGTACAAGAACAGCACAAGACCTAATCGAGTGACTGGAGCTGGTTTCTGGAAAGCAACGGGCACGGACCGACCCATATATTCATCCGATGGGGGAAACAAGTGCATTGGCTTGAAGAAGTCCCTCGTCTTCTACAAGGGCAGAGCCGCAAAAGGAGTGAAGACGGACTGGATGATGCACGAGTTTCGCCTGCCAACTCTCACCAACTCCGCTCCACCCAAGAGATACCTTGGCAAAGGCATTATTCCTCCAAATGTAAGTAATCAACCATAAGTATACGAAATCAACTTATTCTCTTAGTATCATACAATTCTGAGAGGGAGTTGAAAATATATATTTGCAGGATGCATGGGCTATATGCAAGATATTCAAGAAAGCCAACTCCGCAGTTCAAAGATCTCTTTCCCATTCCTGGGTTTCTCCTTTACCGATCGCTCTCGCAGACTTACCCGATAAACATGCAGTTAACCGGCAGATTACCAGCCCTCCCGAGAGCACATCGTCCATAAAGACTGCTTCTTCAGCCGTCGTTCCCCAAGTTTTCATCGAAAACAAGTACAACTCGCATTTGGACCTTTCGAGCTCATACAGGACCCGTTATCCTTGTACACCACTAATGACTAGTCAAAACCTCAACAGTAGTCCGTTCTATTCTCTTAACATGTCATCGTCTTCTCCTGTTGGGGATTTGCTTAAGGCCTCATCATGCCATGGCGTGGTGGATCACTTGTATGGCAGTTCCATTATCGATCATGGCATCGGAAATGCATGGGAGATCGACGGTGCAGTGAAGAATGGCTGCAGTGGACAGTGGGAGTCCGCAGAGCCGAACCTCAGGTTTTCCTTTAGTAGAAGTCTGCCCGATATGCAGTCTTGGGAGTTAGCTTCCTCATGTTCCACTTCCAATGAACGTCCTGCAAACTACATATGATCATTTCGAAGTCGGAACATTTTAGGAAATTAACCATCGAGGCAAACTTTTGTGTCTAGCTAGGTAAGAAGAACTAATTTTTCTCTAATTTTCTTGGTTGAGGCAATTGTACTTTTATCCTAATACTTTTCCAATATATATTATGAAAATCCAAAGTATTGCTTATCTTTGTTTAGAGATACGTGACATTGAATGAAAATTAATATTAACCAATATGTTGAGAATATTTTGTAATTCCACCAAAAGAAAGATGTGATAAATATAACATATGGAGTGGTTTTGAGGGAAATCTCGACAGTGGGCCTCTTTCGTGTATATAAGTTAATTGATCAACGATTTTGAAGGCCCAAATTGGAAGAAAACCAAGCAGGCTAAAGTAATTAACAGCATTTTGCTAAGTGAGCCCGGCCCATTAATTAAATCGGGATCGATATGATGATCAATATTTTTATATCATTGGCAATCTCGGGGTGAGATACACAAACTATCCCGATCCGTCGTATTACTTTCTTGCTCATTTTGGAATTCATGTTATGGCTGGAATAAGGTACGGATTTTTTTTTCCTTTAGAAGGTAATGAGATTATGAGAATCCATTCCAACATTTTTTTTGGTAAGTCGATATTACGGAATATTTTTTAAAACATTTTAGAATATTCTATCATCTATATAATCTATATAATATATATGATAATCTTGAATTTTTAATTTAAGATAAAAAAATGTAATTTCTAATCATATAAATATAACTATCTAAATAAGTATGTATTAATATATGGTTATTTATAATAAAAATGTATTAATATATTTCATTAATATATAGTCCACGCACTATCTCTAGTACATGTTAATTTTTGAATTTTTTAAAATTGATTGAATATTTTTATTAGAAATTTGATGTAATAGAATATTTTTAAATTATTTTAGAAGATTTTGTCGTCTACATAATATTTGATAATCCTGAATTTTCGTTTTTAGTAAAATTAATATCTAATCAAATTGACATTAATATTAAAATAAGCATATATTTATATATATGAATAACTATATTTTTTACTTAATTGGTAAAAATTTATAGTTAACAACAATTATATATATTTAATATAATACATCTTATTGATCGTAAATTATGATTTTTATACATAATTATATATTTTTATTTATTATATTCTTTGAAATTAGCGTGTATATATATATATATATGATATATAATTTAATTTACAAAAAGAAAAAAAATCACGTTTTGTCTTGTGCAATGTATAGGCTTTGCAACTAGTAAAGAAATAATCGAGAGGAAACGAGGAAGGTTTGAGAAGAGGACCTCCTGTCTTGCTGACTTCTACGGACGTACTATATCTCTCCTCTTTATCTTATTTAATTAAGGAAGATTTTGTGTGATTTCTTATAAGTTTTATTATTATTAAACTGAGACAATATAATTAATGTTTTGAAGAAGACTACGTACTGTTAATCGGATGATTGAATATATATATTTTTTTGTGTTTGCAGAAGAGTGGTGTTCCCTCTCAAGTTTTAGAAAGACCAGTCGAAGGACATATGTTTAAAAACAAACAGGAGGACTCGATCCACATATTGTAATATATATATATATATGATAAATTAAATGAGAATCAGATGAATCAGGGACTCCTAATTAATAATCAATGGAATATTATATTATCTAGGAATTAAAGAGCACGTATATATCCTTCAAAAGTTCATGACTTTAATTTGCTGGTTCGATCGATCGTGTCATATATACCATTCAGAGTAAATTACTATAGCGTTCGGTAACGAAATTAAGTTTGATTTAATTTACACAAGTCGAGACCCGGGAACACATGGCATTCCTTCTCTAGAGTTCATTGCCTTTACTTCCTAACTAGACTATCTATTGTAACTCCCATAAATATGATTAGTTGCAGATTAAATTGGTCCGCTTTCTGGTTGATTATATCTGAGCAAGTTAAGTTAACCCGCTGGAGTTTCTTCCTGCGGCATTTTGTTGATCATGGAAGGCGTGGATCTTCTGTTGATACCGAAGACAACGAGGACGGTGGCAGACACTTCCCCAACTGAGTCCAATCCCAATGAAATGATGAAGGCAAGCAAGAAAAATCTCCAGTTTCCTTGGATTTAATGATGCCTAACGACATTTTGGAACTAATCCTCTCATTTCTCCCGATCAAGATTCGAGAGGTTTTACAAGGCGGAATCCATGTGTACGTAAGAGATGGCAAGCGATTGTGCGGTCGAGAAATTTTATAAGGAACATTTATCACATTCATCACCAACCGCTGCCATGGTACTATATGTTCAAGTGGACGAACAACCCTGCAGGCCAGGCGTACAGTCTTACCCTTAGGAAGTGGCACCGAATTCCACTACTTACATGCGTCGAGAGCTCCAATTTGATCATCGCTTCTTCAGGCGGGTTGGTTTCCCTCTTTGATTTTTTAATGACAGCACGGGCAGGCTATACGTTTGCAATCCATTTACAAGACTATGGAGGGAGCTCATTGGGTTCCCAGGCTTAAGGTTCTCGGGCTATGGTGCCCTCTCAATGACATGCAGCAGGAAAAGTTCATCAGCAGAAGGATCAGCCTATAGCATCTCGATCATTGAATCGTAAAGTGTTTTTTGGAGAATTTTTTGGAATGGAATCTCTCGATTCATTTGTACGACTCCGAGTCCAAGACGTGGAGAACACCTTTGAGGGAAGTCTTGACAGAATGGGGAGGGGGTAATGTCATGAGAGTGTGATATGCGATTGGGATCTGTAGTTTCTCATGTACGGTGCAGGCGGTGGCTGGAACTTGCAATATCAACATGGCTTGGCGAGGTACCGTCTATCAGGGCAATCGCTAGAGCATGAATATTCCCTGAAAAGGAGTTTCGTTCCCGTGCCTTGTATCCTGACGTGCGGGCGGCTGATGAACCATGGGGAGAAATTGGTGATGGTGGGAGGGATAGGGAAGGAAGGCCGGCCAAAAGAAGGTTGAAGGGGTGTTGGGATATGGATCCTGAATGGGAGCAAGTGGGATGAGATTGCTATGATGCCGCCGGAGTTCTTCGAACGGTTCGGAGGATCCAATGATGTGTTCGCTTGCAGCGGGAGCCATGGCTTGGTAGACATTCATAGGTATGGGAGGTCTGCACTGCTCATGTTTGACATGAACAAGAGGCAATGGAGGTGGGCGCAGAAGGGCCCACTTGTTGCGCAGAAATTCTTTCTGGACATCTTCGGCGGTTTCTGCTTTGAACCAAGGCTGGACGCTATGCCCTGATCATGTCTTAAATTCCTGAATCCCCTTTCGATTAGTAATAAGATTTATTAGAGAGAATATTTTCTTAAATCTGATGTGTCCATTTAACGACGTTAAAAATATGCGCTATTGATTAAAAAATACAATTTTTTTTAGTGTAACAAAGGAAAAGAATGGGAAGCTCCAGTGGACTCTTCGCCGGCAACCTCCCGTCAAGAGGAGGTCAGCCGGAGTGGTCGACCACTCCAACGACCTTGCTTGGGCAGGAAGTCACCAACATGGGAGCTGTATCGAGCTCCCCCCTTCACTCTCTTTGTGAAGCCTCCGATGACCTCGCCCTAGGGGGAGGTCGTTGGTGGAGGAGTTCCGGTGGGGGCTCCCTCGCCTCCCCTTAAAAAAAATGAATGGAAAAAATACTCTCGTTTTGCTAAAACATAAACTCGATGTCATTTTGGGCATGTGCCTATCATTATCCGAAATTTCAGCGATACTTCTCCCAAAAATTTCAATAATCCAAAACATGCTAATACTTCGATCTACTAATGTTTTTAGAGAATCTCAAATTCTCAATTAATTAAACCATTCAGTAAATCATATATAAAAGATCCTGATAATGTATTAATCATCTCGAATTTGCAAAAGAATAATTATACAAAAATTGCAGGCCCTGACATACTTTCAAGATCTCTTATAATAGCTTAATTACCTGTAAAATAAACAATGATATCTAGGAAGTCTTCAAAGCCGATCTCAGCTGTCAAACATGTTAGAGAATAGCTTGGCTGGGCAGGAGAGCCATGTCTGAAGGCGGGGATCGGCTTGAAGGACTTTCTAGATAGCCTTTATTTATTTTATAGGTAATTAAGCTATTATAAAAGACCTTAAAAGTATATATGCTACGACCTTAAATTTTTATATAGTTATTTTTCTTCTAGTAATTGGAGATTATTAATATATATATATATATATATATATATATATTTATATTGATATTTTATATGTGACTTATCGAATGGATTAATTAATTGAGAATTTGAGATTCTATGAAAATAGTAGCATATTGAAGTATTAACAGATTATGAATTATTGAAATTTTAGGGGAAATGTTATTGAAACTTATGCCGTTGATAGCTCCCCAGCCATAGATTCGTGCTCGTGCAGCCGCCAATATTCAATTCGTAAAATCCAAATAGACCCGATTAATTAATTAATACGAACTTGGGACGGCAGCGCTCTACAAGTTGAACGAAACCGGAAATGGACAGACTACAATTTTGTCGGTTCGCAGATCCATTTCAGATGCAATTTAACATTGTTGATCAAACGAATTATTATCAAAACATGTTTGAGTTCACCGTCGGATCATCTGAAAGTGATTGCGTGATAGTCTATCGCAGTTATTTGAATCATCCTACCAGTTAGCCAGTTGGATTTCAGCAAAATCCATCCGCCTCACTCCTTTTAATTAAGCTCGAATTAAATTGCATGAAATAAGAAAATTTATGTTGATAGAACTGAACTTGTTCCCCAAGTTTATTGGTCGTACAAACATATATATATATATATATAATGTTAATTTACAATATATGATTTTTACGTATGTCTAATTTCTTTGAGCTGAACTTTGGATTTGTTTTATCACACAAACTTTCGGGGTCGTTTGATTTTAGGGTGCGAACTTTGATTTTAACTTTCCTCCAACAAAACAAATTATCTCATAATAGTCAAAATTGTGGGTCCCACCCCTAAATATTTATATCGGGTTGTTTCAGTGAGGAGGGCAGCTACCAGTCAAATTGCTTTGACCGGTCAGGGGAGTGTGGGGCCCGCAGCATTGAAAAACACCCCATTCAAATCAAAATCAAAATTCAGATAAAATCAATCTGACAAATCATCCCGAATATTATTCAACTCCCATCTTATCCTTATTCAAACATGTCCATAGACGACCACAATGCAAAATCTGACTGACCTGCCCCAGTAAATAACAAAAACTAGTTCATTTAAAATATCTTATAAATTAGATGGATACGGTGTACAAAGCCAATCACCAACTCATAAAGCAAACAAAGTAGATACTTACGATTCGGTCCGGTTTTTCATTGAGATAAAAAAGAACTACATACATGATCACCCAGTCAAACCAAAGCGACATTAAATAATATAATTCCTTGAAGAACCACGATATGAACAATCTTATATAAACCATCGTTCAGCATCGATCCATGCACAGCGATTAAAGGAAGATAATTCCCAAGAAATTAAACAATGGAATCGGAGAAGACAGACCAAGCGGTGCTGATCGGAAGCTGGTACGCCTCCTACACCAACAGGGTGAAAGTTGCCCTCAAGATCAAGGGCATACCTTACGAGTACATAGAGGAAGATACCACCAACAAGAGCGAGCTCCTCCTCCGCCACAACCCGGTCCACAAGAAAGTCCCTGTGCTTGTGCACAACGGCCGTCCGGTTGCGGAGTCGCTGGTGATACTTGAGTACATTGACGAGCAATGGAGCCGCAGGCCCAGACTATTGCCCGAGGATCCTTATCACAGGGCCAAGGTCCGGTTCTGGGCCAACTTTTACGATGAAAAGGTAACTCTCGCAGCCCGTAGTACTTATTTTATTCTCTAGGAGATTAGACCCGAGTCTGAGCATGTATTGATTCTTTGATCAGATCAAGGCTGGAAGCTATTCGATAATGAAGTCAAGAGGCAAGGACCGGGACAAGGCCGTCGACGACTACATGGAGCTGCTCAAAGTGTTCGTAGAAGGTATCCAGAGGGACTTCCCGTCGAAATCCCCGTTCCACGAGGGGGAGAGCTTGGGCCTTCTTGGGATAGTAGTGGGAGCAAATGCGGGCAACTACGAGGCCTTCAATGAGGCCTTTGGGCTTGAGTTGGGTCCGCACAACTCCCCAGCATTCTTCTCTTGGGTCGATGCCCTTAAGGATCATCCAGTGATGAAGGAGACCCTCCCACCTCACCACAAGCTCGTTGCCAAGCTTAAGAAGAGCCTTCCAGTCTCCTAGGTAGACAATTCTAGTTTGTGTGTACAACTGTTTGGAGATGCAATGAATTCCTCGAAATAAAGTTTTACCCGTCAAACGTGTTCATAGAAACGGTCCATCACTCGTAAGGCCTCACAACAATAGCCACTAACTCTCACTCCAAGCCGATCTCCGCTCTCAAACATGTTAGAGAATAGCTTGGGTGAGCAGGAGAACCATGTCTAACAGCGGGACCGGCTTAGAGGACTTCCTATATATCCTTGTTTATTTTATAGGTAAGTAAGCTATTATAACAGACCTTAAATGAATATATATATATATATATATATATATATATATATATCCTACAACCTCAAAATTTTTGTATAGTTATTCTTCTTCTAGTAATTGGAGATCATTAATATATATATATATATATATATATATATATTATTAGGATAATTTATATGTGACTTACTGAATGGATTAATTAATTGAGAATTTGAGGTTCTATGAAAATATTAGCATATTGAAGTATTGGCAGGTTCTGAAATTTCATATTAGCATATCGAAGTATTGGCAAGTTTATGAATTATTGAAATTTTAGGGGAAATGTTACTGAAACTTCGGCTCTTGACAGCTCTCCAGCAACAGATTCCTGCTGGTGCAGTCGCCAATATTCAATACGTAAAATCCAAATAGACCCGATTAATTAATTAATACGAACTGGGGACGGCGGCACTCTGAAAGTTCGACGAAACCGGAAATGGACAGATTACAGAGGAGATGTATTACCAATATTCCAATCAAAAGCTGGATGGGGGACGCTCGTACTGTATTATCTATCGTCTGTATGTATTCCAATATAGAGACTCACTCGCTCCCCTGCCTTTTTGAGGTGTATATATATATATGCCTTTTTGATGGAACGAATTATTATCAAAACATGTTCGAGTTCACCGTCGGATCATCTGAAAGTGATTGTGTGATAGTCACTCGCAGTTATTTGGATCATCCTACCGGTTAGCCTATTGAATTTCGGCAAAATCCATCCGATTCACTCTTTAAGTAAGCATGAATTAAATTGTATCAAACAAGAAAATTTATGTTAAAAGAAATGAACTTGCTCCCCAAGTTTCGAGGTCCTACTAACACACACACATAATTTCTTTGAGCTGAACTTTGGATTTATTTTATCACACAAACCTTAAAGTCTTCGTCCCGAATATTATTCAACTCCCATCTTATCCTTATTCAAACATGCCCATAGACGACCACAATGCAAAATCTGACTCACCTGCCCCAGTAAATAACAAAAACTAGTTCATTTAAAATGTCTCATAAATTAGATGGATACGGTGTACAGAGCCAATCACCAACTCGTAAGGCAAACAAAGTACATATTCAGGATTCGGTCCTGTTTTTCATCAAGATAAAAAAGAACTACATACATGATCACCCAGTCAAACCAAAGCGACATTAAATAATATAAGGAAGATATATGATCACCCAGTCAGCATCGATCCATGCACAGCGATTAAAGGAAGATAATTCCCAAGAAATTAAACAATGGAATCGGAGAAGACAGACCAAGCGGTGCTGATCGGAAGCTGGTACGCCTCCTACACCAACAGGGTGGAAGTAGCCCTCAAGATCAAGGGCATACCCTACGAGTACATAGAGGAAGATACCACCAACAAGAGCGAGCTCCTCCTCCGCCACAACCCGGTCCACAAACAAGTCCCCGTGCTTGTGCACAACGGCCGTCTGGTCGCAGAGTCGCTGGTGATACTCAAGTACATTGACGAACAATGGAGCCGCGGGCCCAGACTGTTGCCTGAGGATCCTTACCACAGGGCCAAGGTACGGTTCTGGGCCAACTTTTACAATGAAAAGGTAACTCTCGCAGCCCGTAGTACTTGTTTTATTCTCTAGGAGATTAGACCCGAGTCTGAGCATGTATTGATTCTTTGATCAGATCAAGGCTGGAGGCTATTCGATAATCAAGTCAAGAGGCAAGGACCGAGACAAGGCCATCGATGACTACATGGAGCTGCTCAAAGTGTTCGTAGAAGGTATCCAGAGGGACTTCCCGTCGAAATCCCTGTTCCACGAGGGGGAGAGCTTGGGCCATCTTGGGATAGTAGTGGGAGCAAATGCGGGCAACTACGAGGCCTTCAATGAGGCCTTTGGGCTTGAGGTGGGTCCACACAACTCCCCAGCATTCTTCTCTTGGGTCGATGCCCTTAAGGATCATCCAGTGATGAAGGAGACCCTCCCACCTCCCCACAAGCTCGTTGCCAAGCTTAAGAAGAGCCTTCCAGTCTCCTAGGTAGACAATTCCAGTTTGTGTACAACTGTTCGGAGATGCAATGAATTCCTCGAAATAAAGTTTTACCCATCAAACGTGTTCTTAGAAACAGTCCATCACTCGTAAGGCCTCACAACAACAGCCACTAACCCTCACTCACCCTTCGGTTTTCCTGTCCGAGACTAGCCCCACTACTTTTTAGCAGACTGACCAAGAAACGTCATTGGCTCAGCCAATCCAGCCTGATACCTAAGTAGGCGAAGCGGCACTCGGTAGTTCGACCAACTCTTCCCGAGTTCAGACAACTCATTTAATATGGAGGACACAATTATAAGGTGAACAACCAGAAGGGATTTCAAGGAAGTGGATCTAATATAACATGATATAAACTTCATAAAGATGTTTCACAGTATCCATCAGACAAGCAATTCAATGGAAAGAAAACAAAACCTGAGCGAAAGTGGACTAGTCGACAAAGTGAAAGTACTTGACGGAACGCTCCAAACCAGCCAATAATCCATCCCAACACCTCACATTACTTTCAAAGATCGATCCATTAAGGAAGAGCCAAAATTACTCTCAGATCATGCTGAATCTGTCATTCCACTTTAGCTCTTGCCGGCGAGCTTTTCCTTGGCCTTCTGCATCTTCAAGACTTTCTTCACGATCTTTTGCTCTTCCACCAAAAAGGCACGGATGATCCTGCACAAACACAAACCTCGTCAAAGATCCAAGTGCCCAGTGCCATACAGGATTGGAAACACATACAACCGGCTTTCTAAAAGTAGATAGATCCATAAACAAGCAATTCACACAAACCTCTCTCTGACAGCTCCTCCAGACAAAACTCCACCATATGCACGGTTCACAGTTCGGCGATTCCTAGGTAATCTTGACCTCTTGTATTCAGCAGGCCTCAAGTGAGGAATCTGCAGACAAGGATGTTTGGCTACAGTTAAATGTCAAGAAGAAAGACATGTAGCAAACAGAAAAAATTCCTGGCAAAATTCAGATGCCAGTGGTTGGACGCACCCAAGAATCGAACTAATCAAATGCATTACAATATGCACGGAAGCAAAATTGATATATCACTATTAGACATGATACAGTATCTTATGCTTATAACTCGTAACTTCCACAGATATCTACGTTATAAATCATCACTAAATAACGATGAATCACCACGTCAATGGAGAAAAAAATAGCAGCATTTAGAAAAACTGTCTTAAGGAATACTACATCAAGGCCCAGCTTAAGGCATCATGAGCAATGATACCAATAGAATATAGCTTTCCGGCTTCTTACTACCATATGAAGCATGAAACTTTATCACTTTTTTTTTTTTGGGAAGCAAACTTTATCACATTTGATCCCATCCAATTGGAACTCCTGTTACACTGCAACTCCTATAAAGTTCTAGGGAGGTCCCATGAAAACGCGGAACCACCTAATTGGAAAACTTATCCATTGAAATAAGCTAAAATGCCCTAAATTCAAATGCATAACAGTGTAAAATGTACGAAAGCATTTCTCAGATGGCCAGCATGTTCAAATAGTAATAGACCCAGCCCACATTGATTGGATAAGAAATTCACGAACCCAGACCGCGACATCTTCTTGCATATACACATATCACTATCAAGCCACATCATTTCACATTAATACCTCATTCTGATCTAACGTAAATAATTAAGAGGATTGGATTAAGAAAATGACAAAAACAAAATTAGATTCATACCCCCTGAATCCTCTTGCCGGTGACAGGGCACTTGGGGCCACTGGCTCTCTTCTTGGTGCTCTGGTAAACAAGCTTCCCACCTGCACCGCATCACCAACCAAAACCACTTCATAAACATAGTTCCAATGACCGAAATCTCTCGCTACGAGAACGCCAATCACAACAATGGATCAGATTCATCTCCTATGGTGCACACTTTAATCATTCCCGGCAGTGTCTGAACCAGAACACAGGCTCCGCAACCGATCGAAGAGAAACACGCAGAGATAAAGAGTGAAGAGTTTACCAGGGGTTTTGACGACCCGGTGCTGGTTCGACCTAGTGGCGTAGCTGTGCCGCTTCCGGTAGGTCAGCCGCTGCACCATTTTCTCCCTTCCCTCTCTTCCGGTAGGTGAGTCGTGTCCTGTAGCTGTGCCGCTTCTAGGGTTTGCGACTAGCAGGGAAATTTTTGACGATTAGGGTTCAACCCTTATATATGCAAGCCTTCTCTTCATATGTCCGAGATCAGACGGCTGGCATGCAATCGAAATTCGACGCTTGCACTTTGGGCCGATGATATTCGGCTGGTCCGCATAATTATTGGGCTTTGGGCGGGAGAACTCTGGGCCGAATTCTGAGTTTCTATTATTTTCTTTGTTTCTTTTAATTATTAATAATCACTAGCCTATTACCCCGTGCGAAGCACGAGATTTTCACATATTAATTATATTCATATAAGTGCTAATATTTTTTTTGAGATACGATTATTACAATTAAAGCGTATTGCTTTTTGATAAGTTTGTATCCTAGTATCTTTAACCCAAAAAAAAAACATGTATATGCTGTAAGACGTAAATTTAATTAACCTTAATAAGTCACAAAATTGAACGATAATTCAAATAGCTATTCGGACAAATAGAATACTATCAAATTAACTTAATTTCATTAGTATAGGAACTTGGAAATTCAAACCGAAGCAAAGGCGAAACCGAAAGATACGAGAGAGAGCCGAGTCCTGTGTTAGACACAAACCCCTTGAAACAGAATTGTCCCCTCCTGGGTGCTTGAGGTTACGTGGACAATCGTTTCCCAGGATAAAACGGCAACAAGCGAAGCAGCAGCACAAACAGCAACGCTTCAGCGAACTCGAAGAGAAGCGTGAACACTTTTGAGGTCGAATTTTCTTCTTGTTTTTCAATCGGCTATAGGAAGCAATGGAAGGCAGGAGACTTTTTCTCTTATTCTCTTTCCTTTTTGCCGTGTGCCCCCTTTTATAGACTATGGGTTCCATCCGTTATATGACTCTTCCTATTCTCCATTTATGGGGAATAATTCACATATATTCAATATACATGTTAATGACATTTGATTATTCGTGAATGCAATCCATTCATTTCTTGTAACCGCCAAGAAAATCAAGAGTCATTAGCTCGTGAGCAATTTCCTCATTCACCCATTAGCCATAATTTCCAACAATCCCCCACATGAATGGAAATTGTTTTGTTTCGACTCGTAAATAGTGTTCACCAGTTGAACCTGTATAGGATAGGTAGGTGTCACCACCCTTGAACCTTCCCTTGTGAAAATGCATGTCCTTTACTAGCAGTCCAATAGACACGATGTCCTTGAATTGTTCTGCTGTTTTGTGTAAAGATATTACACACCTCACACAAGATTCAACTGACTTCCTTCGGTTCTCATAGTTGTGTCCTTTTTTTTTTTTTGCCATGGAACACCGTTCTGGTTCTGCGAGAGTTTCTGAAGAATTAAGTCCATAAAAATTCTCCTCTAAAGCGGCCTCACTTTTCTCTCACATAGGTGATTTCACATATCATTAAAGCAATTTAGATTGCTAGCCTTATCCGTTTATCACTGTTTCATCAAGGAATGGTCCAGGGATTTTCTCCCCTACAGTGATTTGATTCGGTTCTATAACTTGGTTGTCCCATTGAACCTAGATCTTGGGATCTCCAGTCAGCTAGGTTGGGTGTCCGCTATAAAACCTTTCCTCTAATGGACTTTAGACCCATTCCCTTTGACAACTTCTCAAACTGCTCTTTACTTAACCCTTTGGTTAGCGGATCCGATATATTATCCTTTGACCGCACGTAGTCAATAGATATAATTCCAGTTGAGATCAGTTGTCTAATGGTGTTGTGTCTACGACGTATATGTCTAGACTTACCATTATACATATTACTTTGTGCCCTTCCAATTGCTGTTTGACTGTCACAGTGGATACAAATTGGTGGCACAGGTTTTTCCCATTGAGGAATGCCCTCTAGAAAATGGCGTAGCCATTCAGCTTCTTCTCCACATTTATCCAGAGCAATAAACTCAGATTCCATTGTGGACCTAGCGATAATAGTTTGTTTCGAGGACTTCCATGAAACTGCTGCACCTGCTAGTGTGAACACATATCCACTAGTGGATTTTGAATCCGTTATATCAGATATCCAATTCGCATCACTGTATCCCTCTAGGACAGCTGGATATCTAGTATAGTGCAGCCCGTAATCTCGAGTGTATCTAAGGTATTTGAGTACCCTGACAATTGCCTTCCAATGGTCTCCACTCGGATTACTCGTATATCTACTGAGTCTACTAACCGAGTATGCAATATCAGGCCTAGTACAACTCATCAGATACATCAGACTTCCAATGACCCGCGAGTATTCTAACTGAGAAATACTCTCTTTTCTATTCTTTGATAGATGAAGATTATTGTCTATTGGAGTCTTTGAAATTCCAGAATCATTTTTGGTAAATTTTTCCAGAATTTTATCTATGTAGTGTGACTGACTCAAAATTAGTCCATCTGATGTTCTCATGATTTTAATTCCTAAAATCACATCAGCGAGTCCCATATCTTTCATATCAAATCTTGAATTCAACATATTCTTCGTAGATTTGATCATTCTGTCATCACTACCAACAATGAGTATGTCATCCACGTAGAGACATAAAATGACGTAACCATTTTCTGTTTCTTTAATGTATACACATTTATCACACTCATTGATTTTAAATCCTTTGGAAATCATTGCATTATCGAATTTTTCGTGCCACTGTTTTGGCGCTTGTTTTAACCCATACAATGATTTGACCAATTTACAGACTTTCCTTTCTTTTCCTGGAGCCACGAACCCCTCGAGTTGTTCCATATAGATTTCTTCATCTAAATCTCCATTTAGGAAAGCTGTTTTCACATCCATTTGATGAACTTCCAAATTACGCAATGCCGCAACTGCAAGTATCATCCTAATGGAATTTATTCTTGTCACAGGAGAATAAGTATCAAAATAGTCCAAGCCTTCCTTTTGCTTGTATCCCTTAATTACAAGCCTGGCCTTGTACTTATCAATGGATCCATCTGCTTTCATTTTCCTTTTAAAGATCCATTTGGATCCTAAGGGTTTACAACTAGTGGGGAGATCCACTAATTCCCAAGTGTGATTTCGCAGAATCGAATCAATTTCACTTTTGATTGCCTCCTTCCAAAGAGGTCCCTCAGAGGAATTTACTGCTTCAGCATAGCTTTGTGGTTCATTTTCTAACAAATATGTCAGAAAATCATTCCCGAATGATTTTTCAATTCTAGCTCTTTTGCTGCGTCTAGGTTCAATCTCTTCATCCGAACCCTGCCTTTCATGATCTACGTCATGAAGTCCATCATTCATAGTGCACGAGGTTCGTTTTGATGAACTCGATACCTCATTCAATTTACATGGAAATACATCTTCAAAGAACGATGCATTCCTTGATTCCATTATCGTGTTCTTGTGTATATCGGGAATCTTAGATTCATGCACAAGAAATCGATAAGCACTACTGTTATGTGCATAGCCAATAAAGATGCAGTCCACCGTCTTAGGACCGATCTTTACTTTCTTTGGTGCCGGAACGACTACTTTTGCCAAACACCCCCACACTCGCAAGTGGTCGTAGGATGATCTCCTACCTCTGAATAATTCATAAGGTGTCTTTTCCCTTTTCTTTCGAGGCACCTTATTTAATAGGTAATTGCTTGACAATATTGCTTCACCCCACATATTTTGAGGTAATCCTGAACTTAATATCATCGCATTCATCATGTCTTTCAATGTGCGATTTTTGCGTTCAGCAACACCATTCGATTGAGGTGAATAGGGTGCAGTCACTTCGTGTATAATTCCGTATTGTGCACAGAATTCCCCGAAAGGCGTTACATATTCGCCTCCTCTGTCACTCCTCAATCTCTTGCTTTTCTTGTTGAGTTGATTCTCAACTTCATTTTTATAGAGAACAAATTTCTCTATGGCCTCATCTTTGCTTTTCAACAAATATACGTAACAGTATTTTGTACTATCATCGATAAAGGTAATAAAATAATTATTACCACCTCTTGTTGTTGCGAACTTTAAATCGCATACATCACTATGAATTAGATCTAGTGGCTCGGTGTTCCTTTCAATCGTTTGAAAGGGTGATCTTGTCAATTTTGCCTCAACACAAATTTCACATTTGTGCCGTGAATCAATTTGGAATGTAGGTATGTGATTCAAGTTAATTAATCTACGCAAAGTATTATAATTAACATGACCTAGTCTTCCATGCCACAAATCAGGAGACTCAATCAAATACGCAGAAGAACCAGAATTCTTATTGATTATGGTCATTACATTGAGCTTAAAAAGCCCGTCACATACATATCCCTTTCCTACGTACATTCCAGACTTGGACAGAATAACTTTGTCCGACTCAAAAACCATCCTGAACCCATGTTTGTTCAGCAATGACCCGGAGACTAAATTCTTCCGAATCTCAGGTACGTACAATACATTGTTCAGAGTCAACTCCTTTCCTGAAGTCATCTTTAAGACTACCTTTCCTTGACCTTCAACAGCAGAATGGGCAGAGTTTCCCATATAGATCCTTTCCCCAGTGACCGGTTCGAGCATAGAGAACAGGTCTCTACTTGAGCACACATGTCTGGTGGCACCGGTATCAAGCCACCATTCCTTTGGGTTGGACCCAATGAGGTTCACCTCTGAAACCACAGCAGATAGGTTGATGTCTGCCACATCTCGAGCCATTTCATTGACCACGTTTGCTTCATGATCCTTTTTCCTTTTTGGGAGCCTGCAGTCAGCAGATCTGTGACCTTTCTTGTCACAGTTGAAGCATTTCCCCTGAAACTTGGGCTTGAAGACTCCTCCATTCGTACCCAGCTTCTTCTTGCCTTTTTTGTTCTTAGAGCTTTGCCCTTGCTCCATGACATTTACCTTAGCAGCAGGGAGGATGAGATCCTTTCCGGAGTTTTTATTGTCTTCTTCAATTCGAAGCTTGACAACAAGATCTTCCATTGTCATCTCCTTTCGCTTATGCTTCAGATAATTCTTGAAATCCTTCCAACCAGAAGGCAGTTTCTCAATGACAACAGCCACTTGGAAGGATTCACTTAGAGCCATTCCCTCAGCCTGAATCTCATGTAAGAGCACTTGCAATTCCTGCACTTGACTCATTACGGTCCTTGAATCCACCATTTTAAAATCGAGGAATCGTCCGACGAGAAATTTCTTCGCACCGGCATCCTCTGATTTATATTTACGGTCCAAGGATTCCCATAGTTCCTTTGCCGTCTTAAACCCCTGATAGACACTATACAGAGAATCATGAAGACTATTCATGATATAATTCCGGCAGAGATAGTCGGAGTGCTTCCAAGCGTCAACCGCACTGAGAGCCTGCACATCTGACTCCCCCACAGATAGGGTTGGAGCATTTTCAGTCAAAAATCTTGCAAGGTTCAGAGTTGTGAGGTAGAATAGCATCTTTTGCTGCCACCTCTTGAAGTTCAACCCATTGAACTTCTCGGGCTTCTCGACATGGTTCACAGGGACCATCGAGGGAGCAGCCACGTTTTGGCTAACCAAATGGTTAGGCAAGATAGGAGCAGGGCCGGAGCCAGTAGTCTGGCTTCCGTTGGTCGTATCTCCATCGTTCCCCGACGCCATTCGAATCGTTCAAATAACAAAAATCTGTTTCAAGATTGTAAGACGTAAATTTAATTAGCCTTAATAAGTCACAAAATTGAACGATAATTCAAATAGCTATTCGGACAAATAGAATACTATCAAATTAACTTAATTTCATTAGTATAGGAACTTGGAAATTCAAACCGAAGCAAAGGCGAAACCGAAAGATACGAGAGAGAGCCGAGTCCTGTGTTAGACACAAACCCCTTGAAACAGAATTGTCCCCTCCTGGGTGCTTGAGGTTACGTGGACAATCGTTTCCCAGGATAAAACGGCAACAAGCGAAGCAGCAGCACAAACAGCAACGCTTCAGCGAACTCGAAGAGAAGCGTGAACACTTTTGAGGTCGAATTTTCTTCTTGTTTTTCAATCGGCTATAGGAAGCAATGGAAGGCAGGAGACTTTTTCTCTTATTCTCTTTCCTTTTTGCCGTGTGCCCCCTTTTATAGACTATGGGTTCCATCCGTTATATGACTCTTCCTATTCTCCATTTATGGGGAATAATTCACATATATTCAATATACATGTTAATGACATTTGATTATTCATGAATGCAATCCATTCATTTCTTGTAACCGCCAAGAAAATCAAGAGTCATTAGCTCGTGAGCAATTTCCTCATTCACCCATTAGCCATAATTTCCAACATATGCATAAGTTAAGGTCATAACAATTAACTTGTGAAAAACACAATTATGCAGTATTTTCAAATTATAATCAAACATGTTGTTCTTTTTTAAAAAAATAAATAAATCATATTAAATAAATAGATACATGAAATAAACTCTTTTAAAATGAACATCTTTCAATCAATGTTACAACAAAATAATATTTATTACAAATTTAGATATACCTAACGAATATTGTAATAAAAATTACAGTTCATATTGCAATAACATCTTATATGTAAATATTAAAAGAATAATCTTGTTGTAATTTTATATAATAACAGTTACAGACTATAACAAATTACAATGCATACAAATTTCTTCATAATTAATCATAGAAGAAAATATTAGATATGCCTATATATATATATATATATCATAAAATGTTACATATATTATTATTATTACATAGTTGCCACGATATAAACAAGAGCAAAAAACCCAATTGCTTTTCCAACATCTTTTGAAATTATTTTAGAGCGTAAACTTCTATTGCAAAAATTTATGTTTATACAGTGGAATTTTTTTTAATAAGAATCATTTTATAAGACAATAAAATTAGAATTGATTAACTTATATATATGAATATGCTTTTAATCACTTATTTATAGAAAGTTAATTATTATCTAGAAAATGATTTATATTGAAATTGAATTATTTTATAGAAAAGAGAATAAATCATTTATATTGATGAATTTAATGCACAATTAATGTACAAATTATCTTTTACATTATGTATTATAGATTAATCAGGCAGGCGGGAGATGCGGTTCCCTTTGCACCCCACCCACCTTTTAATGATACTGAAAACGGCTTGCTACGTCAATCGCCTCCTAACCCTTTTAATTCAAAGTAAAAAAAAAATGAGGCCGAAAGCTTATGCTGCGTTTGAAAAGTTAGTGTGATTTTAGAATCATGATTTTGATTTTAACTCACACAACAAAAAATACACGTTTCCCGAGTCAAATTTATAATACCATCTCATTTGTCTTTTTCCACGATCAAAATCAAAATCAAAATTAAAATCATGATTTTAAAATCACACTAACTTTTCAAACGCACCATTAAAAACCTCTAATGCCCCAATGCATTGCAGCTATAGAACCTCGGCCCAAATTGATAGGACATTTGTAGGGTGGGTTCGATTGATTCTTCCAGTCTCGGTTCCTGAGGAAGCTGTGATAAGCACCGGGAAAGTCGAAGACTTCGCCAAAGGAACAGGATCCACAGACGGCATTGGTGTTGCATTTAATTTTTTTTAGCGATCGATTCGGAGCTAAAGCTCAGTACAAGGAAAACTAAGTGGTCTGGATATCTTCTCGATACTATAGACCGGTTGAAGAGCCTTATCGAGCTGAAAGAGACTGCCAGACTAAATTATAACATGAGAACGGACATCCGATATAACACCGGGCTCTCTTCCGAAAATTGGTGATCTTTATTGCTGTACAGGGCATAGATAACAAAGTATGGTATCCCTGGGATTCCATAAAACTCCTCCAGGAGAATCTCATTTTATGCAAATGATAGAAACATTGTGGTGCGAGCGGAAGCTAATCCTATCCCTATTGCCCTAAACCTGTGCTGTGTATTTTGTATATGTAGACTGTAAAAATCATGTATAAAAACCTAAGTCAGCCGCCCTGCTCGTCTCAGCAGGGGAAGAGCAAAAATGAAGGCTCGACGTAAATCTTCCGGCTGACAAAGTTGATTCGGTCGAGCTTCTCACAACACCATAGAACTTGGTCTTTCGTGACCTTCGCCATGTTCAGGACCCTTGAGATCAATCTCACTTCCACCTGAGCCAACACCAGTAGCAGTGTCTGATCTGCCTGGTTCCGGTGTTTCTGGAACCGCCTCACGATGCAGTTCCCACTCCTGACTATGTCCTTCAGCTTCTTTTCCTTCTGCAGAGTACCAAAAAGAATTAAAATGTTAACGAATTTCCTGCTTCTTCGTTTTATTCCTCTATATATGGGTTCAGTCAATATGAGATGAACATGTAGAAAGCAGTTTTAACCTTTTGGAGGTGATTTCTTGTGGCAATCAGAAGCTCGAGATCTGTGGCGTCTAGGAGATTGAACTGAGTTTTCTTGCAAGCTCTGTGGATCGCATCCCCTTCTTCCTTATCGGAACGAACAAAATCCCAGAAAAGGCGGATTGATTCTTCGATGATTTCCATTAGTGCTGGATATGGTACGGCGTCTTCTGCTCCCCCTTTGGCCTTCTTCTCTCCGAAGCTATCATCTGCAAGACAAAGGCACATATATATGTTGGTGAACTGATACCAAGAAAATTTTCCAAGTAATACGTTCTCGAGAATGTATATCGTTACATATTCCAGATCCTCTTCTGCAAACAAACTGATTATCAATGTTGTGCGTAATCAAGGCGATCCTACTCCTACCTCTTAAAGCCGGTACTTGGAGAAGGCTTCTCACAACGCAACGATTCTTGACATAATTCTCAATCCTTGGGCCCTGGAAAGGCTCGTTCTCGATGAACCTAAGTAGGAGCACCTGGAATAGCTGGAACTCGCCCGCCACAGAGTTATACTGGTGCGACCCGTATGGATCGGACTCCAGCAGCTCCCTTGATTTACTATACTGCCACTGGAGTATCTCCCACGAGAGGCAAACTTGCCCAACATAAACCATTTCTAGGTCCCCGTAGTATGCTTCCATCGACTTTGCAGTAGGATCAATCTTGTTTCTCCGTAATTTAATTGGCAACAAGTTTTGCGAGAGCAGATATTTAATCATGGGGGACGATGGCCTCTGAGTTGCATTCGATCTTAGAGGGTCTTTTAGATGGACAAGCCCTGCGGAGGAAGCACTGCAACGAATTAGGAGAAGCTTTCTTGAGACATTTATTCGCATGTTTATAATATCTTATATTATTAGCTTACTGGCTGACACTGCTCCTCACATGATATTAATTTATTTCGCTCCTAAAGGTATCTATTTTAGTAAGTTTCAACCCTCGTGATGACAGTAAAATTTTGCCCACATGAACTACAGTTTTCTAACTGCTGCATTACATTTCGTGTATTTCGTTGAAATTTAGGCTAAAGATAGAGATGTGGACTTTAAACTAATTCACATTGTGGCCTTAAAAGGCATTGAGTGGACAGAAAATGGGGTTGCTTTACAACCCCCACCCCACCCTTTGAAATGAAATTAATTTAGTGACATCATGATAGAGAGGATGGATGGAGACACACCGTCCACTTAAACTAAAACATCTTATGAAAGGTTTCCCATTCCCTGAAGAAAAATATACACGACAAAGTCACATGATTAATCAAATCATATGCAGGAATCGACCATATTGGACATCGATTGTCGCAGATTGGACACAGATAAGTTTTCCAATTTTTTCCTAGAAAGTGAAATCAGAAAGCTGAAATACCTATAATGCACCAATGGACCCGGAGCTACAGGACCCCGGCCTATGGCGAACCTCGATTGTTTAGAAATGAAGGATATAACCTAACATCTCCACCTTAGAACTAAAGCAACTGATCTAATTGAATTTCTCATAATCACCAATCAACGTAAGAGATTTCGTATATATTTTATCTATTGATATTCTAGAAGGATGAAATTCTTGCAAGACTACCAGTGGGGTCGAGAAACGTACCGATGGCGTGCATCGTCTGGTAATTCAAGACGTCCAACTTTCGCATCCTTTCAGCGTAGCTCTTGTAGACCTTTTGGATCTCCATGACCCGATCCTTGTGCTCGAGTTTCTGATCAGTGATCTTCAGCGGCTTCATCAGGTCATCAGCCATCTTTGGAGGAGGAGAACAAACCGACTCCTTTTCCGTTTCTGATTCCTCTAGAATGGTCGGGAGCCCGCCGGTTCTCGCGTTCTTGAGTTCCAACTTGAGCTGCTCAATTATCTCATCGTGCTCCCACAAACTGTCCATATCATTCTGATCATCGAATTCTGCTTTGCCTCTTTCTCCATGTTCCAACTCTTCTTCAGCTCCTCCAGAGTTTCCGACCGAGAAAACCTCATCTCGCAGCTCCATTTCTATATATCCACCATCATCATCATCATCAGATTGGTCTTGTCGATCTTCAATTGAAGAAGCTGTTTCCGGGTCAGCTAAATCTTCGTCCCACCTGTAACTTGCCTCTGAGTCTGATTTTTCTTCGTCTTCCTCCCCAGCTTCCTCTTCAAATGGCCAAAAACCTCCCGAGAGAGATCCTTTATCAGTGCAAGAATCAATGTTATCACCTGCTTCTAAGATAGCTTCACGAGTAAAAGAATCGACTTTGTCAATATTCGTATAGAACCCGTCATTAGAATCAACAGATTCCAACGCTAGATCGTTTTGAGATGAATTTCCCGTGAAATTCCGACCTTCACTGGAAACTTTCTCCTCACCCACAAGTTCGTTTTCAGAACTAATCGCCTCTGCCTTCTCAGCGATCTGATGAACACTGAAATTCCCCCTTTCTTCCTCCTCCTCTAAAGGATTCTCAATACCGGTGCCGTCCACCGACTTCCTTTCTTCGGCGAAGTCTTCGACTTTCTCAGGGCTTATCGCAGCTTCATCAGAAGAATCACAAGCCCCAAGACTGGCAGAATCAATTGAACCCGCATACAGTTCCTGAATGGTAAAGCTCAGAACTCTGGGCTCTTCGACGAACCTGCTGATGTTGTTCCCGAAAGAAAATTGGTACTTGCTCAACGAAGCTTCCAAAAGAAGAGAGCCCCTCTCATCTCCACTACAGGTGTGGTGATCGTCTTCTTCACTACTCTCAACCGCTTTATCAGGCTCTGCCTCCTTTAAGCTACCACGGGTCTCATGATTTTCTTGCTGGGGGTCATAAAAATGGCAACTTTTCTCGTTACTCTCAGACCCCTCATCACCTGCGTGATGAATCCTGCAAGGGAAAAAAAAAAAAGCATACGGATTCATTTTCCACCAAAATTCCCAAGAAAAATGGAAAAATCTCAGGATCACGTACCTGAATATATGTCGGCTGACTGAACCGAGGGCGCAGAGGAAGAAGTTGCAGAGCAGAACCCAGAAGGAGCCCACGACCCGCAGCATGTTCCCGTGGAGGAACCGGTTTAAGAAATCGCCTTTTGCTCCTCCACCAAACAAATTATCAGAGTGGGTTTCCAGCAAGAACAGATTCCGGGCACCCATCAGGTTCAACCATCAATCCCTGTTGTGGGTTGGTTTTCTTTCTTGCTCTGTTTTCGATTCCAAGCAAAGTTAAATGAGGCAGGGGAGCGTGACTTCAGGCCAAGGTGGCTTAAATTCTCTCAATCAAATTGGACGTTCAATGGGGACAGAGACAGAGACGGAGAGAGAGAGAGAGAGAGAGGATTAGGAAGCGAAGTGGACTCTCCACTCGCAGACACCGAAATTTGTGGAGAGAAATTCAGGCGATGTCTTTCTGAGTCCGAGCCTGCGAGAGAGCGAGATTGAAGGAATACAAGCTTACATGTACGGTTTTGACGAACCGCCGCAGTGATAGTGAAGCAGAGAGAGAGAGAATTACGTGGTTGAAGACTGCAATGGAGTTGCTCGGAGGAGAAATTTGAACCTAGAAAAAAAGTTCTTTGGAGGATCTAACTTAAATTGATTTAAGTGGTTTATTATTTATTTTCTTAGAATAAAATCTCGGGATCATTATAAATAGAAAAAAATCACGTTAATAGAGTTTCATTAAATAATAGTTTGACCCAGCTCAAACTGAAATAGTCAAGGCCATCTTCGAGTATGCATATCGAGAAAAGTTCTTTGGAGGAATTGTTGTTTTTCGAGATTGACATCACTTGTTGCTGGATTCGTTCCAAGAACGATACATCATGAGACAAGATGGGAATCCATGGGATAAATGTCAACAATTGAGCCAATATATCGATCACAATTTAAGTCGGTAGACGTAATATAGCGACACCCTCAGAGAAGTACTACTGGCACCCTGTAACAAGGCAAAGCAGCTAAATACGAAAATGATTCACACAGTGTTTGAAGATGACTAAAGCTAGCTAGGGTTATAAGCATATGATAAGAATGAAAACTATACGGTAACGGAAAAGGAAATATTATCAAAGTCGTCGTTTTTCCATAGAACAATAATCAAAATACGACAATAGTTCGGTGATTTTTATCAAAAAAAAGCATTTATACGATAAAGTGTTGGCGAGGATGCATGAAACGTGAGGCACGCACTAATTGATTGGTACATTGTCTCATGTTTCATGCAATATGCATCAACTTTTTGTTAGGATCAAAATTTTCATGTTTATTGGATTAACTTTTTTTTATTGTTAATATAGGGAAAAAGAAGAGGGGGTACGGATGTGGAATTTATTATGGGTTCATTTTCTTTATGCTTTGGGAATTGGATATATCATTTTCATTATATTCTTTTCGTTAGAAATTTCCATGGATGGACACGTTTCAAAGATGAAGAGAAAAATCTTTGAAGTTGGGTCAACGTATGGACGAGATGTATGTGTTAGGCCGTGAGCCGTGGCAAAAGCACTTACTTTCTCCACAAGCCCCTGTCGGACTCGGAGGTGCTTTAATAACGCCATAGCACGCCATGGAGGAGTCAAGCCAAACGCGGTTCTAGCAATCAATAATTGGAATTTTACCCGCAAAAACAAAATCATTATATACATATATATATATATATATATATATATGTATGCATTTCAGAATATTCAAAATTCAATGAGATAATAATAAAAATTGAAAGCCAACAAGAGTTTGTTCAAAATAAATAAGGTTTCGGGTTTGAGTTTTGTGAAATGAGAAATTCTTGATTAGGAGAGCGTTATCCCTTAATGGATCGACTCGGTTCGAACTGAATTAATTGAGACTCATTAAATTTTCAAATATCATGATACACAACGGAAAAAAAAAGTTGAAAATTAATACTTTATCGGGTTTTCCGATCACAATATTATACTTTATGATAGAAACATTAGATCTTAATATCTACTTCTTTTTTTCCTCCTGAAAAGTGCAATCAAATTCACTTGTATATGTAAGTTCCCCCCCCCCCCCCCCCCCGAATTTTAGTGAACGGAGAGTGAAATAAACTTAATATTTCGAGCCTTACATATCAAAAATATATAATTTCGAGCCCAAATCGTTATTTCCTGTCTCCAAGATTTGGCTAAAAAGAAGTGGTCTTTTTTAATAATAATAAATCATAATAAATCGTGAACGTGAAGTTTGGTTTTTGAAACGGCAAAGCCGGTTCAAGGGTCAAAGTCTTCCACGAAAGAAAGAACAAATGCTCAACAATTATTTCCTTTCCTGTTTCTTTCTTCTTCTTTTTTTTTTTGGTAATTTAATTTCTTCTCTTAATTTGTCTTTTACGATTATCTCTGGGTGAAAAGCAAAGGTTCTGTCCCCACCCCGAGATTTTGCCGGCGGTGCAATGGCCCAGAAATAAATGTTGATTCCCCTAATAATTCATAACATCACACACATTTATTGTATGAGTTACTCATAAGTAACATCACATACATTTATTGTATAAATCATTAATCCTTGATTTAATTTTGTAATTAAATTTGTGTTAAAGTGAGCTTTGACGAGGAACGAACAAAAGAAAAATCCACTGGGGTTCGGCTTTTGTAAGGAAAAACTTGCAATTAATTTTCGTATATATTATAACTCGAAAGTACCTTTAAAAAAAGTTAAATTAAAATCTCGGTTGAGAAACTTGAATAAGCTTAGACAATCTTTTTTTTTCCTATTACAAACTTAAACAATCTTTTTGCTAGTCATATATTGACATATTAATTTCGAAAGAGAAAATACGTGCATGCAAGAAGCTAAAAAGGAATATTGTAAAATAATAATCGGTTTAGGCTGCCTAATTAATTAATTATTAATATTTGTATTTATAGTTTTACACGTCGAATTTTCCCTTTTGTATTTTCTGCCTATCAGAAAATTGAATTTGCCAATTGATAACCTGATTAATTAGCTTTGACTCGTATAAAGTATAAATCATTTAAAAAGATACTTGCCGACCGTTACATATCTAATTTAAAAAAAAAAAATCTAATTCGAATGGGTCCTAGAATAAGTCAAATTGAGATACTTCATTCTGCAGGAAAATAAAAATTCGATAAACAAATCATTATCAACAAGATTGGAGGTGATCATTCCAAAATTGGGCGGCGTGGTTCGGGCATTGCCGATTGACTAACATTTGGAGGTGATTATTATTCCAAAATAGAGTTCAGGGTAGTGATAGTCACACATCAATATGAAATTAGTACTTGATGGCCATGGACATCACAGAATTCTTCCAAACTTGGGATAGAAAATCTGCTAGTGGGGAAAGATATATGCCTCTTTCGTTGAATCTATTCCTCCATAGCTAGCCATTGCAATAAGTGCATGGAAGACCATAAGCTTTCTTCAATCAAATCGAATCTCATTTGGATTAGGAAATGAAGTGGACTCTCCACTAGCAGATTGGGATGTTGTCATTTGAGCTATATATACATACATGTTTCGAACAACTACGACATGCAAAAAGGTCCATGAATTCACGCACGTGAGCGATCTTGTTACTCTTTTATGCTAAAAATACAAGACGGGCCCAAATACGAGCCTCGGGATTCGCACTAATAACATTGTATGACATACTATAAGTTTAAACGGTGGTTAGTTCGTATCCTTTCATTTTTCGTGAGCGTTGGAAAGGGAAAGTAGGTTGTAGGGTCAAAGTCACCGTACCAAAGAGAAAGATCAAGTTCTCCTCAATTTAATTTACTTATTTTTTTTCTTTTTAATGCATTTGTAATTAATTAAATTTCTTCATTGAGACGTTATGATGCTTTAATTAACATTAGCAGGAGAGCTCTGTCCCCCACCCTGAGATATAGTCGGCGGGGCAATGGCCCAGACTATAACTATGGATTTCTCTAATAATTGATGTGATGATTACTCATCAGTTATCAGATACACTTATTGCAAAAATCACAAAATCTATATTTAAATTAACAAATATACAAATTTCGTACTCTGAGAAACAACAAATAGTAAATGAAAAGGTTAATTAAAATCTCAAATGAGCGACAACGAGCTTACGAGAATGGGGTGCATAAATAAATTCTGAAAGAGAAAATTCAAGCATATAATCGTAATCGTTTTAACTTTAGCTAGGTGCCTAACTAATTTGGCAAAAATGAAAAAAAAAAAGTGTTCCCTAACCAGTTATTAATATCTCAGCAAAGAAAAAAAAAGTTATTAATATCTCAGGCCCCTTGCGCATCCATTTTCTAATTACCTCTGCTAAAGCGGTCTAGGCCATACTCCTTTTTTGTTCCGCTGAGGTTGTTATATCCAGTTTTTGTTCTATTTCATTTTCTTTGGACATTAGCCCGTTGCTCTTAAAAAAAAAAGTATTTTTTTTTGTGTACTCTAATATCAAAAAACCCCATAAGTTCCAAGACTCCCAACTAATCTAATATGAATTGATTGACTCATTAAGAGGTAAAGTTCTTTCCACCATAAATTTTCTCAATTAACAAAGCTTAGGTTGTGTTTGATAATTCAAATTAAGTGCCGAATTTAATCATTTAGCACTTAATTTAGTTAAGCTTGTTTGATAACACAATATAAAAATTGACTTAATTTAATGAATAAGTGAAAAAATGTTGAATCATTAAGTAATTCAAAACCTACTTAATCATTTAGCGCTTTTCGCTCAGCTGAAGTCCATTTTATCATATTTGCAATAGTGCCCCACAATTTTCACAACTTTTGCAAATCGGTCCACCTATTTTGGATAGAGAATATGAGAGTGAGAGGAGGGGGCAACAGGCCAGGGAAGGGCAACTGTTGAGGGAGGCCCTTGATTCCAACCACCACTGCCCCTAATCTCCCTTTCTCTCTCTTCAAAATCGAAGAGAAATGGAGTTCAATCAGAGCTATGGGGGCTTGATCATCGACCCCTATCGGGATAAAGGAGATCGCCGATGACATCAAGAGAAGGAGATTACGGGTGGTGGTGGCCCCCAATTCCGACCACTACCGCCCAATCGAGATCACCGACAACCCCTGACATGGCCGGCGACCTTAATTACAGCGGTGGTGGCCGAAATCAGGGGCCACCACCGCCCCTTCATTCTCTGATTGAAACTAACTCTAGCTTTTTTTGGGGCAATTTTCTATTTTTTCTTATAATTTTCTGAATTTTAAATATTAAATAAAATATGGGCAAAAAAGTGAAAGAAGTTGAAGTAATGGGCCTTTATGTAAATATAATTTCAGTTATTATAATTTTCACCAAATCAAACACTTTTCACTTAATCGTTTAAGCATTTATTCTACTTAGATCTTAAATTTTCAGCACTTAATTTTCAGCAATTGAAATTAAGTCCAAACAAATACTACATTAGACTCAAGACTTTACTTCAGGGAAAAGCGTGCCGAATCTCTTGAACCAATCCACGTTATTACAAAAAAAAAATTTTGTATGTATCATGGTGTCCGAAAGTTTAATGGATTCCGAATTATCCAGTTTGAGTCAAATTAACCCATTATGAGGTAAGATTCTCCCAATCAAGAAATTTCCATTTACATGACTCTAACAAAAAAAAAACTAGTTATTAATATAAGCTATTACGTACACCTGAATATCTTTATTTCCCAACTGGTTATTAAATTAATTACATGCTAAACTTGTTCGATAGTATAATATTCTAATATAGCTTGGCCTTTCAAACGAATGAAATTGCCAGCCAAATTTACAACAAACTATATAAAAAAGCTTTCCTTCTCGCATAATTTTTTTTTAAAAATCGTGTAGGAAATTACTTGCCGACAACTTTTAAATCGACCAAGCCGGATGAATGGACAAAGATTTAAGCAAGCAGTTCAACAGTACTTAATTAATGCATTTTTTGGCGAAATTGAAATGTGCGTATTATTCTATGCACACGTGCTTCAAATATTATGGCGCCATCTTGCGATATCTAAGGTTGTGTTTGTTTTGATTTAATTTTAAGTGCTGAAAATTTAAGATCTAAATAGAATAAGTGCTTAGTTAATTAGCTAAAAAAATGCTTGATTTGGGTGAAAGTATAATGATTGAAATTATATATAGATAAATACCCACTACTATAACTTCTTTTCACTTTTGCCCATATCTTATTTAATTTTTTAAATTAAATTTAGATAATTAAAAAAGTGCAAAAAAAAAAAAGAATCAATGGTTCAACGAAGAGGGAGGGGCAGTGCCGGCCACCACTGTCATTATCGAGGTCGCCGACGACTTCGACTGAGCTGTGGTGACTGGAATTAGGGCCACCACCGCTCGAGAATCGGGATTCGATACTCCGTCTCTCTCTTCAATTTGAGAGGGATCAAGCCCTGATTCCCGAGCAGTGGTGGCCGGAATAGGGGGCCCCCACCGCCCCTTGCATTCGAGTCGTCCCTCTTCCTCCCCCTTTCTCTCTCCCTCTCTCTCTCTTACAGTCTGACTGAAATCTGGGAATGAAACCAAATTACAAAATCCAAAAAGTTCAAGGACACTGCTGCAAAGAAGCAAACAAGTAATCCATGCCGAGCGAGTAAGCAAAAAGAGAGCTGAATCATTATGTGCCTTTTTTTCATTACTTACTCATTCAGCATTTTTGTGACAGAGTCATTAAATTAAATCACTTTTCATTTTGTATCAAACAAGCTAAATTCCATTAAGTGCTGAAATTAAAATTTCAGCACTTAATTGGAGTTATCAATCACAACCTAAGGGAATTTGTTGCTTATGGGGTAGCTCGAATTAGTGATAAGTATATAATCATAATTAATGATGACAGTGACCTTGTCGCTTGTTATTACATTCAGAATATTAAGATATGTCTATATAGTTTTCTATATATTATACGACCAGAAATTAGGCCATTTTCACATTGCAGTGTAATTAAGTGCAATTTAAATCACCCTATCCTCACACAAATTAACAACGTTAATCATCAAATCTCTCAAAACGAGATTTGGTGATCAAGTGTTACCATTCTAGCTAAGTATGGTTTGCAAGTATGTATAAGTTAGTCAATATATTTTCCCTGCTATTAATTCATCGGAAAACACCTAGATTTTATAGAGTGCTAAATGTAAGAAAATATAAAATAAACATAAAACCTAGTCATTATCAACTTGATGCAACATTTTTTAAATAGATAGATAGGCGGGGGAAATCCATCATTTCCAAATCGCATATACTTAATTAGGATTATTAAGGTAGTTCATTTATTACTTAATTTGGAATTAAGGGCCTTCTAGCAGTAGCATATGATTGAGAAAAGGGAAAACAGTAAGGCACTTGTAATTCCAATAATAAAAATTGAATTAAAAACTTCTTAATTAATTGGACAAATTACACAAAAAACCTAAATTTTATAAAACGTCTCAGTTTTGTCCTAAATTTTGTTTTGTAATAAAAAAACCCACATGTTTTGAGAATCGTCTCAGATTTGACTTCTCATTACCATTCTGTTAAGTTTGCCGTTTATTTGCTTACGTAGATTTCACGGGACCACAAAGTTTATACATCATCTAATAAATCATATGATTTTTTTTATTACATACCAAATTTATGATGAAATTGAGACTTTTTTAAAAAAATTGAATTTTTTTATTTAACCTATCTTATTTGTTTATTAATTTATGTCTGAAGTTTATAGTCCACGTATGCAAAATTAACGGAATTTATAACGGATGTCATTTTTGAGACAATTTAGAAAACTTATGATTTGTTTTGTTATAAAACAAAATTTTAAGAAAAAACTAAGATATTTTACAAAATTTATGTTTTTTTTGTGTAATTTGCCTTAATTAATTTAAACAAAATCAATAACGTATCATCGTATTGAATCTTATTTTTAGAGCCTCTGAAAACTTTATACGAATATAAATGCGTTTCCTACCTGTATCACCCGGTTGCATATATTGATCATACTGATGCTGCGCACTTCGAATTAGGCAGAGCCGAATTTCTCACGAATGGCATTTTTGCAAGTAATGAAAAAAGCAAGGGCAGTTTGTACCTAAGTGACATTTGGAGGAACATCCTCCGAACATTTTCGGAGGAAATTTAATTTTCCTATTGATAATCCTATCCTTTTATTACTTGCCCTTTTTACCGAGGCATAATAATTATACCGAAGAATGAAACTTGGATTGCGAGATGCACTGAATGGGAGAAGTGGCGGTGGTGATATATTGTAGAAGAGGGAAATGTCAAGATAAAATTGATGGTTAACGGGACGCTATCTCTTGACCCAATAACTCCATATATGTCTCATCACTTAAATTGTTACCTTAATATCGGAATTCTATCCAGATATATATACCTCCCTGAGGCACCGTAAAAATATCATGTGGTTGTACTGATCATTGTTCGAAGTCATCACTAGCGTCAAGACACTGATTCGAGACGAATCGTTTAACGAGTCTCATTTGGACCAACTGAGACCAGCTAGCTATCGAGCATGGCCGGCCCCAACAAAGGATTATATGGAAATATTACTCCACATGTCACTGAGATCGCTAGCTAGATTCTTAGTGCATGTAGGCCAGATATCAGAAAATTATGTGGAGTGAATGTGGGAAAGAATCTACTAGTGGGGAAGATGCCATGGCTTTGACAGATTCCAAATTTCCATATAATATAAGCTCAGCCAAGCAATAGATACCAGTACGTGCGGACATGAAAGCCGACTACCAAAAGCAAGACAAGTGCACGGGCCAGGTCCTCTGAGCGTGCCGTGCAGGACTTCTCGGATCGTTTTGACGGCTATGATGTTTTGTTCTTCGGAATTTAATTCCGAAATCAAGAAGGAATCACAGCCAAGAGAGAGCACCGCCCATGGGCCGGTTACGAGAAACGATTTCTCGTATCCGATTCGATATGGATTCGTCGAACACTTCGACAAGTCGCAGTCAATCACCAAAACTAGGCACATAAGACGTATCTATTCAAATAGAATAGTGGTTTTGAAACAATTGTTAGAAAATCGAGCACATGCGTAGCGGAAACTTTAAAATCGGTAAAAATCAAATTTTTATCGCATGTTTGTTTTTATTAAAAACTTCGAGATCAAATTTTGACATGATGAATCACCTTCTAACGAATAAATAACATTATATATTGAATCCACAAGAAAAGTTAGAACCTTTAAACTTACCTTGTCGGATTCGAGTCGTTTCGGTCGATTAAAGCAATCGTCCAAGTGTCTGGTCTCTAACTCGTCCACACAAGTGTATCACCTCCGAATATGGCCTCCTCTTGACCCATACACTTCGATCTAGGTCACCAAACTCGAATGAAATCGTCATGGAAGGAAAGGACCGCTTCAAGGATGTCTTGGATAACACCGAATTGCCGAATGGAAGCCGAGAAGCCTCCGATCAGTCAAGAGCAGTGTGCAGCTGAGTCTATGAGGTCTCGGACGACTCTCCTCTCTATCTCACTATTCGAGTCTTGAGCTTAACAACACGCTTAGGGTTAATCACAAGATCATATCTATATATAGATTTACCCTAAGGATCTCATTGCAATTATTAATTAATCTATATTAATTAATAAATCACAAATTAGTCATTGCACTTTAAGTCATCTAATGACTTGCTCTCCAAGTAATAAAGAAAGATAATTCTAGTCCTTGATACATGTTTCTATTAACAGACAATCTATTTATAAAAACTTTTCAAATAAGAAAACTCACGTATTTCCTTAGTTAGATCTATCCTTGATATGAATTCGACTTCAGGATGTGCTAGCACCCTTACAACCATATTGCTAGCCTACTTGGATAATTAATTCCTAAATAAATTCCTTAATTAGAATTAATTATTTTCTCGGTTTAGACACGCTCAATATGTGTGACTAACTAGGTTCATCATCAAATGGTAATGAGATTATAATATCAACTCATTTGACATTATTAAAAACTCTTTTTATAATCAAAAGCATAATTTTCAAAATGCCATCAGCTCCCAAAGTTCATGAGTGACGCCTATCAGCATATCATGACAATTCAAATGGTGATGAATGTATAATTAAAACATTCTAAAGAATCTGTGATAGTATACACCATGCATTGAGTCCCATTCACTATAATATCTCGATCTAACTAGAAATACGGCAAATGCCAAACCCTTTAGCCAATCATATGGATTCTCTGATTTCATTATTAGATTTGTAGAACTTAAATAGAAACTATTTTCTATTCAAGTCTATCTACCCGGCCGATGATTTCTCAATCCATAATAAAACTCAAATTCGTAAGATATTTTTCATGTTTACTCAGGTTAGTGAATACTGTCTTGATTATACACATACCTCCAAATATAACTAACTAGAACCACTATCTGTCGAATACTCATGCTAAGTACAAATACATTAGCAGTAACAAATTCTAATTACATATACATGAGATAGCGTCTCATCTCAGGTCTAAGGACTATATGCATTAATACGGTATTGATAATATTCATTGACATTAGTAAATTACCATATGAATATTATCTGAATGTCACGTTCGACTACTTATAATATAAGCATCCATATACCTGTCATGACAACAGTTATCAGATAGTATGAGACTCACTATTCTATCTTCATTAGTATCTATATATCAATTATAGATACAAATACAGGTGATGATCTATCCGAAAAAATAATGCCCGGTTAAGTTTCCTACAATCGTAAAAGGTTTAAAGATATTCCTACCGAATTATTCCGTCACTCATATTTTTAACTCTTTAAAAATGAAACATTCAAACAATCTTAAAGACTTTATTATTATAAACATAGATAATATATCAATAATATAATAAATTTCATTGCCATAAAAAAAATTATTCAAGTACATAAACCAGCTTTAGGGCATATCCCTACAAGTTATTATAGTATAGGCAGCAGCTAAAAGATGACTTTTTATGCAGAGTAAGAGGAAGCCGAGGCTTTTCTGGGTGTCGGCGATAGCCCCAATGGTCACGGTTGTAGATGGTGGCTTGTTTGCTTATTTCGGACACGTCGAAAAACATGGCATCCAAATTGTAAGTCCTACCTCGTTCCAAATTTGATATTCTCGTTATTTATTTTCCTCCCGTGCGCTAGCTATCTCCTTACGAAATTCACATATAATTACTCAATTAGTCTATTGATTCATTCTAATTGTAATTGTAATTTTTTTTTTTGCGTGTAAATTTCAGGTGGGTCGTTCAGCATTTGAACTTCGACCCCCAATATTTACCAGTGACTTTGCAAGCTGGAATCATCTCCGGAATTTTGGCCTTGGCAGTATGATCATCTAACTTAAACAACTTAGATGAATTTTTATTAGTTTGATTTATTGGTCTTTATTATTTGCAGGAAGGTACAGCAATAGGGAGGAGCTTTGCAATCATGAGGAATTATCAGACGGATGGTAACGAGGAGATGATTGCTTTTGGACTCATGAATATTGTCGGTTCTTTCAGTTCTTGCTATCTCACCACAGGTCGGTATTGCTTATCGATCGCTCTTCATACCCCAAACTTTTATCTGTTAGAGATTAGCGCCGCACCCTCGACCAGCCAACCTCATATTGTTTTTAACTGACAATGTCTGTATAGGGCCATTCTCGAAATCTGCTGTGAACTTTAATGCCGGTTGCCGGACGGCCATGTCGAACATAGTCATGGCGGTCTGCCTGAGGCTGACGCTGCTGTTTCTGGGCCCTCTGTTCAGCTACACCCCTCTGGTGGCCCTATCCGCCATCATAATGGTCGCCATGTTCGGGTTGATAAAGTACGAGGAAGCTTACAGGTTCTTCAAGGTCGACAAGTTTGACTTCATCATCTGCATGGCTGCCTTCTTTGGCGTCACCTTTATCAGCATGGATGTTGGGCTCCATATATCCGTGAGTTTTCGATCTCTTCTTTACGTACCATTGCATAAGATATGTCCAAATCCAGCTCCCATGCATAAAATGTCCGAGGTCCTGATGACTTCAATCATCACATATTAATTGTTGTCTTTCTTTTCCCTTAACAGTTGGGACTGTCATTGGGGAGGGCACTTCTTTCCGTGGCCAGGCCGGCTACGTGCAAGCTTGGAAAAATGCCGGAATCGGCCCTTTTTAGGGACATAGAGCAGTACCCCTTTTCGAATGAGAATGAGATTTCAGGAATCTTGATTCTCGAAATGGGTTCTCCAATTTATTTCGCCAACTGTGTCTAAGTCAAAGAAAGGTGAAGATCGATTCGCAGTTGCTGTATATATTTGGAAAATGACCCATAAAACTAAAGGCTTGTTCCGTCCTTGTTTCTTTGAAGTTTCGAAGTGATTTTGATGTTTGATTTGGTTGATATTTTATGGCAGGGTCTGGAGGTGGATTAGGGAGGAAAACGGCATCTCAACCTCCAAGGAAAATGTGGTCGAGCATTAATATGTTTGATAGGGTCAGAATTTTCAGGGCTCGATTTGGTCGCACTTACCGTGAAAGAAAGTGAAAGGGCGGCAGGAATTGGCTCAACATAGAGGCAGGCCCCCTTTGAGCTAATTGAACATAAAAACTTGTTTTGCGTATTTTAAGTATTTCATTGGTTGGCCTGAACAGATTGATCTTTTCCATTTGCTTATTATTCTGTCGACCCAAAGGACCTCAGCAGACAGATTAAACATTAAACGGAACATAATGTACACTTTTCTGGGTGTACGTTTTACCTGATATGACCGCTCTACTTGGCAGCGGTGACGACCATTGATATTGCCGGGCTTGAGATGCTACAAGAGCTAAACCACAGCTTGGAGTCCAATGATATTAAGGTAATAAAAGCGCCATAGATGTCAACAAGACCCATCCCCATGCATCATTGAGTTGATTGGGATTTATATCATTAAGCAAGCAATATTGATGATATAAACTCTAACTTGTCCATTCCTTTGCAGGTATCAATAATAAATCCAAGGACCGAGGTGATGGAGAAGATGATCTTGTCGAGATTCGTGGAGAAGGTTGGCAAGGAATCCTTCTTCTTGTCGATAGAAGACGCTGTAGAGGCATGTAGGTTCTCGATGAATTTCGAACCGAGAGCAATGAGTGGCTCCTCAGGGAATTTGGAGGGTCCTTAGATTGGCGCGAACACGTTTTGCCACTCAATTGAACTCCACCGATCTCCTACTGCAACTTGCAGAACCGCAGTATTTGCTACATGGACAAGTGGTTGTATCATGTTGGCCCCAATCAACATCTCCGATCTCCACTCTCGATATTTTTGGAGAGAGATGGATATGTAAATACTTTGGCTCGGCTGTATTTTCTATCTCTATTATGAATGCATGAATTACCTTTCAGAGGAAAAAAAAAATAAGAAAGAAAAGGACAGTGCCAACGGATTTAAACCGCTTGTTTTCCTTTGGAAATGTCTGAACATAACTGCAATTTATTCACCCGCAAATCCTCGAAAATTTGTCCAAGCCAACGTTGTATTCTGTTCTACCTAGTCGAATAGATACAAACATTAATCACAAGCCACTCTAAGACATATACAATAAAGCTGCGTAGTACACGATCAGCAACGGGAGCGATACTAACGTGCCAAGTACAACTCTGCACAGTTATTAGATTAAAGGATGTTTCAGCAAAATGAAATTTAAGGAATATAAGTTACGGGCAAGTCTACAATTCGAATTTATTCAAGTTACTCACGCGGTGCTCATCACATTCGGGTGTAGTCCATACTCTTTGGCGTAGATGAAAGAAGTAACTGCCAGGGGCAACGCTGCCTACAAGAACAAATTTAGACGAACTTGGCGATTTGGATCTAGAAGCTCTTTTTTTTTTTTTGGCCCCCCTTCCCTCTTCGGCCATGTACAAGCCAATTTTCATTATTGTTTTTTATCGTCCGATCAAACTCAGGCCTCCTTAATGGGCTCCGACAAAAGAGACCCAAGGCCCAAGTTACAGACCATAGACAATAAGGCCATTACCTGAAAGATGGCAATTCGAAATGGGCTGTCAATGCAAGCCCATTAGAAAAGATCCAAAGGCCATAACAGCTGGGCCCACGACGAACCTCAGCGGTTGGTCACCTCCCACACGCTACGAACTCATTGTGTGCGGCCATGAATGCGCCTAAACATCAATAGAATTAATCAAAATTAAAATCGTATGGTGACCAACCATTATAATTCGATTATTCCTACTGATCCTTCGCAATTAAGTCGATGAATGATAATAACACGAGAATCATAGCAATATTGAACATTGAAGTGCCCGTCCCAGCTCGGGAAAGGATCTGCACGGAGCCATCAATCACCCTAGGCATTTGGAACTTCAACTTGCCAGAGGTCACATACGAGAGTTACTAATTAGTCGTAACATCGACCATCAGACCTTCAAATGCAGCTATACAAAACCTATGAATCAGTAGTCTAGTTCCGATTCCCTTTGAAGTAATAACAAAATTAAAAATATACATTACTAGTCTGATGCCAAAGCCCAAGCAATTCCGAGTATAACAGCGATACCATTGGGATTCTTGGCCAACTTCAATGTGACCACCTTCATAAACTTCAACCTACTAGGATTATCTGATTTTGTACTGCCGCTTTCGTCGACGTTCACAATAACATATAAGATGTCTTCCCACGATAATATAAAAAAGAAGAGAGAGGGAAAAAAAAGTAAAGTAAATAAAAATGAAGTAGAAGAACCCACATTTCAAATGAACAAATTCAAACTTGAAAATGATCTTTCTAGTTCTCGAAGAATGAGGGACAAGAGGATTGATGAAGAAAGATCTCTTGTTCTTATTATAAGATCGTGATTGGATTCGCAGATGTTTGGTAAAAAGAATAATCTTCTCCTTTGAGAATAATCAGAAAATAGTTGATAACTTGCTACGGATCTTGTCAAAATAAACTTGTCCTAATAAATATAACGTGGCAAAATAAAGTTTGATCACAATAATTATAACTTATGATGATAAACTTATTTTCCCGATGAAAACGTTATATATTGTGTGTCACAATATATGAATATATATATATATACACATATATGTTAGTTATTATGAAAATACTTGGTTTGTAGCGCTCATAACATTGAAGATATATGTATATATATAAATATATATGTATCTACTTAAATATTAAGTATGTGCATTATTTGACTTTATTTAATGTAATTTAATGTTCCTATCACAATATACAGATTAAGTATGTATATACATCTATGTTTGTTATTATGAGAATACTTGGTTTTCGGCCCTTACATAATATTGAAGATATATGTATACATATAAATATATATGTATACATATAAATATATATGTATCTACGTACATATTAAGTATGTGCATCATGAGACTTTATTTAATGTAATTTAACATTCTTATCACAATATACATTTCTTATGATAAAATTTCTTTCGTAGCAATATAATTTGTCACAATATACAAAATTTCTTGTAGTAACAGCTAGCTCCCAATTACCCCGTTAAAATAGAGTCAAGTAAAGAAGTTTCTTGTTCCCAAACACGTCTAATTTACAATAAATTAAAACAAAGAGATGAAATTCCCGATATAACCTCATCTTTCTTCTTCCACAAAAAACCCTAGATGTAACAACAAAATAAGTGGTAGCCGGAGCCCATGAAGCTTATGATGCGGCGGCCTCCATAGCTGCCACCCATGAGAAGGCATACTACTATGTGTTCCAAGTTCTTGTTCTTTTGGTGTTATTGTTTGTTGTTCTTTGGAGTTTCTTCTTCGACCCTTCAAAAAAAAATGGCCTCTATTGATTCAGCTGTTTCAGTTGTTGTCGACATTGCAAAGTGCTTGATTGTGCCCGTCGGACGCCAGTTTGGTTATGCATTGTTCTACGGGAAGAACATCCAGGCTCTCAAAAGTGAAGTCGACAAGCTTCGTGATGCCAGAAAGAAAGAACCGCTTATTTGTTGCTTTCGGCTAAAGAACAATTCTATGAATATAAGAAGAGAGATCATACTTCAAGAAGATGGATCGAGTGCTGTGACGTCATGCATTCTTCAATTTGGGAATAGCACAGTGGTACACCTCTCGTCTAGTGACCAATAAGTCTCAGGTTTGATACCCAGTGGGACTATCCGTGCCCCTTTATTAGATATTTAAGATTTCTATTTCAATGCATTATGCCCATGGGCTTCCTTTGTAACCGAAAAAATTTAATAGATCATTCAAAATAGTACTTGTTGTGTCCTTTATTTTCTCTTCCCATTTTAGGTTCATAAATCTTGTCCATAACAAAAGAAAAAATAAGAGTGGTCTTTTCTATAATTTTCACGGATATAAGTTACATTATGTTTTTTTCTCGGTAATAAGATATAATATTGCATTAAATAATAAGTTAATATCTTAGCGTAGGTATAATTTTCAAACTCAATTACGTTTAGTTCCTCGTTTAGCATGGTCTGATTCATTATAGTCAATTGATTAAGTCAATGGGCAGTTAGCCGGATAAGATGTCTCCCGCTGCCCCATTGTATACGCTAAAGACTTCATGGAAATTTTAACGTGAAATAGGTCGGTGAAATTACTTTTAACTTCGATATGTAAGTGGGAAATAGCAAACGGAGCCTCTTAAGAAGAGTACCCACTGGTAGGGGCCTGGATTGGGGATGTTAGCTCGGGCAATGCTCGAACAGACGACAGAAGGATGCCGGGGTGGGGGTGCCGGCTTCATGCGCAGCTGAAGACTGGAAGTATGGGAAGAAACATAGCAATTCGCGAAGAAAAGGAGATACGCTGTCGAGCAGGAGAAGGCAAGGGTTGGGGGGGTCGTGTGGATCGCTTTAACCGGAATCATCTACCAGTCAATAGGAAAATGGAGAGGAAGACCCAGACAGGGGGTCCCGCGTATGTCAGGAAAACGGGCAAAAATATTTTTGTCGGTTTCCAAAATCAAAATTGGGTTCAAATTTAACTCACAAACCAAACGAGTCATGCTTTCTTTGATTTGTTAGTGTAATTTTAAAATCATATTTTAACTTAATTTTTATCATAAATAAACAAAATAATTCATATAAAGTTAAAGAGTGAATCCCATTTATATCACTTTTTTCCATAATAAAATAAAATAATTCATACAAAGTCAAATAATGAATCTCATACATAATTATTTATATAACTTTTTTTAAAATTAAAATCCAATTTTAAAATATTCCTTACAAATTAAATGCACTACAATAGATTCTCGTCCTTAGTTTCAGGCCCCCCACACAATACAATAATTTGCTGGTGCTTTTGTTTTTTTTCTTTCTTTCCTTCCAGACATTTGATTGGTATGAGCCGATTTCACCCTGCATTAATTACACGAGACTCCATAAACTTTGAAAAATCATATGTAGATTATGCATACGTATTTGAATAATTAGCAATCCTATATGTTCTCTCGTAATGCAAATAACACTGGAGACTCTTGAATAAATGTCATAAATTATTGGTTGGTATTCCGAAGATTATTTCAATCGAGGAGCTAAGGGTTAAAAAAAAAAGTAACATAAAATAATTGTACCGTGGAGGGCGGAAGAGAGAATTTAATTTCCATGAAGTCTTTGACAAATGAAGTAACATAAAAAATATTGGGGGGATGAAGGCGCCATATGTCCCAGCCGGACATAATTGCTATGTATACACACACAAATAAATAAATAAATAAATATGTATATATATATATATATCTATCTGTCGGGGTGTGCGCACATTACTTTCTTTTTAAAATCCTTAGCTCCTTGATTAAAATAAACTTTTGGAATATACCAACCAATTTATGATATTTATGTACTCACATGACGGTAGATTTATTTAAGAGTCCTCATTGCTAATTGCATTACGAGAGAACATATACTGATTGTTAATTATTCAAGTATGTATGCATAAACTACATATAAAATTTTTCGAACTTTACCAAATTCGTAGGCCCATTTAATGCGGGGGCACAATCATCTACAGAGATCTGTCATCTAATTAACTAAGGACCACAAATTGCTGCTGTACCGATCGAGGGAAAGAAATAGAAAAGAAAAAGCACCACATAGTTTAGCACTGGCTGTGAGGACCAAGTCGATTGCATGAAGCTAATGAATGAAAGAAAGGGAATAATAATAATAATTCAATGCGCAATTACCGGATAAGATGTCTCCCGCTGCCCCATTCTATTCGCTAAAGACTTCATGGAAATTTATCTTCTCGTCCTTCGGTTCAGGCCCCCCCACATAGTACAATAAGTTGGACCGTAGGTGACCTAACTTGTTGTATCTTGACCTGATCCCTGTCCTCCTTGTACTTTGGCTGTCTTTCCTGTGTGTATTATGAGGTTAAGAGAAGGAAGAGTTGAGAGAGCTTGTAATATGTCATTAAGTTTATCTTTTGGGATTCTCCATGCTTGTACGTCGATATTATTGCTCATGGTGAAGATCATGAAGCTCCTTCCTTTGCCCGAGGGCATACATTGACGCACCGTTGGTTGAAACACGTATATCGCGTGTTCATTCCTCTCCCTTCTCTTGGGGGTTGAGTTTCATTCCGTTTCCGACGCTTCAATGACGGTGTTTGGTGGCTTCGACAAACTGAATACACAATTCATATACAACCCCTCACTGAAGAAACCGAAATGAATAGATATGAAAAAGATTACCGAGCTGGTAAAAGATTAAAAATCTAACCTAACGGGAACAAAAAAAATGGAAAACTTCAACTAACATAATATCATGATATTATTGCTTGAATGACCCGTCATGAGAGATGATTCTTCTCATGAATGGCAGCTCACGAGATATATAAGAGATTTTTTTTTTCAAATAAAACTGGAGACTCTTGAATAAATGTCATAAATTATTGGTTGGTATTCCGAAGATTATTTCAACCGAGGAGCTAAGGGTTTAAAAAAAAAAAGTAACATAAAATAATTGTACTGTGGAAGGCGGATGAGAGAGTTCAATTTACATGAAGTCTTTGATAAATAAAGTAACACAATCAATATTGGGGGATGAAGCCACCATATAATTTTAATTTTCTCCCTCGCTCCCTATAAGTATGTTTGCTTTGCGCTCTTGAAGTTCCACACCCATATTTGCCATATTCCTCAGTACATGCATCCAAGCTCAGTCATCATGTCACCACTGCCCATTCTTCTACTCCGTGCCATCCTGGCCCTCATTTCCGTGCTCGCAACTTCTCATCCTCTCGTCAGGCATTCTTATGTCATTGCTAGCAGTAGTTCCATCGGAAATTATGATCGAACCGCTGCTAGAGGTGAGGTGGAGGCACTCTTGAAATGGAAATCCAGTCTCAAAGGCCAAGGCCGTCCTCTCTTGCCCTCGTGGAATGCTACCATCCCGTCCTGCAGCTGGGTGGGGATATCATGCGATAGTTCTCGGAGAATCGTAAGCCTGAACATCTCTGGCTATGACCTTTACGGTACGCTCAGAAACTTCGACTTCTCCTCCTTCCCCGACATGACCACTCTCGTGCTAGCCAATATTTCTCTGTCGGGAACCATCCCTCCAAGTATTGGTAACCTTTCCGAGCTCAATCACCTCGATTTTTCGCAAAATCACCTTTCAGGTAATATCCCACCTAGCATAGCAAACATCGCGAACTTGTTTTATGTCAATTTTTTTGACAACAATCTCGAGGGAACATGAGCATCTTATTGGCGCTATGTTTGTTCACAATGAACTTGTAGGTTCGATTCCTGATTCACTCGGAAGGTTGGGCAGTTTAACCAACTTATTTCTTAATGAGAACAATCTCTCTGGCCAAATTCCTTCTGCCATATGCAACTTGAGTAAGCTTAGTGTGCTATATTTGAACAAGAATCAGCTCACTGGCTCATTTTCAAGAGAAATTGGGAAGCTGGAATCACTCACTGATTTAAGACTTAATAAAAACAAGCTCTCTGGCCATATTCCTTCCACCATTGGCGACTTGAGTAAGCTTAGTTTTCTATATTTGCACAAGAATCAACTCAGTGGCTCAATTCCAAGTGAAATTGGGAAGCTGGAATCACTCGGTGAATTAGATCTTTCTGAGAATGAGCTCTCTGGCCATATTCCTTCTACCATTGGCAACTTGAGTAAGCTTAGGTTGCTATATTTGTACGCGAATCTGTTTAATGGCTCAGTTCCAAGAGAAATCGGGAAGTTGGAATCACTCACTGTATTACAACTACTTGGAAACAAGCTCTCTGGCCATATTCCTTCTACCATTAGCAACTTGAGTAAGCTTAGTGTGCTATATTTGTACGAGAATCAGCTCACTGGCTCAGTTCCAAGTGAAATCGGGAAGCTGGAATCACTCATTGAATTAGCTCTTTATGATAATAAGCTCTCCGGCCATATTCCTTCTACCATTGGCAACTTGAGTAAGCTTAGTGAGCTATATTTGTACAAGAATCAGCTCATTGGTTCAGTTCCAAGTGAAATCGGGAAGCTGGAATCACTCACTAAATTAGCTCTTTATGATAATAAGCTCTCTGGCCATATTCCTTCTACCATTGGCAACTTGAGTAAGCTTGAGGTGTTATCTTTGTTCACGAATCTGTTTAGTGGCTCTCTTCCCGTAGAGATGAACAATCTCACGCAGTTAACGAATCTGCAGTTGGGTGATAATAATTTCACTGGCAATCTACCTCCCGATGTATGTCGGGATGGTGTGCTTGTAAACATTTCTGTGGCTTTTAACTTCTTCACTGGGCCCATTCCTCGAAGCCTGAAGAATTGCTCAACTCTATTCAGAGTCAGGCTTGATTACAACCAACTCACTGGAGACATATCAGATGCCCTCGGCACATACCTGAATCTATATTATCTTGATTTGAGTTATAATGAGCTCCACGGAATGCTCCCTGCAAGAATTGGGCAATACAACAATTTGACCCTCTTGAGAATCTCCAACAACAAAATCTCTGGGGCTTTACCTTCTGAGCTTGAAAACATGAAAAGGCTTAATGTCCTCGACCTCTCGACAAATCATATTTCTGGGGGAATAACAAAAGACCTTGCAAAACTGAAGAAACTTTTTGAACTTTCATTGGAGAATAACGAACTCACGGGAAGCATTCCTCCTGAGATTGGGACGATTTTGACTTTGCGAAATCTTAGCCTTTCTAAGAACAGACTAGTGGGCCACATCCCTAAGCAACTCGGGAACTGCATCGACCTATTGTCCTTGAACTTAAGTGGGAATGAATTGCATGACAGTATTCCCGTCGAGATAAGCAATCTACGATCTCTAGAAATCCTTGATCTTAGTGGAAACTCCTTGGTTGGAGAAATACCGGAGCAGTTTTGGCGGTTGCAAAGTTTAGAGACCCTAAACCTCTCACACAACAATCTCTCTGGTGAGATTTCATCAACTTTCAATGATATGGCAGGCTTGAAAACAGTTGATGTTTCCTATAACCAGTTGGAGGGTCCGATACCCAATAGTACAGCCTTCCATAATGCTTCAATTGATGCTGTGAGAGGTAATAAGGGCTTATGCGGAGGAATTGTAGGTCTTGAGACATGTCCTTTGGAGAAGGAAGACAGAAAGTTGTTGGTGATTTTGCTCCCTATAATTGCTATTATGCTTCTTTTTATGGTCACTTTGGGATTTTGGCACACTATGATTGGTCGGACCAAAAGAAATGTCGAGGACCAATTGGTCTCTACCAATGGGAATTTGTTTGCAATATGGAGCTATGACGGAGTAATAATGTACGAGAACATCATCGAAGCCACCGAGGAATTCGACTCAAAGTACTGCATTGGGTCTGGAGCATACGGGAGTGTTTACAAGGCAAGGTTGTCGACCGATCAGATTGTTGCGGTGAAGAAATTCCATATTATGCCAGACGAAGACATAGTTGGCACTACTGGTGAGTTATCAAAATAAAAATTCTCCCAATAATTCACAAATAGCTTAGAGTATGAATTATCAAAAATCGGTAAAACCTCTAAGTGCTCGGGGAAGAAAAGTTATTTCTCTTTTGATGATGTTGTTTTTTCATACCTCTTTGGGCATAGAGATATCATGGCAGAAGGCTTTCAGGAGCGAAATCCGAGCTTTGATAGAGATCCGACACCGTAACATTGTCAAACTATATGGCTTTTGCTCATCGCCGAGGCACTCGTTTCTTGTGTACGAGTACTTGGAAGGTGGGAACCTAGAAAATCTTTTGAGCGACCGTGAGACTGCAGCAGGATTTGGGTGGCTCGAGCGCAGGAATGTGGCAAGAGGCGTGGCAGATGCACTGTGCTACATGCACCATGATTGTTCTCCATCTATAATTCACCGCGACATTTCCAGCAAAAATATTCTTCTCGATCTGGAGTATGAGGTCCATGTCTCGGACTTCGGGACAGCAAGATTTATGAAACCAGATTCATCAAACTGTACTTCATTTGCCGGCACATTTGGATATGCTGCTCCAGGTAAGGACTCTTTTCCGAATAATTGTGAGACAATCTATATCTATATATCTATATCTATATTAAAACAAAGTCCCCAACTGAATTCTCACGCCGGCATATCATCAAAAATATAAAACGGAGCTATAGATTATATGCATATAGCCCAGCAAAATATATAATGGGAACAAAATATATAGCAGACTATATACATTGATATACATTACGCAACATATAGATTATTTGTACAACATATTACATTGTCACGTCATCATATAATACTATGGAAGTTTTTAAATATTTAACCTAAACATGTAAACCTTTTAATTAAGTAATCTAGCTAACATTCGAAATAATTTAAATAAGTGATATATATTCAAGTAATATTATTTTATACCAATTTAAAGTTAGAAGGTATTCAATATAGTTCAAAAAGGCACGTTTGTGTTTAAAAAACTTATAAGTTGTAATTACATTATATCAAGATATTTAAGATAATCTACAGAATGTCACTATATATCTCTCCGTAATATACTATCTAGTATACTCTCAACATAGTATCGTAATATATATCTATATAATATATATACATATATCTTAGTGTCTCTAAAATATATTATTTATTTAAACATATTACATGTATATATTCTCATTTTTGAATTATTAAGTGGATATTCTTCTAGGGTTTACAATATTATGTTTCCTTTTATTGTACTTGGATTTTCCTGCTTTGGTTATATATATATATGTGTGTGTGTGTGTGTGTGTGTGTGACTTCCATTTTATCTTCGTTTGTTGAATAGGAATAGGCGAATTTTGTCTGAGTGTTCTTATTGTCCGGTAATACATTTAATTTGTATCTATAAAAGTTTTCTTTTCCATTGTGATTCTCTTTAATTTTTAAATTTTATTTAAAGATTCATAATTGTGCAATACTTTTTCTTACTTATGTTTAACATTGATGATACTCGGTGAGTACTTTAGATCTTTTTCCATTCTTTTACTCGTCAAACTTTACAGATTTGCAAAACAAAACATGTTTCATTATGTCCACAGGACTCTTTATTTATTCACTTTTAATTTTCACTAAGAGATTTACTTCATAGTTTGTAATTCTTCAATTTTACTTTGTAGGATAATACTTTTTCTTTAGAATCAAGAAAATCTTTTTTTGAAGTTAGATTTTTTTGGACAAATTAGATTGTTCTTATATTTATTTTTTTACAATAGCTTTTGTGTCAGTGTTCCATTAACATTTACTTTCATCTTGAGAATTTAAAAAATATTTAATTTTACTTTAGACTTTCTCCAAAAATTTCCCCCATATGCAAATGATACAGTAGATATTTGATTTTCTTAATAATTCATTATATAATTCTCTTCAATACATACAATATACTATGTCGAATAAACATGTTAATAGATCAAATTAATTAACATTTTATGGTCTTACATATTGTAGTCTATTTATACACTGCATAATATTGAAATTAACAATTTTCACAATAGGATTTTATCATGGTGATTAAGGAAAGAGTCAATTGTTTCTTTGCGAGATGATTATACTGTATAATTATTTTCTCCATTGTTTTTTGGTTTCCCAATACAAATATCTTAGATTACATCTTCAACTGCTACCATTTAATCGAATTGAAATCATCAATTTCAGGTCACAATATTTCCTTATAATCATGGAGGAAATAATTTTCTTTCCTGGGATACATATAAGTATCTTGATGATTACTTTTTTCAGTTATTTTACTTTCTTAAAATAATTATCTTAGATTGTTTTTGTTTTCGGTGCTTGAAAAACAAGCCACTTTCTTTCTCCTTTTCATCTAATTATTTTCCAATTTGAAATATATATATATACACTTTACAATTGCTTTACTTTCTTAAAATAGTTATCTAGATCGTGTAAGAATCTTATTTAGGAAGAGTTCTTCGGAATAATTTATTTAAAAGTATTAAAAATCTTTCCCACGCAATCCATGAGTTTTCGCCTAGTTTCTATAACTTCAAATCAAATAGGTGGCCCAAGTTTTTCATAAGTCCATCTTTCTTCTTTTGGTAGAGCTTGCATACACCATGGAGGTAAACGAGAAGTGCGATGTCTACAGTTTTGGAGTCTTAACCCTGGAGTTAATCATGGGAAGACATCCGGGAGATCTCATATCATCCTCTCTTAGTAGTGTTTATCATATGCAACTCAAGGAGATATTGGACCAGCGTATTCCATATCCCAAAGATGAAATTATGGCTGATTTGATTTCTGTCCTAGATATAGCATTTTCATGCTTAAGCTATAGACCGACAATGAAGCAAGTTTCTCAAGGTTTATCCACTCGAAGATCCGGCACGCTTGATTATTCTTGGGAGATCAATCTTGGAGAATTGTTCAATTTGAGAGGCTTGATTTTGTGAAAGTTTCCTCGTTAGCCAGCCCATTCAAAGGTATTGATATATTTATTGTCTTAGTGCGTATAGTTACTGCACTTTCTTAATCGCAATAGCAAATCTTTGGACAAGTTGATCTTTATACTGAAAATAGCAGTTTCATGTTTAAGCTGCAGCCTAAATTCACATCCAAGTTCGCAACAAGTTTATCAACGTCTACATGCTCGAAGATCCACCACGGCTTACTGGTTCTTGGAGATCAATCTAGGAGAACTATTAAGTTAATTTCAGGGACTTGAGTTCGCGAAACTTTGATCTTGTATGTAGTTTCTTTGCTACTTAATTAATGATGGAACCCATTCCGTGCAGGGATCTTGTAGTTTCTTTGAGAAGTAGAGTTTGTAAATCTTCTACCTTCCGGAATTTCTACGCTTGAACGGTAACAAGTGCGATCTAATGGATCTCGTCTATGTATTCTCCCCATTGGATTTACTTCATGAGGGTTAAAAGAGGGTTTATTCATCAATTCTCCAATAGTTCGATAACGAGTTTACTCAATGCAAAATAGGAAGAACCTTAATAGCTACCCTGCACTTCTCCTTCATCTCCTTCACCTTCTTCCTCAATTCCTCCCCAGTCTTGGTCTCCATCAGAACTTTAATAGCTTTCTTTAACTCCTCCAACGAGACCACAATCACATCCTGCTCACCTGCAACATCTCTCCTGTAATCCTTCTTCACCTCGACTCCAAGCCCGAGTACTCTGAGCACATTTCGAACACATTGAGCTGCTGCTCTGAGTACATGGGTTACGCAGCAATTGGAACCCCGAACCACAGACTCTCCAGTATGGAGTTCCAGCCTTAGCGCGTCACAAACCTCCGACAACTGGGTGCGCCAATGCTGCCACCTGTGGGCCCCCTATCACCTTCCTAATCGGAGCTGTCTGACCTAGGAATCCTTCTGGCAGGGCGTGCTCGAGGTTCGCATAGTCACTGGGGTACTCCATCTTTCCCTTGGATGGTGGCCGGCATAAGGACCACAGAAACCGGTGCTGGCCTTGCTCTAGAGCCTGGGCTATCTCTCTGGTCCTCCCCGAAGCTGCCCATGGGGGAACATTACTGATGATATGGGTTGGTTATCAAGCCATGCTATCAGGTCCTCATGAAGCTGACCACTGCATGATCCGACGCGGGCATCTCCTTTCAAGTCCAATATTGGTCCTACGGTGTACATTTCTGAGTTCCTGTCTCTCGCAATGGAGCTGACTGCATGTGATTCCAATTCCAAGAATGTATTCACGACAATACATTCTATTTCGCCGAACTGTTTGAACTGATCAAGCAAGATGTTGGACCAGTCTCATTTGAGCACCACAGAGGGAAGGACCTTTGCCGGAACAGGGTTGACCCAGCTGGGGATAGCTAATTCGACTACTGAGTCCTTTTAACTCAGTAATGTCTCGGCCTTGCTCATCACGGAGGGACTGGAGGTGAAGCAGCACTCGATCCTTCATCCTTTCCAGTGATGAGTTTAGCAAGCTACACAGCAGGGACAAGTTGGGCTATATCTAGTGAAGGGATGAAAATGATCTCTCTCCTCTCCATCCTTCCCAAGCTGCACTGAAGATTGTCTTTTTAAAAAATGAAAAATGGAGAAGATTAGTCGGAATACGTCCGAAGATCAAGTTTACATCTCTAGAGAAGGGAAGGGCAATGAGAAGAAGAAGATGATGAAGACAAACCGTCATGAAAAAGATAGAGATCACTGCATGAAATTCTTAGACCTTGCCATCCATCCAAAAGTAAAGTTGACGCGGGAAGTTAATGGAAGAATAATGAGAAATGACCATAAAAGCTTCCTCGAAGCAGTTAGATATGTCAAAGTTATTGCAAATAAACATAAATCGCCACCGAACACAACTTTAGAAAATTTACCATGGTAGTCAAATTTTGCTATTTCAGGACAATCATATCATAAGTCCTTCCATAATCCAAAATTTTCATTTCTACTGCTAATGGACGCCAGGCCATGTTGTACAATCAACAACATTAGATATGCGCAATTACAAAAATGAGGAATCTACAAGAAAACGCCATCAACAATGTAAAAGAACAAGTCTCTGTACATATAAGGGAAAGAAAGCTTGTTCCGCCTAAGCAAAAGCAGTCTTGATCTATAGAACTATTCATTTCAATGCAATCCTCTTCCGACTACAAGATTTACCCTTCTGGACATCTTCCGATGTCCCAGTGCCGCTCTTTTCGGTCGTTACCTCATTGTAACTTCCCTCATCAAAAGGGTCCGTCTTTTTCGTGGATTCCTTGTCTTCTTCTGGTGATTTCCCACCATTAACACCTGCCTTGACAAGTTGCTCGCCGAGCTCCCTTAGTTTTCCTTTCTTCGAATTTAAGACACTAAGGAACTACATCCAAGAACAAGCCCAAAGTCAATTTCGTGACTGAGATGTAATTCTAAGGTTGCTCATTATATTCACATGCAATTCATCAAGTGCTCTGATCATATGCCAGCAAAAATTCAGACGGTCTTCATCATGTACCATAAGTTCAGTCGTGGATTATCAATGAATTATATAACATAACTAGAACCAGTGGTTAACCCAACAAACAGAATTTTCAAACCCTTCCTCTCATCTTAGTTTCTTTTTCTTTCGTCCTTTTATTTTTTCTCCTCAACACAGAGAAGATATAATCAATCCATCACGTAGGAAACATGAGTTATAACCATAAGTTAAACGTAATTCTTTAGACATTTTCTCTTGATCAAGTTGCAGAATTATGGAAACTAATTGTCCTTTCACATTTAACTAACTTTCAGGCTGAATAATTACATAGTTATCAGAGTGAAAAACTGCAACAAGCACATAGTTTTAATAGTAAAAGATAAACATTATTCATGAGGCTCTAATTATCTTTAAGAGTGCGTAATTATCAGAAACTATATCCATCAAAAGAACAAAAACCACCTTTCCTTGGATATATTACTTATTCCCGCGATAAAAGAGGAAAGAAGAAAACACCCTTGCGTAGACTGCAGACTCAAACTCTGTCTTCTCATTGCTGAAACTTTCACTCTGTGCCAGGCATTTCTCAATTTCCACTTCTAATCTCTCAAATGATTTAGTTTTTCTGACAACTTCTTCCTGTTAATAGATAACAATCAAATAAGAACTCAAAAGTTTCATTGTAGTGTGAACCGGTTAAGGTAATCAATAGTTTTACTTTTTAGTCATTTTATCTTTGATCCCAGTGAGTCAAATGCTACTTCAAACCAGAGGACATAGTTTAGGTGAAACTAACGACTTATTCCTTCTCCAAGCAGCCATATAAGAGATTATACTAATAATGTTTAACCAATTATAATCATAGGAGGCTTACACTGAGCCTTATGTTTGCATCCATAAGAAAGTTCAAGATTCCTGAATTGGTCTGTTTAGGATTGGGTGAAGGTTGGCATTTCCATCGCCATTCTAGCTTTGTCCCTTCCCTCTCGAAGGTCCATGACAACTGCGAAACTCGATAGATCAGGCAGATAAAGGGCAAGGTCATCTAATAAAACAAGACCAAAGGTAAAACCTGAGTGCATCAAAATATCAATCTTAAAATACAGCATATTTCTTTCATCTAGTACAGACACAAAGACAGGAAAGAAAAAGTATTCCGGCAAGTTCTACGATCACACCACAAACAAGGATAAAAATGAATTAGCAAACAAGAGGATAAGCTCAGCTCTATGATTTACATCTTCCTTTTGTGTGATTTCTCTGTTTCTTTCTTTCTTTTTTTCTTTTTTTTCTATTATGGTTTAAAGGATATCATCTGCATGGAATGATCCGTATGAAGATAGTATCAATTTGGGTCATACACCCAATTTCCTGCCCATCTTGACTAAATCAATTAAAACCTGTAAAATATGCAACCTGAAGCTCGGCCCTATTTGCGCCCTTCAGCTCCCTCCATCCCCCTTCCTTCCCATTGCACGTTAATGTCCGAGAAAATTACACTAGTGGATGCAATCAGCTAAGAAATTTCACAAACTCTGATGGAGAGGTCGAAGTGGGTGTCATACCATGTGGCCTTGATGAAAATCGGCTCGATCTTGTCGGGCTCAGGAGGATTTGGGAGCTCGAGCTTAAAGCACGAATGCCTCGGCGACTCCATTACTTTACTATTGCTCTGAAAAAGAGGGAGGGATTCCTTCAATCAGAAATATTTTGCGTTTCTGACTTTTGAGTCAAAGCCCAATTACTTGAATCATTTGCTGTTAAATTCCCATATCTTTTTTTTTTTTGGAAAGTGTAATGAGCCAGGTTTGTTAACCTTTACAGGAAAAATTACAGTGGGTTTGATAACGAAATCAAGATTGATTTAATTTGATTTAAGGGATAAAGATAAAAGTAATTGGAAAAATTACGTGAGAGAATTTAAAAAATAAAAAATAAAAAAAGTAATTATTGTGTTATTGAATTAAAAAAAGTGTTGAAATTGCGGAGAAAGTGTTGAATAGTTGAGACGATTTAGTATTAAAAAACTAATTGTAATATAGAATAAGAAAAAGTATGAGAGAGAATTTTATAAGAAAAATTACATTGCGTTTAGCAACGAAATTAAGTTTGATTTAATTTGATTTAGTTTAATTTAAGGAGATGAAGACAAAAGTAATTGAAAAAAGTACGAGAGAGAATTTGAAGAAGAAAATAAAAAAAATTTAATGATTATATTATTGAATTGAGAAAAAAGTTGAAATTGAAGAGAACGTGTTGAATAATTGAGATAATTTAGTATTAAAAAATTAATTATAATATATAATAAGAAAAAGTAAGATAGAGAATTTGAAGGAAAAAGATAGACAAATTAGGGTGTGTTTGTTTTCGAAAAAATATTCAACTCAACTCAACTCCACTCCACTTATCTTCAATTCAACATCATAATCATTACTTTTTTTATTTTTAAAATTTTTTTAACCATTCAATTCAATTTTTAATATTAAATTCTCTCAACTATTCATTACTTTTTCACAATTCAACAACACAATCATTACTTAATCATTATTTTCTATCAATTATTTATTATTTTTTCACACTTTTTCTCATAATTCAACCATACAATCATTACAAACCAATTAAAATCAAAACTCAACTCAACTCAACTCTCAATCCAAACGCACTCTTAATGATTGTATTATTGTATTGTAGGGAAAGTAAAGTAAAATCAAGTTAAATTTGATTTTTTAAATAAATATAGCAGTACGGTACACTAATGTTTTTAACCTTTTTTTTTAACGAAACAACATGGCTTTTATAAATTTTACTAGATTGCAAAAGAATATTCTCTTGCTTATGTTTTCTTTCAATTTTCAGTATTATCGGGTCGGTGACCTCGTTTGCTGCTAGGGGTATAAATGGTTTGGTCCAGGTGAGGATTTTAGGTTTTTTCGGGTTCTGATGTTTCGAGTCGGATATGTTAGGGGAGAAAACCTGCCCAATAACCATTGAATATAATTAAACTCTCGCTATATGGTTTGATTTTTTCGGTTCGAATTTCGGATAACTCAAATTTGCTACTAAAAAAAAAGGTTTGATTGTTATTCTAATTCCATTCCAAGCTACTATTTACTACTCTACCATGAATAAAAACACAATAAAATAAAATAGACACAAAATATATCATATCTTATAAGATGAATACATGAAATTAAAAAAAACAAATATTGCCTAAAACACCTCAGTTTCTGTTTTTTTTCTTTTTAATGGCTATATTCGGTCGGTAGGGGCCTATCGGATTGCATTTATAGAACCTGAACCCTGAAGTGGAACCTGTAATCAAAGGACATAACCACCCAAATTAGCAACCTAATTTTTAGGTGTCGTTTTTTGGGTTTTGGATTTATGGATTCTTACTTACAGCTTTATCGGCTACTATCACACCTCGACTAACTCTAATGCCAACAGGCTGCCTGCGAGGTCACTAGTCCCAATGAGTCCCCTCTCCTTTTCTTCTTAACGATCTCTCTTTTATATCGGGAGTGGAGCCTCACCAACAACCTCGGTTTTAGTCTTAGTTTCTAACTAAGAGGCTAGTTAGAAACTAAGCCTGGGTGATTGATACTCCAATAAAGATCTTTCTCAATTTAAGATGTTGATATCATGCATTATCAAGATATATTAAACATAAATTCGCAACGTAAGACACTTTTTGTCCATTATGTAAACGGCCGTTGTGGAATTGCCGATGTGCACTTGATGTCGATATTTTTGTCAACTTTCTTGCTTGGTTCAGTGCCATCCATTTCTTTTCTCTTTTTTTTTTTGGTTCAATGCCGTCCATTTCATCTAATGTCATAATAATTTAATTAGTTTTATTTTTCTTTTAGAATCCTCGTTATATATATATATATATATATATATAGGACCCATGACCTTTTCTATTTTGTATTTGTGTTTTTACTCCAAATTGTCCATGATTTATTTACGCGTTTTGTCAAACATATCCCATGTTTTTTTTTCTTCTATTGCTTTAATTATTTGTATCGTTCAGGGACTGGTCACTCTTTGTATCGATCTTCAAATATCATATTCATGGCATTTCACAAAATTTATAAACATCTTGGATCACATACTGGGTTGTTGTGCTCAAGCCACTATCGACACGCTCCAACTCAAGTCCTTTTTCTTCGAGTCATCTTGCCGGTCGGCCTTTGTGTCTGAGCTTTCTGCATATGAAGAAACAGAACTGCAGGTATCACACATAGCTGACATGTTAAATAGCAATCCCAGAGTTGCAGAAGATCAAATTTATGGGAGACTAGTTAAATAACTGAAATTTATTACGTGTTGCCTATAACATCCCAAAATCCCACATTGATGGGAGAAAAGTTAGTAAAGTGAATAATAAAGACCCGTCTATGACCAGTCTCTTGGTGCGGACCTCGTCATCCAACTCGGTCGTGCAAAATCTTATATGGTACTGTTGTTCATGGAGTTTCGGAAGACAGCGATGGAGAGGTTTACTTATCAACAGGACTATTTGATCATCTTGTTGATTGGAATTGTCGTCTAGAAAGGTCGGATCAGTGATAACACCTCGTGGTATGCACGACCGAGTTGGATGACGAGGTCACACCAAGAGATCCGTACATCGAGGCCATCAATGGCACGCCGACGACGAGAAGAGTTGTGAAAGCGGGCGAGCGAGAAAGCAGTCACGCACAAATTCAGCCTACCCGAAGTCTTGGGTCCGCTGGAGCAGTACGTAGCCCAGACCCACCAGAATGCTGTCCCCGAGAGAGCAATCAGCTTCGAAATGGCATCAGCGGCAGTAAGCTTGTGGTTCATGTGGAATGGGTCCACATGAGCTATGAAGTTGAAGTGAAAGGGGGGGAGGATGACGAGGCAGACGAAACTGCTGATGCCTGGGCACTTCTCGGGTGTGAAAAGCGCGAATCATCGAACCGTAGCCGAGTAAAATGGCCATGTACAAAGGAACCACCCCGACCATGATCTTTGACACATCTTCCCAACCAATCATATCTAAATTTCTGAACTAATTTTTTTTCTCCTTTGTCCTTTGTTCTGGTACTTGACAAGATGATGAAAGGGAAGAACAAGAAATGTACACGGCAACCGGCCTTCAAACTCTACATATATAAAACAGGGAAAAGCTAAGTGAAAGAAGATAAACTTGTTTAGGGAAAATAATAAGGATATAATTAGTCTAAGTTTTTTTGGATTATACCCTAGTATCCGGAAGCTCAACGAGTCCTAACTAATTCAGTTTGAGTCGGGTCAACCCTAGTATGAATTTTCTCCATTCATACGCCTCTAATCTGAGACCTTGCTTAAGGGGAATAAGCGCCGAACCGCTCGAATAAATCCATGTTGTTTATAATTAGTATGTATATATATATATTTATTTATTTATTTTATTTTATTTGGGGGGGGAGGGTTAAGGGATTAAATTTTCGTTAAGGTATAATTAGTATAAGTTATAATTATTAATGGAGCTTTCAGGAAATTGGTTCCATAGCTAACGCCAATGAAAGAGGAGAATATTTGCCTATTTTTCCTTCTCAAGGTATCACCATTAATTAGAGCCAAAAGTCAAGCTCGGGATGGATTAGAGAGACGTGCAAGGAATAGCCTTCAAGATGATCAAATCGTTCTGGTAAGTGGGGCTTATGAGAGCGATGATGATTAAGCTGGTTATTATTTACATACATATACACTTGTGGCAGTGAACCACCATCTTATCTCTTTCTTTTTTCTTTTTTTTAACAGAAAATACTAAATCCCCAAACCAATAGAATGAATCAGGAATGAACTACCAATATAAGTTTGATTTATCGTAATACTTAATTAGTAAATACATCATTGAACATATAATCCTTTGTTAGGAAAAATCCACAGGGCTTACTTGAGACTCGGGCCCATCCGCAACCCAAAAGCTTAAGCCAATGGGTTGCTAGACCATTATCTCTTATAAACTTATGGATTTCCTCTCAATTTTTCCATGTGGGATTACTTCCATCACCCGCCCTCATCATTCTCCATATAGGAGAGAAACCAGCCCAACAATTCCCCCCATTCTCGACTATATGGAGGACTTCGAGCCGGGTTTTTTTACTTCCGAACTCGGATACCAATTGTTAGGCCCTTACCATTCTCCATATAGGAGAGAAAACCGGCCCAACAATTCCCCCCATTCTCGACTATATGGAGGACTTCGAGCCGGCCTTTTTACTTCCGGACTCGGATACCAATTGTTAGGTCACGGCCCAACAATTCCCCCCCATTCTGGACTTTATGGAGGACTTCGAGCCGGGCTTTTTACTTCCGAACTCGGATACCAATTGTTAGGCCATTCACTAGCCACGAGTTCCACACTCGGGCCTTGGCGCGGTGTGGGTTTCCACGCATAGCGTGTGCACTTCTCCAGGATCGTTACCTTGGGCTCTGATACCACTTGTTGGGGTTAGGGATGTACTCAACCAAACAGTGGTATCAGAGCCCAAGGTAACGATCCTGGAGAAGTGCACACGCTATGCGTGGAAACCCACACCGCGCCAAGGCCCGAGTGTGGAACTCGTGGCTAGTGAATGGCCTAACAATTGATATCCGAGTTCGGAAGTAAAAAACCCGGCTCGAAGTCCTCCATATAGTCGAGAATGGGGGGGAATTGTTGGGCCGGTTTCTCTCCTATATGGAGAATGATGAGGGCGGGTGATGGAAGTAATCCCACATGGAAAAATTGAGAGGAAATCCATAGGTTTATAAGAGATAATGGTCTAGCAACCCATTGGCTTAAGCTTTTGGGTTGCGGATGGGCCCAAGTCCAAAGTAGACCTGTGGATTTTACCTAACATCCTTCGCATCTACTTCTCTTCTTCTTCTATCAACTCTTATACACCTCTACATACATATACATTCTATCTTCCTATCCATACACAATTTTCCCTCCTTATTTATGTTATGAATAAGTTAACTAGTTTGACCCTCACTTTATCAAGTAGGATTAATGCAATGAATTCATATAAATAAAGAGTTTATCCTAAGTTTGATCTTTTTGGGATGCTTTGTCCTCTCGGATCTTCTAAACTTTATTTTTGTACCTTGATATTACTTCATTAATAAAGTTTGTAATGGGTTATCAAAAGAGAAAAAAAAAATTGTGGTGCCCCATATGTTGTGAGACTATGGGACCCAGAAAAACGAAAAAATTCCTCCACATAAGAATGGGATGAAACAGCTACTATCGACATGTCTTGTTATGGCACCAATTTTAGTGGTTTCCTACCGTCGTGGGAATAATCTTGTCCCACCGATGAAAGCAAATTTCTTGTTGTCGAGTGGCTAGAGAGTAGAGAGAATACAATTGCACATTGACTTAATCAATTGATTCTGAAGATTTTTTCGGGAAAAAAAATATTTTTGGTTCTATAAATTTGATCTTCAATCATTTTTGGTTCTATAATATTCAAAAGTGTCGAATTAGTCATATATGTCTGTTCCGTAAGACACTTTTTGTCCATTATGTAAACGGCCGTAGCAGAATTGCTGATGTGCACTTGATGGTGATAATTTTGTCCACTTTCTTACTTGGTTCAGTGCCATCCATTTCTTTTCTTTTTCTTTTTGGCTCAGTGCTGTCCATTTCATCTCATGTCATAATAATTTAATTAGTTTTATTTTTCTTTTAGAATCCTCATTATAAATATCTAGGACCCATGAACTTTTCTATTTTGTATTTTACGATTCGCTTCACAATTGAGTTGTCCCCCTCAATTGGACTTCGCTCAACTTTGCACCATACTTCTCCATTCCTCGATACCGATCTAGAACTATTTTAAGGAGTGGCATTATCACGTCCATAAATTTTATATGGTCGCTGAAGTTTTTGCTTAAATCTTATATATTCATTTTTTTTTTAACCTCAACTGGTCTTGCCCTATAATTATACACATGAAGAAAAATCTATCGATCCGCAGCACAAGGAAGTGAAGGGGGGCAAAAAATGCAGAAAGAAAGAACCACTTATTTGTTGTTTTCGGCTGAAGAACAGTTCTATGAATATAAGAAGAGAGATCATACTTCGAGAAGATGGATGGAGTGCCGTGACGCCGTGCATTCTCAACTTGGGATTAATATATATCTTCTTAATTTAATAGATCCCTCAAAATAGTACTTTTCCTGTCCCTTTATTTTCTCTTTTCATTTTAGGTTCATAAATCTTGTTCGTAACAAAAAAATAATAATAATAAGAGTGGTCTTTCCTATAATTTTCACGGATAGAAGTTACATTGTATTTTTTTTCTCGGTAATAAGATACAATATTGCATTAAATAATAAGTTAATATTTTAGCGTGGGTGTAATTTTCAAACTCAATCACGTTTAGCTCCTCGTTTAGCATGGTCTGATTCATTATAGTCAATTGATTAAGTCAATGCGCAATTACCGGATAAGATGTCTCCCGCTGCCCCATTCTATACGCTAAAGACTTCATGGAAATTTATCTTCTCGTCCTTCGGTTCAGGCCCCCCCCACAGTACAATAATTTGCTGGTGCTTTTTTTTTATTTCCTTCCAGACATTTGATTGGTTTGAGCCGATTTCACCCTGCATTAATTACACGGGACTTCATAAACTTTGAAAAATCATATGTAAAATATGCATACACACTTGAATAATTAGCAATCATATAAGTTCTCTTGAATAAATGTCATAAATTATTGGTTGGTATTCCGAAGATTATTTCAACCGAGGAGCTAAGGGTTTTAAAAAAAAAAGTAACATAAAATAATTGTACTGTGGAGGGCGGATGAGAGAGTTCAATTTACATGAAGTCTTTGATAAATAAAGTAACACAATCAATATTGGGGGGATGAAGGCACCATATAATTTTAATTTTCTCCCTCGCTCCCTATAAGTATGTTTGCTTTGCGCTCTTGAAGTTCCACACCCATATTTGCCATATTCCTCAGTACATGCATCCAAGCTCAGTCATCATGTCACCACTACCCATTCTTCTACTCCGTGCCATCCTGGCCATCATTTCCGTGCTCGCAACTTCTCATCCTCTCGTCAGGCATTCTTATGTCATTGCTAGCAGTAGTTTCATCGGAAATTATGATCGAACCGCTGCTAGAGGTGAGGTGGAGGCACTCTTGAAATGGAAATCCAGCCTCAAAGGCCAAGGCCGTCCTCTCTTGTCCTCGTGGAATGCTACTATCCCGTCGTGCAGCTGGGTGGGGATATCATGCGATAGTTCTCGGAGAATCGTAAGCCTGAACATCTCTAGCTATGACCTCTACGGTACGCTCAGAAACTTCGACTTCTCCTCCTTCCCCGACATGACCACTCTCGTGCTAGCCAATATTTCTCTGTCGGGAACCATCCCTCCGAGTATTGGTAACCTTTCCAAGCTCAATCACCTCGATTTGCCGCAAAATCACCTTTCAGGTAATATCCCACCTAACATAGCAAACATTGCGAACTTGTCTTATGTCAATTTTTTCGACAACAATCTCGAGGGAACATGAGCATCTTATTGGCGCTATGTTTGTTTCCCAATGAACTTGTAGGTTCGATTCCTGATTCACTCGGAAGGTTGGGCAATTTAACCAACTTATCTCTTAATGAGAACAATCTCTCTGGCCAAATTCCTTCTGCCATATGCAACTTGAGTAAGCTTAGTGTGCTATATTTGAACAAGAATCAGCTCACTGACTCACTTCCAAGAGAAATTGGGAAGCTGGAATCACTAACTGATTTAAGACTTATTGAAAACGAGCTCTCTGGCCATATTCCTTCCACCATTGGCGACTTGAGTAAGCTTAGTTTTCTATATTTGCACAAGAATCAACTCACTGGCTCAATTCCAAGTGAAATTGGGAAGCTGGAATCACTCAGTGAATTAGATCTTTCTGAGAACGAGCTCTCTGGCCATATTCCTTCTACCATTGGCAACTTGAGTAAGCTTAGTTTGCTATATTTGTACGCGAATCTGTTCAATGGCTCAGTTCCAAGAGAAATCGGGAGGCTGGAATCACTCACTTATTTAAGTCTTCATGATAATAAGCTCTCTGGCCATATTCCTTCTACCATTGGCAACTTGAGTAAGCTTAGTGTGCTAAATTTGTACAAGAATCAGCTCACTAGCTCAGTTCCAAGTGAAATCGGGAAGCTAGAATCACTCATTAAATTAGCTCTTTATGATAATAAGCTCACTGGCTCAATTCCAAGTGAAATTGGGAAGCTGGAATCACTCAGTGAATTAGATCTTTCTGAGAACAAGCTCTCTGGCCATATTCCTTCTACCATTGGCAACTTGAGTAAGCTTGAGGTGTTATCTATGTTCACGAATCTGTTCAGTGGCTCTCTTCCCGTAGAGATGAACAATCTCACGCAATTAACGAATCTGCATTTGGGTGATAATAATTTCACTGGCAACCTACCTCCCGATGTATGCCAGGGTCGTGTGCTTGTAAGATTTTCTGTGCATTCTAACTTCTTCACTGGGCCCATTCCACGAAGCCTGAAGAATTGCTCAACTCTATTTAGAGTCAGGCTTGAATACAACCAACTCACTGGAGACATATCAGATGCTCTCGGCATATACCCAAATCTAAATTATCTTGATTTGAGTAATAATGAGCTCCACGGAATGCTCCCTGCAAGAATTGGGCAATACAACAATTTGACCCTCTTGAGAATGTCCAACAACAAAATCTATGGGGCTTTACCTTCTGAGCTTGGAAACATGAAAAAGCTTACAATCCTCGACCTCTCGACAAATAATCTTTCTGGGGGAATCACAAAAGGCCTTGCAAAACTAAAGGAACTTATTAAACTTTTATTGGAGAATAACAAACTCACGGGGAGCATTCCTCCTGAGATTGGGATGATTTTGACTTTGCAAAATCTAAGCCTCTCTAAGAACAGACTAGTGGGCCCCATCCCTAAGCTACTCGGGAACTGCATCGACCTGTTGTCCTTGAACTTAAGTGGGAATGAATTGCATGACAGTATTCCCATCGAGATAGGTAGTCTACGATCTCTAGAAATCCTTGATCTTAGTGGAAACTCCTTGGTTGGAGAAATACCGGAGCAGCTTGGACGGTTGCAGAGTTTAGAGACCCTAAACCTCTCACACAACAATCTCTCTGGTGAGATTCCATCAACTTTCAATGATATGGCAGGTTTGAAAATAGTTGATGTCTCCTATAACCAGTTGGAGGGTCTGATACCCAATAGTACAGCATTCCATAATGCTTCAATCGATGTTGTGAGAGATAATAAAGGCTTATGCGGAGGAATTGTAGGTCTTAAGCCATGTCCTTTGGAGAAGGGAAACGGAAAGTTGTTGGTGATTTTGCTCCCTATAATTGCTATTCTACTTCTTTTTATGGTCACTTTTGGATTTTGGCACACTATGATTGGTCGGACCAAAAGAAATGTGGAGGACCAATTGGTCTCTACTAATGGGAATTTGTTTGCAATATGGAGCTACGACGGAGTAATAGTGTACGAGAACATCATCGAAGCCACCGAGGAATTCGACTCAAAGTACTGCATTGGGTCTGGAGCATACGGGAGTGTTTACAAGGCAAGGTTGTCGACCGATCAGATTGTTGCGGTGAAGAAATTCCATATTATGCCAAACGAAGACACAGTTGGCACTACTGGTGAGTTATCAAAATAAAAATTCTTCCAATCGTTCACAAATAGCTTAGGGTATGAATTATCAAAAATCGGTAAAACCTCTAAGTGCTCAGGGAAGAAAATCTATTTCTCTTTTGATGATGTTGTTTTTTCATGCCTCGTTGGGCACAGAGAGAGCATGGCAGAAGGCTTTCAAGAGCGAAATCCGAGCTTTGACAGAGATCCGACACCGTAACATTGTCAAACTATATGGCTTTTGCTCATCGCCGAGGTACTCTTTTCTTGTGTACGAGTACTTGGAAGGTGGGAGCCTAGAAAATCTTTTGAGCGACCATGAGACTGCAGCAAGATTTGGGTGGCTTGAGCGCATGAATGTGGCAAGAGGCGTGGCAGATGCACTGTGCTACATGCACCATGACTGTTCTCCAGCTTTAATTCACCGCGATATTTCTAGCAAAAATATTCTTCTCGATGTGGAGTATGAGGCCCATGTCTCGGACTTCGGGACAGCAAGATTTATGAAACCAGATTCATCAAAATGGACTTCATTTGCCGGCACATTTGGATATGCCGCTCCAGGTGAGGACTCTTTCCCGAATAATTGTGAGACAATCTATATCTATATATCTATATTAAAATAAAGTCCCCAGTTGAATTCTCACGTCGGCATATCATCAAAAATATAAACGGAGCTCTCTCACGTTGTCACGTCATCACTTATGGATTAAAAAAAATTTATATTATTTTATTGTCAATTATGCAGTAGAATATATAGATTATATGCATATAGCCCAACACAATATATAATGAGAACAAAATATGTCGTAGACTATATACATTTATATACATTGCACTACATATAAATTATCTATACAACATATTACATTGTCACATCATCATATAATACTAAGGAAGTTTTTAGATATTTAACCTAAACATGTGAACCTTTTAATTAAGTAAGCTAGCTAACATTCGAAATAATTTAAATAAGTGATATGTATTCAAGTAATATTATATTATTCCAATTAAAAGTTAGAAGGTATTCAACATAGTTCAAAAAGGCATGTCAATGTTTAAAAAATTTATAAGCAGTAATTACATTATATCAAGATATTTAAGATAATCTACATAATGTCACTATATATCTCTCAGTAATATACTATCTAATATATTCTCAACATAGTATCGTAATATATTTCTATATAATATATATACATATATCTTAGTGTCTCTAAAATATATTCTTTATTTAAACATATTACATGTATATATTCTCATTTTTGAATTATTAAGTGGATATTCTTATAGTGTTTACAATATTATGTTTCCTTTTATTGTGCTTGGATTCTCCTGCTTTGGTTGTACATATATATATATATATGACCTCCATTCTATCTTCATTTATTGAATATGAATAGGCGAATTTTGTCCGAGTGTTCTTATTATCCGGTAATGCATTTAATTTGTATCTATCGAAGTTTTCTTTTCCATTGTGATTCTCTTTAATTTTTAAATTTTATTTAAAGATTCATAATTGTGCAATACTTTTTCTTACTTATGTTTAACATTGATGATACTTGGCGAGTACTTTAGATCTTTTTCCATTCTTTTATTCATCAAATTTTACAAATATGCAAAACAAAACATATTTCATTATGGCCACACGACTCTTTATTATTCCACTTTTAATTTTCACTAAGAGATTTACTACATAGTTTGTAATTCTTCAATTTTACTTTTTAGGATAATACTTTTTCTTTAGACAAGAAAATCTTATTTTGAGGATAGATTTTTTTTGGACAAATTAGATTTTTCTTATATTTATTTTTTTACAATAACTTTTGCGTCAGTGTTCCATTAACATTTACTTTCATCTTGAGAATTTAAAAAATATTTAATTTTATTTTAGACTTTCTCCAAAAATTTCTTCCATATGCAAATGATAAAGTAGATATTTGATTTTCTTAATAATTCATTATATAATTCTCTTCGATACATACAATGCATTATGTCGAATAAACATGTTAATAGATCAAATTAATTAACATTTTATGGTCTTACAGATTGTATTCTATTTATCCACCGAATAATATTGAAATTAACAATTTTCACAATTGGATTTTATCACGGTGATTAAAGAATGAGTCAGTTGTTTCTTTAAGAGATGATTATACTGTATAATTGTTTTCTCTATTGTTTTTTGGTTTCCCAATACAGTTATCAACTGCTACTGTTTAATTGAATTGAAATCATCAATTTCATGTCACGATATTTCCTTATAATCATGGAGGAAATAATTTTCTTTCCTGGGATACATATAAGTATCTTGATAATTACTTTTTCAGTTATTTTACTTTCTTAAAATAATTATCTTAGATTGTTTTTGTTTTCGGTGCTTGAAAAACAAACCACTTTCTTTCTCCTTTTCATCTAATTATTTTCCAATTTGAAATATATATATATATATATACTTTACAATTGCTTTACTTTCTTAAGATAGTTATCTAGATTGTGTAAAAATCTTATTTAGGAACAGTTCTTCGGAATAATTTATTTAAAAATATTAAAATTCACTTGATATTAAAAATATTACAAATCTTTCCCGCTCAACCTGTAGGTTTTCACCTAGTTTCTATAACTTCAAATCAAATAGGTGGCCCTAGTTTTTCATAAGTCCATCTTTCTCTTTTGGTAGAGCTTGCATACACCATGGAGGTAAACGAGAAGTGCGATGTCTACAGTTTTGGAGTCTTAACCCTAGAGTTAATCATGGGAAGACATCCGGGAGATCTCATATCATCCTCTCTTAGTAGTGTTTATCATATGCAACTCAAGGAGATATTGGACCAGCGTATTCCATATCCCAAAGATGAAATTATGGCTGATTTGATTTCTATCCTAGATATAGCATTTTCGTGCTTAAGCTATAGATCAAAGTCCCGTCCCAGTATGAAGCAAGTTTCTCAAGGTTTATCCACTCGAAGATCCAACACGCCTGATTATTCTTGGGAGATCAAACTTGGAGAATTGTTCAATTTGAGAGGCTTGATTTTGTGAAAGTTTCCTCGTTAACCCATTCAAAGGTATTGATATATTTATTGTCTTAGTACGTATAGTAACTGCACTTTCTTATTCGGAATAGCAAATCTTTGGACAAGTTGATCTTTACACTGAACATAGCAGTTTCATGTCTAAGCTGCAGCCAAAATTCACATCCAAGTTCGCAACAATTTTATCGATGTCTACATGCTCGAAGATCCACCATGGCTGACTGGTTCTTGGAGATCAATCTAGGAGAAGTATTAAGTTAATTTCAGGGACTCGAGTTCGCGAAACTTTGATCTTGTATGTAGTTTCTTTGCTACTTAATTAATGATGGAACCCATTCCGTGCAAGGATCTTGTAATTTTTCCATTTCCTCTGGTACTGTTTTCTCCAAGCTTCCTCTCAGTCGTATTGTCATGTTGGTGATTATAACGTATCGATAGGCATATACAATGTCGATATACATATCTTCTATTGCATTTCATATATTTCAATAATAGTAGAGGTGTTGCCTGCAGCCCGATAATTTGAGAAGTAGAGTAGGTAAATCTGCTGCCTTCCGGAATTTCCATGCTTGAATGGTAACGAGTGCGATCTAATGGATCTCGTCTATGCATTCTCCCTACTGGATTTACTTCATGAGGGTTAAAAGAGGGTTTATTCATCAATTCTCCAATAGCTCGATAACAAGTTTACTCAATGCACAATAGGAAGAACCTTAATAGCTACCCTGCACTTCTTGGTCTCCGTCAGAACTTTACGCCCCGTTTGGATTCAGAGTCATGCGATTTTAACTTTAACTTTAACTTTAACTCAACACACTACACAACAAAAATACACATTTCCCAATTCAAAAATTTTAACTTTAACTTTAACTCAATACACTACACAACAAAAATACACGTTTCCCAAGTCAAATTTATAATCACATTTCATTTGTCTTTTTCCACAATCAAAATTAAAATCAAAATCAAAGTAACTTTAACTCTGAATTCAAACGGCCCTTAATAGCTTTCTTTAACTCCTCCAACGAGACCACAATCACATCCTGCTCACCTGCAACATCTCTCTTGTAATCCTTCTTCACCTCGACTCCAAGCCCAAGCTCTCTGAGCACATTTCGAACACATTGAGTTGCTGCTCTGAGTACATGGATTACACAGCAATTGGAACCCCGAACCACAGACTCTCCAGTATGGAGTTCCAGCCTTAGCGCGACACAAACCTCCGACTACTGGGTTCGCCAATGCTGCCACCTGTGGGCCCCCTATCACCTTCCTAATCGGAGCTGTCTGATCTAGGATCCTTATGGCAGGGCGTGCTCGAGGTTCGCATAGTCACTAGGGTACTCCATCTTTCCCTTGGATGGTGGCTGGCATAAGGACCACAGAAACCGGTGCTGGCCTTGCTCCAAAGCCCGGGCTATCTCTTTGGTCCTCCCCGAAGCTGCCCATGAGGGAACATTACTGATGACATGGGTTGGTCATTATCTCATTGTAACTTCCCTCATCAAAAGGGTCTGTCTTTTCCGTGGACTCCTCGTCTTCTTCTGGTGATTTTCCACCATTACCACCTGCCTTGACAAGTTGCTCCCGGAGCTCCCTTAGTTTCCCTTTCTTTGAATTTAAGACACTAAGGAACTACATCCAAGAACAAGCCCAAAGTCAATTTCGTGACTGAGATGTAATTCTAAAGGTTGCTCATTATATTCACGTGCAATTCATCAAGTGCTCCAATCATATGCCAGCAAAAAGTCAGACGGTCTTCGTCATGTACCATAAGTTCAGTTGTGGATTATCAGTGAATTATATAACATAACAAGAACCAGAGTGGACAAGAAAAACCCAACATTATCGATTTGATTCGGCTTGGTTAACCCAACAAACAGAATTTTCAAGCCCTTCCTGTCATCTTAGTTTCTTTTTCTTTCATCCTTTTTTCTTTTCTTCTCAACACAGAGAAGATATAGTCAATCCATCATGTAGAAAACATGAGTTATAGCCATTAGCTAAATGTAATTCATTAGACATTTTCTCTTGATCAAGTTGCAGAATTATGGAAACTAATTGTCCTTTCACATTTAACTAACTTGCAGGCTGAATAATTACATAGTTATTAGAGTGAAAAACTGCAACAAGCACATAGTTTTAATAGTAAAAGATAAACATTACTCATGAGGCTCTAATTTATCTTTAAGAGAGCGTAATTATCAGAAGCTATATCCATCAGAAGAACAAAAACCACCTTTGCTTGGATATATTACTTATTCCCATGATAAAAGAGGAAAGAAGAAAACACCTTTGCATAGACTGCAGACTCAAACTTTGTCTTCTCATTGCTAAAACTTTCACTCTGTGCCAGGCATTTCTCAGTTTCCACTTTTAATCTCTCAAATGATTTAGTTTTTCTTACAACTTCTTCTTGTTAATAGATAACAATCAAATAAGAACTCAAAAGTTTCATTGTAGTGTGAACCAGTTAAGGTAATCAATAGTTTTACTTTTTAGTCATTTTATCTTTGATCCTAGTGAATCAAATGATACTTCAAACCAGAGGAGATAGTTTAGGTGAAACTAACGACTTATTCCTTCCCCAAGCAGCCATATAAGAGATTATACTAATAATGTTTAACCAAATATAATCATAGGAGGCTTACACTGAGCCATATGTTTGCATCCATAGGAAAGTTCAAGATTCCTGAATTGGTCTGTTTAGGATTGGGTGAAGGTTGGCATTTCCATCGCCATTCCAGCTTTGTCCCTTCCTTCTCGAAGGTCCATGACAACTGCGAAACTCGATAGATCAGGCAGATAAAGGGCAAGGTCACCTAATAAAATAAGACCAAAGGTAAAACCTGAGTGCATCAAAATATCAATCTTAAAATACAGCATATTTCTTTCATCTAGTACAGATACAAAGATAGGAAAGAAAAAGTATTCCGACAAGTTCTACGATCACACCACAAACAAGGATAAAAATGAATTAGCAAACAAGAGTATAAGCTCAGCTCTATGATTTACATCTTCCTTTTGTGTGATTTCTCCGTTTCTTTCTTTCTTTTTTTCTTTTTTATTTCTGTTATGTTTTCAAGGATATCATCTGCAGGGAATGATCCTTATGAAGATAGTATCAATTTGGGTCATACACACAATTTCCTGCCCATCTTGACTAAATCAATTAAAACCTGTAAAATATGCAACTTGAAGCTCGGCCCTATTTGCGCCCTTCAGCTCCCTCCATCCCCCTTCCTTCCCATTGCACGTTAATGTCCGAGAAAATTTACCCCAACTACGAAACGAGTTGAAGTCACTAGTGGATGCAATCAGCTAAGAAATTTCACGAACTCTGGGTATCTATCCCAAATTTATCCCAATTCTAGGTCAACTTTTCGACCCAAAATCATCTCACCAAAGGATCCATTCAGTCCAACATTTGATTAATCTCTGTAAGAAACATTCAACTATCCTAGAAAAATTAAATAGAATTTTTTGGGGGGATGAAGCCAGAGGAAAGCACATACTCTTCTCTGCCCGTTTCCAGCGTCGGTGAACTTGTAAACAGAACCGGGCTGTTGAAACCCTAAGTACTACTCAGCCGATTCAAAGTAATCTGCCACTGGTTGGTCCCACTGAGTCGCTCGTTCCCTCACTTCTTCCTCCGATGCTGTAAAACCCAGAATGCGAAACCGCGAAGGGTTGAAACTTGGAGATGAAAAATTTCAGGATTCATGAGGAGAGTCAATCGAACAGGCAAGTAGGATGAAATTTGACCTTTGCAGACCCAAGAGTCGAGGCCGTTCGTGATGGAGAGGTCGAAGTGGGTGTCGTACCTTGTGACCTTGATAAAAATCGGCTCGATCTCGTCGGGCTTAGTACGATTTGGGAGCCCGAGCTTCAAGCACGAATGCCTTGGCAACTCCATTACTTTATTACTGTTGGCTTACTTCAGTGAGAGTGTGCTCTGAAAGAGAGAGAGGGATTCCTTCTTTCCTTCTCTTCCCGCCTCGCTTTTTGTTCGATTTCCATTTCAAAAGGTAATGATTGTTTATTGAATTGAGAAAAAAAAAATATTAAAATTGTAAAGAAAGTGTACAATAGTTGAGACGATTTAGTATTAAAAAATTAATTGTAATATAGAATAAGAAAAAAATATGAGAAAAAATTTGAAGAAAAAATAGATAAAGTAATGATTGTGTTGTTGAATTAAAAGAAAAGTAAAGTAAAATTAAGTAAAGTTAAATTTGATTTTGTAAACATACATAGCAGTACTGTACACTAACATTTTTTATCTTTTTTTTTAACGAAACAACACGGCTATTATAAATTTTACTAGATTTCAAAAGAATATTCTCTTGCTTATGTTTTCTTTCAATTTTTCAGTATTATCGAGTTGGTGACCTCGTCGGCTACTAGGAGTGTAAATGGTTCGGTCCGGATGAGTATTTCAAGTTTTTTTGAGTTCTGATGTTTCGAATCAAATATGTTAGGGGAAGAAACCCGCTCGATAACCATTGATTATATAATTAAACCCCCTGCTATAGGGTTGATTTTTTCGATTTGCATTTTGGATAACTCAAATTTGCTACCTGAAAAAAAAAAAGGTTTGTTTGTTATTCTAATTCCATTCCAAGCTATTGTTTACTACTCTACCATAATAAAAACACAATAAAATAAAATAGACACAAAATACATCATATCTCCTCAAATGAATAGATGAAATAAAATAAATAAATATTGTCTAAAACACCTCAGTTTTTTTTTTATGGCTATATCCGGTCGGTAGGGGCCCATCGGATTGCATTTATAGAACCTGAAACTTGAAGTGGAACCTGAAATCAAAGGACATAACCACCCAAATTAGCAACCTAATTTTTAGGTGTCGTTTTTTTGAGTTTTGGATTTATGGATTCTTACTTACAACATTACCGGCTACTATCACACCTCGACTAACTTCGATGCCCGCAGGCTTGCGAGGTCACTAGTCCCAATGAGTCCCCTCTCCTTTTCTTCTTAACGATCTCTCTTTGATATCGGGAGTGGGGCCTCGCCAACAACCTCGGTTTTAGTCTTAGTTTCTAACTAAGCAGCCAGTTAGAAACTAAGTCTGGGTGATTGATACTCCAATGAAGATCTTTCTCTATTTAAGACGTTGATCGCATGCATTATCAAGATATATTAAACATAAATTCGCAGTGTAATTTTCAATTTATTTTATTCAAATTTTGGTTATAGCCCCTTTTTCATTAACAGAAAAAAAAAGATAGTAATTATCTCCTCCAATTGTGAATATATAAATAATAACAAAATAGAAATATATATTTACCATTGTGCTACCAAAGCCCAAGAAAACTCCCCAGGCCAACGGCAATCATGTTGGGATTTATGGCCATAATTCCCACCGCTCTCATGAACCCCCATTTGTTAAAACTATGTGATCTCCCATTGTTATTTTCTTATGCATTTCCAACTCCCTCGACCGTTTAGTCATCGTGACATTCATAATCATCTCCTGGAACTCCGCAGACATCGGAGGTGTGAGTTGGTGCTGGATAACTTGTGTTAAAGCTGCCTGCGAGAATTCTCCATCCTTGTCTTGTGGTACTCCAAGCACAGCAGGAGTCATGGGAACCACACGAGAGACTGCATGAGGCGCGAGCTGGATCACCAGGTCCACGCCCAACGAGCCATTATATCAAACCTCATCAAGGGGACGCCCGAGACAAGGAGGTGTGCTCTAATTAATTAGCATGCGGAGGTGAGAAGTAAAACTTAATTAATTTATTTAAATACAACATTATCAAAGTACTCTGTGATGTGGTCCAAAGGTGACATTTGAGTAGAAATTAATCTCAGCCAATGAGTTGAGTTCGCACCGTCTCTCACCGAAAGTAAAAAACTCGATATTTTACTTACTTCATCGAGTTGAGTTTGCATTTCAGTGATGTTGCTTAATGGGTTAGGAACTCCAGAGCCCTAGAGCTTAAGCAAGTGATCCATAAATGTGGGCTCAGATGCATATTGTGGGCTGGTCAATGGCCTTGTTGAAGTCTCTCTTGTATTTCTTGTTCTCTTTCTCTGGTATGGTATGTAAGCCCAGAAAAGATATATTCAGGTCCTCGTCCTACGGTGATCATCCCGACTGATTCTCGAAATATGTAAAATTATCCCCGACTGATGCATATTGAACTTGGTGCAGTACGGCCTCTCATATGTTTGCAATTGATAGCAAAAGTTATTCGGTCACCGCAGCAAACACGGAAAATGGAAAGAGAGAAGAAAATCAATGGTGCATAGCAAAAGCTCATGAAACTTATTATTCAATTACAGAAGAAGCCGTATGCTGTCGTCGTTGTCTGAACATATTCGACTTCTAAATGAACAGGACAGGTTTCTTATCCAAAACAAGGAAAGGCAAAAGGCAAGTTCATCCGCATAGCCAAGAATACTTCGAAAACTTACTATAAACGGAAAGCGAAAACAGATCAATAACATTAACACCACGTAAGAATATTTCTCCTTTGGAGCCAAAGCAAGAAATCAACAACCTAAACTAACAACTATGAAGTTACTGCGACCCATGATTTCTCCTTCCTCTGCTGGACAGAACTCCTCTTCCTTCCCCCGCCTCTCGTACAGCTCGCCAAACTGAGAATTCGATCATGCTATGTAGCTTTTCTATACAATCTCTCCATACTGCAAACTCTAATAAAGAAAGGGGGAAAGAAGAAAAAAAGATTCAAGATTTTGGAGAAACAAATCCCATAGAACTTCCCGAGAAGGCAGGTCGACGGAGCAATGAAACGTGTAGAACCTTGCTTGTCCGGGTCACTGGGTCGGTGGCAAAAACGGAATTCGAATAACACGAGCTCATCAAGACCTGTTGTGTATAGGATCGGATCCTCCTCGAACCCGCCTCTTGCTCGACGTGTAAGGGTCAAATTTACCCTTCGGGCTAGGAGACGGTTGCCCCGTGCTCATTCTTTCCACAGAGCTGCCGGCCTTCTGTAGAACCCGTCGTGTACTCTCTCGTGCAACATTCCGAACTTCTTGCAACCCGGCTAGTCCGATGCTCCTTACGGCGGAGACATCACCAAGCCTCATCGCTAGAATCCCGATAAAGATGAGAAGAAGAAGTGCTCGGCGTGCCATGAAAACTCGTGATGGATATCGATCAATCCTAGCTAACAACACTCAGATGGGCTAGCTAGAAGTTCATCAACGGAGACATCTCTCTTTGTTGTTCAATTCCATCTATGGGGAGAGACACAAAGATGTGTTGTTATTTATGTCTTGGTGGGATTTTTGGAGGCTGTGCTTTAAGGAATAAAGAAGGGGGGGAGAGGGGGCCCAAAACAATTTGTAAAGAGTTGAGGGGGGTAGTTCTCAGATTCATATTCTAAATCATTGTTATTGCTAAGTATGAAATCTAAGCATATTTGTTAAGGCTGCAGATTTTTGGGGGGGGAATCTGACATGGATGGAAGAAATAAAGCGGAAGTTGGAACAAATACCACCTTTCATAAGACACGTATCTTTTACCCCTCTCTTTTTTTCTAGATCTATTCTTACCGAATTTAATTCGATGATATCTGGTTGCTACTAACATGCTACTTAGTGGGCAGATTGTACTTTTCCAATCAGCTCCGCAACTATGTTTCATTTGTATCGTATTTCGGTTCATTTGTGAAAGGTAGACTTTGCAGACAGTTGACTACATATAAGTACACAAATGAATTGAAGTACGATACTGGATAGAAAATATGTACAGCATCTTCACAAGTTTCTTGACCAATTCCTTCCACCACGTATATATACTTTCTAGCTTACATAAGAAAGATGAGTGGTTTTCGACATTTACAATAGTGCTACCCGGGTTACTTGGAACGTCATGTTAATCCTTTATATGCATCCGGTCAGATTATAAGACGCGCGTGGCCAGTGTGAGATGACCTTCGTCGGACGTACGCTTCACTTGGACATTAGCTGACAGGGTCCATAAGCGGGCATCGGCAACAGCAGTCCAATGCCGAGGGTGTTATTGTAAATGACTGTTCCTTTCTTATTAAGGAAGAACATTTTGTATCATAAAACTAATGGAATGGAACAGTGGGAAATGCTACAGTATCAAGCAAGCCATCTCATGTAATAAAGAATCAAAATGAGAGAGAGAGAGAGAGAGAGAGAGAGAGAGAGAGAGAGAGAGAGAGAGAGAGAGAGAGAGGAAAAAGAAGAGGAATAGGGAGATCACCCAAAAGAAACAAATGCCCGCTTTATAGTTATATGCTACACTCAAGATTTTCTCGTTTTTGGAATTCCAAGCTCCTCTCCATGCAAGCCCTAAAAATAACACTTGGTTTCTTGCGAGAAACAATTTTGGATGTATACAATTTTTCCTTTTTCGATTCAAATCACAAGATGTTCTTTTAATCAAATCGCTCCAAGTATTGATTCGAATCAAGTTTTGGAAATACTTTTAGTGAGGTTCGAATCCTTATACTGCATGTAAAGTTCACCCCACGTAAAACATAGTTTTCTAATTGTGATAGACCTCATGGTTTGCTCCTTTTGTTTATAAAGCTCAATATCCAATTGAGTTTTCGAGGCAAGTGAAATAAAATATAAAAATTGTCTAAAATTCTTTCTTCTTTTTTTTTCCTTTTTTTTTGGTTTAGACCATCTTTTTATGTACCTTATTACTTTATTTAGTGAGAATAATATATATATATATATATATCATTTAAACAACAGTACTCTAAAAATAATCACATGCAGCTAGGAACATTCTAAAGCATAAATTCCTCAACTTTTCCCCTGATTTAAGAGAAGGGATCTGATAAGTTTTGTTCCTTGGGATGAGGGTGATGGGTGGATTTTTCTGTTCCAAGCAAGCACTAAATAAGCTTTAATCAATTAATTAATCTAACAAAAGAGTTTAATGTATTGCTTATAATCATTTAATAGTTATTATGTGCTGATTCTCTTGCTTTTCCATCCTCCAATTGTACAAAAAAGAGCTTATTTGAAAGTGACCTATTTCTCGTTCAAAAGAATTGGACTGACATGTAGTCTCTTTATGATCTTACTTGTGGTCTGATTTACAATTATACCACTAAAAGGAACAAGTCCCTTAGCAAAAGCAATAGCACCACCTGTTGGATCTTGTTCTTATGTAATGCTAACGAATGAGTTAGTATAAAATTTCATTGGATTTATAAGCGATTAGACTTATTTCTGACCTAAAAACTCGAGTTGGTAGATTGTTAAATTCAATTTCTTATAAACTCATGGATTTATCTCTTTAATTTTTCCATGTGGAATAATTTCTCTCAACGCACGCTCTCGCGTAGCACCATGTGGTCTTTCTAACATTTTATCTACACGTGTCGCGTGAACACATAAATACCCGCCCTCAACAACTTATCTTGAGCCGGGCTCTCATCTCTTCCAAACTCGGACCTTAACTACCTCAAAGTAAGCTTTCTCTTCCACACTCGGACAAGGGGGGGTCAAATCAACTGCAAGTCGGGCTTTCACTTTCGGACTCGGACTTCGTTGGCCACGAGTTCCACTCTCGGGCCTAACGTAACTCACACAGGCGCGCGAAAGCCTGTCCTCCTCTGATACCATGTAAAATTTCACCAGGCCTATAAAAGATTGAACTCATCTCTAACTCAAAAGTTCCAGCTAATATGTTGTGAAACACAATCTCTTATAAATTCACGGATTTTTCTTTTTAATTTTTTGGTAGGGGCAATTTCTCCTAACACTCGTCCTCACGTGGCACCGTGTGGTCTTTCTAACCTATTACCTACACGTGCCGCATGAACACATAAACACCCACCCTCAATAACTTACCACGAGCCAGACTTTCATCTCTTCCGAACTCGGGCCTTAACTACCTCGAGGTGGGCTTTCTCTTCCACACTCGGGCAAGAAGGGTAGTACTAACTGCAAGTCGGGCTTCCACTTCTGAACTCGGATTTCACTGGCCACGAGTTCCACACTTGGGCCTGGCGTAGTGTAAGTCCCCACACGGACGCGTGAAATCCTAACTCGCTCTGATACCATGTAAAATTCCATTAAGCCTATAAGCAATTGGACTCATCTCTAATCCAAAAGTTCAAGTCGGTAAGTTGTAATACCCAATTTCTTATAAACTCGTGAATTTTTCTCTTTAATCTTTTCGTGGGACAGTTTCTGTTACATAAACTTCTCTCTTTCCTCTCCTATCTTCTTTCTTATACATTACGTGTCGTATATTAGATATTCATATACACAGCGACTTTGGAAGCAAAGATGTACGTACTCACTAAACCCAATCATGATGCACTCAAACTCGACCATACATTGCACTGTAATGTCGAGTTCAACGTAAGGACTTTTCTCTCGAGAATTTTCGATATTACCCTTTTCTATATAAGAAACTATTAAGAAATATGATGCAATCCCACCTTTGCCTTGGCGTCCATTGTCTTATCACTAGATTAGGAAATAAACAGATGGAGGAAGCTGCCTCTTTTTTTTTTTTTTTGGCCCCAGTTTTGGTACGGGTACGTACCATGATGAGGTTCATGTACTTAACAGATGCACTGTGTCTAATTGTCCCCCTGTTAAAGTTTCTTTGTTCCCAACCAACTCATTCTACCATTGATTAAAAAATCTGAGATGGGCCATCCCCCAATCGGGTCCTCGTTCCCTGCAGGAGGGCCCGATTGATCAGATTCCTCGAACCGTGAACAGTCCAATTCATGCTCAGTGGCCCGATCATACGAGGTATGGGGCAGGGTGAGTACACCGTACGTGGATCGGTCAATTGTTCGGGAGGAAAGAAAGAGATGTGAGTGTGTTATGTGTTGGTGTTGCTTTGGAGATTCTCAAGGAGCTATGTGCATTAAAGTTGTGGCTTTTGGTTCAAAAACAAAAGGGAAGGGAGCAGTCTTCTAAATTGCAACGACCAGATCCCTCTGTCCCTTTGGTCTGTCTTGACTAAAGCCGATTGCCCCAAAGTGAGAAAGAAAGAAAGAAAGAAAGCAAAAGTTAATGAGAAATTAAAGCACTGTTGGGTAGGGTTGGTTTGATCGACCAGTTCTTTGGACTCCTAATGTCACGAGGAAATCGTTTTCCTACTGAAGTTACGTGCCCGAGTTCGAGATTTGTCAGCTTGGTTTCAATATATGTGTTCTCATACCTTCCGGGAAGGTTGTTCATGTCCTTGATCGGTCCAGAGGTCTCAGTGACTCCAGCAGTTTAGGCCCCATATGACGATGAAGGTTCCTAGCCAATTCGGATAATAACATATCGGAGATGTAAAGCGTGTAAAAAATAAAATCGACATATCATGTGATGACAACTTTAAGATGAGATCTTACAAATCATACAATGGTACACCAGGCTAGTTTCACGATCATGCAAAGGACTCGACCGTCAAAGAATAGAATCAGCTAAAAAGTGGCTCCCCATTTCATGTAATAGAGATCGAATATTCACACGTCTAAACACAATGACACTAAACAACGTGTAAATACAATTCCCAACGGTCTTTGTCCAGTACATCATTAGCTCGCCCACGGAACAATAAGAACACATGTTCCTCTTATTGGGAGAAGTTTTGATATTCTTCGTTAATGGAATAATCTCGGCGACAAACAGGTCCCTGAACGGAAGGATCACACTGGTTCTTGATGAGCAGCGACCGGGCTGGCTGGCGCCATTGCTGGAGCTATTGTGAAGTGCACGCCCCGACGCTGCCCTGCCTGTAGCACGAAAGCAACTTGCCTTGCTGCCAAAGCTGCTGCCTCCTGTTCCACCAGGAAAGATAATAAAATTAAAAATGTCATGAAATTTTCAAAGTAATATCAATGGAGAGACCGCGTAATTGTGCAGTCGCCCGAGTACAACTTAGGCGCAACCCCCGCTTAGTCTCTGCCACAAAGAACACCTAGAGGTAACATGCACAAGAATCCTTTTCGATAAGTAACATGCATAGACTCCTACTAGTAACAAAATTTAGACTATATCATGATAAAGCCAAGTTTTAGATAGCCACCAGATTGCCAATCCTTTAGGTGCCTGAAATGAAAGAAATGTCGCAGGAGCCAGATGTGCTGTCACCCGTAAATCTTTCCCACATTTTATAAGATGTTTTATCCAGTAAATTATCAAGCTATAAGCTATAATGGTTTAACGAATAAATGGATACAGAGAAAATAAGACAAAGCAAAAATCAGTAATCATGATGTTCCACAACAAGCCAACACTTGCCTGCCTTTGTCTCCGACGCTGCAAGATGCTGATGGCCCAAGCCATGATGTAGCATGGCAAAAGAAAGCCGGCAGCCCGAACCAAGAAGAGCTGCAAGTCATAATAACATCTCAATCAGTATCTCCAAAAAATGGTCCAAAAGTCTCTTTCGCCGCGCTAAGAACCAAAAAAGAAGAGTATAGCTTGCATTAAAAAGTGGAGGGGGGAGTGAGATGAGGCCTTCTTACAGAGAAATAAGCAGCAGCGTCATCTTCCCCATCTTCTTCTGGGATTGACAAGGCGTGGCGTAGAAGCAGAAGGGCCATTAACTGCCAAGAGTGGTGAACAAATTTCAAGTCAAATGCACCTTATAAGATGCAATCAAAAAATTTAAAATACTTGTCAATTTCTCTATATAGAAAATCCAAGAAATTCTCTCAATTTTGGAGACATAAAAATATTTCAAGTCACGTACTTAACCCAAATGTAAGAGAAAGTAAGGCTGCATTCCTTTAACAGGCAGATTAATCTTGTCAAAAGAGACTTAACAATCGAGTGCTTAAAAATTAGTTAGAAAGTTAGTTACATGGAGAAAAATAAATGGGAGGTCAACAAGAGAAAACCTTGCGGCATGTAACATGAGTGGGGTTCAAAATAGAGGGCTTACAATTAAAGCAGCAGAGCGGCAAAATGCAGCTCCATTGGCATTTGAATTTGTGTACTCGTCATACTCGGAATCCAAAAATTGACGTTCTGCCTCTGCTATTGCTAAGAGACGAGGATCTCGCAAGTCCAACGGGGTGCCTGAAATGGTCCAACCTCCCCTACAGATATTTGAAAAGAAAAGAGAAAATCAATACATATAAAATGAAAGACCAATGTAAGGAAAGACAACTAATAGAATGGTTATGTAGTGATGCAAGATGACCAGTCCTCTCTCTCCCTCTATATATATATATACGTGTGTGTGTGTGTGTGTGTTACTGGTATGACTCAATTTCTTCTGCGATTGCTTTCTGTTGCATTAACCTGAATGAAGTGATAAGTCATCAAGGAAAGTCACTGTTACCCTATTTCAATCGTAGCGTCTTCAGGCTCAGGTGGACGTGGTGGGGCAGTATAATTAGGCTGAAATTGCTGCACATGACATAGAAAACAACAGAAATAGACAGAATTTAATTTGTCAACATAAGTTTAGACAAAGAAAAAAAGGAGATGGAGATTTTCTTCCTCCTGCATAATGGCAATAGGCTGTTGAGATTTACCTGATGACAGATTTCACAAATGGTATCACCTTTCTCATTGCACCAGTGTTGAACACACTTCCGATGAGCATACTGTACATAATAACATCAGGTTCAGATAGATAGAGATATTGTTTAACTCCAAAAGGAAAACTAAGAAAATAGCAGGAAATGCAAAACATCATAATAAAACGAACACAACAAAAACAAATGATTTGCTAACAATTGTCCGAAGCCGATATCTTGTCTAAAAAAATGCAGTAAAGTTCCTCCTTTTATATCCCATTTTGAAACTGACAAATTCTGTATCAGATACATTCAAATGAATCTCAGCATCGGGGGTTTCTCACATGCATGATTTTCGGTCAGGGATCAGAAGAACAATAACTTCAGCATTCCAAGCATTGACATTTCAATAACAATATACAAGAAGGATCTTTTTTCCATATATATCTGACGTCAACAGCATCAATTCAAAAGCTCAATTGCTACAGCATCATCACCAACAAAATCCGAAACTACGGAAAATCTTCCATCTCACCTTGAGACTGCCGCTGCATGCACAAGGATTCTCCAGATTCTGGACACTATCCTCCTCCTGGCAAATCCGGCACTCACCCATCTGAATCAGGGGCTGCTCCTCGTTGTCCGCAGCCCCGACAGGGCCAGAACCGCTGCCACTCGACGAGGCCTCCGCGCCGTGCCTCTCGAGGCCATCCACGTACAGGACAACATGGTCGCTCATTTTGCTGTATCTTCGTCCAAACCTACCAAAATCATTTCATCCAAAAGCAAAAACAACAAACAACTTCTTTTCAATCACAAAGAACTCCCTGACAGCAAAAACCACAGAAACCCCATTGCAGGGAGGACCGAGACGCCATCAAAGATCAGAGCTTTCATTCGCTTCCGCAGGAGAAGACGAGTTGGGTGCCCAAGAAACACAGAGAAACAGAGGAAGAAAGAGGATTACCTGTGAAATTGATGAGAAATGGGAGGTGGGTTGGTGGTGAAATTTGGGTAAACGATGGAGCTTCTTGAAGAAGGGGGAGGGGAGGAATTAAATTAAGATTCTTTGATCACGCGTTTCTTCTATTTGGGGAGGAGGAGGAGGAGGAGGAGGAGGAGGAGGGGATTGATGAACTAATCCTTTTCCCGGAAATTTAGAGCGAAAGGAACAGGCAATGTGGATGATTTTTGTTTGAGAAAAAATATAAAACCATAGCACGAGTTTTTGCTTTACATATGTTTTTTCCCTTTTGTATTGTGTGTGTGAATCTAATGGAAGAAGTTTCGGGTTTGGCGGGAGCTTCGGGGGCTCGCCGACCGTCGGGGCCACAACAAACACGGCATCTGCCCAGGTGCATGGGGCCTGGCAGCACAACATGCAGACAATTTTGGCCGAAATATGAAATATAGTCGTTGATTACTATGATTATTGATCGTGACGTGCTCCCAGCTAATATTGAATCGTTCCTTCCCATATAATTTATCTAATTTCATGATTCGACTTCAGCCAATCCGTATTTAATAATATTTTTCAAATACATATCGAAATATCGAAAGAATTATAGCTCAATCTGTCTCTAAACTCTCTAATAAAGCATAAAAATGAATTGTGATAATTCTTGAAGAATTATGTGAAAATTAGCCTCCCTAAGACCATTTAACCCTGTGTGGTCGGATCACCGGTACATCAACTTCTGCCATCTTCCTTCCGAGTAGTCAAAAGTCGAATTATCTATGTTCAATACATACTTTAATAATGTCGAATTAATAAATAAGTTAGGACTTTTAAATTTAATGATCTCATATAGAATGATACTATCGGTACATTTAATGGATGTGATTCATGGTTCGCAGTACTATAACCTTATGTTTGAGATGGAGAGAGAAATGAAAGAAAAGGAAGAGAAATTGAGAAATTTATATGAAAATTTACGTATATATTTCCCTATCTCAATTCTCGTCATTTTGAATATACTGAGAGAATTTTATTTTGATATAAAGTGATGTTGACAATCGTGATTTGAAATGATGCAACTCTTTGTGTTTATTTTACATCTCTCAACTAAGCTTCAAAAATATCAAAGCAGTGTTAACGTCAGAGGCACTGATCGAATCGAATGATGATTTTGGGCTAAGTGGGAGCTTCCTTATTTCATGAGAAAAAAGAAAAGGGCAAGAGGGACGGGGGGCCCCGGAATCCGCGTAATGCGTCAGCGAGGTGTATAGACCGGGCATATGCAGTGATTGAAAGCTAATCCCCAGGGAAGGTTCGGCCCGGCGGCTTCCCGTTCAATTCAACCGACCTCGGTTTCTCCGACGGGGGGCAGATCTGTCTTTTCACAGGTCCATCGTTATTGCCGTTCCCGCGGCTTCGGCCCGACTGTCTTCTCTTTGGCTTTGTCATCCTTATCTTGACATTTAATTGGCTCCTAGTTTCGTTGGGAAAATTGGGAAAACTAGAAGGTCAATGTAGATTATTAGCATATATAAAGTCAATAATAGGGATTTCCACGATTGAGATTGACTAAATGAATTTCTTTTTAGCCATAAATGCATATATTAACACCAATTGGAATTCAAAGAAGCAAAGAAGAACATGGAACAAAATAGTTTCACACATCAAATAGTGGTTTGGGATAAGAGAGGAAAAGTAGTTGATTAATCGTGAAATTAACTGCGTAACATGAGAAAGTATCAATATGCATGGAATTTTCCCAACACATTTAATTTCCAAGAAAGGGGAGAATAAAATAATGTTGTTAATTTGACAAATTGACGCGCTTACCATGAATTATTTGTGGATCTTGTAATCAATTATACGTTAAGATGTCTTTTAGTAACATGAAGGCAAAAGCCGAGAACATTGCAATTAGGATGTTGGGATGGGGGGGCATGAATGCAGATCAAATGAGATACATCTTCAAGCAACATATGCATACAAAGTATCATAATAAAATAATTTTGCCATGAGTTGAAATTCTTCCAATTTATGTATATATATCTAAGCAAAGTTGCGATCTCGGATTCCGGCCCCATGCTTCACTGGGAAAAAGGAAATAACGTTCGAAATTGGATTCGTTTAGCGTGCACGTTAACAAAAAATTTCATCAAACACTGTTTTTGTTTCATACGAATTCAACCTATTATCGTACTACAGTCTGGTTTACCAGGACTAGAGTGGCAATTCCAATTATTGATGCCATTGACGCGTTGAACAAATCAATTTGAAGGTCTCGCATTAAAGATGAGGGTCATTGTTGCAATAATGGAGCAAATAGTAGCCGGTAGTCAACTATAACAACGGTCCTATATTTAATGCAAGCCTTAATTAGACCATACCAGATCATCAAGAATATGAAGGTTTTAATTTTATGGCCGGGCTCTATCAAGCAACCGTGACAATTTACGATTAAAAATTATACACTTGACGGGGTTTAAGATTAACGAAGCCGTGATATTATTGGATAGGAATCCAGTCGAGAAAATGACTTTCGATCAACAATCACATCATGGTGGTGAAACTAGTTGCTTAATAACTAGAACAGAATAATTGTTAAGGTCAAAATAGATGCATTGATGATGATCATGATCTGATCTAAGGCACCCCATTCAAATTTTAAACCTAGCTATAACATGGAGATCGGACCGGGCCGAAGAGTTGACCCGGCCCAGCCCAATGAAGACCATTGATAATTATTGACATGTGTTATTATTTGGTTTTTAATTAAAGCCCAAAAGCGGCAGCAATAAGCTCTCGTAGCTCAGTTGGTTAGAGCACCCGTTTAGTAAGCGGGAGGTCTTGAGTTCGACTCTCAACGAGAGCACATTCGTAGGATTCTAACATTTTTTTATCCCGTTTGGACTTCAAACTATGGGCCCTCCATTATTTTTGCTTTCAAATTTCAGTTTTGTCCTATAGTCGATTATCTATGTGAATCGTGTCCGTGTTTCATTCTTGCCGTGATTGTTGGGCAATCCATCGGTTCGACGAGGCCACATATCAGTGTAGAAATTTCATCAAGAGGTGGGTGCCTCGAGAAGGTAAAAAGAACCTTTTGCCATAGTATAGGACATGGCAGTGGGGACTGTCCGTTAACGTTGCTTCCTTATCCCGCAGCTTTAGTTGTGTGGGTGTGGATGCATGAGAATTGAGATTGACATGAGATGTTGCATGTCAGTGCCCACATTTACTAAAGACCATTGGATAGAGGTTTTGTCATGATATGGCCTCATTCCACGGTCCACCGCAGCTAAAAGTCGTCGTAATTATGTGAAGTTTGACATGTCAAATAGCTCTAATCCAACGTGTAATTGGATGGAATTGATACCTCTAACTCTCACATGATGTCAATGCTCGGATTAGATCTATCGATCGGTCTCCCCTCTAGTTGTTGTGAAGCTCGGTGACTGGCAAAAAGCCATGTATGTGAGGGAAGGCATTTGTGTGCCGCCGAATCAAGCTATGGTTGTCGACTCGATGATATTAAGTTTAGTATGCCATTAAGGACATGGCTTACGAGATAAGTACTCATCAATAAGGAAGGTATATTATTACTAAATTTTCATTAGGCTTAGACGGGCCTGGTCCATTTCCACTTAAAACTTCAAACTGATAAGTGGTGGTACCCAAGTAATATATTAATTCATAGATTTTTCTTTTCTTTTCCGATATGGGATTTATCCCATTTTACTCCTCAATACCCGCCCTCACGTGCAACGTGTGGTCTATTTCTACCTACATGTTGTCACGTGCCCTTAAACACCCGCCCTCAACAATTGACCTCGAGCCAGGCTCTTCTTCCGTACTCTGGCAAGGGGGGATTAACACGAGATGCACTTCGACTGCACTCGACATACTGGGCTTGGCGTGGTGTGGGTGCGCACACGCTCGTAAGCACGCATACGCGTAATTTAGGCTCTGATACCATATTAAATTTCCATTAGGCTTATACGGATCTGAGACCATTTCCACTTAAAAGCTCAAGCTGATAAGTGATGGTACCCAAGCCATATATTAACCCATGGATTTTCCTTTTCTTTATGTTGAGGAGTAAAATTGGATAAATTCCACATCAAAAAAGAAAAAGAATATCCATGTGTTTATATGAGACTTTGGTACAACCACTTATTAGCTTGAGCTTTTAAGTGGATATGGGCCTAGGCCTGTATAAGCACAATAGAAATTTAATATGGTATCAGAGCCCAGATTACGCGTAGCGCACCCACGCGCGTGTGCGCACTCACACCGCGCTAGGCCCAATATGTCCGAGTGTAGCCAACAGTGCGCCTCGTGTTAGTACCCCCTCACCCGAGTAAGGAAGATGAACCCGGCTCGAGGTCAATTATTGAGGGCGAGTGTTTAAGAGCACGTGACAACGTGTAGGCAGAAATAAACCACACGTTGCACGCGAGGGCGGGTGTTGAGGAGTAAAATGGGATAAATCTCATATCAGAAAAGAAAAAGAATATACATGGATTTATATGAGACTTGAATACCACCACTTATAAAATTGAGCTTTTAAGTAGATATGGGTTCAAGTCTGTATCCAATAGAAATTTAATACTTATGATGCTGCAATGAGCGATCAGTCGACATCAAGCCCTGGGAAGGCAACTGGGGTAGAGAGTCTAGATTACAAGATATGTAGTAAGAAGTGTTGTTTCTGTTCAGAATTTGAAACGGGCATTATGAATGTGTACATCAGAGATCACTACTTTCCACGTTTATGTTCTTACATATTATTCTCAATCCTTACTATCACCTTTTTTGTCCTTTCTTTTCTCGTTACGAACAAGATCTAATGACTTAGCAGAGATATAAGAGAGGAGAAATAAACTTGTGAGAATTAAATGTCGGATTGAGATATGTGTCATTACACTAAATTTTGTTTCCCATTTTTCTACTACTTTTAAAAGAGAATAAGAAAAACAAAGTGGTATAGTAAGGGAAGAACCAAGCAATGAAGCATAAGCTCGATGGATGTTTTCCAGCTAATGCTTTAACTTGTTATGCATGCACGGGCTACCCATTTTAAGTAAATTTTGATCTATCATTTTACATGCAGCGAACCGTTATGAATGCACTACAGAAGCATGTCGCAAATGGACTAAACTGAGATCCATACAAGAAATATTTTCAATCAAGAGACTGATAACACCTCTTTTTTTTCTTTTTTCTTTTTTTACTATTATAGGGTGTTTTGGTTTCGCGTGACTAATCCCTATAGTCCGTACTCAAACCCGCAAGCGCACATAACAAGGTAAAGCGGCCAAATGACGTGCAGGTTGGTTCTAAGGGATTTCGAAGAATGATATGTAATACATCGCGATTTCACCCAAAAAAATAAAATTGAGGAGAGAAAATCTAACCATGTTAAATGTGCTGACTTTGATTCTAAGGTGAAGTTATCGGTTTGCATCACCTAATTGGATTGAGCTCCTTTTCCTTCAGGTGATCAAGAAAATTCAAATTTTCCTTTGCCTCTAAGTTATCATGTTATCCACTACCATTAGTACCTTTTCTGCCTTTTAATTGGCTCAATTTGTCTGGTTCATTGGGTCAATCATCAGGACCAATGTCATAACTTTCGTCGACATTAATAAAAAGTGAGTACATCCGATGTGTAAAACCATACAGATTGATTCAATTACGTACCGACGCTGCAATATGAATAAAATTCGTAAAAGGCACAATAAAGCAACAAAGTAATAATTCAAATATATGTAGATATAGATATTGTATGATTTAATTAGCCGAAATCCGAATATTAAATAAGAGGAAGAGAACCGAGTAAATTCTTATTCGATTTTGCTCATGGAATTATAGAAGTCTACGTCCTCTCCCTGTCACGAACTCGAACATCGCATTAACAGACGACACGGCAGCGGGATTGGGCTCTTTTGAAGTTTCCGCTGTTTGGGTTGGCTTATGATATGATGATGTTTCGCCAAACTTGAGAGTAACGTCGCATCCGCAGTTTGATCCTCCTCCAAACACGGATTTCTTTATTTACACATCACGTTGGTGGAATAGATCCCCCAAAAATTTGCATTTTGACTGTTTCCCTCCAACTACTAAAATGGCACAAAGGATAAAAAAAAGAAAAAAAAAAGAGTTGAACTCTTATGTTATTTCCATGTTAACTTCGAGAAAATGATAATTAGCGGATATTTTTGGTCTTCCTCCCATTTCTATTATTTTCTAACTAGTACTTTCCTTTGACTATAAGTGGAGCCATGAACATTTTAAAGCGAAAAGGGAGATAAAAGAAATATTAGAGGTCTTTCGGTTCATAACTCTTTCTTGTTTCAAGAATAAAAGGGGTCGGAGAGGATCGACATAGCAATTATCGTAGAACGTAATCATATAGGCCTGAATGTCAGCACGGAATGAGCCATAACTACTCCACGACCCGGAGTTTGGGTTCCTCATCGTGATCCCAATGAGATTTCGAGGAAATATCACTATTCACAAGCCTATAGTCAGAGTAACTACAATCGGATTCGATAATAAATAAGGAGACCGCTTCCTTTATTTTCTCCTAAATCTCTAGAAATACTTGGACCTCTAATCTAGGGATTTGCACGAATACCGAGTATACCCGAAACCGATCGGAATCTACCCGTTATGGTAGAATCTGAGTAGCTCGTATTGAAAATACGGTAGGGTCTGGGAATTAAAATAAAGAACCGGTGAAAACAGGTTTCAATTCCTGCATATAGGGTACCTAAAATCGGAACTGGAATCGGTACCCGGACTCGATAATAATTTCCTCTAGTTATATTCAGATGTATTTCTTCCTTTTTATTTTATCATCTTCCCCTCTCCGTCTCTCTCTCTCGGTGGAAGCTTCTCATTCCTTATTGTCGACAGCTTTAGTTTGATGACGATAAGTGTGTCATTGGTAAGACCTGATCGTATTACGAATGTTTACTAAATCTATGTCGATATTTTATTTTGCGTGATTACTGATTATGGATGAGACATTTCCGGTTTTATTTAGCGAGACAAAAAAATTTACGGATTTTAATAGAGTACCTGGAACTTGTGGTATAATACAGGTTTTGATTCCAATATTCCACAAAGTATGATCTAATTCCAAAATCTTGAAATATGTTCCTTGCATGATATGATTCGGGTATCGTAAAAAAAACAAGGTATCCGAAACCGAATACCCCTACTTCCATCTTATCTAATACTTGAATACTAGCATACCATTGACTGAGCTACACCTCGTTAGTTCGGCCCATACTCCTTTTTTATTTTTATTTTTTTTAATTGTTTATGAGCGAGATGCGTTTTCCGGGAACAGCATATTTAATAAACCTCGTAATTACATGGTCCCCATAAAATGGAAAAGAAAAAAAAAACAAATAATACCTGGTCATAATGACTTTGGGGCAACAAAGCTGGCCAAAGTAAAAGCAGCTTCGATACATTTTTCTTTCGCTGCCGGCTGCCGTCGGATCTACAGACACGTGGCGTTCTGTCAATAAAGCCGGAGACAAATGTATCGAATGTTACAAACGAGAAACAGCCGCGTGGCAGCGTCACGGCTCTGCTCGTCCCCCGTTGCACCGACGGCTCCTCCACCGTGACGTCTCGCGATTTAACGGCTATACATACACTCAGTTATGATGAGTTATTTTACTCCTCTAACTTCAGCTCACACATAACGTATTTTTAATATATTCACTCTCCCTTACATTAACCCAAAAACAATTTGTGCTACAACAAAATCATTTGATAAACATAATATGCAGCTTTAAAGGTTGATCTTTATTAATTGCTATGTGGCCTTAAATTTTTATTTTTATGATTAAAAAAGATTGTACTAGGGTCAGAAAAGGAAAATATCAATTTACAAAAGTCTTAAGGATTAAAATTTAATTTTATTTACAAAAAGAGCCAATATAAAACATATTACTATCAAGTCGAGAGTGTATGCCTCTACTCCCTCCTTGAAAGAAAAGCGAGTTCCTTTTATCTTTTTTTTTTCTTTTTGTTATAATGATATTTTGAAGTTTAATGGATTCTGATTAATTTCTTATTTGAATCGAGTCAGCCTAATCAAGATAAAATTTTCTCAATCATGAACCCCGTTTTGACCGGGTGGACACGAAACATGTGCAGCATGTTACGTAGACAAATGACTTCCTTTATTTATTTTTATATCAAAATAATACTAAATTTCATATCTGTATTTATATATAAAATTTTCATAACAAATGTTGTATAATATATAGGTGTGATTCGTTTGAAGTCTTTTAAGTTGAATTAAATTAATTGACTGGGACCTTCATGTTGATAGTGCCACGTGTCTTGCAAGACAGATTTCATAATCTTGGTTGGTCATAGGAATGTGTGTAGAATATTTTTCCTTGTGTTCTAGGTCTCCTCTATGATCCTACCAACTCACCCTTAATTAAAATTAAAAACAAAACTATTTATACAAAATGAAGCTTTTGGTTTTCTTTTCCTTTTTTTTCCCCAACAAAAAAAAAGGAAAACCGTGAAGGAAGGGATAGAGTAGAGATATAATTGACTGAGAATGCTTTCAAACGAGAGAATGACCGTCCGATGAACTACATCGACGGTTTCTGTTTAACGGAAGAGGTCTTGGTCCAGCCAATAATTGTCCGGTCCGTGAAATAGGCCGCACAGCAGCAAAACTCGACGCGCTCCGAAGCTCAAAACCGTCATAAACGGCGGCGTCTCCCCCTCACCGTTATCTCTGTCTTTCTTTCCTCCTCGCCGAAGACTTTGAATTGAAAGCAGTCCGTCCGTCCATAGCGTTAACTGAACGGCACGGACAGAGATCCGTTTCCCTCCTTAGTCCTTCTTCTTCCTCCTCCTCCTCCTCCATCTCCATCTTCTTCTTCCTCCACCAGCTGCATTCAAAGGAGAGTTGCTTCCTCGATGCCGCCCATTCCGCGGCTGCTGGATCTCTCCGGGTCCCTGTTCTGCAACTTCCAGTGGCAGTGTCGCTGAAGCTTGGGAGGTCAGCGGCTGCGCTTGACTGGTAATTACTACGAGAACTCGAGCTGCTCTGGTTTCCGGATCTCTGCTCCTCCTCCTTCGCAGTTGAATCATTTGTCCCTCGCATCAGTGTGTGATGCCTCCGGTGCTTAGTTATCACTTCGTCGTGCTAAATTTTCCGACGGCAAAGGCCTCTTGATGACCCTTTGGCTGGACCAATCTAACGTGATGATGGAGGAAAAACACCATTTTTACATGTTTTCTGAAGTGTGAAGATCCGGTTCAGCTGAGCTTCGTAGGGTCCTTTTCTTTGGCTGGAATCCGATCCTTTAACTTGGAAATCGTTGGCACATTTGAGGTTTTGCTACACCAAATTGTCGATTTTGTTCCCCCTTTTTTTTTTTCCTGGTTGATCGTCAATTTTCAATTTTCTTTGGGCTGCGGAGGGTATACATTAGGACAGGATGCTTCTGAGGCAATGGCGGTTTTGGTAAATTCGACATGAAACTGGACTTTGACCAGGTCAATGTCACTGCTTGGGAGTATTAAAATCTGGGGCAGTTGGAGCTGAGGGTCATATTAAAACGCTTCGCCGCCATTTGCTGCAGCTGCTTGAGAAACTCTTCATGCATCAATGTTTTGGTTTTTGGGTGAGCTGACCGAACTATGGCATACCCCACCTCCATTTTTCTGGTGATCAAAATTTGGCTGTTCTTCATCTGATGGGATCTGTATTTTGTAATAGTTTATGTATAGCAGAAAAAGCTGTAGTGCCCTCTTATATTTCACAGAGTTGAGAAGTCATCCACTCGTGATGACTTGACTCTTGAACCTCTGTTTATTTTCTGATAATCTTTTCTCTTCGACTAGGTATGTTTCATTGCTCATGGGTCTCATTATTTTCCGTTATGGTGCTCTTGAAAATGGTTGTTCAGACTTCGTCTTGGTAGGATCTCACATGCCGAACATGTATCTTGTAAATTTTTCTTATTGGGAGATTCATATGTGTGTCAGCTTACTAAAAATATGTTCTGGTCGTGTAGAGTTCTTGAGCTTTTCCTGGCATGTGCTAACAATTATATGTCATAATTTTATCAGTATCTGCTTTATTTGATTACATCACTGATTGGCTTTGCGGGGGTACTCTCGGCTTCATTCCCGAGAAGCCCTGAAACATAAGTATTTGTAGAGTGTGAAGATCCTTGCAAGCGTGCTCGGGATCCTGCCTTTTCGAGTCTAGGGTGGAGTACTCCCACTTTCGCTTTGTGAGAAGGAGCTATGTGAGGCAGGGAGATAGATATTGATCACTTGCAGGATCAGCAATATGAAGAAATGGTACGGGTCTGCCGTCGTTGCCTCTTTGTTTATGTTGCTGGTCCTGAGATATGTTTTACTGAGCAATGAGAATGGACAAAGTAATCTCAGGATTCCTATATCCCTAAATGGAACTAATCCTCTCGAGTGGATAAGTGCTACAGCTCCACCTGCAGCGAAAAGTCCAATGAATGCAGCATCGCCTGTGGTTTCTGCTGAAGCAATGGTCTCTGTCCTTCTCACTCCAAGAAATTTGTCCCGTGAAGAGCAACTCTCATTGTCTGCATGGTATCATTTGAGAGATTTGGCAAATCATGCTCAGTCGTTACCAAATGGAGTGGATGCTATTAAGGAAGCTGGAACTGCATGGAAAACTCTTATGGACTCAGTTGAAGAGGAAAAGCTTTCATCGGCAAATGACAGTTCTCATAGGAAGGAAAATGAGAAGCAGTGCCCCCATTTTCTTAACAAAGTGAATGCCACGGGACTTGATAACGATGGTTTTAAATTGCAAGTTCCTTGTGGATTGACTCAAGGCTCTTCTATTACAGTTATCGGAATTCCCGATGGTCTTCTTGGTAACTTTCGGATTGACTTAACTGGGGAACCACTCCCAGGGGAGCCTGATCCCCCAATTATCCTACATTACAATGTGAGACTTCATGGTGATAAGATAACAGATAATCCTGTGATTGTCCAAAATACTTGGACTGCTGCTCATGATTGGGGTGAAGAGGAGCGATGTCCATCACCTACTCCTGACAAGAACAAGAAAGGTGCAGTCAGCCACCAAATTATTGTTCATTGGCACTCGTTATGCAATTAAAATTAACAAAATTTGGTTGCCTCATTTTTTTCCTTATAATTAGTTGATTTAGGTAATACTGCTTTTATATTCTCAATTTTATCAGTGTATTAATACATGCACAGCTTGTGAACTTTCCTGACCGCCATTATGAAATGATGATTCTGCTCTATTTCAGTGGCTACTTGCTGTAAATGTTCCTTGATTGATAAAATTTTGCCCAACTGCTTACTGTGCTCCCATGGGAGCACATTGCATATACTTTATAATTCTGATGCATATAGATGTTTGTTCTTTTCCCGATGTAGTGGATGAGCTGGAGCAGTGCAACCAGATGGTGGGTAAAGATGATAATCGTTCTTCAACTATTCGCTCACATTCCAACAGTTCACGGCTGACTTCAACTGGAAAAGATGGATCAGCAACTAGGAAATACTTTCCTTTTAAACAAGGTTATCCATCTGTTTCCACACTCCGGGTGGGTTCAGAGGGAATCCAAATGACAGTCGATGGAAAGCACATCACGTCTTTTGCATATCGCGAAGTAATTGTTCACTTTTCCTGCATTCTTCTCCTTTTCCATTGTTATAAATTTATGGTTTTTGTGGGTATGGATTTGTTGCTTATAACAGTGCTTATCTTTGTTTAGACTTTGGAGCCATGGCTAATAAGTGAAGTCAGAATATCCGGGGACCTAAAACTCATTTCCATCCTAGCTAGTGGTTTACCTGCATCAGAGGAATCAGACCATTCAGTTGATCTCGAGGCCCTCAAGGCAGTTTCGATTTCTCCTGGCAGACAATTAGATCTCTTCATCGGTGTTTTTTCAACAGCAAACAACTTTAAGCGCCGAATGGCTGTGCGAAGAACATGGATGCAGTATGCTGCAGTACGATCAGGGAAGGTTGCAGTGCGCTTTTTCGTTGGCCTGGTGAGTTTCTATTCATAATGTTCTGTTATTCCCATAATTAACCCTGATGAGTTAATGCTCCGTTATTTGCATCCCTTATGAACATGGAGGTAGTAAACTTCGTATTGCTCATAAGTTAGCTACTTCTCAGAACTTGAAACTCTAATTTTAATATTACACTGTTCAGGTTGTAGTATTGATCAAATTTTAAAACGCATTGCAGCACAAGAACCAGATAGTAAATCAGCAACTTTGGAATGAAGCACAGACATATGGGGACGTGCAGCTGATGCCTTTTGTCGACTACTACAACCTTATCACATGGAAAACCCTGGCCATCTGCATCTTTGGCGTAAGTTTTTTTTTTAAAAAAATTATATATATATATATAATTATTATAATAATTAATCTTATCTCAAAAAGGACAAGTGGAGGCACTTCATATACCTCTTTGACTGCGTGTTTCTTGACAGACCAAGGTGGTCTCAGCGAAATATGTAATGAAGACCGACGATGACGCATTTGTCCGTGTAGACGAAGTCCTAGCTTCTCTCAGCCGGATAAATGTGCCTGCTGGGCTTCTTTATGGGCTTATCAACTCAGATTCTAAGCCACATCGAAGTCGGGATAGCAAATGGTACATTAGTCCAGAGGTATGATCCTTTTTCCGGGTTAATGAAAGGACCAAAAGCCCATATCCATTTGTTTACATGTGTTCTGTTTCGATGTCTTAATGTAGGAATGGCGTGAAGATGCTTATCCCCCTTGGGCGCATGGGCCTGGTTATGTGGTGTCCCACGACATTGCAAATGCAGTCTACAAGAGATACAAAGGAGGCAAATTGAAGGTATAATACTAGAAAATTGATATATTTATTTGTTTTTACTTCTTGTTGGTGTTGTTGCCAAAAAAATTTGAAATCGAAACAAACTCTTCCAACCTTGGTTTTTTATTAGTCCAGAAACAAAGAAAATATATTTGGATACTTGGGAAACTGGAGGAGGTCACTGATTACATTTATCATATGTTATTTTTTTCTTGGAAAATGAGGTGTAGCTTGGTGCTTTTGGTTTTGTTGAACTACGAAAATGTTTTTGGGTTTTGTATATTCATATTCTTGAAAGCAAAGAGATTCAGGAAAAACGTATCAAAAATATGATCCGATGTTTTCTAATATATTTGATACATTGCATTATTTATTTATTTATGTTAGTCTTTGAGCAGAGAAAATGAACTGAAACTACTTATTCAGTGGTTCCCCGTACTTCCAGTTCGACATGAATCTGATAGTCACATATTACATTCATACTTGCATTTATCATGCCAACAGACCCTACTTTTCACATTGCAAAAGTATAACTGAAATTAGTGCCTCATGCTCCAGATGTTTAAGCTAGAGGATGTGGCAATGGGAATATGGATCTCCAACATGAAGAACGAAGATGGACTGAATGTGAGGTACGTGAAAGATGATAGGATCTTTAACACGGGATGCAAGGACCAGTATGTAGTCGCGCACTATCAGGGGCCGAGGGAGATGTTATGCCTGTGGCAGAAGCTTCAAGAGACGAAACGTGCCATTTGCTGTGGGGAAAGATGAGCAGCGACTCTTTAGAGGTGTGACGCATACACAAAATGCTGGTTGGTATCATCATCTCACTGATCATTCGTTCTACTGTAGTTTATATGATTACCAGTAGGGAGAAATTATTTTTAGAATGGAAGGGTTTCACCACCACTGTACAGGTAGGTTGTCCCGTAACAAAATATATAGGTTAGCTCATTGAGATGCGTGCCTTGGAACGGAGAGATGTACAGAGTTTTTCTCGAGTTAGGATACCACGGGTACCACTCGATATTAACACCAGTTATAAGGCTATTACTTATATACCGTTAATTCTTTATAATTCTAGCAGCTGTGACAGTATTATCGCAAATCGTCTCAAAAGTCTATTCCTTCAGGTCATTTCACACCTTTGCAGTCCCCATTTCTCGATTCGGATCAGTGTTGACATGACATTAAACCATCATGGCTTTAATGATCCTAAACTTGATCGCAGCTATATGCATACAATCATCTCCATAAGAGAGGAGATGCAATTGCCAGAAAGGGAAGACACTATGCAACCAATTACAATAAACTACTTAAATCAGACAGTTTCAACATAAACTCCAACAGACTAATAATCATCGGCTAATTTATTAAGTGGACATACACCCAATCCCGTACCGAGTGTTCGGGAACACCAAGAAAAGCCCGCTGCAGACGATCCCCACCATGAGCGGGAAACTCTCCATCACTTCGTCCATCTCCTTAACGTGCCCTGGGAAGAGACAGTTGGTGACTCGATGATCAGAAAGCGCAATCGCCATGAAAACCGTGACGGACATGATGGCATGCACAAAGTCGGAGATCCCGAGTTTGTACCTGCCATCCTTGGGGACCTCAACCCCCAGTCCTGTCCTGAAGAGGGAGAGTCCCCTCGGGGTCACAAACCCATAATAGACCTTCCCTTCAGGGGTCTTGAAACTGTCAGTGAAGTGGAAGAAGAAGCACGAGAGGCTGCAGAGGCTGAGGAGGGCGTGGATCATGTGGGTGTTCACCGGCGAGCACGACCCATCCCCTGAGGCCGAGGGCAGCAGCATTTCGAATGTGAGGAGGGTTCCCGTGGGCAGGAAGTTCACAAGCAACGAGGTCTTCGACAGCGTCTTCTGGACTCCCTTCGCCACTGCCTGCCTCTTCTGGCCACCAGCCGGGGCCACAGTCTCCACAGGCCCTGGTGGCATGGAGGAAGGATAATCTGCAGCGGCAGGGGCAGGGGCAGGGGCCGGGGTGGGGGACTTGCGAGGAGAGGCCGTGTAGATTCTGATCCCGATGTCTTGCTCCGTTCGCTCCATCACGGCAGTTCTTTGCAAGGAGAGAGAAGTTTCGGGGAGACTAATGATTTATTTCCAGGGTAGAAAACGGCCTAATTCATACATTCCTTATGGGTTCCCAACGGTAATTAACTGTCAAGTAACCCACCCTAGTTTGAAATTTCCCTCCAAATCCGTAACTGCCTTTATATATTTATTTTTTTTAAAAAAAATTCGATTTCTTTCTTTTTCGGTAATCTAATTCTATTTCTTTTTATGATATTATTAGATACTATTTACATTAATGGAAAAATTTTTGGATTAATAATGGACACTTTCATGAGTAACAGACACGATTAGATGCAACTTTCATGTTTCTGTTTGTTCAATATACATTGGTTCGCTCTGAAGGAAATCTCTAGCGGGGTAAGAACCCGTGACGAGAAATCGCTATCTCGAATGCTTCCATTCTTTCGCCCCGAGCAAATCCATTCAGATCGTAAGACGATATTTCATTGATGTTGAGGTCCATGCACGCTTTGATGAGCTCTTCCCCGACACGTCTAGCCGCTTCCTGAGTGAACAAGTGCACGAAGCAGAATTAGACCGAACGCCACAGAGAAATAAGGAGTCGTTCCCTTTTCCCTTATAGATACGGAAGTTTCGAATTTCTCTAGTTGGACAATGATGATTCCTTACTATGGTGCCACAAGGAGGGTCGCCGCGAATGGATTTCTGAAGCGTGCTCCCGTAAAATAAACACTTCTTGTTCTGGTCATCTACGAGCATCGCGTAGAGCTGCTTGTCGGAACAGAACACCGAGAGCCTGGGAATAGTGGGAGTGCCCGTAAACTGGCCAAACAAGATAATTCCATACATCAGCTAACATGTGCGGCACATAATAACTCGCAGAAACGACTCGGAAGACAGCTCGAAAACTATCTGAAACATCAAACGAGGACAAAAAGGAGGAAAAACAAACACCTTCTTTCGGTTCCTCCTGTTTCGGATCTTTGCGCTTTCTGTCCAAGGATTCGCCTTCGCTTCGGCCACTGTTGGCCTTACGGAATAACCTGCAATCGGTTTTTTCTTCAGTGATCACATAGCGAAAACGTTAAGAACTGCAGCTGTACATCGAGTTAATGAGAGAAGAAGTTCCTTGCTCTTACTCTTCTGGTGCTTGACGATGGGAATGGCTAAATTCAAAGGGACTGAATCTGTTCGGAGCAGAACACGAGCCCCAAACTGCAACGATGGAACCCGAGAAACTGCCATTTTCGGGCACTCTAAATGCAAATCTTGCTGTTGCCCACGAAAGAAAATCCTAACTTTTGTCGCAGCAGCACCAGGGAAACTTCGGGATTGTACTCAGCGAGGCATTTCGTCGAACAGGTTGTCGGCAGTGGCTATGGGTTTCTCTGTGTTGCAGACAGTAGAGCTGAGAGACTGAGCTCACTGAAGAGACGCATGTTCGTGTTTTGACTTGCGTAACGAGTCCACTGTTATGACCGCCACGGGCAAGAGCCTGAAACTAATTTTCCGTCAAGCATAATTTGACCCTTTCAATAAAATAAAATACTTTTGCAAAGAAACAAATATTAACAATAATTGCATTACACATGTACGACATTGCTTTCTCTTCTTTGCGTAAACTCTCGTCTCTCGAAGGTGATCATCATCAATTGAATATTAACAATAATTGCACTTCTCCTATGGTCGCTATCCCTATGTGGGCACAACCTTATCTTTTCTTCTTTTTCTTTCCATATAATAATAAATAAATAATAATTATCAGATAGCAACATAAACATTTAGGAGACTTTTTAGTCCTTTATTTTTTTTCCCGTCTCTAGTGATTTGTTAGGTTGGTGTATTACCATTTAAAATTACTAGTCTCGGTTTGAAGTTTTATTTCCCTTAAGTAAAGTCTTAAATTCGAGTCTTGTGTCCTGTGAATGGAGAGAATCCATGCTGTGAGAGTTTTACCCCTCAATCGGCTGACCCGACTTGACTGGATTAGTCGGTGGCCCATTGGACTTTCATATAAGGTTCATACCGAAAAAGATTACTAGTAATCTAAATTCCCAGTGAGATGGACTCTCACTTTTAAAATTATCGGTAATATTCATTACCATGTTTGGTATGGACTAATAATGTTTATATTACTGGTAATCTAGATAGACACCTCTGCTGAGAAAGTATATTACAGTTAAATGAGAGTAATTTAGATTACACTGTAACCAAACATGATAGTTTGTGAGACCTAGGGAATTGAAAATTAGATTTCATCAACCCACGTGGATTGCTTCATACCAAATGCCTAAGGAAAATGAGTTATGGGAATGAATGCCGAAACAAAGGACAATCCTATGTTAAGAGCTCAAAAGAGGGTGGCAAACTGATACCAATGAGATGAAGAAGGCGGAGGTTAAGGTGAATAAAATTACGAAATAGTGCTACCAAAGTATGGACTTAATGTGGTTCAGTCATACTTTTTTTCTCATCAGTAGATTGGACCTTTCGGGCATCGGTTTCGTTCATAACTCGAACTCTTAATGGCTAGGTATGACTCCTTTGTTATACTGTAATTAATCGAGTCCTAGACAATTATCCAATCCACCTATAATCGATCCGGTATAAATAAACATTTCGGGTTCCGTCCGAGCAATGAACAGCCAAAAGAAAAGATCCATTTAAACGGAGAGATTAGTTTATGGTCCCCTACTTGTTCCTAAAATGTTATTCATTGTCATCCTCTTCTCTCTCTCTCTCTGCCCACAACCCCACTGAAGTCATATATCATGGCTTCAGCAACAGCCACCGAAGCCTCTGATGATGCCGGCCCGCCTCTCTTGCGGCAGCTCCGCCACCAAGATCTCTCCCTCTTCCTCCCCTTCATGCTTGGTCTCTCCAACGACCACCAGCCTCCACCGGGGCAACCCAACAGGATTGTCCTGATCAACCTGATCACCCAGGGCACGGTGGTTCTCGACCCTGTCCTACTCCACCGTCTACTGCCACAATCCCCGATGGATTCCCCCCCTCCGCCCGCCGCGGTGCCGTCCATCGAAGCCCTGCCCACAGTGGAAACTATCACGGCCAACGAAAGCACGGCTCCCTGCTGCGTGATATGCTTGGAAGAGTGGGGGGAGTGGGCCAGGGAGATGCCATGCCAGCATAGGTTCCATGGGGACTGCATAGAGAAGTGGCTTAGGATTCACGGGTCCTGCCCTGTCTGCCGGTACAGGATGCCCGTGGACGAAGTGGAGTCCCAGAAGCTCACCGGAGATACTGACATGACATCAAATCCCTACTACCGCTATGATCATTACGGGCGCAGAGACGCCGACATCTGGATCAGCTTTTCCTTCTCGAGGAGTACTCGAAGTTCCGGTGATGACAACTCAACCTTCTCAGGTGATCAGGTTCTCCAATGAAATCATCCTCAGATGATCAGATCAGGTTCTATGGGCAGCAACATCGCATCAGACATGGCGGATCGGGAAAATAGTAGAAAGGAAATAAGAGTTTCTTTTTCTCCTGGTTATAAAGAAGATCCATAACCGTAATAAGGAACGATTAGAAAGTAGACGAGTAGGCCAAAGCTTGTAACTTTAGTTTTTTTTCTTTTAGGATGTTCAGTGGTTTCTTTCATGTTGAGGGTCGAACTTCTTGATTGTGAATGAAGTTTTTGATGGTATGTATTGGAGATATTAGTTTATCCGATTAGGCAATATAACATTTGAATAAGATTGTATCAATCAATTAGGTTAATTGGTATAATTAGGATTTATTAGTATCACATTTAGATTTTATGATAGTATTTTGATATTATAAATAAGCTAGTAATTCTATGTATTCGAGGAGTCAGTGAGTCAGTTTAAATAATAAACTCCCGTGACTCTGGCATCTAGTCACTACGTTTCGATATCTCATCTCCTTATGTTTCAATGTTTCAATGTTTCAATATCTCCTTTCTCTTCTCTCATATTATATTTGATTTTCTTCATGGTATTAGAGCAGGTCAATCGGGACAAGCCCGTTGCAATCACCAATTGAAGTCATCATTTGAAGAGCTTTCATCGATCACGCATATTGCCTCCGTCTAAAGAAAGAGCGGAGAGCTTTTGTGGAGTCAAAGAAACTACCTTTTATCATGGTCGCAAAATTTGGTTGTAGATGAAAGTTATCATTTGATTGCAGATCATGAAATTATGGAGTGAGTTTTTCATATTAGGAAATATAACATTTGAATAAGGTTGTATCAATCAATTAGGTTAATTGATACCATTAGGATTTCCTAATGTCGCATTAGATTTTACAATAGTATTTTGATATTATTTCTATCCTAGGCCGATTGCTTCTTGAGACTATAAATAGGCTAGTAATTCTATGTATTTGAGAAGTCAGTGAGTCAGTCTAAATAATAAACTCCCGTGACTTTGGCTTCTGACTACCACTTTTTTGTATCTCCTCTCTCTTCTCCTCTCCTTATGTTTCAATGTCTCGATATCTCCTTTCTCTCCTCTCATATTATATTTGATTTTCTTCGGTATGCGTGGTTTCATGTTGGCCGGTCGCTACCTGCGGTCTTTCGTTTTCGAGTGAATCAAATATCTCATCTTGACTCCACCTAAGAATAAGAAAGCTCAACTCGGGCTCACCTTAAGGTTTACGCAATTTAAGAGTCAGTCCCCTCCACTACTAATGCATGATACAGTTGAGACAATTTTCCGACTAACTGTTGACTGTTAAGCTTGATGAAATGAAGGTGTCATCTTGGCTGAATCTTAATGAGTTTTTTTTTTTTTGTGTAGAATCTTAATGAGTTTTTGTACAATAAGGTTAAGATGGTCTTTTCAACTGGTGGAAAGGATACATCGTGGTTGGCTGTTAAGTAAGACTTCAAATGAACCTACGTCCCGTTCCAGGAGTATACTCTGGACCTGATATGTTGCGAAAGTGATAAGTGGACGGAGACAGAATCTTGATCAACAGAGACCAATTCACTTTAATTTCTGGGTCGACGGTTGGAACCCGTAAACTCGTATTTCTGCACTATCCCTGTTGAGTCCGCTTCTCAGTTTCCAATTTTTCTCTATGTTACGTTGATTTGTATCGAAGGATCAGATTGACTGTCACCCATGATTCAGCTTCCTCCCATGTTTTCAGCCTAGGAACCTCAGGGCAGAATTCACACGATCCAACAGCTTCGCAGTCAGCCGACCAAATCTCACCCGAGAGCTCAGAGGTTCGACGCAGCCATGGGGGCACAACCTTTTAAAAAAAAAAAAAATGCGAACCGCCTTTTAAGAGAGTTGATCATTTCCCGTGCAATGAGAATGCAGGGCTGATAAGCAATACTAGCGGTCTATTAGTACTAAAATATAAAGCCCAAAGTGGCAGATTTCACGCCTGATGGAAGTTGCTTGCACCAAACCTTGGGCTATGCTGCCAAGAAATTTCAGATGACTTTCTGGAGTCGTTTTCTCTAGAAGTTATGTATCCAAAAAGCATCCAAGACGGCAGCTTTGATCATTGTGCTCCCTTTTAAATTACACTTGCTGCATGAAAAGAGGATGCAACGTGGTGACATATGTTCTCACCTGATAACCAAAAAGTTCTAAGTTCGACATGATACTTATCGTGGGACTATCTGTATCATTTCATTAGTTATTTAGAATTTCTATTTTGAGATATTTCGACAAATTGACGGTGGCTAATCCCCACTCAGAATTCGACTCAGAATTCGGTCTGTCCTAACCATAAAGTGCTCTAGCCTTGAGGGTATGATAGACTATGCATATTTCTCCATATTGAACAGTCTCTGATTAGAAATTCCATCAGATTCTAGCAATTACGGTGTGGTAAGTACAAGATGTAACACTCAGTTCAATAAAAGATCTTGGACTTATGTTAGCAGTATCTGTTTGTTTTTCGATAGATAAACGGGGAAGGAGCCTGAGGCAGTAGTAGGTACTTTCGAAGGTTATCAACCGGTTTCACTTTCGGTGATTTTCATTCATACCTTTTGATGAACGTGGCTTTCTCTGGTATGTGTCAAGTAGGTTCCTGGAGACTCTTCTCCTCCTCCTTTCCCCGTCCGTTAAGGAAGCTAAGCTTGACTTGACTTGACTTATTCTCCTATCGGATTTCCTATGGCGAAGTTCCTTTCAACTATAAAATAAGCCGGTATGATCTGATCAGTAATTAAGTTGATTCCCCTAAGTAAAATGCTGCACACTGAGACTACATTTTCCGACTTCCTCTCGAACTTCCGCTTCGTCCTCGAGTGGGCACTCAATGCTCTCTCTGCTCAATGGACATATTGGAAGTTGTTAAAAAATAACTGCCAAAAACATTCTTCTTTTCCTGAACTGGTGATCAGCAGGGAAGAGGTGGATATGGTGATGGAGAGGCTAGGAATTGCATCGAGTGTGCCAGACAAGGCCGATGAGAAGCAGCAGGATGTTATTGGTTTCCGAACAGACGAGATATCGACCCTGTTCGAGGCAGAGCCTGCCACCGTTGAGGAGGTGAAGGGAGCTTTTGAGGTGTTTGATGTGGACAAAGCTGGGGTCATAGGTGCAGGGGACCTGCAGAGGGTTCTGTGTGCTCTTGGACTGATTGAAGAAGATGAAGAAGAAGAAGAAGAAGGTCAAACGATGGACCAGTGCAAGAGACTGATCCAGAAATTCGACGAGAACGGCGATGGGGTCATTCAATTTCAGGAGTTCTTGAAAATCTTGTCGCCCTCCTGAATACCGATGCATCTACCATCTATCATCACTATTTACGTATTATGAATGTATTTCAGTGTCTGGTTCGAGCTGTACAACATGTTGCATGAAATCACTCTCGCTATCAATGCATCTGATCATTGATGCAACGGGATCAATATCGATAAGTGACCCCAATTCTCATTTTCATACTATTAATGGGCTGAGTTCATCTTTTTTTTGCTGCTAGTCAGATTATTAGTTAAACTAAACAAGAACCAAGCAACAGTCGACATCCCTCGCCACTGCCAAGCTGCTCATTTGATTCTAGCCGCCTTAGCCCTAGAGGAGGTTGTAGCGCGGCGCGGGGGTGGGGAGGGGGTGCAAGGCCTCTTAATGATGCCATTTTGGGGTCAGGGCTGGAGCCAACTTGACCAATCTGACTATCAAATCTAGGCCAATTGGTATTGCAAGGGGTTGAATGCTTCGACCCTGGCCACCTAAGGTCCTAAGCTGTAGAAGAGATCATCGGATAAGAGATCATCGGATAGGGACGACCTCCTCTACTGCCGATATTATCCAGGTGGTGACAAATCCCCCCTCCCCTCATGAACTTAGCCCGGATATGATTCAGGTCCTGGTTGGGTTGAGATGGCTCGATCCTAGCCACCTCAGCCCTCAGAAGAAGTCCAAAGAGGTGAGGCGGCGCAGTTGATGGCTTACCTCCTCTTGTTACCTCTTTATTAGGAGTTATTAGGAGTTTGCTTAGGCAGGCCGAACATCTAAAAAAAGTAAAAAGTTTTGGTTTGATTTCATAATTTTTTTTTAAAAAAAAATATTTTGAATAAAATTTGAAGACGAATAAGAGGATATGATCCTACAACTAGATAGCCCCAAGAAGTTCCACAAGCCCCATATGGCTGCCGAAGGAAACTCACGAAGGGGCCCACTTTGAAACGTCAATATGCAATCCAACAATTTTGGCTTTACACCTTTGGGAGATCTAAGTACCTATTGTACATCTAAATACAGAGATATTGGAGAAAGAGAGTTGGCGCAGTGTCATGTAGATAACCAAGATTTCAGATTCGATTCTCGTGATGGAATTATTCGGAATAAAAACTTCAAGAAAGTTCAATCGGAATAAAAAAATCAAGAAAGTTCAATCGTAGAAATATTTTGTTTTATATGACGTAGAGTGTTTATGCGTCCTTGCGTCTCACAGGCCAGAGACAAAGAAAAGCTTGAGCAGAACAATGAACTATATGATGAAGAGATTTTAGTATAGTGGTACAAAGCGTTGACTTGGAATCAAGAGGGTTATGAGTTCGATTTTTACTAGTGGAATTTATAGGTTTATCTTAATACTAGACTTATGTCCTCATTTATTTCGATTTATTTTTTTATCCTTGTATCCTTTGTCTCCCTTATTATTAAAAATAATAATAATAATGAACTATTGCAGGCATATATACATGGGTACTGCTGCTGAGACATACCCCCCATATAGTTCAATCAATGCCGAGGACTATCTATATATCTAGTTGGCGTTCCCTCTTTAGGGGAACTGTGCTCCGGTGAATGTCTGACCGAAGGACCAGCTAGCAGGGGCGACATTGTAGGATACCACGCTCTGCCCGTCGCTCGTTGTGATTTTGAATGAGAGGCTCTGTCCGTTAAGGTAAGCGTTACTCTGCCAGTTCTGGCCCCAGTTCCTGGACATCGGCTTCCATCCGCTTCTCGACCCTGCTTGGACAGACACTGCATGGATGTCGCCTGCCCCGCCGACATTCGTGATGAGGACAAGGTTGAAGTAGGAGTGGCCATTGATATTGAACCTTATGCCTCCCTTTCTCTTGCAGGGTACCCTACCATACCAATGGACGTTTCACAGGCAAAATGTCACATATAGCAGTCATTATTCCCAACAATATATTAGGACAAAGGGTTCCAATATATACATTCGTAACAAGAATTGTTTTTCGATCATTTACTGAATGATTCACATTCACGTCATAAATGATTTCAATTTCATCAATTAATTTTGTTCACGGGCATTGCTGGGTAGTTCTTAACGTTCCGGAAAATCGAATCGAGTGCTAGTAAACTATTTCAAACCTTCGGTAAGCAATGGGTACAATTCCAGCTCTGAACTGGGCAATATGCTGGAAGACAGGCTGAGAGAGATCGAAGTGTTGCAAGGGAGGGTTGCACCAGCCGCCTGCATTGTTAGGGAGAGCATTGTTCGGTGGGCAGAAATTGGTGGCAGTTACCACGATCGATCCCGGGTTGCACCATTTCTGGTCATTCACACACTGGATCTCGTAGCATGACCCGCAACTCAGCCCATCATTGAACAAGGCAGTGCTTAGGGCGGCGGTGTTTGCTCCGTAACCTTGACTGTACAGGTCTCCATACCCACACGCTCCACCTGCCAAAATAGGGATAGGCTTGTGAGGCACATGCTGTGTACCAGATCATCTCATTTGAATGGATTAAAGAATACATAGACAATAGATCGAGAACACTACATGATTTCATAAAATATGTCGGTTGATATGTACAGCCATGCAAATTAAGACATTTCGATTAGCATGAACGTCAATGTATCAATTAATCGATTCTAAAATTATTAGACGAGACTAAATTTTTTGGCTCACCCATGGTCCCCGAAGCATCACTGCCTCCATAGAAAGTGGCATGAGCGTCAGTCCATCCTCCTCCGACATAACAGTTGACAGATGATGCCGTTGCAAGAAAGCCAACTAAGATCAAGAGGCCAGCAATTACACCAGCCATTTTGCTCTCCCTGCACAAGTGTAATATGACTTCGACAAAATTAATAATGTCGTACACTATAAATGATTTTCTTTTAGGGACAGGAATCGCTTTCAGCCGATGAATTGAAACCATCTTGTAATTTCACGAAAAAATAACGTGGCACAGTTGATATCTATGTGATTGTGTTCTCAGAAAATCGCTCCACCTCCGCGCACCGTACTCGAAGTAACTTCTGAAAAACTCCCCCCCCCCCCCCCCCCCCCCCCCCCCCCCCTCGTGTTCTGTTCTCTTTCCTTTATATCGACCTCAAGAGGCCCCTTCTTGTTTAACAGTTATCTCCTTTTGAACGACCTCGCTAACTGTTCCCGTCTATCTCTCTGAGTTGGGCTTGGGGTTTTACTGGTTTCTTAGACCCCCTCTGCTGGGCCGAGTTTAAGGGCCCAATGTAGCAGACCCATCACTTGCCCCCCCCCCCCTAGCGCCCGTGCTCGCGGGGATGAGGAGGGGCCCATCAGTGTCCACATCGTCACAGATTTTAACTTATGAGACTTAAATATGGTTCTAAGGGCCCATATAAAACCAGAACATGGACTAAGGAACTTAGCTGGCCAAGATGGCAAAAATTCGAGGGGAGGTGAAGGGGGTCAAATCGGAAAAACAAGAGAGTAAAATTGTGAGAACTCAGCGGACGGAATAAGAGCATTTCATGGAGGAGAAAAGATAAATTCAACATGATATATTAGATAATAATATTATAGTTTTTCCTAACTTAGGTAGGGGCGACCAATGGACTATGCCTCAGCACCCCTCCTCGATCCATCAATGTCCAGAAGGGGATGGGAGATAGTAGAAGAGAATGGGCATAGGGAATCCCAATAAGGAGAACTGTGTTTGAATCTGTATGGTTTTTTAAATCGAAAACAAGTGTCGGTACATTGTACTCTCATTCTACAGTGCAACAAACATATAGCTAGCTAGAAATAAAGGAAATGCTCGTATTGGCATTATCAGGTGTATGGATTGAGTATTACCTAGAGATTGAAAAAATCAGGAAGACTGAAAGTGAGAGGGAGATTGAGTAGGGAGTAAAGGGAGGGAGTTGAGGGGGAATATATAGGCCTCCATGAGGGGAGCTGCTTGGTATTTAGAAGTCACACCACTGCCTAAAGCCCCTCATTTATTATTAGGGACCCTAAAAATAAAAACAAAGAAATAAGGAAAAGCGAAAAAACAACTCCTGCTGGTTTGAGTGGGTTTTTGGTGAAAAGAAACACGGATGGTCCGTCCAAGTATCGAATCTAAAATATCTTAATTAGTTCTTTTAAATTTTTGGATTTGAATGGTTTTTCTTAATTATTATTTTTATTTTTTATGACTCAGGTTAAATACTAAATTCATATAGACTTTCCAACCTCTGAGATCAGGCAAGTAAAGGGTGGGCTCTAAAGGATTTTTGCAATAGGGTGAGATCGATTCTACAGCCTCTCAAGCTATGCAAGAGAGAGCCAGATATATTCGATCAACCGAAGAATAAAAGAAGAATTGAGTTTTCAATGGCCCCTGGCCCTTGTGCATTTCAATCGGGGACGCCTTTGCGTAACATGAGGACACACAAATCTCTGTCTTCTTCTTTCGGGAGGGGGGACAGATATCAATCATTATCTCATACATCTAATGAAAAGGGCAAGATATTACTCCCGAGCTCCCATATCAATTGCCATACCATAACATGTCATGACACTCTTCATTAGGAATCGCCTCGACTTCCCAAGGAGGATTTTGGATCATGCATGACTACCCCAATCGGGCGGGATTAATTAAGACCCCGGTTCGCTATAGGATATATATATTCACGCCATTAATTCAATTCCTTTTTCTGTATGTAGTTACTAGTTGTCAGACTACACGCATGTGGTTATGACGGCCTCCAGATATATATCCATTGTTGTCTCTCCGATATGATCCTACCAGTGAGCACGTCCCACAAACTTTGTGCATGACCATGAAAAATCTAGTATAACCGTCGACAAAAGTATTCAATAATGCAGAGGACTATAATTGCTTCGTAACTTTGATATTACAAGAGCTAGTCATTTTCATGCGGAGTTCGATCAAAGATATTATGTGAGAGTAACGCTTGCCAACTATTATTCAGGAGACATCGACCGACGTATTGTTGAAATTGCCGATTGCTATTGATCACTAACATAATATATACGGATTATCATATCAATTCATCAAAATCTGTACGATATTAGATAGGATAGCTGGGTAGTGACATCCAACTTATACGTACAGTTATAATTGAAGACAAGCTGGAATTGTATGATCTTTCATTGATAATCTCTCCACATTGTCTTTATAATATTAGTGTAAATTATCAAAATTATTAATTAATGCGCTGAGGGGTCATCTCATCTCTCTAATTATATAATAGCTGGGGAAGCGATGGGATGTGATCTCAGCTGATATGATTTGTTCAATGGAACATGGAGATCTGCATGGAAAACGAAATTCGGATTCCCTCCTGAAGTTCTCAGTTGATTGGCGGAATGAGAGGACCGGAATTCCCGGTCTTATTAGTGTTTAATTTATTATGTCTCTTCTCTTTTCTTTCTTTGTTTTTTTTTAATTAATCCCCGATGAATCTTAAGTTTAAACTTATTAGACGAAAATATAATTCTCGTTTATGTAATGTGGAATTTAAAGCGATGGTTTGATCCGCGGTTCGAAGATCCTATGTAACATTTTGGTGCGAGTCTTTCGACTATGTTAAACTTCGAGAGACCACTGTCCCGTCCAATCTGAGCTTCTCAAAGGTATCCGAGGAAGCTTCGATATATTATCTCGCATACCTCTCTTGCTTGGCATGCACTAAAAATGCAGAGCTAATTTAATAAGGCATCCTCCACCAAGATTTTGCGCTTAGTTTGCTTGAGAAGTATAATCTAACTACTGGATCATGTTATTTCTTCCAATACTATTACTTACTGAAACTCGTCGAATTTCACATGATGAATGATTTTTTTTTTAAGTATCGATGTCGTTAAATTTACACGGCTAAATCTGTATACGATGAGTCAATGGGGCATTATATATTCTCGAGGAAGAGCTGCGTACATGATTTTGAACTTTGTACAGTGATTAACTGTCAAACATTAAGAGAGAAAATTACAATCAAATATCACCCTTTTTTCATGGGGCCCGGCCCCCGTGTGATGTTTTTAAAAGATGGGCCTTAATCGTCATAGTATTTAAAATCAAAGTCTTATCAAAGACTTTTTTTCTTAATAAGCATCGCAAAATTTGAATATATCAAATCCGTCCTAATTGGATTGCACCAAGCTCTCATTGATTAATTTGACTATTTGCTCAATGAATCTTATATTCATTCAAATTCAGATATAATAAGATCCTCATCTTGGTGGGGTTTTTTGCTTTAATAACTCCCTGTATATGCTGTCTCCCTTAGTTTTCCACGGCAATAATAATTAGATTGAAAGACTGCTAAATTCAATGAGGTATAAGATTAGGTAGCCTAGTCTACATTTCACGACCCAAAATCAAGCAATCAGCCAACTAAGACTATAGGAAATGTTGGAGATCAGATTATAGATGGTGAAGCCAAAAAGAAAGTTAAGTGTAGTAATGCTTACTCTCAATTCGAAATTAATATATTCTCGGCTCAATTCTTATCGACGGACTCTCGTTCTTTTCTATTTACTTCCTTCCCCGAATCACCTACCAGGATCATTTCTTGTTATGGAATAAGTGTTTGCCGTGATCACTGGAAACTTTTTGCTTGGTAAAGGGGGGGTTGGATATCTTTGACACTTGGATATGCTGCGTGTCTTTTTAACTGTCTTTAATTTAGGAGAGCTAACCTACAACTACCTCGTCTTACATGCATGGATTTTGGTGCTAATTATTAATATTTTCTCTTTCTAATTATAAAGTACGATTCTTGCATAAAGCACTTCCAACTTACCATATATTGGATTGGACATGTCAGATCTTGATTAGGACTGTAGATGTTGGCTCACATATGTAAGTTTGGAATATGAATCGATGTCTTCATAGATGATACAATTCCAGCAGAAATTTCATGCCACCCTTACTTCTGAGGTCATGTGAAACTTGAACATCTCGTAATGTTATATTAATTACGTTGTACTTCCATCGTTCCCATACACATTCAAAGTGAAAAAAAATGTTTTACTTATGTACCGTGATTGGCTCGACCATACAAAACGAGTAATATGCGCTCTAATCGATATTTTTCAGAGACATCCCATTCATGTCTATATTGAGTGCCAGCTGTTAAACGAACAAAATCAGTGCAATTATTTTTCTTTGTTTCGATAGTTAATGCAATTGTGTTCTTGCTTGTTCCACTTGTGCGGACCTCCCTTTCCCTTTCACCATCTTCTCAAAATATGTATAACAGAAAATTTACGTTAATGATAAATTTGCCAAGGTTTTACTAAGTAATTCAAAGAGAATATACGCGGTTTGGATTCACAGTACATTGATTTTAACTTTAACTTTAACTTTAACTCAACACACTACACAACAAAAATACACATTTCTCAATTCAAAAATTTTAACTTTAACTTTAACTCAACACACTACAAAACAAAAACACATGTTTTACAAGTCAAATTTATAATCACATCTTATTTGTCCTTTTTCACAATCAAAATCAAAATAACTTTAACTCTGAATCCAAACGGCCCCTAACGCAGTGACGCACGACTTCGCTTGATAATAAGAGGTTACATGTTCAATACTCGTTTGTGGATCTACCCATACCATACCCTTTTTTATTATCTATTAAAAAGAATATATATATATATATATATACACACACACATATATGGGAAAACAAAGGCTGAGCCGAATTTTTATGCCACCACATCATCAAAAATAGAAAATGAAGCTCTCTCGCATTATTACGTCATCGTTTATAAATTTTTAAAAAATTATATGAAATGTCCTCTTTTAGCAGCAAAATATATCAACAGAATATATACAATACATACATATAATTAAGTCCAAAATATATTAATGGAAGATAGCTATCAATCAATATATAAAATATATCAACGGAAGATACGTATATATTCAATATATCATAAGTGCAAACCAAATATATATATATATATATGTATATCAGTTCTTTCAATTATGACCATATAAGCAGAAAATATATCAACAGAATATATATATATATATATATATATATATATAGAATATATACATATAAATCCAAAATATATGAGCGGAATATACATATATATTCAAGATATACATAAGTCCAAACCAATATATATATATACATATATATATGTATATATGTATTTATCAATTCTTTCAAATATATATTGCATGTCTATATAAGTAGAAAGGACGCTATATCAATTCTACAAATATATATGCATATATATTGATTTCATTATTTAAATTTATGATCTTTATGTATATAGATCGCACAAAGAATCTGAACTCAAGAATTTGGAGCACATCTTCAGCAAGTAAAGGTAATAATGCCCTCTCCTTTCCATTAACCAAATTAAGTATGTGTCTAGGAAAGACTAAATTCATGCTCATGTGTGACGTAGCTATTTTTTCATTAATTTTTTTGTGTGTGTATGATAGTACAAATTTTGAGGCGTCACAATGATTTATCATATAATAAAAGAATTGAGACATGAAAAAAAAAGGTACGTGGACAATTAGAATGAGATTGACAAGACTGTGGGATGCCGTGAATACAAAAACTAATAAAATCATTAGTCTTGATAAGATTTTCATTAACAAAGAGGTATATTTTTGCACTTTTTACTAAATATATATTATTTCTCATAGAATTAATTATTTATTAAAATTTTCTTCTAATAAAATTAGGGTTCTTTAATACATGCAAGCGTAAGAAAGTCTCAAATCGATTTGTTCTGACCGTTACCTCGTAAAGGAGACTTATACACTATCAACTAATGAAATTAAGGATCTTTACATTTCAAGATTTCTTTTTTATTTCATTCATATTTTTGTATGTTTCCTTTCCTCTTTTTTCTTGGATTGTAGTTTGATTTACTATTATAGTGATTTGAGATTATCTATTTTACCAATTTATTTTATATTTTATTACATGCAATTAATTACTTTGCACGAATAATTGGTATGCATTTGAAATGAATGATTTGTTCTAATATATTGATATCTATAACAATAACATAATTTATCTGATTTATGTTAAGTATTATTTATGCGAAACGTATAAAACTATTTGATAAGATTAGTTTTGCAACTAAAAGTTAATTATTTAACTTAGGCCCGTACAGTGCGTAGGTTTTCAACTAGTTTCTACATTATTTACTAAGAATAATAATGTAAAATTCACACCCTCACGTGGCAACTTATGCTCAATAAGTGAGCACGAGCCGGACTTCTTTTTTGTGCTCGGGCGAAGGGGGATTGACATGAGGCGCACTTTTTGGTTGCTCTCAAATTTTGGGCCTCTCATAGTGTGAGTTCACACTGGGCTCATCTCCAATATAAAAGTTCGAATCAACAAATTGTAATACCCAATCTCTTATAAATTCATTGGAGTCTTTTTAGTTTTTCCATGGGAGATATAAACTCTCAACAAATAATAATAATAATAATACTAATAATAATCAAAACAAATCAAAATTATACTATCGTATATGTAGGGCTGATTCATGTGTTTGAGTGATCCGGAATTGTTTTCCGATCACTAGATCAATCTGATTGACATCAGTCTATCAAAGCAAAATAAATTAGGTGGTCTCGGAGCACGAGTGGTGTTTTCAATGAATTATGCTAAGGAGATGATATGATCTGTTCGGACTAATTGGGTCACTCTGGAATCGTCGTTTCATGTACGTTAAATAGGACGTATTCGTCTGACGAGTCGTAATCTCATGAGAAGTATGCACGTGCTGGAAAAATGAATAGTCAGAAGATGTATCAAGTACTGAAATGTTGCTGGGGGGATTGAAAACCGCTGTCATGATCGACTTGGGCATCGTTGTATGTAAGCACACACATGCAGAGTGGGAGCAAATCTTTGAAGGGATCGTCAGAGTTGTGCCATGTTGCATGTTTGAAATGTGAACATTTGTTTGGTACTCCCTCCATTATATTAGGACAGTGCTCACAGAGACAATGAAGGCTGATATGAAGACATGAATGGTCCCCTTCTAGCATTGTTGGCCCAATTGGCCCTTTAATTACGTTCGCGTCGGCAACTGCTGAGCTGATCTAACTCAGAGGGACATGTTTGGTACGATAAAATAGAAAGAAATACAACATAAAAAAAAGTGACTACTCCGTAATGCAGGTTTCAGTTTATTCCATTAATTATGTTCCTCCATGCTGAACATAACCTGAGAGGTTGGTGCAAAATTAGGTACGTGACTAATCGTGCCTCGTGCCTCGGGCGATATTGGGCTGGATATGAGAGACTTCCTTTGGCAATGATTTTGATTCTACTCAGAAAGAAAGAACATATTAATTGATCATAAGATGGTGAAATATTGTGATTCCTTTCAAAGTCATTTTTTTCGGTTACACAGAGAGATCCATGAGTCTAGTATAATAAGATAGAAATCCTAATGCTGATAACGAGGCACGGGTTGTCCTCAACGAGTATCGAACCTGAAATTTCTTGACTACTAAGTGAAGGCGTGCGCTACTGAAGGGACAACATCTAATCGTGAAAAAAGTGCTTATTTGTCTGTATAAATGAGTCTATCAACTGATCAATAACACGGCATTGCATTACTCTGAATATGCAAAATGTTCACTTGCTGGCTATACCATAGACATGTGAGTTTATAAGCGGGGCATTGGTTAAGAAAGCCGTGCTAAGTCGGAGATCTGAGAATCCAGCATGGGATATGTTCTTTCCCGTGAAACGGGTGAGGTGGCACCCATCGGAGACTGCCTGCTGCAGGGGATCAAGAACATTCTGCAGCAGCCTGAGAAATGTTCCCTCTGAAGTTGAAACACCGGATATGGAAACAGCATTAGAACTTATATCCACTATATATTGTGTATCCGATTTTTAGGACGGATGCAAGTAAATAATGACCTGACCTTCTGCAGCAACATGCTCCACGAATAGGTAAAGACCGCCCGGTTTGAGCACCCTCTTCACCTCTGAGATATCAATGAATGCCAGTTATTGCAATGAGAAATTACATGGCCCCTGGAAGACATGTAGATGGATATTCAAAAGAAAACAACTAATGTTCTATGTTTCTTTAACGACAGAACCTTAATAAGCCCGTGACCTAAGTGATTACAGAAGTTGTGTTGTGCCTCCTTCTCTGGAACAATAAAGTGCATCAACGAGACAATCAAGCAAGTTCCATTGGACTAGTCATGTTCGGAATGAAGTTTGACCTATCTGGTGCCTTGTATAGAAAGTTAAGGGCTCGTGCCGGAAGTAGGCATTCATTTGAAATGGCAACGGTTGGCAAATTATATATCTCTGCATATGTATAAAAGATATACCTCAGACAAAAGGAAGGCCTAGAGCTGAAGTATGAGCAATATCGTCAACTATAGAGAGGTTTACGACGCTTCACTGCTTTAATGCACAAACAAAGGATGATCGGAAATGCTCAAGAGATTTGCCATACATTATGCTATTTAGTCATCCTGATTCATCCCGTTCTGTTTCCATCATCATTCAAAACATAAGCAATGTGTAATGACCTTTCAGTGTCTGATCGACGTCGCCTACGGAGCACAAGACAAGAGTTCCAATAACTGCATCCACGGAAGCATCCCTTACTGGTATTGCCTCCCCAACCTGAATTTAGCCGATGGGAAAGGGAAGAAATGCTTTCAGTATCAGCGTCAAAAGTGAAAAAATAAACCCACATCATTAGGGAGGCTAAATTTGACGTAAACTTAGCAAACTAATAGGATGCTATCATCTGCAGAAGATAATCTAGTGTAACTTGAGATATCTCAAATTGAACATTAGACAACATGACTTGAGAAATCATCATGGAAGATTGACAACTATTGGTCCCATTCGCAATGTAGACGCACCGCCTGCAAAAATTGGAATTTCTCGGGCAGTAGACCTGCTCCCTCTGCTGCTGCCTGTGCATATTTTTCCATCGCCCTATTCGGGTCCACACCAATGACTCGTACACTGTTATTGCCTACATAATATCTGAAGTTAGGGCCCGTTCCAACACCGATCTCCACCACTTCCTTAGCTTCCCCTTTCAACTCATCGAAGAGCTGCGACTTGTATCCTGCAATCTTGCCAAGTAACCAAAGATTATTTCGAATTTTAATTCAGTTTTAACAATAGCAACGACTCGGTAATACTGTGAGAGACACAAACCTCTGCCTCATATGATTGCATCGTCATGTCCATAACTTGAGCATAGAATTCCTCGTACCAGTTTGGTCTCGGGGGGTGAACCCTGTTCAGAATTGCCTAGAAGCATATCAAATCACCGTTGGACAAGATTAGACTACCGTAAAAACTCATTTCATAGAGTAAGGAAGACACTGACCAGATTTTCAGTCCGACCTTTGAACATTGAAACAACATAAAGCAGCAGCTTGATTATGAAAACAGAGAGAGATCTTGTTCGTATGAATGGGATCTGACTCGAAGTTCGACGCTGAGTTCAAGAATAATACACACACGTACCTTATAATCAGAAGATAAGTCAGAAGCAGCATTTGAAGAGTGAACGGGGCACAGAGCAGCAGCAGAAGCAGCAGCCGCTGATTCAATGAAGTGCCTTCGTCCACAGCAGCAGCAGAGACCTGTGTTAATGAAAGCTTTTCCCAATTCAAAACCCGAGCTTTCTGCCGGTCCCGAAGACGATGGGGATGGAGTTGGAGAAGCACTCTTGTGCAGACAGCAGGAAAATATTCTGGGTTTGAACGGAAGAGCAACAGTTGAGAAAGTAGAAGACTGGATCATCATTGTCTTGTGCGTTTTAGGTCGTTAATGGCAGTCATATGTTTTCTCCGACAGTTAAGCACTACCCGCCACTCATTTCGGGGCTTTATCCATTACGATGGTCTTTCTTTCTTTGTCTCCTTTCACAGGTCATTACATGCAAGAAAATTCAGTTTTATGGCTTTGGGCCCTTGAGTTCCGTTCTATCACCTGTTATGATAAAATGTTCCATTAACCAGAGTTTCGAGTAAATTGTGTTCGCTCATCTTGATGCAAATGTCGTACTTCATCTCGGCCTATTCCTGTTCGTGTCTAATGAAACAAAACAAATCCAATATTTCTTTCCAAATTCTGTCTGCAAAAGAGTGACAAACTTCCAAGTGTTACACAGCCTCGAGCCAATATGCAAGCATAGTATCAGTGCACATACGAATTGAGTTCTGGTTTATTCATACTAGCCGTCTTCTCTGCCGTATGTTTCTTCTTCGGTTATATGCGTCCTATTTTGGTTCAAACTCTCCTAATTACAGAAAGGAGTGACCGATGGAAGAAAGTCCAATTCAATGCTGAATATTTTCCGACTTCTCTGGACAGCTTTGTTGCTCTTCAGTACTGATGCTCTTCTCGCCGCCTTCGTCTTGCTTGAAGTTGCTGTCTTCTGGAGCCTCATCACTATGATCGCCATCTCCTGCAAGAACAGTATGGCAACCTTGTTTATATGAGCAGCGTAAACATAATTTTCCATTCTTCCTTCTTTTCCTTTTGGTTGGACGGAATGAATTCTAGGTTCATCCTCACAAGGGTGAACGGTGAGTTCCACACATACATACCTCCATGATCATCTGAAGGAGCATAGGCTGATCGCCTCACTTGCTGGTGCGGAGTGGGCTGCTCATAGCAATATTAGAGAATGGAGAAAATCGAAGCAGAGATGAATGAAATATCAACGAGGAAATTCAACATGCAGGGCAATATTAAATGAGATAGATTGATACATACATGCTGCTAGCAAAACGGAGTATGCATTAACATATCAATATGCACATGTACTGGGATCAACTAAAAATTTCATACAGAAAGGAGCAAGTCATGGTGATGAACTAAAGATCAGGTACCTGAAGCTTCGGTCGAAGAGCTTCGAGGGGTCCTTTGGGCTTCCCTGCCCCCTGCTTGGAACAAGAGAATTAAGACGTATTTCAAAATTAAAACTTCAAAGTTGTATCAATCGACCAAAGGCATTTCTGCGATTTTAAAAGCTTAACGAGTACCTTCCCAAGTGCCCAGTCCGCAGAATCAAAGAATGCTCGTTCATGATCCTGCAGCAGGATGGAAACAATTGAATTGCCTTAGATCGAAGAATCTGTCCTCTCAATTAGACGAGGAACGATGAACTACATACCTTGGATATCAATGGTGGCTTCTTTGTTAACAGCCCTCCATATTTCTTCTTGATGATCTCCTCCTGCACAAATGCAGATCTAGATCAGCAAAAGGTACATGGAGTCACAATCTGAGCCTATTGCATTAAAATTTGGCTCGCTGCTGCAAACATGAAAATAGGACCGAAGGTTGTGAAACCATCACCACGAGAAGTTCCGGTAAAGTAAGCAGAAAAATAAGATAGAGAAATAGAATAATGTTACACCTCCTGCTGTGGTGAGGGCATCGGGTTTCCATCATTCCCAATATCTTCTTCTTTCAAATCTTTTACATCAGTGCAGACATTAGTTTTGTTATCTTCCAAGCTGTTATCTTTGAGCTCTTGGTCCTTCACAACCTCGGCAGCTGCTGTGCTTGACATCAAGAGCGCCATACTAATAAGGGCAAAACAAAGAAGTCATTGTGCAACGAAAGAGACAATCCATTAGGAGTTATAAACATTACGTTTCTCACTTTCCGAGAACCATACGAACTCGATATAGAACGCAAACAAAACCTTTAGGGCTTGTTCCTTTGTTCGGTTCAGGAAAACGAAGAGAACTCTGCTATATGTTATGGCTTTTAAGGCAATCTATACTCGTAAGGCATAATCGATTTCTTCTCCTCTGTGTAATCCGAACTAATCCCTAAAGCATCAAACGATCAATCAAGATTTTTGGACCCGACATCCATTTCCACATCCAAGACTTTCAAAATTAAGCGGGGAAAAAAACTATTGCCGATGAATTGCTTCGAAGCAAACCCGGTGACATGATCATCATCTGTAATAGTAATTACCTGATCAGGGATCAGAGTCGGAAATTTGATCCGAGAGCGAAGGTAGAGTTGAGAAAACCTGAAGAGATGACACTGAAGAGGACAAAACCATCAACAGACAAAACAGAGCTGTCCGGTTAGATTCTGAGTTGCCTCAAGGCGACGCAGTCCGTTACGGCATCTTTCAGAGCGCGGAATGTGGCGGGTAATCGGATGAAACCGTGTGGGCCCAAATCCTAGGCCTGTGGGGCCCACGCTGGGCAGGTGCAATAGCCGTGCACCGGTAATTCTCTAATCTTGAAAGAAGGACCCTGAACTTTTCTTTCTTTTACTTTCATCCATATGCTTTTAATTGGCCGAATTAAGTCCTCCAACTTTAGGATAAGGTGTAACTTAGTCCCTCCCTTATGAATTGGGCTGTTCATGGTGCGGTTCCGTTCGAAAACCGAACCGTAACTGTTCCCAAACCACAAAGATGGTACAGTTCGGTTAGTTGAGTACCAATATGAAACAAACCATTTGACAACCGAAGAATCAAACCATTTTCAAATAAGTTATTTTGGATCAATTGATCAGTTAACCGCTTGTCCCACGTTTTGGTTTGATTCTCCAACTGCCAAATCGAACAAAAAAATGTCCAAATTGAAATAAATCTATGGTTTTTAATTACTTTTATTTGAAATTTTTTAACGACAATATTTGGCAATTATACCGATAATTATCATTAGGCAAAAACTATTTTATTTGTGAGTTTTTTAAAAATTTTACTAACAGTTCGGTTCGCTTAACCACAGTTGACTGGCCAGAGATGGTTCGACAACGAACCGAACTGTTCATCCCTGCAAACCGAATTGAAAGAGAGCCGGTTCTAAACGGTTCGGTTCGGTTCAATTTTTTGGTTCTTATGAACAGCCCTACCTATGAATCCCGTGAGTCTTTTATGCGCCGGTTCACTTGATTAGGCCCGATCCATCCTTTGCTTCCAAGGTTTGGTTCCGTAATTCTTATGAGTCAACCTACCCTACACGTGCAACCAAGCATTCCTTGTCTTTTGATTTCCTCGGATTTTTGCAATTCGGATACGGATATCGAGGAAATTCAATGGCAGAAAAGATTGCGCTGTAGATAATGCAGACGACTTGACCACAAAAGATTTCAATGGAACTGTGCTTTGGTGAATTTCTGACCGAAGGGCCACTTAGCCAGGACAATATTGTAGGATATACAAAGCTACGTCCATCGCTCATGATGACCTTTAAGGAGAGGCTCTGCCAGTTGAGGTTCACATCGCTCCGTCAATTTCGTCCCCAGCTCCTGGACAGTGGCTTCCATCCGGTTCTGGACCCTGCTTGGACAGATATTGCATGGACGTCGCCATCTCCGCCAATGTTCGGGATGAGAACAACATTAAAGTCGGAGTTTCCATTGATTGTAAATCTTATTCCTCGCTTTCCCTTGTAGGTACCCTAGGAACAGAAATTCGATCCCTAGCCAAAATGTCACATGTAGCAGTTAGTAGTCCCAACAAAATTAGCTATGGAGTGACATCGCCCTCAACTTCCGGTGAGCCAATAAGCGTATAACTCTTAACGTTCCGAAAAATCAAGAGTTCAAGCTCCCTTTTACTTTCGGTAAACAACTGATATGGCTGCAGCTTTGTCCAGGGCAATCTGCTCAAAGACAGGATGAGAGAGGCTGAACCCACCAGCATTGTTCGGGGTTAGAGGCAAAAACTACATGTGCCACAGATACGGCGGTATCCATGAACTTTTAACTACATGCGAATCACACGAATTTTTTATGCTTTGAAAGATATTCGGCAAGCAACCATCTTGCAAAACCTTGAACTAATACAATATGCCGTATCCTTGGCCCTATGAAAGACTTCCATGGACGTCCCTGCAGGCTCCTAAGTGGATAGCGTTAATGTTGAACAACCTTGATTATGGTTACGACTTCAATCATGAGAACTCCGGATACACATGTACCATCTTGGTCAACCTGACATGGATGACATTCTAGAGCCATGTACCCTCTGCCAAAATTGAGATACATTTGGCTCGTATGATTAAAATCTACTTATAAAAAGTGTGAACAAGATATAAAGTACAAACAAGTAGTTTGTGTTTTACTCCAAGTAGTCAGTACTCTCGACTTGTTAAGGATAAAGCAGATGGTGATGTGAGTAAGGATTGGATGGTATTTCAACTACAAAGTGAGTTTTAACCAAAAATTAATTACTGGACACAAATTACCCAAAATTTTCAATATAAATCATCTTTCAAATGAACGCTATTGAATCCGATGGACTTCATGTAATTTGTAGAATCTTTTACGTATGTACGGTCTCCCTGGTCATCATAACTATGTAGCGCCGCATCTCTCCCAGTATTCTTCAGGTTCTTATGTTACTGGCTGGTTGCACTGACGTAGTTAGAGCTCTCCAAGGGACTATAGGCGTAGCTATGGCCAGGTGCAACCTCCCCGTTTAGGTCATGAAGAGCAAGATTCCCTTCCAAAGCTCGGACTATCTGTTCACGCAGTGGTAGAAAAGACTGTGGTTACGGCTCGTCTGGACGTATGATAGGGGGATAAAATGAGAAAATCATACATTAATCAATACTATCATGGTATTGCATTCCTTCTCCATTACTACGGTGGCATGGGCGAATAGATTTGTAACATACTAATGAATTTAAAGAGATTGAGCGTGACAATACTGCAGTGGAAACTATTACCCGAAAGTTCCCATGACACGGGTGGTTACATGAGAATACGTGTCTTCGAAAAACTTTGCCAGTCCGAAATCTGCAGCCTACAGGGGGCGTATTATCATTGTAATTAAGTGAGAATTTGACAGTGGACATGCAAATTAGAGGAGCCCTTCTTATGTAATATGCTTCGAGTCCTAGCCGGATGCATATGATATATGCAACAAAGAGACTAAACGCCTTACCATACACACTTGGGTAACAGCATATGAAATGGCAAATTGCTTAGGCTTTGGTTGCGGGAATTATTACTTCCAGAGATAGTCTTCTTCGTGGAAAGAAACTTTACATTTCTTGTCTAGGACGTGAAGGTGAAACTAGACTAAATTAACAATTTGCTCCCAAAAAATGCGTCGTTCGAGAAATTATTCAGTGAAAGATTTTACATGGCTAACTGATCTAGCCGTCTAAAAGGTTTAAACAAATTAAACTGTTAAAACTCTGTCTCATTTTTCGTCTCATCCTTGACGGAAAAGTTGATATGGCTTGTTATTATCTTATTTGATCCGTTAAATCTCACGTTGAACTCAAAACTATGTTATTTTGACTCTTAAAAAAAATGAAAACATTCTTTTTTTTAGCATCTGTGCTAGAGAAAAAGGGTGAGGGGAGACCATAGGCCCCTGCAGGACAATCCCTACCCCTGCCCAACCATCTCTACCTTGGGCGAGATTGCAAAAGTGTTAGGGGAGAGGGTAGAGGACAGATCATCCTTGACTGGAGAACTCATCCTTGGGGGATGTTGTCAATTGGAGGCTCACGATCTGCCCTCTTCCCCCCCCCCCCCCCCCCCCCCCCCCCCCCCCCCCCCCCCCCCCCCCCCCCCCCCTCTCTCTCTAGGGAGGGGGACCTCAAACCAACCACCTCCCCCATCGTAGACGTCGCTGGAGGCCCTGCCGAGCTGCCCCAGTTCAAAAAAAAAATATTTTTTATATTTAAATTTTCAAAGAAGGTAATGAATTAGCAAATAAAATGATGGTTTTTTCAAAAAAGTTTATGTCAACTTGGAATATAACTGACCAAATCAATGGAAAAATAATGGCTCACGTCATCTTCAGTAAGTATTAGATAAAAAATGAGACGGAAGAACTGGTTTGTCTAAACGTTTCAGAGGTGAGATCAATTATGTGTTACAAATCTTTGACAAACCAAATCTTGATCGTCACCACCCTAATCGAGGTCTCTGGCTATGTCAAGGGTTGCTGGCGACCTCACTTGAAAGGTGGTGGCCGAGATCGGGTGCACCACCGCTTGGGAATTGGGGGCCAACCCCCCCTCAAATCGAAGAGAGAGAGTGGGGTCGCACCCCTATTCCCGAATGGTAGTGGCCCCCGATCCTGGCTACCACTGCCCAGGCGAGGTCGTCGGTGACCCTTGACGTCACTAGCGACCTCGATTAGAGTTGTGGTAGCCGGAATCAGGGCCACTATTGCCTTTCCCCTCTTCCTCAGTCAGATGCAATCTGACCTTTTCTTTGTTTTTATTTTTCGTAAAAATAAAATAAAAATATTGGGGGAACAGTAAAAGAAGAAAAAGTTTTGTGACCTTTCTGTAACTAGGATCTCTAATGATTTAATGTTTTCGACACTTATTCCACCAAAAAAAAATTGCTTAATTCATTAAGCACTTATTTATTTAAAACACTTGAAATTCAACATTTAATTTTAAATCCAAACAAACACAACCTAAGTGTTTTTACTTTGTGCTCACTCAAAAAATAAAGTATTTTTATGTCATCATAAAACCGAGTTTCTCTACTTTCTAAATGAGTCTTTAGAGAAAATAGGTGTTGGAGTCAACCAAGAGATTGTACCTCTTTATTAGTTATTTCTATTTCATTTTACTGGATTTATGGATCTTCCTTGTAATAAAAAAATTGATTTCTTTTATCTTTTGTGCCCAATGCATCAGATAAGTAGTACTTAATTATCACCCCAAATATAAGCATTGATTTGAATTACAATTAGTATTGTATTTTAAGGGTAAGAACAAGTATCACAATACACGGGTGACGTTTGATAAAATAAGTGTTGAAAAATTAAAGACTTAATTAGTTGAGAAAATAAGTGTATAAGAAGGGAAGATTGATAAGTAGGAGGAGCTATTTTTTTGATGAGATAAAAGCATCAATAAGTGAAAAATGACTCATTCCGTTAAGTCAGAATATTGGCTTAACTCATTAAGTGATTTTCAACTTAATAATTAAATAGCTCAGACCCTCATCCCTCATCTTTATCTCTTTCTCCCTTTCATTTTTTCTTATTACTAACTTGTAATTGATTTTTAAACACTTATTTAATTAAATTGAAACAAATACAATATTAGTTTCTCAATTGCAAAAATTTAAGTGAATATTTCTATGATTAGCCATAGGGCCATGAGATAACAAACAATTAACAACTAAATTTTTTTCCTACAATGTTAATTTTTTTCGATATAAAGGATGTTCATGATCCGATGAGGATCGAACCCAAAACATTTTAGTAGTGAATCGATATTTTATACCACTACACTAAAATTCCTTCCTCTAAAATATTCACTTAACTATATTAATTTAAGGTCTTTCTAACCTGTCCTTAATTTTTCCTTCCTTTTTTTTTTGGCTGAATAGTCGTTAATTTTTCCGAGCATTCTCCTTCCTTAAGGCATAGAAAAAGAAGCAGTCAACTTACCCCAAAAAAAACAAACAAACAAACAAACAAACCAACAAACAAGAAGCAGTCACTTTTAGTATGGAGGCGAAGATAAAAAATTGAGATCTCGATCATTAATTTGTAGTTCATCCGCAGAGATAAAATAAAAATAAAATAGAATTGAGGCTTTTGTACGATTTTCTTTCACTTTTGTTCGACACAAAATTTTCAAGTCACTTTTATCTAACAACAATTAGTATAATAAGGAGTTACATAATAAAAATATTCATAAATATTTTTCACCCCAAAATTTTTCGAGAATTTCTTCTTCTTCTTTTTTTTATCAAGATGAGCATGCTGTTTATTAATAAATCATCAGAAATTGGGCATGGGCCCAACATCAACTATGGACACAACGCAAGTTCGTACAAGAGCATTAAGCCCAATCCACCAAGCATATAGGCCCTGAAAACAGAACTCAACAGAATCAACACTACTATGATGAAAAAATCGTGTGCTAACTTTGCCATCGGAGGGGCAATCTCTTCTTGCACGAAGTGAAGACCAGAGTTAAGGAGTCACACTTACCTCAGATTACTTGCCGGAAAATTCGGAACCATCGCTCATGAACCTTTTTGATTCCTTTCTCTCCACACATGGTAAAGATAGACATTCCAAGCAATTTTCATTAGAATAGTTTGGATAGTTTTTGCCATTCATCCGATAGGATTGGTTTAAATGGTAAATGCGTAATTGGGCCTATGGCCTTGGATGACATAAGGAAGATGATGGGACTTGGTACCTATGTACTAGAGCCACTCTTGCCAATGATCGGGTTCTACTCTTCGAAATGAAACATAGTTGATGTATGGGGTGATGAATAGTAAAGGTTAGCGCGACTCTTTTCTATTGCATTTTCAGCTGGTGGAGCCAAACTTAGCCTGTATGGCTCCACTGTCCTTTTAACGGACTGTCTCTTAAGGGGCTATAGCAGTTGAACCGAATGAGTGCTGCCGATCCAAAGATTGTTTATGGCAAATGCAAGTAAATGAGAACCTTTTGCAGCTATATGCTTCCCGAAATTCCAGTGTTCCTCGCCCTCTTTTATCAATTAGAACTGTATCAAAGCATGCGCGTATCCTGCTGCACATGTTTTTATCTTCATTTTCATTGTCTATCTCGTGATTCCTGCAGTTTGGTCCTGTAATCCAAATCTGTTGACACATCATGGCAAACACATCGGCAACATTTGCAGGAGATGCCATTGTGGATTTGTAGAAACTTAACGTAGAACAAAGTCTCGTGCTTCAGAGGAAGAGCCTTTTGACGCCATCACCATTCATGATACGAAAATACTGTTGGAGAAAACTTTTAAGTTGATGATAGTAACAACAGAAACAACTTCTACACTTGATCAATGCGGTAGCACTCTTCTCCCCTATAACCCTTTCACGGCAACAATGATCAGCAGCGTCGCCGTACCATGACCTCTAAGCCATGAGCCATTGACAGGAGTGTCATCATCCGGTATTCCACTGGGTGGTTTTGCACCAGCTTGAACTCGAAAAACCTGCAGAGAATTGCCAAGGCCATCTTCATCTGGAGATAAGCTGAGTCCTTTCCTAGGCAGATCCTCGGCCCGGCCTGCATCAAGGCACCAAAGGACAATAAAAGAAGTTATTCATTTGGTGTCTTAGGAAAACATTGAGCGCCAAACTGTTACTGCTAGACCAAAAAGTCTTGTTATGTTGCTGCTTTTACCTGAAATGCGGTAAACTTGAATGGAGAAGCATTTTGGAAGACACCATCCTTGAGCCATCTCTCCGGCTTGAAGGAAGATGCGTCGGGGCCCCAGTTGTATTCCATCCGGCCCATGGAATAGGGAACATAGGTCACCATCCCTCCTGCTTTCACTCTAGTTCCATCGGGCAATACATCATCCTCCAACACACCTTTTGGATCCTGAATATTGATGTTCAATCGAAACATCATCAGATAAACTCTGTCCATATTGTGCTTTCCGCAAAATGTTCAGTAAAGTACCTGAGGGACAGCAGGGTACAAGCGCAAAGTTTCTGTTAGCACGGCGTGCAAGTAATACAGCCTCCCCAGCGAGTCGTAATTCAGCAGCCCCGCGAACTGATCTAACCTCCGGCTGAACGATTCTTGGTCATCCAGTTCGCAAGGGAGCAGCGACACCTTCTCTTCATTCGCTCGGTCTTCCTCAAATCTCCTGAGCTCTGAATAGAGCTTCTGGGCCACCTCAGGGTGGGACATTACCATGTAAACGGCCCATGAGAGGGTAGTAGCAGTCGTGTCCCGCCCGGCAATCACGAAGTTAAGGACCATGTCCCTGAGGCTCTTGTCAGTTAGTTTGCTCTCTGGGCCGTCAACGTTGCCTAGTTCAATGAATCTAGTGAGCAAGTCATGCTTAATCTGCACTCTCCATCGAACAAATTAGCGTGTAATTAGCCAACTTCATGTGCATGTCTCACGATGTTCTCAATGAACATTTTGGATAGTGTTATGTAGAACGTAAACTTCAAGTTCAATGTTACCTTGTCATCCTTGTGACACTTGCGAGCTTCAGCTATTTCCGCCTTCCTTTTCCGAATAACTGAGTAAGTGAAGTCATCAATGATCTTGATGCTCTTTTCCAGCACTGCCTCCGAGCCCACATTGAGGAACCTCTTCAGCCTCCACATAGGGTCAATGAAACGCAGGGTTACGATTATGTTTGCTGCATCAAATGCCCGTGCAAAATGGTTCTCCGGTAGATTCGGGGCAAGGGTCCCGACTTCGACCCCGAACCCAACCTTGCATATCGAGTCCAGCGTCATCCTCATGAACAGTTCCTAGGACACACATAACCAGAAAATAATTTTTGTGTCCTGTAAGAATTTGGCAGCCTTATGATTATGACTACGACCGTGTTTCCAGATACATATCGGTGTATACTGCGTACCTGCATGTCGACTTGTTTATTTAGGAAGGAAGCTTGAGAAAGAATTGAAGAGAGCTTGAGGCTGTAGTCTCTGAAGACAAAAGTGCTGAAATCCCTCAAGTTCTTGGAGGCGAATTCGAAGCTTGCAGTCTTCCTCTGCTTCCTCCATGTCTCGCCATCAACATTGAAAATCCCATCACCGAGCAACACTTCCATGTACGAATGGTATACTTTTCCCTTCAAATAAAAATATAGTTCGGTCCGTAATAAGAATGTGGAATGCCTTCCGAAATCACTTGGAATGATGCAGATATGGACGTTTTTCCAGGCATAATTGACAAAAGAAATGATCGAGAAAATTTGGTTATGACAAGGCAGGGAAAATTTTAAGAGCGGAATGTTGGACGAGCTTTTACCTTTGGATAATTGGCAAAATTGGTCTTGAGAACATGCTCCACATTGGCAGGATCCGCGATATAAGTGTAAGTCATGAACGGCATGGGGACTACAACGATCCTCGACTTGGAGAGGTACTCAACTAGCCAGTCATGCATCCGCTCATAGTTCACGAGTTGTTCTATCATCGCCCCGACGAGTGGCCAGGTTTTCGGGCCTATCTTGTTCCTCTGGTTCCATCTGTGGACTAAGATCCATGACAAAACAACGCAAGCTATGACTAACCCGAGGTTATTGACTTCCATCAATTCCAGAACTATTTCAAGAAAGCTTAGCACAGAACAAGCAGAGGAAGGGAGCCGTTTTATGAAGAAGACAGGAAGGACAAAGCGATGGAGAATTCGGGTTTGGTTTCGTCAAAAACGATCTTTGTATGGTGAAGTGAAATCAGGTGAAAGAAGACTTCTTGGTCTCATTTCATTTGTACTCCTTACCTAATTAATTCCATCAATGCAACTGATATGACCATCTGTAGCAGACCTGTAACCATATGTTCTTTTTGGGCGCAGGAAAAATTGTTGTCGACAACACTTGTTGTCGTAGGCCTTCCTCCAATTGATCAAATTTTGCGGGGTGATTCAATTCTTTCGGAGTACTGATTAGTGATTGCAATTATGCCCGGTTGAAATTTCCATCGCAGAATTCTTTACTGTCTCCTCAAATATGTGGACATTTCCTATCCCTGATCATGTCTTGAATGATCAAATCCATCGAGCTGTTTTGCCTAGTCGACTCTCGAGTGATCAATTATCTTTACCAGCCCTTTGATCGAATAGATTCTTCAATTGGCATTATGACATATGTCGTGTATCATGAAATTATGCTTCCCATATAGTGGAATTTTCACGAGATAGTTCCCCTCGAGAGAAGGTATCAAAACATGAAATTAACTGCAAAGATTGACAATTCGATCATCTATTGCTCTAATAAAATGAGTTCAAAGAGTTCAACTCGTCTTGATGACAAATGAGCCTCAAAAGTTGATTCGGGGCATTGTGAACAATGCGACGACACTTGGATGAACATGAAACCATTAAAATAACCCAACCCATCTTATCACACGCATAAAGATAGAACTGAGACATTGAAGCAATTCTTATGAATTGTGACGAATTTTTATTTTGTTAATAGAACGAATCATCATCATCATCGATGACGCATGAATCCAACAAAGGCGCCCAACTTGAGCCAGTTAGGAAATTGAAGGGAGAAAAAGAGAAAATCAAATATGCTATGAGCTAATAGCTTTTCTTATTTTCTACCCAAAAAAAAAACAGAGAGAAAAAGCTTTTCTTATATGGTAAAAATTCCTAAAGCTCCATTAGAGCCCTCAAAGCTTGCTTCTTCATCACTTTACCATATAACCCTCTCCCCAGTTTGAACACTCTCTCCATCTCCACCACCCCACCACCACCACTCCTTTTCACTTGCTCCACCCCCACCTTCACCACCCTCTCATCTCCGCCGGCTGCCTCGACAACGCTCTCCACCACCACCTCCGGTGTGGGGACCCGGCGCCCCCACCTCCTCATGATCTTCTCCGACCCATAGGTTCCCGAATATGCCCCCCATAGGGATGCCCTCAAGTATCCCTTCTGCTTCCCCCTCACCCCCCACCTCCTCATGCCTTCCTCTAGCCTATAAACAAGAGATCCCAGATCCATCCCGAGCTCGAGGCCTATCTCTAGATCTTTTAACTCTTGCTTTGAGCTTATCTCCTCCTCGAATTTGCACCTCTTGCAAGAGCACCGGAACCCCCAGTTCCCCGACATCTTCCGCCTCATTTCTAGCGGCGCGAGGACATCGAAGTAGGGGAAGGTTATCTCCTCCCCCACCTTTATGTCCCTCGATGCGTGGACGATCAGATGGTTCCCAACGTGGAGTCTCCTAGCGTTGGGGCAGCAGGAGTGGTTGATGAAGGAAGGAAGGAGCCATATGCCGACTCCGTAGTAGTCCCGATTCCTCCCCAGTACTTTCGCGGAGATCGCGTCCTCCACAAGGGAATTTACATCCAGGATGGTTAGGATTCGACCCATCTCAATCGTCTCTTGATGATTCGAGCATGTGACATCTCCTTCCTTCTCTGGCCTGAAGATGGCTATATCGGGGACCTCAAGCTCGCCCATGTCCTCTTCTCCGGATGATAGCTTCCCGATCAGCTGGCTCATCCTCTTGCATTTCGAAGAGGAATCAGCAACCCGATTGACGAAACTCTTCCACATGACCAGTTGTTTGCTTTCTCCCAGTTCTTCTCCTAGCAGAATTCCTCTCTCTATGGCAATCGCTTTGGTCACCACCAGCAAAGTGCCCGTGTCGATATTCTTCGTCGCGAATAAGCCACGCCCGCTGAGGTCCGATTTCTTGATTTCAACCGCCCCTACAAACTCCGCCAGTTCTGGCAGCTCGCCACGGAACCCTCCGAGCACCCAGTCGCTGAGATCAAAGTTTCCGGTCCTTGACTGGAGGTCGAGCTTCCTGCACCTCTCCAACAACCTGCTGAGGGCCTCCAGGTTGGCAATCGCCTGAGGATCAAGCGAGGCCAGTCGGAAGCACTCAAGTGCCGGAGCATACCTGCTCAGTTCCAGAAGGATCCTGCCCTTGCAGAGCAGAGTCTTGAAGTGGGCATTCTCGATCCCAAGCGCCTCGTCGCAGTCTCGCAGCGCCTCATCAAGATCCCGCATTCGGTACCGGGCCACTGCCCGGTTAGAGAGGGCCAGGCAGAGGGACTTCTGGAGCTTGGAGAGCCAGTCCTGGTCCGAGGCTCGGAGGAGGGCGCCGCTCGAGATCCGATCTTGGCAAAGGGAGATCAACTGGGAGTACACTTGCAAGGACTGAGCCCACTGTTCCCTGAGGAAGAGCTCAGTGGCTTTGGATCTCAGCTCCTGCATTAGGAGATCCAGCTGCTCTTCGCCGGCCATGGTGGCAGCAGGGCCCGGCTGCTGAGGAGGCTGTCCCTCTTGTGCCATTGCTGCGTTGCAGGAGGAGGAAGTGTCGTTTGTTGTCACTCAGCTGGCCTGTTGTCTGTTCTTTTTGTCTGGTCAAGATTTGAAAATTTGTAACGGTCACATTTTGTTCCACCTTTGAACGTCTCTCGGGCCGAGATTCTGTAACGGCAACGGCTTGCAACGGCTAATGCTGGGATCCTATTTTTCTCATTTTCGCCCTGATTATTTGTGCAGTCTTTATTATTAATTAATTTGTCAGTAATCTCATATAAATGATATTCTCAAATTTGGGCTCTCCATATAGAGGATTCAGATCGGATACTCACTATACGAAAGAAGTCGGGTGAGAGGTTGTATATCATTACTACATGAACTCGATCAGCTTAATGGTTGAGAGCAATCTGACGATGTTATAATCATTGCAAAGTTCATAATCCCTAATGATATGAAACTTACCATGGTTTTAAAGACATCTCTTACGGTTCCCTTCCGGTCAGTGTGTATAGACGTTGAGTCCCATCTGTGCGGAACCCACCTTACATCCCAAGTGAAAAACAATAGTATCGACCACCTCCCGTTTACACAGAATTCAACGTATTTACATAAGAAACCTAAGATAAATAAAACCCGGAATTTGCTGAACTTAATTAGCAATAAATAGAAGCGGAGAGACATATATGCCGGGGTCTAAGAGGGCTCATCCTTTGACTCAAGCCAGCAAATTGTAGCCACTGGAGCAGCAGTCCCTTTCTCTGAAGATATTTCTCATCACTTTTCATGCTACCGGAGGATGACCCACATAGAACAGCTGAATTTAACCATTGCCTGCATACCCCGTATCAATGCAAATATTCTGATAAGCAGTTCTCATACTTCTTCGGTTTGTCCCTTTTCTACGATCTCAAGGATTTTGTAAGGGGTTCCCTTTCATCGACTATCCAGTGCAAGGGATCTTACTGGTTCAGTTCTCAAATTGCTAGCTTCACTTCTTGAGAGAGTACATCCCATCTCTAACTTCCAGCTTTTCTTCAGAGACCAGGCCAGATAGGAAACTTTGCAATTGTTGAAGCGATTTATCATAAGTAGGATCGGCCACACAAAACATCTGCCACAAATTCGTGGTGCAAGGAAAAGCTTAACGATAACTCCAAGAGCAAGTGATAAATAAGTAGAGAATCCAATAGAACAGCCCTTACCTTGAGAGTATTGTGAATTCTATCCAAAGCCATGCTGCCGAAGTTTGTGAGCATGCCCATGATGAATTTCTACAAATCGATACCAACAAAAGGAATATATGTAAAGCACATGACAATGAAAAATTACGTTGAAACTCCCGTTTCATCAGTAGTATGTAACGAATATCTGCAACACTGACCTCATATATAGTCATTTCCTTGCGAAGTTGATCCTCCACAGAGGCCACAGGCCCCTCTCCTTCCTCGTCCCCAGCTAGAAGCTCCTCGCAGCTTCCACCATCACCACTGTTCTTATTAACATCAGATGTGTTTTCAACTAGTGTAAACATGTGGTCATCAGATTCTGGGTCCATGGTTTCTGCAATAATTCCCTGTTTAATTAAGTGTCAGTGCTTGTCCAAAAGATGGCGATCCATTATTAGATTAGAGAACTCAAATTGAAAAACAAGACGCATAAATTCCAAGAGGACGTGCCAAACTAAAAATATGTGAAAGAACTAGGGACAGTACCTTGCTTATCCAGAAATTTATTTTCCGATTGACCACATCGACTGGTAACCCGATAACAGCCGCAAGTTTCTTCGAGGTCCAACTGATGGTGAAGATAGTAACAGCTGCTGCTTGGTAAAAAGCACATATACATATACATACATATATAGTGACATGACATTAAATCTTCACCTTGTTTGATCTTGAAATTGCATGATGATTGCTGCATGCACAGGAGCTACCATAAACTGAACCTCCCTATCTTCGAATTGCAGCTCCAACTAAAAACAGGACAAAGATAGTTTTATCTAATGTAGACCTTAGATGAATGAGAGGAGGAACTTGATATTGAAAAAACTCAAAAACAGTTGAATAATGCAAGCTTGAAATGGCTACCTTCACTGTACCAAGATTCTTCTTCCACAGTAGCTTGCGAGGAGTCCTGATTTCAGTATATCGTCTCGAATAATCAGAAAGCAACTGATCAACGGGCCCAGGTAAGTTGAGTGCCTCCTCCTGCAAGGTCATAAATATCAATTAATCAGCAACAATACTTATTTTTAGACACCATGAGTTCCCCTAACAGTAGAGCTTTAATGAAGGCATACAGTGCACATATTCATGCCCTCAGTAAAAACAGACAAAAACTAGACAACAAAAGAAATCAGTGAAATCCGAGGATCGGCTCATTAATTATTGCAGAGTTACATGTCATGCTTTCATGGAAGGAAACAGTACATTGGATGAGCCTTTACTTTTCTAAAGCAAACCTGCAAGTGCAAAAGTTTTGAATATTCCCCAGTCGCAATTATATGAATGGTTAATTCGCTTAACTGATGTATAGAGACAAGGGTCACGAGGAAATGGTGGCACTAGAAGAAATACAAGCTAGCCTATTTTGCGGTCTTCCAATTCTTCACCAAACTAAAGAATAACAGTACAAAGAAACTTATACTACAAAAGCTGTCCAGTCAGTCATGTGGAATCAGCCAAGAGCGGCAGATCATAGTGAAGTTACCTGGATTGGAGGCCAGAAATTGGAAGATATAATCGTAGCATCCAGGATATCCAAAGATATCCCAGAATCTTCTGACACAGTACCTGAGGATACACTCAAGATGGCAACCATTTTAGGACAATCAGCAAAGAGAAATATACTTTGAAGGAACTTTGATAGGAGTACAGTCTCCTGAGAAGAAAAGAAAACTCAACTGGTTTGAGATGCCTGGCCTATAGTTGCCTTTATATTGCTGTTTGTTCTCTTAGAATCAATAAGATCATTCAGCATGATTTCACATTTCTGCATGCTACTCTCTCCAAAATGGATCTGCAGAACAGAACAATCAAAAGAAAGGATGAGAATCAGTAAAAAAAAATACCTCAGCATTTGCACAACATGCATTTTACAATTCATAGAGCAAAGTATCAACACGATATACATATTACTTGCCTTGAGAAGCTCTAAAGTGCGTATCTCCGACTCAATATCATAATCAGATTTATTGAGCAGCTTTTCAGCCAGCATTACACGATATTCATTAACAAGTTGGTCTTTTGATCCTATAATGCCAACAATCATCCCCAGTATATCCACCTTCCTATGATTCCTGCTACCCTTTAATGGGTCAGCCTCTACAGGATCAGGTTCCCAGCTGAAACGGATATAAACACTAAGATAAGCAACTTGAGTGGAACCGGTAGCATTAAACATAACACAAATGAGCTGACATCCATCTGATTTGAAAGATATTATATGAAACTAAATACAAAAGAATATTTCAATGTCCATCTTAGCATATGGACATACCTTGCAGCAGTTATCCATGCTTGCTTGTCATCAGTATTAAATCCATCCTCCAAAGCACTATTCTCCTGGTTTTCTTCTTCCCGGTTCAATTCTTCAAGAAGGCTATCACCGGCATTTCCAGTTCCATTTGAATTTCCACCAGTCCCATCAGTAAGCATGGTGACAATGCATTTTATCGTATCTTTCCTTCCCCTTAGGTACTCCCTAATTGGTTCACCAACTGCCTCTAGAAATACTCCTGCTGTGTCAATTGTCCTAAGTGCTTTAATAGTGGAGACATACTGATGCAATATATCATTAGTTGAGGCGCCGGCTGTAAGTAGCCGATATCGAAGTGCGGAAATAAATGACTCGACCAGTTTAGAGTGTTGTCCAGTATATTCGAGACATTGCTTCAAGTCCTCAATTGCAGGAGTGCTGCAAGATTCATTAGAAATATTATGGATGCAGTATATGCAGTATTTAAGGAACAAGAGGCCTGAACCATCAATTCCACATAGCAAGGGTCCATAATCTTGCAGGCACTACTTCCACAGCTATCAGGAGAGGCAACAAGAGTCATGGTCAGATAGGCAACAAGAAACCCAAAAAGTGTGCCTTCTAGAAAAATTGTATTCCTAAGATATTGTGCTGCTTTAACACAGTGGACTACATGGTCGAGATTTTGATGAGCCTAGCAAACACATGGAGCATAGCAGAAGAAAGACAATGAGCACCGCATTGTTAGTAACCATTCAGAATGGTCTTTGTTATTCCCAACTGCACTAGTGCTCATGCTGTACTAATGAATTTTTAAAAGTTCAAGTCAGATGACTGGATGTACCATCTAAGTCTCCCCCCTGTTGTACTTCACACGCGTCGGTACTTTTTCTTGGACTTGCTCAACCATTTATCAGATAGGGATCAGGTCAAAATAATGCTCTCACCGGAGCTATGACATTGTATGACCACTTTCTAGGCTTGAACACACCATCTGATTCATATCACTGAGTCTGCTTATGCATACTGGACACTTCTACGAGCATCATTTATGTGAAATTATGATATACTTGCACAGGCTGTGGCTGTTTATAGACAATAAACTCATGCCATCACCTCAACATTAAAAAGGTAGTCAAAAACATCAACAAAGTTTCAAACCATTTCGAAAAGAAAGTTTATATCGAAATACATACCTCTCTGGATAATCCACAATAATCTCGAATAGTTTTGCTATCCTTAAGTCTTGCAAGGTTTCATAAGCGAAGTATTCTAGTCGCAGCTTCCACCTAACAAGGGCTTCCGAGGGAGCATCAATTCCGGGATAAGAAGGTGGTCGTGAAGCCAGGGGTGATTTGAGACCAGATGAAGGACTATCATAGTTAAAGGAATCGCCGAGATAAGAAAGAAGTGCATGCAAAAACTGAAGAGGCACGGCCTGCAACATATTCGATTGCATTCCATCTATCAATGATAAAGGATAAGTGAAAACATAATGGGGATATGCTGACTCAGCATGCAAAAAATGTTGAGCTCTATATACTCAGAATGTTAAATGGAGCAGGGCATGGCTATCCATGAACATGCCAATAATCTATCATCTAGTCAAATAAATTATCCATCCAACAGTACAATTATTTTCATGCACAACAACATTTACAATTTCTTGTCCACCCACTTGGACAGAACATAGATACAAAGAGACATATTACCAAAGAAAAACTATAAATAATAATTCCACTAAGTACTAAAAATTAAAAAGCGTCACGCATCCATAACTTGAAACAGTTTCACTTGTGCACATATATGGTTTCAGCAAAGATTCACCTGTATCCAGCCTTTTATGGACTCTAAAACAGAAGTCCTAAAGTCATCACCTGCCAGATCATGTACTTTTGCCTGCCAAAAACAAAGAATGGCCACTTGTAAGCTTATAGCTGTGCTTTCGGACTTTCAAATGGTGGCGACTTTTTTTTTTAATAAAAGAGCTCAATTTTTGTTAATTCCAGCATCTAAACCGAAAAGGGAAACAATAATTAATATTGCCAATCACAAGGAAGAAATGGGCATGCATGACTGGAAACATATTCACCTTCAGAAGCAAGAATATAGCAGAAGCATAGGCATCTTCAGCCATAGAGGTAAAGCCAAGACCTCTAAGATCACGGACAACCTTCCCAATATTCTTCACCAGCTTACTGTCTGAGCGTTCTCCATGAAGATGACCCCCATCAATATCCATCACGCCACTTTTCGGAGGCATTTTGTCTTTCTCATCTACATCCATGTCATCCTTATCATAACAGTCCTTGGACTCTCCCGCCATTACTGTATTTAACTCCTCTAACCTCCCCTTGAAATACCACCGGAGAATCTCTATTAACATTTTGCAGCATGGAAAAGAGAATGAGTAATCAAATCAAACCCAATTAGATAAAAGAGGCACTCTGACACGTGACATGATTAATATAAAAGAAAGGTCAATTATGAACTCTAAATTGCCAGTACATAATGGAACAGAAAACAAAATTAAGATTAAGGACAAAGTTGAAGCCAGATACACACTGCACATACCAGGAAAATGACTGGGAAGAGTAGCCATTAGAACTGAAGAAACCATTAATTGGTATTTAGAAAGGAGCAATTCTTTTTCAGTCACAAAGCCACATTTTCTCGGTAAAACTTGGTCCTCGAACGTCTGTAAAGCATCAACCAGCAGGAACAAACACCTCTCCTCGTACTGTTTCTCCAGCGATATTTCTTCCAGAGCCTTGCACAATACTTGCTGGACCTCTTCCTCATAAATCTGTTTCCAAAGATTGCATTTAGGTCCAGAAGAAACTAAATGCCAGACAACGTAGTATATCGTACTCGAAGACATACATGTGATCGATTAGCTTCAAGAAGGGAAACGTCCCTGTAAGATTCAAAATGCTGCCAAAACCTCGCTGCACCATTTCTCTCGAAAACTTCCTGCCACGGAAACAAACAGAACAATAACCCAAATGCCTGCATTTGTTTGCTGACCAATATCGAAAACCATGTAGCAGAAACAAAGGTTTCATCAAGCAAACATTCGACTTGATTTCCGACATTCGTATTACTTAAGAGTGCATAGCTCTGTGTCATGGATATTCATCTAATAATGCAGAAGCATCAAATTTTTATGCTTCCATGATTTTCTAAGGCAATTTCAGCTTAAAGTGAAGGAATTTATGAACTTTCTAACAAACAGGAATGAGCTTAATTGCCTTAGAAAAGGAGTAGGCACCTCTAGTGAGCTGAGGAAGTGATCCCGGACGAGAGAGTGGAGCTGATGCTTGCAGAGGCGGTGGACATAGCTCACCAGCTCCGAACCCACCGAGAGGTCGCCGGCTCCGGAGAGGAGAGACTCGGTGGCGGAGGTGAACCCGGCATAGCTCTCGAGGATTTCCTGAACCGCGTCGCCGCCGAGAGCGTCCAGAATCCCTAGGTTGCAGACCGCCGTGGTAGCGTCCCCCATTGCAAGAGCATCAACGCCTGAAGAACTTCTCCGGCGAAATCAAAGGTTGCGGCTTGAGATTACTGAGAGCCGAGACTGTAAACTGAGTGAGCAGCCCGCCATTATTCGCCGGAGACGACAAGCGTAATCTGATGCGCTCAGGCCCACTGGGTTACAGTGCATGCTCCAATTGATGGCTTCTGAAAATTCTCACTTTGCCCCAATGTTTTTAAACCGGCCCGGCTCTGCCGGTTGAACCGGTTGGCCCGCGACCCACTGCCTTCTCCAGGCCGGGTTTAATAAAGATCAGTTTAGTTGAAAACCGGTCAAAACCGGATCGGTTTTTAAGGGAAGCTCGTGTGTATGTATGTTGATATTACGAGAATCATGGAGATGTATCGTAGGTTTGTATTCTTCCCTAGCGTATAGTATTTTGTTTTGCTTCTTTTCCTTTGATGTAAGGGCACGATCTCTTATTTATGTACTTTCTCATATTGAATGCAATTGAATTAGAGAATTTCAAAATTACTATGAGACTAATCAACTTCTCTTTCTCTAGTTTGAAATGCTCATGAAATTTTAAGAGATTACCTTAATATTGCACATATTTTTCAATTGAAATTCAAATCAAAAGAGTAAGAAAAAAAAATAAAAAGTAAGGTCAATATTCATTTCATATTTATACTCCCATCTCCATTCTTTTCTTCAAGACTTCTTTTCTGATTCTCAAAAAAAGGATAGGCTATATCATTTTATCTTACCTCGGTGAATGATAGTTGTTAACTTCTAATTATTGAATGTGTTCGATGCTAGTGTTAATTATTGTTAGGTTACATTAATAGAATAACTTCAAGAATATACAGTTCAATATACATAAAATGTTGCATTTTTTCATTTATTTTAATTACTTATAATTTATTAAAATTAAAAAACAAAAATAGTTGACCCAATGATTGAACCATCTGACCCTCAACCCAGTGAAGAGGCTGGGCCAATACCTTGGTCGGGTTTAAAAACATTGCTTTGCACCCTGAAATATGAGATCGGGACAATGTCGCGTCCTTGGTAATCCATGGATCTATCTTATAATGCGATTTTGAAATGACTAAACTCTCTGTTTTAGAAAGTTACTCGAATGATCAAGATCATTTAATCTATCAAATGCAATGTGATTTATCTATTTATATATTAACAGAAACACGAACGAGGCCACATGGACTCTGGGGAGCAATTGGTCCCCAAAAAAAAACATTGAGTTTCCTCAATTTTTGTCCAAAAATGTAATTACTCAAGATTTCGCTTAATAATAAGAATGTGAAATTAATATTTTTTTAGGTAATTTAAAGTGAACTTAATATTTTGTCTTGCCTAAAAGAAGTATCTATGCATTATTTATGTCAAGTCATATTTCTGCACCCGCTGAATGAAAATTATGGCTCCGTTCTTAAATAGAAAGAAAGAAAATTAAACTTTAAAAAGAAATGCTAGCGGATGAATTCTAATCCTTTATAGCAACATCCATGGTACAATTGTCTGATGGCACTTTCTAGTCAAATGTTTGAGTTGCAGTGCATAATAGGATCAAAACCTGAATTACAGAGAGTTCAAAATATACCCAATATTCAACTTCAATATGTGAGATCAAGGTTTCCATCGATTATTTCACACTCAAGATAATTTTTTTTTATTCCTATGACTCATGAATTAACTTCATGTCAAATTACTTGTGATTTTCGGAGCGTCCGAATATTTTGCCTAATTCAATTTAAAGTTTTTAGATGATGTCCCACTTGTTCCCGCTAAAATTGATTTTGACTTCTATATATTATGTTGGCACTAACCATTGTGCAAAAATAGGAATAGAATTAAAAGTTCAGGTGCATTTTGATTGGAAATCTAAACTTGAGGGTTGGAAATGACCACAAAACATATGTTCGGTCCAAAAGGAAAATCCCTCCCACCTTTTCCAACCGATGACCCGACCCGAACCGGCCCGGCCCAAAAGAACCACTCGTGCCTTCCACCGTTTCACCAGTTCGTCCACCACTCTCCACTCTCAGCCGTCCCACCGCCGGAATTCCTACATGAAATCCAAGCAATCGCCAGAGACTGGCCGCGACCCGACCGGAACGAAGATCCTCCTTACCTCCCTCTCCGCCGCCGTCGCCGAGACAGCCACCTTCCCCATTGACCTGACCAAGACGAGGCTTCAGCTACATGGCGAGTCCCTCTCAGCCTCCCGCCCCACCACGGCGTTCCGCGTCGCCGCGGAGATCCTCCGCCGCCAGGGGCCTCTCGGGCTCTACCAGGGCCTATCGCCCGCCATCATCAGGCACCTCTTCTACACGCCCATCCGGATCGTCGGATACGAGACTCTGAGAAATGCTGCGGGGGAGGGATCCGGCGGGGCCCTTTCGCTGCCCGGCAGGGCTCTCATTGGCGGCATCTCCGGCGTCATTGCTCAGGTAAACAGCTACTAACTTCCAGAAAGCATATAGCTTTTGCTTCTCAGCTGATGTGATGTTCGACTAGGAAGTGATGCCATAGACAATTGATTGAATCCATTTGATGAATGTTTGGATTGAATTTGCGTGTTTTATTGTTCCGTGATCAGCGACGAATGGGCAATAGTATGACACTGACCTGTAGAAGGTCAATGTTGATCCTTACGAGTTTCTTTATGGACATATTATGTTACAGTGGCTGCACAATTTCATGATGATTATGTGCAATCCCTCAACTCATACCTCGGACGTGGTAGCATCAAATGCTTCATATTTTTATTAGAGTAAGTATGGATTTTGAGATTTTCTTTGCTAAGAGAAAACTTCGTACATCACCACTTGGTTGTGGCATTAGGTCGTGTCTGAAACACCTTGTAAAGGCATGAGGCTGTCCCTCGAGAGTGTTGAAAGTGCTGTAAAATTTTGTTGAGCCGTTTGTGTCTACTCAGGAATGTCATTCTACTACCAACTTTGGTCTCATGGAAACTACTTGGTGTATTAGGTTCTTGCATAATGGCTTTCAAATCATCTGTGGCACAGAGTCATGTAACTTTCACCTGTAGTTGTGAACGAAAGAGCAAGTAGTCGGTTCTGAAAGGTAGGAAGTTCAGACAACTTACTTCCATATGTAGCAGAAAAGCAAGTCCCATTCTTTTTTTACACAGAGATTAGGTGTCCTTTTGTTGCCTCAAAGTCGCTTTAAAATTGAAAAGAAGTTTAATAATTAGATACATTCTTGCCGTAAGGCTTCTCGCAAACCTTCATATATTCGATACATGCTGTTCAGCCGATTAACTCTCTGTAATCCTAAGCCAATCACTCCAACTCCAACCCCTTTGACGATGGCTTAGAATACATTGTGGACCAGGTTAGTCTTTCCAGACAAATGTCACTTGTTTACATTGGACCAATGGAGCCTCATGAGTGCAGTGAATATGGCGCACTGATCTATACAGGTTCTTTGCCTGAGGATTGAAGTAGGTGCTTTGTTTCTTTCCTTCTTTAGTGATGGTCAAGTAAATTGATTGCATTAACTATGAGAACAGAATATGCACAGATGGTAACTGCTCAAGTCAAATGCCACAAACTTCAAGAAAGTTCTTGACATGTCTGTTTCCCAAATACTCTTAGAGTCACTCTGATTTATATACTTTGATTTCATTTTTTTCAGCGAACTTCTATTTGATCTAACGGTTCTCTTCCTGCTCACCACTAGTTCTGCAGGTAGTGGCAAGCCCTGCTGATCTTGTTAAGGTGAGAATGCAAGCGGATGGCCGTTTATTGAGCCAAGGTATTCAACCTCGATATTCCGGCCCTTTTGATGCATTCAGTAAGATCATCCAATCAGAAGGCATGGGAGGGCTGTGGAAAGGCGTTGTACCAAACGCGCAGAGGGCATTTCTTGTTAATATGGGTGAACTTGCCTGCTATGATCAGGCAAAGCGTTTCATCATTAGGGCCCATATTGCTGAAGACAACATCTACACCCACACTTTAGCTTCCATCATGTCGGGTCTGTCAGCCACTGCTCTGAGCTGTCCTGCTGATGTGGTGAAGACGAGGATGATGAATCAGTATAAGGCGATGTATAGCAGTTCTTATGATTGCTTGGTGAAGACTGTTCAGATCGAAGGGCTAAGGGCTCTCTGGAAGGGGTTCTTCCCTACATGGGCAAGGCTTGGGCCTTGGCAGTTTGTGTTCTGGGTATCCTATGAGAGATTCCGTAACCTAGCAGGCCTCTCTTCGTTTTGATAGAATCTTGCGATCCACAGCTCATTATACATTCAATCATTTCCTGGACGTAGTCACATAGATCAGTGCTTCTCAGCCGAAGGTGGTGCAAGACTTCCAAGGTACGGAAGATTATATTTATGTTGAACCTCCAATTTCCAGTTTAGACGGTGATTTTAAGAGCTCAAGTGGTGATATGTTGTTAATGAGTATGAAAACATAAGAGTGGTTTGACAATTTCAAAACTCAGTGATTTAGTATAGGAGATTGATCAAAACTTAAGATTGAGAGATGATCTAGCATTAAGTACAATCAAGGCATTCGCTTTCTAGATCAGGTGCAATAAAACACATGGGCCATACTACTGGTTCCATTCGTCTAGATTGGGTTAGAATCATGAATGCAGACGTCGATCATATCGATTTATTAGAAGTAATGAACTATATAGTGGGTTAAATCTAGATGGTTGATCATCGTAGTTCTAGCTAGATGGTCACGATTGCATCATCTTAGATCCATTATAATAGAATTTAATTAAATTAGATTTGCTTAGGTCACGTATGGAACAAATCTAGGTAACTCGAGTAATAACATAAAGGTGATAATTGCCTAAAATGGCCAAACATCTACCACTAATACAAACTACATTCCAACTAGTACAGTCCTTTTTTTTTTTGTTGACCTCTATATTTAGGGTGCTTAGTTCAAGTATTGTTAAATTACAGAAAATGTAAAGATTACAGAAAAAAATTTAGGAAATGATTGTTTTTTGTTATAAACTTTGGAGAACCGTTAACCGTGAAAGAAAAAAAAGGAAAATTATTCTTTTAATAATTTAAATGTTTTGGTAGATTTCCACGTTGTCTCTAACTCGCAATTTTCCCTGAATAAAAATGAATACGTTAGGTAGAGTTGGGCAGAATTAACTCATGTAGATCATTGATTAGGATGCTTAGAACTGCATTTACACAGCATGGCCACTAAGGTAGGTTACCCAAATCAGGGGGTACATTTAAATTTTGGCTCACTTTACTATTTTGTGATTTTGGCTTACCGGGCACGTCTATCTTGGACGTCTCTGGATTGGATCATGTGCATGCATTATTCTATTGCATCTTTGGCCCCAAACTTTTTGCATTTTTCATTTGGATCCTTGCATTGTAAGACATTCCTGCGTTATAAGAGCATTCCCATTCCTTATCTGGTTTTTTTATTTTAATTTCACTGTGCATGTATTTTTTCATCCAGTGGTCAAACCTTGACAAAGCCCCCAACCATCGCATTCAATTTTATAGTCTGTGATTTGGCCTTTGATACAACGAAATGGAAATGGAACATAATGGTTAAGAATGTATTTGGTATTAGAGTTGAGTTGAGTTGAGTTTTGATTTCAATTGATTTGTAATGACTGTATTGTTTAATTATAAGAAAAAGTTTGAAAAAATAATAAATAGTTGAGATATAATAATGATTGTGTTGTTGAATTGTGGAAAAAGTAATTAATAGTTGAGGAAATTTAATATGAAAAATTGAATTGAATGGTTAAATTTTTTTTAAAGAGAAAAGTAATAATTGTGTTGTTGAATTGAAAATAGGTTAAGTTGAGTTGAGTTGAAAAAAAATTTAAATTTAAATACATCCAAAGATAATCTTACTCGAAGGTTATCTCAGACAGAATTCACACAGTTGAAAGTACATTAGATCCATAGACAATAATGCTCCGTTAGGTTTCGCTGTTAAAATCTTAAAAAATTTAACTTTAATTTTAACTCAACACATTACACAATAAAAATACATATTTTTCAAGTAAAAAATTTTAACTTTAACTTAACACATTACACAATCATTTGTCATCTTCCACAATCAAAATCATAGTTACTTTTAACTCTGAAACCAAACGCACCATTAGAATATAAAAACTAGGAATTCATTATGTTCAAACTTTATACAGTATTATAGTAAAATTAACCAATCATGGAACTGTATGATCGATTTTAGGGAAAAATCGAAGTGGACTATTGTTACTGTTGTCCGTCTCGGCCGGTTAATCAATCTAGATTGTCAGCATTATGCAGGGCATAAGCTACAGTCTCGTGATTTTCCCTTCGAATTGTTGTACTGAAATATGCAGGTTGTGAACAAACTGTATATATACATGTGGTAATTCTACAAAGAAATTCCCGACCATCTCCGGAAACTTCTCGCGTCGCTTCCTTCGGAAATCGCCATCCCGATCCCGGTCCTTCCCCCCAGCCCGATCCCGGCATAGTACATCCTCCATTTGTCCTCTTGACCCTCCATAGGGACCAGACATGGTGACCCAACTGCCCAGTTGTCCCACCCGTCCGTGGCGGAAGCCTCCAATGCCGGCCCTTCCTGGAGCCTCCTCCAGTTCCTCAGCCCATCCTCCGATGCCGCCATTGCGATGCTCGTCCTCCCATCAGCTGCAACTGCCTCGTATGCCATCAGGTAGGTCCCGTCTCCCGCATTCCTCACCACACGCGCGTTCTTGACTCCTAGTTCATCAAAAGAGCTGCTCAATCCCCCTCCCATCGTTATCTTTCCGCACTTCACCCACCGGATCCCGTCCCTCGACCTTGCGAATCCCACTGCATATCGCCCCTTCTCTCGATCGAATGAGTGATAATACATCCTCAGATCATCACTACTATGCATTACAACCTGTGCCCCTGCGATGAAGAGAGAATCCCACTCATTTCCGGAACCGACATCAAGCAGGGCCCCGCTGTGGTGATCGCCTTCGATCCTAGCCCAGTGTCGCCCGTCCTGGCTGCATGCCAAGCCCGGGAGAGACCGGAGGATCTTCCGCTCTTCGCCAAGGAGAGATCTCACTGGGTTGCTAAGAGGAAGGCTCGTGGACTCCACCCGGAAGTCCACCTCGTCAGAACTGTATCCCGTGTAATAGAGCCAGTAAACCGAACTGTACATCGGGCTCGACATTACCACCAGTTCGGACGGCCTTATGCTTTCGGTGTCGAAAGCCCACCAATTGTCCCGGCATTCCATCACCATCCCTGCATCCCCGCATGACCGAATCACTCGCCCTTCCCCCCTCGACCAGTGAATCCCATTGCTCGAAGTCGCGAGCCCGATCAAATCCCTATCCGTACCTTCTTCACTGATGGATCTCCCATGGTACCACATGTACCACCTTTCTTCATTGTCCCCAATGTACCTCTTAACCACGGGCGACCCTATCTCTGCACAGTCCCACGAGTCCACGGGACCTAGATCAAGTACCAATCCCCTCGAGCTCGTCGACGTTGTGGCCCTGTCGGGAGGAGGGCCGCCAGCCAAGCGTCGGGTTTTTGAGGCAGGATCGACTTCTACAGCTGGGTTCTTGTTCCTCGGGCTGTTGCTATTGACGCCAGTCCTCATGGAGCATCGAACAAATTGGAGGTGGCGACTGGTTCTTCTTGAGTTACTAACACGTAGGTCTTGGGGACGAAATACGGGGAGCGATCTACGGCTTGGGCAGGACCCGGGTGTTACGATATCCGGTCTCGTCATCGGAGCCCAGGCTTGTTGGTGAGTAGATGCTAGGACATGAAAGGTCGCTGAGTCCATAATGGGAGAACCTTTAATGGAGATGTAGAGATGAGGAAAATCAAATGCCCAATGAAACTTTTTTAAGCTCCTCCGTCGATTATAAGGAGCAGAGGGAAGAAGTTTCCTTCCTCCAGAGGGCTCGCTATTGGTCCGTAACCTCGTTTCTCTCTTATTTATAAGCACAAAGGCCTCATAATAACACAACGAGATGTTTTCCATTTTTTAGTTAAAATTGACCCTCACTTCAGTATATAGTAATTGGTTCTAACCATAGAAAGCGCATGCTTTCTACTAGATTTTAAACTCCTGAATTGCAGGTAAAAAAAAAAAATTCATCCATTGACGGTGCAGTTTGTCAACTATATCATCATTAAAGTCTCTAAAATTGTGTTATTTGAATTAGTGATCCCCTTTTTAATCTGACAGTCCAAACAAAAGCCTCCACGGCCTTGGAAGTTTGTTCAAATATGCTGCTGCAAGAATCTGACCAAAGGTGTCCCGGTTTGCAAGGACCATGCATCACGTATGTTGACCCACGGCTCGAGGCAAATACTTGAACTGTCCCAAACAATAAGTGATCGGGTGGACAGCACCAACTAAGTGAAAATGATAATGGCGCGTCCGGTTTGATTAATATGTCATCATACATTATCAAGTGACAGACCAGATAAATGGAAATTATCATAGTCAAAATCGCGATTAAATTAAACCGAGATTAGATGTAAATGGTTATATGTGGCACTAGCTACTTACCGAGGTCTTAAAATATTTTGGTGGTGATTTCCCTTTGCTTTCAATTTTGGTGCATTATCTACTATTCTTTGGGTTGACCGACCTTCCAATGGAACGCCTCTCTACTTGTCAACTGAGCTGCCCGTGCATGTCATATATATGGTTCGTGCGTGTGCGCTTCGACTCCCACTTCCTTTTCTTAGATCTCGACCCCACACTTCCCGATTATCTATCTCGCACGAGCAAGAGACTACGGTCGGTTGTGCATTCGGTTAATAGGAGACGGAAAGAGACATTCATCGGAACAACATCCATATGTTGTATTTGGTTCCGGGACATATAACCCATCGCATGCGTTTTCCCGTGTCCAATGATTGCAATATCCAATAACAATGAATATCACTGCCATGTACCATAACTCCAATAATCCCATTTACCTACTCTATGCCTATACCAAGTATAAAAACAGATAATATACCAGACTGTTATATTTACCTCCAAGTTTAACTTTTTAATTAGAGCAAACAATTACAGTAATCTATAGTTTCACATGCACGTAATAATACCAAGATCATGCATGAAAAAGCCGCCGTGTTTCGTGAGGTAGGCCAACATAACTCGACCTCCCTTGGCAGTCCTAGCAAAACTGGAGTCACTTTACGGCGGATGAGGGGCCGGGGTCGCTAAACTTTTTATTAGTCGAGTTTTGTATATCTCTCGGACCAATCGGAGGTGCCTTCTCTTTGCTTAGAACGCTTGACGGTCGGATTGTACGTAAGGGCCGGGATTTCCCTTCCCGAATTAATTATTGGTTCAATGTCATGCAGCATTTAGATATGAACCATTGAATTGGGGTTGAGAGGTCAAAATTTGAAGGACCTACCTTTCGTGTATATTGTTCTCGATAGGGGACTTGGAAGAATAAGAAGACTTACTGATATGGAAACGGGCTTTTGCGTCAATTGTTCTGTTCCTCAAAGATTCCTTACAATAAGGATTTCAATTAATGGAATCCATGCTAATAAAATATATGCATTAATATAAAAATATTCTTTTCGGTAAAGAAAAATCATAACAATTTATTTCCGCCTTTCTTCCCCAACTATGTGGACTAAACAAATTAATGTATTTATTTACTTCTGATACAATATTTTATTCATAATAATGCTCTTAATTGGGCCCGTGGTAATTTCTTGACGCGAGAGATCCAATCAGTTTTTTTTTTCTGATATCTAGAAGTTTAATGAGTTCTGATTTATTCAGTTCGAGCCAGATTATCCATTAAAAAATAAAACTCTTCCAATTAAAATTTTTTTTCATTGAACTCGTACTTTATTAAAGGGAAACAAGTGTTGAATTATTTGAACCAATCTTTATGGGTCTAATCTGCTTATTTAAACACAACAGGATCAGCAGAGAGTGAATGAACCTTCTAACCCGATTCGAATACGATGATAACGAATGCTAAATGTAAGTCCCGGATAGGAGTCGTAACAAGCTCGAGCCTGAGAGAATAGGTTGAAGACAGATCGTTACATCTTCTAGAAGAAAAGCATTTTCGGAACTGGATCCTTTAATTTGGAGAACAATAAATAATGAAACATTGAGAGATTCTTTCTCCCCCCCACCACGTGTTTGAGTGGGAGTTGATACGGGCTTTCTAATAATATAATAAGCTTGAAAGTTAGACACAGCTTGGACTTTTGGCCTGCAGTGGCAGGCCATGGAATGATTTTTGGATATTTTGAATGCGTTGAGGCACGTAAATATGTGCACCATGAAAGCAGCCTCCTTCGATTTGGTATATAGAAATATTTTGAACACATTTTCTCATGGAATCCATATTTAAGATAGAACAATAATTTCTGTAATAAGCCAAACCGTACATATATATATCGCATAAAATCTTATCAACCTTAATGAAAAATGACATATATATCCATATATAGACAAAATATGATTCTGAACCTTCTTTTTTTTTTTCTTTTATGTAAATGATTCTGAACCTTTACAGGCTTACTGCTATTATATAATTAGATTTTCCTTATTCGGTCATGATTAGGACATGGTAAAAAATGTGTCATAAGAAGGGGTAAGCGTGAAATTTTGCATCACAAGCAAATAATAACGTCGATCACCTTGCTGGAAAAAGACCGTATAAATTAACATGAAGTAATGACGTAACTACAAGCACTAAATCGAACGTGTATCCGTTGTTTTTGCATTGCAAAGGAGAACTGATTTGGACTTAAACATGGGATTAGAGAAGGGGGAGAGGGGCATTATTCCTCTTAAGTCGAGGACGACCTATAGCTTCTATCCTAAGATTATCTTTCTCAACTGAACCTACGAGTTAGTTGGCTAGTTGCACTGTGTCCTATTATGTACATGATGATGTAAGCGTAATTGACGGCTTATCATCATCTCATTAAACAATTATTGGTCAATCAGCGTTTCCTCTTTTTCCTCCTCGGCATATATCGTTTAATTTCCAATCTTTCTCCGGTATATAAAATTTTAACGTTGAGGGTGTAACGTGGTTCTTTTAAGATTTTTATTTATTTATACGAGGCTCATAAGCCTCTATGTAATAGAAATATTAGTTAATGATAATAATAATAATAATAATGATATTAATAGTAATAATTGATTCGAGTTAAAACAAATATTGCTATGCGCTTAGGTCAACTAAGATAACACGATGAGTTATCTCTTGATTGTTTCTCACATATATATTACTACATTAATTGGAGAGATTACATGTGACATAGAGCATGAGCGGGCTTTACATGTCGGATATCCTGTCCACATGTTTCTTTCCATTTTATTCGTCTATACATTACTCTCGACAGCCATGAATTGTGTCGCCGTTTCGAGATCACTAGCCAGGAATTCTTTACGGCCTCATGCTTATCGTGCGAGCGTCCCAGGGTTATATGTATATATGCACACGTATACATATATACATGTACATCTTTTGGAGAGTCGTCCTTGCCTATATATTATAAATCGTTGGAACATCGGATACGGTCAGAGTAAGGGACACCGTGAGTAGCTAATAATAGTACTCTCCCGACCTTAAAATCCCCACCATCTTTCAGTCATCAGCGGTTCTTCAACCGAAATCAAGATTTAAAACAATTCCAAATCAAAGTCAACGAGAGAAGTTTAGGTGTGCGCCGTCCATATGCGATCTATGTCAGATCACCACCACATACGCATATCTTTTGGTTTCCATGATTATATAATCTTTTTTTTTTTTACAATGAGCAGACCACGATATATCCTTAAACTGAACAAGATATAACCGTTTGGATATCGACTTAACTTGAGCATGAGGCACTACAGTAAGTTTCGAACTTATGCATTGCAGATCAAGTTAGCTCACGCAAAACGTTATGGCCTGTGCAGCACTCACATCCCGTCATTTCAATTTCTCATCTTTTGTTTGTTATTTTTGGAAAGAATTAATTACCAGCTGTCTGGAATGGACGTTGTATTCTTCTGGACCAACAGCAATAATATATCCTTTTAGCTCACGGAAAGAGAAAATAACATAATCTTTTATCAGATTTCTTGGCAAGTTGTTAATCTTATAATCAATCGGTTAAAGTCCGCTCTGTTAATAATTACCTACTTGCACTGATGCAACGAAGCTACGACCTGTACCATATATTAGATAACAGCAAACAATAAAAAAAAATGTATATAAAGATATATGTATGTACTAGACCACCCGCAGGTCGTTCCTTGGGCATTCTTCTCCTTCGTTGCCATAATCACGGATGCCACGTGATATGGGCTCTTTATGAACCATGCAATGGCACTTCATGTGCTCAACTTGCACGCCGTACTATTGATAGGACCATTCCTGACGGGCGGAGCTAAGATTTTTATTTAAGGGGACAAACTTATACTTTTGAGGTAAATTTTAAAAATTTTAAAGTTAAAAGGGGCGAAATATTAATTTTACATAAAAAAAACACATACTTTTGGGGCAAAATTTAAAAATTTCAAAGCTCATTGGCTCCACCCCTGATTCCCGAGTAAGAAATCACATCCCGGAACAATGCATGCATGCATGTGTCACGGGTCAGCATTCCGATCCCTCCCCAAGTGCGATAATAGAATTTCGATGACTGTGTACCAGTTGCCTTCATTGTACGTGGGCTAATATGAGTTGCTATATTATAGATACATGCTCCGAGTGTTGTACTTCATATCGGTTGGATATTTGTGTTAGCTTGTCAATCTTGAGGAGGGCTGGTTTGGGGAGCCTCGGTGCTCGTATCCCTGGACACCCGCACGGGCATCAAACTCGTGACAAGTGGTATCAGAGCTAGTCCTGGTGGGAGAAATCCATGATGACACGGGGTCGACGAGGATGCAGCGACAAGCGTTGGGACGCTTCGGCTTAGGCGAGGCAATGATTTCCTACGAGAGGAGATCGTGGAGACTCCAAACTTGGGTGTCGAGAGTTGCTGCGTTTAGCAAGGAAGCTGGTCGTGGTGTCTCACTGGGACGACCTAATGGTTGACAGGCTAGGGAAGACACATCATACAACTGTTGGGAATTGGTGTATGCCCTAGAGGCAATCTATAATCAGTTCTGTAATATGATATCTATTTCATTATATTACGAGGCATATCTGTTATTGTGTAGATTGCGCTAAATATGATTTTACACAATAATGTCCTTGGAATAGTAGGTTCAATAGGCATCAAGTGTGACTTGATTGTGAGATCCTATAATTAATGAACATTATTCCTAAATGTCCATAGTCAAAGTATTATCGTTAATTAGGACAACGATAATACGGTTAGACTAGTGTGAGTGTTGATTGATGACCAAGTCTCATAGGTCATGGATATGGAGATATCAAATCACACCACATGTATACATTAAGAGTAATGTGTATTGGACTGATCCACCATGAGATTGCTACATGGGTTGTTACGTGACTGTCATTAGCATATCTCAAAGTGACTATAGTGTAATGGTCCTTTGACTTGAGGTCACCATAGATTCCTACATGTAATGTCATATACTTTGATACTGTCAAACGCCACTGTAACAGGATGGTTATAAAGACAGTTATTGGGTATACCACAGAGCATGGAGAGGAATGTGAGTGATCAAGATAGGATTTGTCCCTCCTACGAAACGGGAGCGATATCTCACGGCCACTTGGTGGTTAAGTCTAAAAGTGTATGCATACCCAAATGAGTCGATATAACGATATCGAGCTCATTTGTTCTGATAGACTTAACCGATAAACCAAGAAAAAGAGATATTGAGCCATACAAGGATGTCATCGACCATGCCTTGGGCTCAATAGAGATATAGAGGACAAAGGGATTATATTACACGGTAACGTAGGTCACGAGGTTCGTCGAGAAATTGACTTTCCGATTACTTGAGTAACATTGATGCATTGCTAGATGCCGCTCACTGTTTGTAATATTGAAATAGAGATTTCGATATTACTATCAACGTAATTGGGAACCTACAGGGTCACACACGACGACTAAATTGACGAGATATTTTGAAATAATAAAATCGTCTAATAGAGATTAGATGATTTAGGATGTGACTAATTAATCGGATATTTAATGAGATTAAATTTGTCGATTAATTAGACCCGATTTATTAGATTAAATGGACTAATTGATGCACGATTAATACGGTGACACATGGGCCAATGGTTTAATGACATTTACTTGGACACATGTCACTTGGAGCCTTGATTTTCCTTGTCCCACATCGGCTAGAATTGGTTTTCTTCCTTCCCCTGTTGCTTATAAAAAGGGGGCAGATTACTTTTATATATGATATATATAATGTGTGTATATGTATATACTTTTTATATATAAAAGCAACACATATTTATATGTGCTGATATATGTGTGCGTGCATATATATGCATATAAAGTATATATATAATTTGGGTTGAATTGTTCAACTCAAATTAGGTCTATTAGTCTTAAAAATTTCGGGTGTTGCATCGGTGTTTCTTTCGAGTGTTGGTCGCTAGCACCGCCGATCTCGAAAACTCGTCGACAAAGTCGGTGTGGACACCGGTAGAGGCGTCACGCGTGGGACGCTTGGTCGACAATTTTAAATATTCCAGGTACGCTTTTATTTACTCTTATTCTTCTAGTAGGTCTTGGAATTAGTTTCACGGGTAGGAAATTTTGAATTTCTGTTCCTTTTACGCTTCCGTTAGCCCCGTGGAACTAGCAACAACAACCAGAGAAGGTGTAAAAAGTCACGGAGCTTGTGTGTCCTTTGTTCGTGTGGGATTTTGTGTAGTGGGCGCCGAACTACTCAGGGATTGACACCACTAGGGCGTGGTGTGGGTTGAAGGCATTGTTGTTGCTGAGGTACTGACACCACAAGGGGATGTGGTGTGGGGTGAAGGCGACATAAGGCGTTGGGACCGCTCCATGGACAAGCCCGCAACGAGGACGTTTGCTAATTGGGTGAGGGAGATTGTCACGGGCCGGTATTCCGATCCCTCCCCAAGTGCGATAATAGAGTTCTGATGACTATGTACTGGTTGCCTTCATTATACGTGGGCTAATATGAGCTGTTATATTACAGGTACATGCTCCGGGTATTGTACATCATATCGGTTGGATATCTATATTAGCTTGTCAATCTTGAGGAAGGCTGGTCCGGGGAGCCTCGGTGCTCGTATCCCCGAACGCCCGCACGAGCATCAAACTCTGTGCCCGTGACACATGCATGTAAGACTCGAATAATAACTAAAATAACTTAATTGGACCACGAAGTGAACCATGATTTGTTATATATATATATATATATACATGCTCTGCAGAGTCCTAGCTCATCAAAAATATGCTAATTAGAATTAAAAGAAGGTGTAGAGTAATAGCGTACACACTCATTCGTCGATCTAGAGATTACAGGTTCGATACCTAGTGAAATTACCCGTGCCTCTTTATTAGTTATTTATGATCTTTCTTTCATTGTACTAAGTATTATGTCTCCTTTTTAAGAGAAAAAAATATTAATTAGAGATATGTTATAAATGCATAGCATTAAGGCGTAAATCTCACGAGATACATGGATTAGCAAATGAATCTGTACGTCCTTTCCCTTCTTTTTCTTCAAAGACACGACAAAACTCGGACTTTCAAGAAAATAAAATGAAAGAACAAAAATGCGCGTCATGATGTGAAAAAGGTCTCAATATATAATTCCTTTTTTGTTAGTAATCTTTAAACAGAAGCCCAAGAATTTCCTTTTCAAATTTACGCAAGAAGTTTCGGTGGACGAAAATTTCTTTAATTAGATCGTTAGATACAGACCATTCATTCTGTCCCACCGAAAATGACTTACAATTGATGTATGACCCGTACAAGGTAAGTTTCAAAGGATTTTTTATCCCCTTCCTTTGGGGAATTCGGGGGCTATAGCCCAGTTTTATTAAAAAAATAAAATAAGTGATATACAAGTAAGGCATGACAACCTCTATAATATCCCACAAACAATGAAAAAAAGAGCGTAGGAGGACATAAGTTCAATAATCTACGAGTCACAAGCGGAACAGTGATCGCATAATTTGCCAATCATTCGGCACAGACATTCCCATGCTCCATGCGGCTACCAGCCAATCCCCATTAAAATGTATATATATGTATATGTTTGCCCTTTTCTCTTTTCTATTGAAATAAAATTGCGAGAGATGTTATTCTCGAAATTTTAGGGAATAAAATACCCCACAGAACAATATATGCATTTTTAGTTCGGAATTCGAATTTGTATTGTCCTTCTTAAACAGATTACTGTTGCTTCCGCTCAACCATTTGCTGGTAGGCAAATCTGACCTTTCTTGGTTAGTTTTTCCTTTACAACCAAAGGAAATTTACAATATGGGCGTTCATATGGGCCGCAAGAAGCAAAACTTATTGTCCACCGAAACCACGTGCACGTTAATTAGCATCTATGAGTAAATGAAATGAAAATAATATATTGCGGGATACATGTGCATTCCTTGTATTTTCCAAATATATACACAAGGAACATACAACGAACATGCATATATCCCATAATATAATCTCGATAGGAAAACACATTTTAATATCATATACTGTATGGACCAATGATTTGGTGCAACGCGATTAACGTGATCTGGTTCTCTATATGCTTAAGTTTATGTTAATGGAGTGGAATAGTAGTGTTCTTAAAAACACACTGTAATCCAATCGATTGTATGGATATTTATCTTATTTATACTATATGGAAAGAGGGGTCACGAATTTGATATTCTGTATATCTAGTAACTATACCAATTTATTGAATATTCTTCTAAAGATATATAATTAACTAATGATATAACAAAAAGGTTTCAAATGACATGACAAATAGACTATCCTATATGTCCCAAATTGTCTAATTAAGTATAACCACTTACAATTCTAATCCAATAAATAATATATTTTGATTCTAAGGGAGACTTGTAGATGTAAAAGGAGAGGGATCGAATCTAAAAGGGTAAGAAAAGTCTCACCTATAAAAATCGAACTGAAAATCACTTGATTTTAGAACGTAGCTGGCTAAGCAAATGCCACTATATTAGATCTCATTTTCTGTATTTTAAGTCTATACTATGCTGCTCCTCGTGTTAATTAGTTGGCACTAAACTTTATTTTTTCCCATTTTGACTCTTGAGAATTAATGCTTCATCTTCAATGGAATATGGAGCTGACAATCAACTGTCAGAAATTGTGGCAATGGTATATTATTTATATATATTTATATGTATATATGTGATGTGTTTGTATGTGTAGATATTTATATAATTAATAAATGTTCTTGACCTTCAGCTAATTTTTTTTAGGATTTTGACCAATTGGAAAGTTACAAGAAAGTACATTACATCTGCAATTCACAGTTTCTAGATCACATGTTTTGAGGTATATATGTGCATGCTTTAAACGTCGAATCAAAATCTGAATGCACTATTCGTATTATTTTTTATTAAACGGGACGTTTCTTCGTGGACACACACACAAACGTAATACGTGTATATCATATTTTACATTTTATATTTTACACAAAACTAATTTTTTAACCGCACCACTTTTTCATTTTTTTTTTTATAACGGAGGTGTCCGAAGTTCGCCCAACTAATCTTCTTGTCCACGTGAACACCATGCAAACCAACATGAAATCCAAAGTGAAGTTAGTACGATGAAGCTGATGGAATCCTTGATCAGTATCTCCGTTTTATTTGCCCATCAAAAGTTCCCAATAATTGCCCTGCTTCATTGTACATGAAATTTGGTGAAGCATACCAAAAGTTCCCAATCTGGTGGAGCAGACCAGATTGCTATGAAGGTGCTTGGACACCATTCAGCAGACATCAGTATCTTCGTTTTATTTGCCCATCAAAAGTTCCCAATAATTAGTTATGGATCTAATATATACCTCATCATTCTCCAAAGTGAAGTTAGGACGATGAAGCTGATGGAATCCTTGATCAGTATCTCCATTTTATTTGCCCATCAAAAGTTCCCAATAATTGCCTTTATATATATATATATATATATATATTTGCTTTGAAATTGCCTTTTATTATATTACGCGTCTTTTTCTTCTCCTGAGATAATATTTGGTTCAAACTCTTGATTTTGTTATGATGTATTGTAAGTTTGAAATCAAATTGAATTTTGAGCATATTATATATATGTTCATGAAAGAACAATATGAAATTTGATTAAATGAGAGCGAGCTAGCTAGGAGCTGGCAGTACATACCTCGGTCTCCAATTCCTTGTTTCGAGACTTGATGCTCGAGTTCTCCTCCTCGAGCTTCTTATTTTCGGTCAAGCCCGAGCTCCACAGCCAACTGATTCTTCCACAGTGCTCATCCTCGTCCTCGCCAGCCCGTGAAGCTGCTTGGCTACCTTTCCTCGTTGGTCACTCTTCTTGCTACTCCTCGGCTTTGGTTCCAATTAGAACGAAACAAACAAACAAATAAATAAATAAAATACCCAAACTTGATTATTAATTAGTGTGCCTGCATGCATGCATTCTCTTTGTATTGAATCCTCAATGCGAATTCCTTCCATAGTTATCACTCTCTTTCTTCTTGAAAATTTATCTCTCTATCTGTAAATCTAATGCAAGTTCACTTCTCATATGTATGTATATATGGATGGGGTGGAGGGTCAGAATTACACGATATAGAGTTAACATATATTTACTAGCTACTTAAAGATGACATCACTTAAAACCAAGAATTGGGGAATGCTCAACTTTATACATTCGCTTTAAACCATCTAATGAGAATAGAGTAATTGGACATCGAAACAAAGTGTCATCTGGTTCCAGAACTAGCAAATGAAGCGGAAAAATAAGACCCCCGACAAGAAGAACTCAAGCCTCAAGTCCCGACCGGAGGTCATTGGAGAATGATGAGGTATATATTAGATCCCTACCTAGCTCTCACTTAATCAAATTTTGCTTTTCTTGTCATGACTATATATACATATATATGTATGCATACATATACTGAAATTTTGATTAGAACAACACTGTTAATAATCATTTGGTGTGTTTTTCTTTTATAATCTACTTAGTTAATAATTTGGTGCGTTATTTCCAATTGATGCACGTAAGAAATCTGAAGGAAATTTATCAAAAAAGAAATCTGAAGAAGCAGCTTTTTTGGAGGCTTCAAATGAAACAGAGATTCGAAATTATCAAGGGGCGTGTAAGTTAATTAGGAGTAAGAAATTCATAACTTTTACCAATGTCATTCAGTCGGAGTGGCTGAGCACCTCTTTTCATTTAGTAAGATTTTGTTTCGATTATTATGAATGAATAAAATCTATTGTTGGGAAAATTTTACTCTTTAGTGGGCCGGCTCGATTCAAATCTAAATTAGTCAAACACATTGAGCTACCCAATATCAAGTAATGCTTACCGGAAAAAAGAAACATAAATTAAATCAAACGGAAACGGGGTATGGAGACCCTAACGATATCTTCTAATAAGAGATGGCCTAAGCCGTTAAGAATCGAGCCAAGAAAATAAAACTCAAGTGGAAATGGAACATAACTTTTAATGTTCAGTTATTAATTAACGTTTGTATATTGGGCTGGATATCTCGTTTGACTTATGGGCCGAGCCACTAATTATTTTCTTCTCCTGCTGGGCTCGCCCCTTAAATTATTTGGAACTGTGGGCCAACTGGTTGGGCCTGCATTGCTATTGAATTGTGCCTGCGTGCATTTGTCCTTGTTTTATGGGCCGGGCTTCCTCGTGTTATTGGCTGGACCCTTGCCTATATGGATTGCGGACATCCTGAAAGTATAACGAGACGAGGTCAGAAAGTTCCCTAGCGAGACGACAATGGAACACCTTCCCTTTCATAAAACAAATGTTACGAATTGCTTTCGATGTTTCGTACATATATTTCTTGGTGAAAAATACGAGTCGAAGCCCAATGTTTCATTCTTTCGCCACTGATACTACCATCATTGTCGTCGGAAGATTGATAAAGAAGAATCTCCTCCTGCCAGAGTGTGGTCGGTTGCTATGGAAGTACATTTCTATCGGATCGTGTTTCGTCACCTATACGATGCGAATTCAGGCAAATATCACGTCCTGAAAGTAAGAAGATAATCATCTGGTCTCACCAAAAAAGACAGTAATGAATCACCCTTTCTTTCATAAAACAGATGCTACAGATTTCTTTCCATTATGTCGAATCTCAAGTATGCTAGAAAAAATAAATGAGTGAATCCCCTTAATCAAAATGCAAACAGCATTTGGCCCCGCCTGACTTATCATCCTGAACCAGTGGAAGAACGGATGCATCCCTTGGGAACTCATCGACCGACTCAAACTGATCTATAGTTCCCGTTCCCCGACGAGCAACGTTCCCCAAACAGCTTCTTTCAGAATGCCTTCTGCTTCCTGGGGCAAGACCACGACGGGTCAAGTCAAGGCCACATTCGCTGTGGAAGAGAAGGAATCGAGGTTCTCTCTCAACCAAACTGCATATAACCCGAGCTTCCGATATGGCAAAGCCATCTTCTTTACCATCGAGATCCTCTATATATGAAAACAAGTCCATCTTCTAAAACATCCAATGTCACTCCCTTCAGAAACTGCCATACCAATCCCAGTCCTCCCTTCATTCCCAACACCTCTGTAATACAGTCTCCATTCACTCTCCTTCCCTTCCAGCTGCACCAAATATGGGGACCCCACCCTCCGGTTGTCCCACCAACCTTCCCCCTCTGATGGCCTCAAAACCGGCTCTTCTCCCGGCCTCCTCCATTCCTTCAACCCATCATTCGATACTGCAAACCCGATGCTTCTTTCTCCGTTCGAGTCCACTCCTTCATATACCATAAAGTACTTCCCGTCCTTCCGGTCCCTCACCACATGGGCATTCACTGCCCCACACTCGTCAAAGCACCCTCTCCTCCCTCCCAAGATCTTCCCAAGCTTCACCCACTTGATCCCATCCCGTGATCTCGCGATCCCAATGCAGAGTTCTCCCATCTCCTTGTCAAAGGAGTGGTAGTACATCCTCAAATCTCCATTGCTGTGGAATACTACAGTGGGGCTGGACACGAATAAAGAATCCCACTCATTCTCGACCCCAACATCGAAAAGGGCCCCGCTGTGGTGTTCCCCTTCGATCCTAGCCCAGTGCCTCCCGTCCTGACTAATTGCTAGCCCAGGCAGGGACTGGAAAATGTTGCCATTATCAGAACGACCACAGACCCTCTCCGGGTTCTCAAGATCGAAATCCAATGAATTCTCCAAATAATTAACCTTCTCGGAGCTATACCCCGTGTAGTACATCCAATAAACAGCACCGGCAGCCCTGACCTTGCTGCTAGACATGACCACTACCTCACACGGCCTAATGCCAGCCGTATCGAAAGCCCACCAGTCCTTGCTACACCTCATCACAAGGCCGGCGTGCTCGGGCGATCGGACCTCCCGCTCCCAGTGGGCCCCATTGCTCGATACCGCCAGCCCGATCGAGTCCAAACCATCAAGTTCCCCGCCGGAACTCCCATGGTACCACATGTACCACCTCTCCTCATCATCGCTCAGGAACCGCTTCACCACGGGGCTCCCGACCTCGGCCGAGTCCCAAGAACTTTCCGGGCCCAAATCAAGGACCAACCCTCTAGAGCAGGACACTATTTGAGAAGAAGACGAAGGTGATGATGATGATGGCGGGGAAAAAGACCGGCATTTGTCGGTTAAGGATTGGAATTCTGTACTAGGATTGGGTTCATTACCAGGTGGGTTCTGGTCCTGCTCACTGTTGCTGCTGCTGTTGGCGTTTGTGTTGGGTTTTGGGGAGCAATGAGTGGCGATGGAGAGAAGGGTGCTGGTTCTTGTGTTGTGTCTGAAGGTGAGAAAAATGGCAACTTTGGGGTTGACCTGCTTCCATGGAGGAGGAAAGGAGGAAGGAGGGTGAAGGTGATGAGACAACCTGTGAGGAAGGGAGGTCGAGGGGAAGTTCAGTCTGTTCATGGCAGTGCAAGAGGCTGCTGCTTCCATGTCTGGTCTCTCTGCAGTGTCAAACGAGAGGCTGAGAAGCCAGTGGAACTTATTATAATAGCTGGTGGCGTGGCGATGATGATGTGGTCTGATAATAGAGTCATATATCTTGGCTGTACTATGGGACTGTAGAGCATTTCTAGCCTCAAATTCTTTTGAACTCAAATTCTGGGAATCAGGTGCTCAACAGTGGATAAATGGGGGCGATGGTTTGTTCGCGGCGCGGGGAGTGATTCCATTCCGAATCCAACAGTTGGGACGCCTATACCGGGACGATAGAATTTTCTGTGCATATGTGGTACCTTTTAATCCCAAGGTTTTCTAGCACATTATAGAATTTGCTTCCATCTTGTTATTGGACGATGTCATCTATCCAGAGTTATACTTGATAGGGTATAGCGTAGTCGGCTGGGATCAAGTTGCATCAACCCAAAACTGAAGCATCCGACAAGGACCACGACTCCGCACCTATTTGAACGACCCTAATGTAGACCTAGTACGCTCCAACCACATGAGGACTTGGCGTGACCTCCGCTTGCCACACAAAAGGGAATGACTCACCGATCTCCCCCACTCCTTGCTCGGGGGGGCTCGACGAGCCTACCCTATGAAGAAGACCGAACGAGCCTCCCCACCACGGAGGGCTTGTCAAGCCCTCCAAAGAACGGAGCATAGGCGCGCGGACGCTTGTAAGCGCAGAGGCATGGACGCGCGGAGTCACGTAGGTGCGAAGGCGCATAGGCGCGGAGGCGGAGGCATGTAGGCACGAGTGCTTACCCCATAAGCAAAAGGCTTCACGAGCCCTTCCCGGGAAAGGACCCAACAAGCCACTCCCTGAAAGGGTTTAACAAACCCTTTCCCTCTCAAAGGGGCTTGACGAGCCCTCTCCCCCCCCTCGAGAAGGGCTCGACAAGCCCTTTCCTCCCAAAAGGGCTCAAAGGGGATAGATGAACCCTTTCCTCCAAAAGGGGTCGACAAGCCCTTCCCTCGAAATGGCGTGGGAGGTGTAGGTGCGGAGGCATAAGGCACATAGGTGCGGAGGAGTAGGCGCAAAGACGTGTAGACAAGGACGCATAGAAGCGAACGCGCATAGGCACGGACACATAGAAAGGCACGCGCATAGGCGCGAACGCCTACCCCACAAGCAAAAGGCTTGACGAGCCCTTTGCTGGAAAGTACTCAACAAGAAACTCCCCGAAAGGGTTTCCTCTCAAAGGGGTTCGACGAGCCCTTTCCCCCTAAAAGGGCTCAACAAGCCCTTTCCCTTTAAAGGGCTCGACAAGCCCCTCTCTTTCTCAAAGGCACTCGACTAGCCCTTTCCCTTGAAAGGGCTCGACGAGCTATTCCTCTTGAAAGGGCTCGATGAGCCACTCCTTAAAACAGCTCTACGAGCCCCTTCCCCCAAAAGGGCCCGACAAGCCCTTCTCCTCGATAGGGCTCGACAATCCCTTTTTCTTTCAAAGAGGCTCGGCAAGGGGGGCTTGACGAACCCCTCCCTGAGGCCTGACCAGCCTTTTCCCCCAAAAGGGATCGACGAGCCCCTCTCAGGAAAAGACTCAACAAGCCCTTTCTAGAAAAGGAATTGTCAAGCCCCGAACTTAATGGTGTGCTCCACCAAGTTAGACGAGCACAGGCCCCACTTAACCCATGGAGATTGAAGTCTAAAAGTTGAGGTGACAGCTCAGATATCATCAAGTATATTCTCTTGGAATATATATAGTTTCACTCATCATATATTTGGTAAACTCATACTCTTTTTATTTTCTCTCAAGCACTGCTGCTCTCACTATCTATCTCTTCCCCTATAACTTTGACTTGGGCGTCGAAAGGGTTCCTCGGGGAGCACCTCCCGAACCCCGAGTTGACCTTGTGTTTAGTGGTCTAGGAAGCTAAAGGAAGTCACAGATTACAAGATTGGGTCACCCAGCTCGAAAATAAAGAAAGTTTGTTCGTGGTGGGAGGCGTTGAGATATGTTGTCCCACATCGAAAAATTGATAAAGAAACCACAAGCTTATATGAGGTTTGAGTCCAGTAACCTATAAGGTTAAGCTTTTGGGTTGCAGATAGGCTCAAGTTCGTGTAGGCTCAAGTGGGTATTTTACATGGTATCAGAGCGGGTTATGCTTCCACGCCCTCATGTGGGCTCACACCACGCCAGATTCGATTTCGAGGTAGCCAAGAATGCACCTCATGTTAATCAGACCCAAGAGTGGTCCGGTCCAGTTCCGAGATAACTAAAGGTGAACCTCTAGTTAGGCCCGAGTGTGGAGCTTGATACTAGTTTGGTATTTGTCCCCCTTGCCCGAGCACGGAAGAGGATGCCCGGCTCGGGTCAGTTGTTAAGGGCGGGTATTTAAGGCACGTGTTGGACCACACGTTGTCACGTGAGGGCGGGTGTTGAGATATGTTATCCCACATCGAAAAATTGATAAAGAAATCACAAGTTTATATGAGACTTGGGTCCAGTAACTTATAAGCTAAGTTTTTGGGTTGCAAATGGGTTCAAGTTCATGTAGGTCCAAGTGGGTATTTTACAGGAGGATCCAATCCAAGGCTTTTTTCCTCATCAATACAAGCATAGTACCCAAATTCATTAACCTAAAGGATGTTCGATCGCCTAGAACTGATAACTATTAAACCTGTGCCATCTTAGGCATAAGAAAAATCGAAAATATAGAGGTTCCTTGCTGAGAAACTTAGGCTACCTTAATTGACAGGAGAAAAAGGGAAAAAGCACGAGGAAGAACTACCTTATTGGAACTGCTCTTCGTACTTTCTCTCTGTCAGGTTCTTTGCGTACAAATGCCAAGAAAAGAATTTCCATTCAATGACTTTATCCTACTTTGAATTTGACATTGATGTACTATAAACCGAAGTTTACTGCTGAGAGACTCTTTTCTTGTGTCACAGCTGTAAAATTACCCAGTCCGATTAGAGAACCGTTCTATCGTTACTTTTTCCTTAATTCATTTTTTTGTTCGTGCTTTTTTTTTTTCCCTAGTTAGTCTCGCTCTCTCCGCAGAAATAGTGAAATGCGAACCGAAGGTTATCTTTTTTCTCACTTTGGAGACATAAAGAGACTACCTTGCTTGCCCCTGAAGGAAAGTAGCTTGTTGAGTTCTTTCTTTCTTTCTTTCTTTTCTCGTTCTTGCCTGCTCAGCAGAGATTAATTCCGCTAGAATTTGCTCACTTCTGCAGTAAAATGTCGGCGGAGGTTTCATTTCCGATGAGATGACGAAAAGTGAAATGCTTGGCACTGTATGCGAATAAATTCCACCAGAAGACATAGCAGGCATTAGTGTTTTTTTCTAGTTTCAGAGCACCATCGTCTTCACGGAAGCATTCAGCGCCTTCGGATAATGATCTCCTGAAGACAGCAGCACAGCGTGATTCTGATCTATCAGTGTTATAATAACTCAATAAAGATAAAGATTAGATGCTCCGGAATGAACCAATCATAAGGTATCAGATCATCAGCAAACACATAGAAATTCTAATATTTTGTTCGGTTACAGAAAGTACCATCTTGTACACTGCAAATTTTCTAGCATATAATAGCAAATAGCTACAAAACTTTATTATCACGAGCATCCCAACTTCAATGAAAGAAGAGTATTTAGTGGTCACTTCCTCGCATTCTCTCCATCCTCTCTGCCGCTTGCTCCTGTTTCATCTTAATGAGAATTTGGCGGATCTCGGGATTGTAGAAACGGTCTCGGACATACTTCCTTTCCTCGGCCTGTATCTCTTTGATGGCACTCGGGTACGGATTAGGAGGCGGCTTCTTTCCTAGAAGCTTGGAGATTTGTTTCAGCCGAGAATATGCCTTCTTCCTCCCCTTCTTCTCAAGACGATATTCCATCTAAATAAATGGAAGCGCAAGCAATTATAGTCGGCAAATAGCATGAGAAATAAGATCAATATGGAAGAGCTTTCAATCTTCTTTTCCTTTTTTCCCTTTAACCTTGGGGTAACCTAAACAGAATAAACAGCTTACATCGGCTACGGCCATAGCTTCCTCTTCATGAACTCCTTGTTCCTTCAGTTCAAGAACCCGCTGGCCGAAAACACGAGCTGGAGGGGGATTAAAGCCAACAAACCTGTTCAGACATAAGGCAATAACGAAGTAAGCATTTCTTTAACTAAGTGGAACTACATAGTGTGTTGGCTGTAGGCAGTATCTAAAGTCTCTTAGTACTTCAACTCTGATGCACATCACAAATAGGAATCACATTGATGAAGGAAACTGACCGGAGCAAACAATGAAATAGAACACCGAAAATAGTGACAGAAAACGTTCATGATCCGTCTATCTGATCCAATGCTTAGACAGGCACATAACAATGAAGGGCAGACAATTGCATGCTTCAATCATATAGATCCTCAAAGAATTAAAATGGACAAAGATTAAAAATTCTCAATACAATTACATGTTCCAGTCATACAGACACTCAAAGGCTCCGAGCGGTAAAGCAAGTCACGAACAAGCAACTGCGAGAGAAATGAAAGAATCGCCATAGACAACACATTTAAAAGAAGATTTACATACTTGATGGCATCCTCATGCTTCGAATCAGGGTGCCTCTGGAAGAACTTCTTGACGTAAACATCCTCGGGGAGCGTGATCGTCGAAACTTTGCCAACCCGAGGAAATGTCGCGGGTGGTGACCTGGGAGACAATCAGACGAGCAGTGCATCAGAAATATTCTTTTTTAGAGCCTGCAACTATGCTGCTAACAAGGTTCAGTAGTAATGGCACGCCCCTGCTCGAAAATCATGTTCACAAACCCGATTTCGATGCTTAACGATACGCTATACAACAAATACCGGCAGCAGGTCTCACACAAATCCTCATGGAGGGACAAACAGAGGGTCATGAGCACATAATCTTTACAAAATTCGAACCAGAAAATATGAACTCTGAGAATGCACATGGCTAAACAAAGGGTCGCATAAAAAAGCATAACTTTCAGCTTCACCATAGCTCCAGTCCTTCTGCAATTTCAAGAACAAAGACTGAACTTTTACATGGGCAAGCTCGGAAATGGAAATCCAATCTCGCAAGAAATCACACTCAACCAAGAAAATCAGCTAACACAATAGAAAATCTGTGGATACAGGAAGATGAGCAAATCCAAACGAGCACTGGAGATTGAGGGGGAGAGAGGGAACTGACTGCTGCATAGCTTTGAGCCAGACGGGCTCGGTCTTGGCCAAGCCCTTGACGAGATTCCTCGTCCGAGTGAGCAGATCCCCTTTCATGAACGACATCGCTTGCTCTTCCTCTTGGTTTCCTCCTCCTCCTTCCTACTCTCTCAACTCTTCCTCTTGGCCACCACCGTCGCCGTCGTCGTCTTCGTCAGTTCTTCTTCCGCCGCCGAGGCTGCTGCTGTTGCTGTTGTTTTGGTTATTGGGCTCGACATCTTGACTTATGGGCCGGGCTTAATTGATTTATGGGCTTCATTGCAGTTTGACCCATTTTTAGTAGAGCCCAACACTGCGATCACACAACGGACTGTAATTGATAGTCATGCAAGTCTTTTGGCGTTCGATTACCAGTTAAATGTTTTGCCGGCATTTCCAAGTTTGGCATGATAGTTTAATCAGGTATACAAGTAAAGTTCATGGATGTACGGGTCATCTTGTGCAGCATCTTCATTCCGCGCAACTGGTTTCGACTTCTTCTGAAAGTGTTGCTTCTGGAGTTCAATCACATTGCTTGACCGATGACTCTGCCCAGCGCCCGCTAACCTTAAGTACATAAGCGCACATGATATGAGAGCACATAGTCCACGCCTTGATCGGAAAATGCTGTAAGGTAGCCTATACATGCGTAGGAAAGGTCTACCTCATCAGGTTCGTATGAGTCATTGCTTCATCAAGTTTGCTCGATTAAGAAGATCGCTATACAACATTGATCTCATTATGCTCCTCAATTTATCTTTTGATAGTTAGCCATACCCGTACCTGTAGCCGATAATTTATCTTAGAGTGACGGAATTGGAGAGTAAATTCAGTATTAAACCAGAAGAAGAATGAACCTTTGTTCAGTTAATGAATCAAGAACCATAACACTGAATTCGCTGATGAAATTACTTTATCAATTGGTAATTTAAGGTGAAGAGGATCGGAACCTACAACAATCTGAAAGAAAAAGAATTTTACCCGCACTTAATTTCGATCTAAACCAAACTTCTCGAATCAAACAATCTAACAAATAATATATCGGATCAGATTTAATGTCGCATTCTAGACCTGTCAAGAATTCGCCCCGAGCCTACAATTCCTGATGGCCCTCAACAACCTTAAGCCCCCAGCTTATGTCCTCGCAATGCCTCACATGAGGAACAACCGCTCCCGTGTCAATCCCCCTCTTGGCCTTGCAGTCATAAAATGGAGGAGCATGGAAACACGGCTCCATCGACATAGCCCGCCCACATGGCGGGTTCGGAGTCGTTCGGTTCTCGGGCTTCACGAGGATCCATGGCTTCAGGCCACCGAGGCCTTGTGCCACATACCCGAAGGTCGACCAGGAGCTTGTGACCAGAACATCGGAGAGGCTAAGGAGGTACATTTCTGCCCAGGCTTTTCGATTGTGCAGAGGTTTCTCTGTCTGCTGGTGACCCTCGTGGCTCGGCTGGTAAATCCCAACCATCTCCCCTGTAACTGTCGGGTGCATCCAGTACATGCTTTTCAGATTCTCAGCGTATCCCAAATTTAAGGAGGTAACTAGAACAGCTTTCAGCTTTGAGCTCCCAGAAGGAGCTGAAACTGTCCCACGCACGTTCACTTCAGGAAGGAGCTTCTCCTTCTGGGTGCAGGCTATTATCTGATCCATCACATAGGGGAAAGGCCCATCGCCGGAGTCAAAGGTTCTTACTTGAATGCCGACCCTTTCGTCTGCTCGAGCCAAGTAAGAGTTGAAGTACCTAGCGATCAGACCCCACACGTGATTTGAAGGGTGGAAGAGGTACCTACCTAAATGGTGGAAAATGGTTTCTTTCTCGGGGAAAAGATTGAACAGCTCTCGCTCGAAGGATGGCATCAAGAAGAGAGACGGAATGAAGTAGTTATCAGACTTGATGATCAACCAAGGAACCTTCTCGATTGCTCGTTGGTCCTCATCGCAGAAGAAAAGCTTGTCGTGATCATTATAATCATGAACCAAGTGGAGGTATAGGTATGCAGGTAGCGGCTTTTCTGGATGGTAGATCATATTATTCTTTAGCAAGTTACCGTGACAATTGGGGGAGCTCTGACCGAAGCTGTTGAACTGATTTGCAATCGGGAAGTCCTTTGGGAGTAACCATGATGCTTCTGGAAAGGGCTCGCAGAAGAGATCCACCATGTCTTTCCCTTGGTCGATGAGCAGGACTCGGTTTGTGAGGAGGGCATAGAGGAATGAAGAAGAGAGAGTCAGGATCCTATTACCCAATCCACTGAAGGATATCCAGACAACGTATTTGCATTCCGTGGACCCAACCGCGCGGTCGGACTTAAGATCCTCCAGGGCCTTCTTGTAGGGCTCGGAATGGGGCCCGCATCGCTTGTGGAGACTCTCGTAGTTTCTCAGTCGGGAAATGAGGTACGATGATGGCTTGTGGGGTGATGGTCTGCGGTAGGATGAAGATTGGTATCTGCTCAAGCACGAGCCCTCATCAAAACCAGAAGCAAGAAGCCCGCCAAGCAACTCGTCCCGAGGCTGTCCTGCGCCTCTGCCAGCAGATTTAGAGGAAACATCATCTGATCAAAAGAACCCAAAGAGAGGTTATAAACAGAAAAGCTGGAGTTAAACGGCATAGAGTAAAAAGCCACCCCTTTCGATAACACAAATCATAATGTAACTTCTTATCGGCCTTAGTCCCGACTATCATACGCGCAAAGAAAATGGTCGACAAAAGTCGGATAAAATGTGATTTTCCTTCTGCAGGTTGCATTTACCAGGGACACGTAAACGAATCGGATGGTAGCATAATGTGAAAAAAGGCTCGATAAACCGCACAAAAAAGAGAATCACATCACTGATGAATTCCGGGAAACCGATGCCAACTGATCTAACTGAGAATAACAATAACAGCTCCAATAGGAAACTCTAAGCTATCGACCGAATCAAGCGAGAAGAAATGTACTGCGGTTGGATTGGAATCATCGGTCAAGGAAGAAACTATTCCCGAATCTCGAATCGAATCTAAGCACCCAATGCAATTACCATAAGGGACGATCTCTCGATGCAGAATTCGAAAGTCAGTGCGGTTCGACCTGAATCGGAGAGGGAAGTATTCTGAGCACTTCCCGAAGCAGAGACCTCAGCATTCTGCGCGTCTTTCTTCTCCAACACCCCAGCGTCCGCGAACAGGGAAGCTCGATCGGAGGGCCTATTATCGCGGAAAAAGATGGAAAGCAGCACCAGGACCGGGAGGATGATCAGAGCGGTGGCCAGGATCCGGCTCACATTAACGGCCCGGCCCCCGCGGGGCTGGGCCTTTAGCAAGGCGGTGGAGCGGGGGTCAGTGGCCATTGACGGCGGGGGCGACGGCCGCCTCCTGAAAGCGCTCAAATCCATGGCAGAGGAGCCTTCATCGGGAAACTTATGCACAAACACCAGCAGCTGCCCTTCTGATCCGGAGGTCGAATCAACGAGTCTGGTAGAGAGAAATGCGGGAAGCAGAGCAGAAAAGTCGGTGCCTTTGGTTTTGGGCTGCGACTGGCTGCTTCCAGTCAAACACTCAACGTGGGTGACTAATCATCGGTTTCAGCATTTCCATTTTGCGCATTAAATAAAATCTGAAAACGGAAAAGAACAGCGGTCTGCATCGAAGAAGAAGACGAAGAAGAAGCCCGACCGCCATTAAATGCATCTTCATATGGTCAGTTTTCCTGAGGCCTCAGGTTGTCAGGAGTACAAATATTACCGGTTCATAACAAATATGTTTAAAGAATAGGATAATAGCGCCATATAGCCTAACGTTTGAAGGAATTTTTAGTTCTAACCCAAACTTGATTTTTTACCTGAGATATCTCAACGTTGACGTGTTGGTTTCAAATCTATCCCGACGCTAACTTTCCGTCCAAAATTGACGGAATTGCACACGTAACACGTTAATTTTGTAACAAGTGTCGGGATAGATGTAAAATTAACGTGTCACGTGTGCAATTCCGTCAATTTTGAACGGAAAGTTAGCGTTGGGATAGATTTAAAACCAACACGTCAACGTTGGGATATCTCAGGTAAAAAATCAAGTTTGGGCTAAAACTAAAAATTCCTTCAAATGTTAGGCTATATGGCGCTATTAACCCTAAAGAATATTACCCGTAATTTTAAAAATGAAAATCTATCTCAGTGAAAATTCAAGTTATCAATATTTTTAAATGGTAATCCACCAGAAGTTACTAAATGGCGTTTTTTTCCGCTGATTTTGATATGTGATTTATTTGAAGTTATTTTTTTTCCATCTAAATCAATTATAAGCTGAATTTCTGTTATTGTTATCTTTTAATATATTCCATCAAAATGAGAACAAAAACTATCAAGACTAAAATTGGTTAAAGAACTCAGGAATAATTGTTTGGATATTTCAAACATTTACTCCGTTTGGTTTCGCAATCGAATTTTAAAATTTTAACTCTAATAACTCTACTCATTACACAACAAAAATCAACCCTTCAAAATAAAAAAAAGTGGAGTTCATACATAAATTATCATACACCTCCATTATACTCAATTCAATTTTTAATATTAAATTCTCTCAACTATTCATTACTTTTTTACATTTTTTCTCATAATTCAACAAAACAATCATTACAACCCAATTAAAATCAAAATTCAACTCAACTCAACTCTAAAACCAAACACATAAATGTTTCATACTTTATAGTTTATACATCATTTTTGATAACTCAAAATAAATTAAAATATGAACAAAACTAAATTCAAATTAATATATTCTATAAGTTGTAAATATGTATAACTTTATGGTAACTTTTATCGCGAGAACTACTAATATATATATATATATATATATATATCAATAACTAAAAAAAAGTATTAGGATAGAGTTCATAACACAATTAATCATTAATCATTAATGTTGCTCACTTTTTCATCCATTACCATGACCACCTTTTTTTTTTGGCTAATATAATAAAAAAGCTGTCTTTTTTTTAACCACATTTAGCATCCTTCAGTAATTTTGTTATAATCTCTTCACATTTAGCGGAGTAAATATTCGATAAGTATTACTTATTCAATTAGCTGTGTAACATTCAATAAAAATGTCTGAAAGTTAAAAACTGACCCCATAATAAGCTCACAAATTTCCATTTACAAACATTTAGATTGGTTCTTACTCATCTAAAGTGGATGAGTAATATTAATTCAATATTTTCTCCCTTTAGAGGTCCTTGCATTGTAATCTTTTTTTCATCTTTAATTTAGAAAATAAATTATAAAAGGATGATTAAAATAGAATCAGGCAAAACATAATTCAATCACGTAAAATACATCATCATAGAATTTCAATTCTACTTATATATACTCCACCTCGTCTGGGTGGGGTTTTAGGGTTTTATTGCTTAAAATTTCATCGGTTAAACCCAATCTAAAATTATGTAAAAATGTTTTGGCCCGGCGATAGGATCGCCTTCGGATCAAACATCATCTTCCTCCTCGCAAACATCCCCCATTTCTTCCCAAAATGCCTCTTCCACTCCTCTTGCGTCTCGAAATTCCAGAGATACAGCTTGTAATCGAATGCATTATCTTCGCATACCTTGATGATCTCCTTATCCTGCGAGATCATTCTCCCGACCGATGGTTCGTTAGGTATTGGAAGACCTAACCGAAGAATGGACACTATGTAGAAGATTTCTGCCTCGGGCAACACCAGGGACGTCCGATTGTCGAAATTGCGACGTAAAACCGGGTATACCAACAGCCTCCCACCAATGCCGTCCTTTAGTATTGTCTTGAACGCGGCGTGGTCGAATTCGGCAATGTCCGTCCTCGACAAGAAGATGTTCAACCAACGGTGGGGCTTGTCCCATGCGCCTTCGGCCCTCGCCGCTTGTTCTTCCCACTTCACCCGCAGCAAGAAGTCCCTATAACTTACGTCCGCTTGGAAGTCCAACCCCTCGACGTATCTCAGCTGACGTAGCAAACTGTCCACCGTCACATCGATTGCTGTTCGGCTGTCGTACTTCTTGTAGTGGAGCGTAACTTCTAAGCAGTATAGCATCGGGCCTGCACTTTGAGGTATCAAATCCGAGTTAAATGTTTGATTCGGGTGCAAGGGCACCGAGGGCCATCCGTTGAACGGGTCGTCACCGTTCACTACTACGATCCCTTCAATATAATCAAAAGATTGTCCTTCCGGGGCAGTGACCAGCGATTCGGCGTCCTGAGTGAACTCATCAAAATCGGTATAGACCAGCCTTATCCACCTCACCATGTCGGGGGCCGGTTGAAGCAGTATCTGGGCCCGAGTGATGATGCCAAACTGGCCAAGCCCGCCAAGGGCTCCGAAGAACAATTCCGCGTTCTCCTTCTCGGAGCAGACGACCCGCTGTCCTTTCCCCGTGATGACTTCCAACTCCGCCACGTTCGACGTTTGCGGGCCAAACCTAAAAGTGTGACCGCCGACCCCCGCATTGGACAGTGTCCCACCAACCGTGAGCCTAAGGTAGTCCGTATTCGACCTCGGGGACAGGCCTTGCGCAAGGCACCAGTCGAGGACATCCTCCCATAATGCCCCTCCCGGTACGTCCGCATAGTAAGTAGACCCATTGGCTTTGACTAGCCCGAAGTGGCCCGACTCCACGGAACGCATGTCTATGACGAGGCCACCTTCGGCCATGGCCTGGCCATTGATCGAGTGGCCGTTGCCTCTGGCCGCCACAGTCAAGTCATCTGAAATGTAAGCCAACCTAACGATCCTGGCTAAGTCATCAGACTTTGAAATTGCTAGGAAAGCCAATGGTCTCACAGAGACAATGCCACCGAAATCCTTAGCGGCTAAGTCGTAGTACGTGCTGCTGGCACCTATTCCTTGGACATCTATGGCCGCAATTATACACATAATTACGATCAATGTTCCTACTCTAATTGCCATGGTTTCAGTTGATTGGAAGGAATTGTAGGGAGGATGACAATCTAATATCCAACTTCAATTTTTACACTAGGCGACTATGCCAAAAGAATATATGCATGAACCTATATCTATATATTATATAAAACTCATTTACAAGCAATAATAAATGTTATATTTAATGATCGATAGTCCCATTTATGTCAATATCTATGTATATAATGACGATCAATGTTCCTCCTCTAATTTCCATGGTTTCAGTTGATTGGAAGGAATTGTAGGGAGGATGACAATCTAAATATCCAACTTCTAATTTTACCCTAGGCGACTATGCCAAAAGAATATATGCATGTACCTATATCTATATATTATATAAAACTCATTTAAAAGCAACAATAAATGTTATATTTAATGATCAACAGTCCCATTTGTGTCAATATCTGTGTATATATATATATATATATATATATTAAAAATAACAAAAGAGAAATCATCGACCATACATGTGACGTGAGAATCATTAACCAATACTACTATAATATGGTGGATTATGAATCTGCACGATGGAAAATTTTATTATCTTTCCCGACTACATTATGGACGAAGATGATGATTCAATATTTTCATCACATCATCGACATTAGTGGATATGTATGCGGATGTGGTCGAAGAATAATATCAATATGAACATTTTTATATAAAAGAAAATCTGACTAATGTAGTAATTTTCAAGATTTCTCCAAATCGGGGCATATTTGTGAATCAAGTGTCAAATACCATCTTACTTACCCTCTATTTCTTGCTACTTTACTCCGCGAGGAGTTACGAGCTCAATGAGGCAAGTCATGCCATTGCCGATGAACACTTGTCTTAACTAAAGTTAATTCGGTCATTTTATTTGATATAAGTACGTTGGTTCTAACATGACTGAACCAAAATGCAAAATAAGAATGGTCTGTTCATAAGATGGCGTGGTAAAATGCCAAATAATTTTTTAATATCCAACACCAAATTGTGAAAAAGATTCTTTTTCTTAGGTGAAGAAGACAAGTTTCCTAAAAGAGAAAATCGCTTTTCTTTTTTCCGCCGAGGATGTCAATAATCAATAAGATAATAATATTTGAATATTCTATTTTAATTAAATAAGGTTTTCAGTAATTATTGCAAATATTATTTGACCTTTTTGTCCCCCCCTTTTTTTTTTGCTTGAAATAGACTGTTTCGAGCAGTGTTATTAGAACCGGACGAGATGTTGAACCGGTCGAGGTATAGGTTCATGGGTTCGATGGGTCCAATTGGGATTCAGTGGGTCGAACCGCACGTTTAATTAAAAATTATATAATAATATATTATTAATAAAATTATGATTAATAATGATAATTGATAAGTATTGTCAGCACCCCATTTTGACTCATCAGTCCAAACAACAACATCAGTAGCGAATCAGGCCATGACTTGAGCATTAACACAAAAGAGGGCTCAACAGAGCAACGAATCACTATTCATTCTCAAGTCAGCAGAGACAAGTAAATGACATAGGCAAACAACATAAGAATTTCCTTTCTCATCAAGAGCTAACAGAGCAACCAAAAAACCTGCACAGTCCCCAAACCAGCATTTCGCAGAATACAACGCCGACGACACTATTTTTTTATGGTTCACTCGACCAACATAAAATAGTCAATATTAGACTCAAAAAATTCCTTGCAATGCCAAACAAATGAAAAATGTCTTCAAATATATTTTACAGATGATCCGCTCTATACAGAGTAATTTTCTGAATACAGATAACTTTTTAGTGAAAGTCCAAAAATGCCGATTCATCATAAAAAAGTTAATGCCTAACATCGGACACGGCCATGTCCCACAAACATCCAGCTCTTTATTCTCTGCGTAATTCTTTCTGTCAAGGCCAAGCAATTCTTTTCCGACAATTTCCCAGATGTTAATGGAAGCCCTAAGTACCTTACAGGTAGATTGCCTCTCATAAAACCAGTAAGCTGCAGTATATCCTCAATCTTTGACTGCTCCATTCCCCCAACAAAAATTTCCGTCTTCTCAGGGTTGAGTCTCAGACCAGATTTTTTGTAATAAGCATCAAGAATATCAACAACGTTGAGAATGGAATCTCTAGAGCCATTTGTGAACATGAATAAGTCATTGGCAAAACATAAGTGTGTGAGGCGGATAGACTTACATCTCAGATGGTAGAGAATTCACCCACTTGCAGCTGCATCATTTAGGAATTGAGAGAGGACCTCCATCGCAGTAACAAAGAGATAGGGGGAGAGCGGATCTGCTTGCCTCAAGCCTCTGCCTCCAGGGAAATAGCCAGCGAGTGAATCATTAACAGAGATAGAGAAATAAGAGGATGTGACGCAAGTCTTCATCCCTCTCACAAACAGGGCAGGAAACTCCATAGCCGTAAAGTGTTTAAGATAAAGTCCCAACTTAAGGAGTCGAAGGCCTTCATTAGATCAACTTTTATTGCACTTCTAGGAGTAATAGAACTTTTATTGCACAAGCTCATGAGCTAGTAGCACATCGTCTGAAATTTTCCTTCCTTTAATGAAAGCACATTGGCTGTTGCTAATCAGATCCGGAAGAATTTGTTTAAGCCTGTTGGCAGTTACCTTTGTGATGCATTTATAAGAGGTGTTGCAACATGAGTAATTATTTGGTATTTGGTGTTGCAACATGAGTAATTCGGCATTTGGTTTCTTTGGTACCGGAGTAATTATAGTTGAATTTGTCTCCCGGTTGAGTCTCCCAGAACTATAAAAGTATTTCACAGCAGAGAGGAAGTCCTGACTGACAATGCTCCAACAATCTTTGAAGAAAAAAGCTGAGATCCATCAGGGGCCGGGGCCTCATTATTCCCCATCGAGAAAAGTGCATCTTTAATCTCGAGTTCAGTGATCTCTGCATTCAGTCTTTCGCTCATTGAGGGAGCAACTTTCTTGTTTACATAGCAAGAGATCTCAACTAACGAGCTTTTTACGGCACAATCAGGGCAACCGATAAGATTCTTGAAGAACTGTACAGCTTCATTGTGGATATCATTCATTTGTCCCAGCTTTGTTCCATCAGTTGAGTACAGAACTCTAATGGAGTCTCTCGCATTATGAGCTTGAACAGATTTGTGAAAAAAGGAAGTCTTTTGATCACCTTCCTTAATCCACTGTATTCTCAACTTTTGCTTATAGAATGATCCTTCGTCTCAAATAGCTGCTGCATACTTCAAGCTCAACTCAGCTTCTTTGCCAGCAAATCTGCAGAGGAATTACCAGCTAGAATAACTTCTTGAACTGAGAATAATTCCGCCTTCAGGGTTTCCACCACGTGCTGCAAATCACCGTAGGCTCTCTTGTTAAACTTCTTCAATTCTACTTTCAGCAACCTCAGCTTCTCGTATAAAACTGAGATTGGATTCCAGTCCATCTGCTTCTTCCACACCTCCTCCACAATCCCTTTGAATTCAACATGTTTTGTCCAATGATTAAAGAACTTATAAGGCTTAGGACCTGGATTTTCCAAATCACAGAACTTCAATAAGGAGGGGCTATGGTCCGAGATACGTGGCGGCAAGAATTCGACCATAGAAGAAAATTTCAGGAGCAACCACTGCTCATTCATTAAAACTCTGTCTAGCTTCCGGGCTTGGAAATCAACTCCTCTCTTATTGCTCCTAGTGGCAACCCACATAAGCGTGATCCAGCTTAGAGAGTTCAAACAGCGATCAAACTCATTTATAATAGAATCAGTTTGGACCTCCCTGCCAGAAGGTTGTACTTCGGAGATATTCCTTACGGCGTTGAAATCACCAAGAAGAAACCAAACCCCAGCAACCGTAGTAGAAAGGTTATCAAGATCCCTCCAAAGCTCTCTTCTTTCCATGCGAGTGTTGGAAGCATATATCAAGGTGATATTGATTACACCTCTACCTTCAGGAAGATCAAGGGAGCAGTGGCTGAACTGCCCTGATTTCTTGATAACAGAGACATGAACCGCACTTTAAACCAGTAACCAAAGTCTGCCATTTCCTGCATCCTCGTAATTATTAATAAAATTCCAACCATTCCACCTTTGTACGATACTGCGTGCATTGTTACCTTTAACACTAGTCTCGATTATACACATAACATCAACTTTGTGATCCTTGATGTGCTTATGGATCACATTCTGCTTGAGGGGGTCGTTAAGCCCCCTAATATTCCATGCCGAAACGATCATTGGGAAGAGGCCAAAGTAGGTCCCGTACCCCCTTTTTTACTCTTCCTCCCTCCTTTAGCCATTTGCACTGCCTGAGCCACACCAGATGCTGCAGCTCGAACTTTTTTGGGGCTGGAAACTTGGATATCGTCAGCCTCCTTTTCAAGATTATCTCCATTTGCATTATTTTGTACATCAACTCCTTATTTCACCTCGGCTTCTTCCTGCTCTTTAGCTCCTTTACTTGACTCATTCCCTTCATCTGACTGAGTAATCGCATCAATTACAGCAGCCTCCACATCAACTCCTTTCGTTCCTTTCCCTTTTCTTTTGACAGCCTCCCAATCTTCTCCCTCCTCATCTATTACAGCTGAAGTTTGACTCTTTTCATCTATAGTAAGACTTGAAGAAGAGGCCTTTTCAACAACTTGAGCAGACTCTACTTCACATTGGTGCCCAAACTGCTTACACTTGTCCCACTTATCTGGGGCCACGGGATTTCGACTTTGACACCCACAATAAAATTGTTACCAATATCTACATTGATTGTTGACGGTAAATCAGCCTCAACCCCAATTTCCACGCACACCTTAGCACAGTCATAACGAGATCCGATGGTGGTGGCTCCATCCATGTATAATGGTTTGCCTAGAGCACTTGCTATGTAAGAAATCTTGCGGGAAAAAAAAATGCCTAGAGCACTTGCTGATCCTTCCAATTGGTTGAAAATTATATTTTATTGCTCATGCAATTAATTAATTTTATTATTTAATTAAAAATTTTCCAAAACATATTAAATTAAAATCAAATCTACATAAAAATTAAATAATACAAAAAATTTTAAAAACTCGACATTAAAACTAACCTTGCTTTTCGACATATTTTAAATTTTACAATATATAATAGGCGAAACTATTCTCTATTAATCATCACATATTTTAAAAATCTCAAATCTCCAGTTCCTCATTATTCCATTCCTCACATACTTGCACCTAGGATTAAATCAACATGAATAATTATTAGATAGGCCTATAAATTAATAATTCACAAACTACAATGAGTTTTTCTTGCTTTTTGTTTCTAATACTTTGTTGATCTACACCAAAAGTGACCAATGTGATTGGAGTATAGCTTCTTTCATATTTCCCGTTCTCTCTTTCTCCCTTGCACGCTAGGCATCATGTTGAACAAACCTCTTCAAAATTTTATTTCAATAGAACTAACTCAATATGATGAATTTAATATTCTTTTAATATGGCTTGTATTAAGTTAATGCAAATAGAAAAATTTGGACGTTGTTTAAAAGTATTCCGTCAACATAAACTAACTGATATTTTTAAATTTTAGGCAACAAGTTGCATATATATAATAAGGTGATGCTACAGTGGCTGACATCCAAAAACAACCACCACAGTTATTTTATTCATAGACATTAGATCTCATCACTTAAAATCTTGACCATACACGAGTTTTAGATTCTTTTGATTTAATATTCACCTCTCATAGTTTGAAAATTCATATTTTCGGCCACGCATCTTCTCAACGATGATTGATCTCGTCCGTGAACGAACTAGATTCAGTTCGCTATTAAATCAATCAAATTGCACCAATTCAACCAAATAAAAAATAATTTGATTACTTTTAAAAAATAATAATAAAGAAATGTAATACAACGTTATCTTCTGTTTATCTTTTCCAATCAAAAAAAAAAACAATCGAAGGTAGTATACAATCTCGAAAAATCAGTTGATGATCCTTTGTTTCACTGTTTTTTTTTTCCTTTTCCTTTTTTCATTTTAATTTTTGCTTGTGAGATGATGTCAAAAATGCACCGCAAACCATAATCCAAAACACTTTCTTTTGCCGATCATTTCTTTGTTCAGTTGAGTTTTTAAATTTGATGCTGAATTTATGTCCCAAAACAAGACAGAAGAACACAGATGTGCTTTTCACCCATGAGAAGATTAATTAACAGGTTATAGTACAATAACAATAACTATTCTCTATTAGTCAAAACAACCAGTCCCTGTCTATATTTTCAAATTCCTCGACCGGCAGCAAAAGAATTGAAATAAAGCAATTAGATGCAATCTTGATAAAACACAAATATGCACACACAACCCCGATACAAATAATCTAACATCCAGTAACGCAACAGCACCTCTGGTAACGAAGCCATTGGCAAAACCAGACAGACCGTTAAAGAGAGGGAGAGAGAACGGGAGATCTTTATCGAGTTACGAGGCAGAGCCGGGAGGGAAGGGGGAGGAAGGGAAGGAGTCGGGCTGGGAGCTGGAGGCAGAGCCGGGAAGGGTGAGCGGCCTCGGGGAGGTGACGACCGTCCATGGATTCTTCTAGATTGTATGCTACTTTCAATTGTTTTTTATTTGATTGGAGAAGATGCACATTTATTGTTTTTCTTAATTATTTTTTAGAGGGTTAATCGTGTGCAATTCGGTTCAATTAATAGCGAATTGGATCCAGTTCGTTCACAGATGAGATCGAATGTCGATGAGAAGATGTGTGGCCTAAAATATGGATTGCCAAGTTATGAGAAGTGGATCTTAAACCAAAAGAATCCAAGGCATGTGTATCATCTGGATTTTAAGTAAAAAGATCTGATGGCTGGTAATAAAACAACCGTGATGATTGTTTTTCAGTGCCAAAAACATGTCTTGGATCCAGAAGAGAGATGTTGTGCTGTGTTTCTTTATTATTTTTCTTAAATTATTTTTTATTTGGTTGATCCAATGCAATTTAGTTCAATTTAATAGCGAATTGGATCCAGTTCGTTCACGCATGATATTGAATGTCGATGAGAAGATTTGTGGCCTAAAATAATCGAGTTATGAGAGGTAAATCTTAAACCAAAAGAATTCAAAACACGTGTATACTTATAATTTTAAATAAGGAGATCTGATGGTTAGGAATAAAACAATCGTCATGATTATTTTTTAGTGTCAACCGCTGTAGAATCTCTAATATATAATATACTATATATATATATATATATATATATATCAAAATAACTATTTGATAATAATTAATTCCGCTCAATGCGATGGTAACTGACTAGTTAAAAAATTATAATGACCGCTTAAAAATTACACAATTTCTTTAATTAACCGTGATGATGATAAAAGATGCTTCGTTTTCTAATTCCTTATTAGAATTTGAGGAGACTATAATCATTTAGAGTGACATGACATCCAATTAAAGATTTATTGAAATTTTAGAGAAAATATAATTGGTAGTAAATATATATTCATGAAGTATAGAAGGAAAATGTCAAAATGATTATCATTATAATTATTATAATATATCAAAATTGAAAAGCGCGAAGTGAATGCTCCATCTAAACTCGATTTTGAAGCTCTTAACTCTAGTTACTTCACAATGAGTGTTCTTATAGTTTCATTTAATGGATTTTGCCACATTTTCTAATTTGGATCAAGTTTAATTAATCGTTTCTTATAGAGGTCAGCTCTAATGACGCAACGCGGATCACAGTTTCTCGCGCCTAAATCTGAATTTAGACTCGAAGGGAATAGAACATGGTTAAACCCTAACGATATGCTAAAAACAAAGAGTTATGACAAACTCAATGTATCATTCATCAATAGGTGTTTCTGAGGTATCCTTTTTTCAATGAGGTGAATAGCCAATATATAGAGGGAAGACACTTCCCTTAACTATAAAATAGGAAACTGACATATAATTCTTCTAGAATACTTTCCTAAAATGAAACAAGGAAATAATCTGAAATAAGAAACTTCTAACTCCTGTCTCAAGCTATTATAGGAAATAACATCTAATTAAGAGAAACTATATTATAGCAATATTCTCCTTTAGTAGTAGCCAGAGTCTTCTAAAATATGGGCCATCACTTTGGACTGGACTCCTCGTCAGTCTCCCCCACTTGTGGAAAGCTTGTCCGCGAGCTTGTGTTGAATTCAGGATATAATGGCTCCTTCGAATCATGCTAGGGGTAAATGTCCGCCACATTGAATGTACATGAAATACCCATGGACTCGGGAAGATCTATGACATACGCATTGTCATTTATCTTTTTCAACACCTTGTATGGACCATACTTCTTCGGTTTCAGCTTGTTATAACTTCCAACAGGAAATCTTTCTTTCCTAAGGAACATCATCACCATATCCCCTTCTGAAAAGAGTCGCTCCTTGCGATGCTTGTCAGCGGCCTTCTTATACTTCGCATTCGTAGCTTCCAACCTTTGATGAACTTGTTGCTGCATTGATTGCACCTCCTTTGCCATGCTTTCAGCTGCAGCATTGCCTTTGTAGGTCTTTGGTGGCTTGATCAAATCGATAGCATGCCTTGGAACCTTTTGATAAATTATGGAGAATGGAGATCTCCCAGTAACACTATGAACTGCACTATTGTAGGCAAATTCGGCTTAAGCAAGAGCGAAGTCCCATTGCTTTGGTTTTTCTCCACAAATGCTACGAACCATATTTGCCAAGGTCCTATTCATCGATTCCGTTTGACCATCTGTCTGTGGGTGAGCTGTACTACTAAACTTTAATGTGGCATCAAACATTCTCCATAAGGTAAGCCAAAAATGGCTAAGGAACCTAGTGTCACGATCTGAAACGATGGACTTTGGTACACCGTGCAAATAAACCACCTCTTTGGAAAACAATCGAGCCACACTCGAAGCATCTGTAGTTTTTCGGCATAGTATGAAGTGTGCCATCTTCGAGAATCTATCAACAACAACAAAGATGGAATCCATACCCCGTTGAGTATGAGGCAACCCCAATATGAAATCCATGGACAAATCCTCCCATATATTTTCAGGTACTGGCAACGGTAGATAGAGATCGGTGTTTTGCTTCTGTCATTTAGAAGTCTGACACGTATGGCACCTCCGCACGAACTTCTCCACATCACGATGCAATTTAGGCCAATAAAACCTCTCCGAAATAGTAGCTATGGTCTTGTCACGTCCAAGATGTGCAACTAGTCCTCTACCATGTAAATCCCTAATCAGTTTCTCTCGGAGGGATGAACGAGGAATGCAAAGCTGGTTACCTCTCATTAGAAACCCCTCATGGTCGTGAAACTCTCCAGCTGCTTGGCAATTTTGCACCTTGGACCAAGTTTCGGCAAAATCCTCATCATCCGCGTACTGCTCCTTCAATTCTTCGAACCCAATAAGCTCGCTTCTCAACATTGTCAGCAGTGCTGCACACCTGCTTAATGCATCGGCAACCTTGTTTTGCACACCCGATTTGTGTACTAGTTTAAAAGGGAACTTTTGAAGAAACGTAGTCCACCGAGCATGCATATTACTGCTGATCCGTTTCTGACTATTCAAATACTTAAGTGCTTGGTGATCAGAGTACAAAATGAACTCCTTGCCTATAAGATAATGCTCCCAATACTTCAACGCGCGGAAAACAGCATAGAACTCCTTATCATAGGCAGACCAGCTCCGACGGGCATCATTAAGCTTCTCACTGAAATATGCCACCGGCCGCTTCTCTTGTGAAAGTACAACTCCAACACCAACACCACTTGCATCGCATTCCACCTCAAATAGTTTCTCAAAACTGGGCAAAGCTAGAACTGGGGCGGAGCATAACTTTTCCTTGATCAATGCGAAACCAGCTTCTGCTTCTTCTCCCTAATTAAACCTTCCCTTCTTCAAGCACTCGGTGATTGGGGCCATGATCGTGCTGAAGTCGCGTATGAACCGCCTATAGAATGTGGCTAGGCCATGGAAACTTCTGATTTCTCCAACCGTTTTTGGAGTAGGCAAGTCTCTAATTGCACGAACCTTTTCATCATCAACCCGAATGCCTTCCGAGCTTACTATATACCCAAGGAAAAGCAAGCGTGCCGTCATAAAATTACACTTCTTAAGGTTGATAATCAACTTATTCTTCTGCAGCACAGTCAACACCTCATATAGATGCTTGAGGTGGTCATCAGTCGACCTGCTATAAATCAAAATATCATCGAAATAGACAACTACAAACCTGTCGATAAAAGGTTTGAGTACCTGATTCATCAATCGCATAAAAGTACTTGGGGCATTTGACAACCCGAATGGCATTACCAACTACTCATAAAGCCCACCCCTAGTTTTAAATGCGCTCTTCCACTCATCTGCTGGACGAATTCGGATTTGGTGGTACCCGCTCCGAAGGTCAATCTTGGAGAACACCACCGCTCCGTGTAATTGATCCAGCATATCATCAAGCCTTGGAATGGGAAACTTGTATCCCATCGTAATCTTGTTAATGACCCTGCTATCGACACACATACGCCAGCTCTCATCTTTCTTCGGAGTCAATAATGCAGGCACGGCACATGGACTCAAACTCTCCCGAATATGACATTTTCTTAGCAGTTCCTTTACTTTCTTCTGGAGTATTGCACTCTCGTGTGGACTCATGCGATAACGGGGCAGATTAGGTAAGCTTGCTCCAAGCATCAAGTCGATTTGGTGCTGAATATCTCTCATTGGAAGTAACCCATCTGGTAACTCCTCAGGGATGATCTCTTCAAATTCAGCAAGTAGGGGCTTCACTTCCTCTGGCACCTCCACGATTTGCTTCTCTGATGGTAAATCCTTCACAATTAACACATGCATTTCCTTTGACTCTTTAAAATCAACTTCAATCTCCCGCTCCGAATGAGTCTCTATCAAAAATGTTTTACCCTCCACTTTTGGGACAACTTTGGGCTTAGGTTTTTCTGATAAGGGCACTAGGGTGTAGCGTACCTCTTCCTTTACGAGTTGATACACATTCTCTTTGCCATGGTGTTTTGCATCAGTGTCATACTGCCAAGGTCTCCCAAACAATAGGTGGCAAGCTTCCATATCCATAACGTCATAGTACACCTCATCTCGATATTTGCCAATGGAGAAAGGAACCTTGCATCGTTCGGTCACTCGGATATCACCCATTGACTTTATCCAGCCAATCGAATAAGGATTTGGGTGCTTCTCAACTGGCAACTCTAGCTTCTCAACCACAGTTCTTCCTATGATATTCTCTTGACTTCCGCTGTCAATAATCAAGTTGAAAGTGCGTGAATGAATGTTGCACCTAGCACGAAATAGTTTGTTTATCTGGGATTGGTCTTCTTGCTTAGGTGCGAGCATCAACTTCCGAACCATGTATGCCTGCTCATAATCATCCTCACCGCTATATTCTTCCTCTCCTTCTTCCTCTTCCTCAGGATCGCAAAACACATCTTCAACATCTTCCTCATGCTCCACCAAAGCAATAGCCTTTCGCCGAGGACAATCACTCGATCAATGACTCGGCCGGTTGTACTTGAAGCACTTTGCTGTGAATTATTTGGCATGAGAATTTTGGTTCCTTGAAGCTCCAGTCTCTGTCACCAGCTTCTTGCCAGCTGATTTATCGGAATTCCCTTGACCTTGCTTGTTTAATCCGGGTGGTTTAGTAACACGGCTTCTTTCTGCAGAGGTTTGTGACGATTCTGCAAAATTCTTACGGTATGGATTTCCCTTGTTTTGCGCCATCCTCTCAGCCTTGAGAACTAAGCTTCGAGCATCATCCACTGTTGCTACCATATGCATGCCAATCTTGTCCCGAATAGTTGGCTTTAAACCTTTCATATACCGGGCAACTTGTTGGCTCTCTGACTCATTTAATGCATTACGCTCCGCCAACTTTAAGAATTCCGCCGTGTAGTCATGGACGGACCTCGACCCTTGCACACATCTCTGGTACTTCATGAACAAATATTGCTCATAATCTGGAAGAAGAAATCTAGCCCTCAACATTCGCCTCATGCGTTCCCAAGTTTGGATGGGCTGCTTTCCTACACGTCCTCTGTTCTCTTGCACACAATCTTGCCAAGCAGATGCTCGTCCCTTCAATCAGTACGCCACCAGCTTCACACGCTTCTCCTCGGGAACCTCGGCGTATTCGAAGAACCGGTCAACTTCTGATAGCCAATCCAAGAATTCCTCGATGTTTAAGCATCCGTTGAAAACGGGAATATCGGCCTTCAAACGAAAGTCTCCAGCATCCTGGCGATTTCCTTGATTCCTTCGTTGATGAGCAAATCGATTGTATGCAACTCCACTCTCCTCATCTGAATCTTCATAATATTGGATCCTACGGGGAACATGTTGAACAACAGGTGGCTCACAAGGAAAAACTCGATGTGCCTGACCGTCGTCTACTGCATTCTAGTCAGCACGCAAGTTTAGAGCACCAAGCATGGAACGTAGCTCCTCGAACTTCTAGTCTAGTCTTTGCTTAAACCTCCGCTCGAGAGTCCACTCCATCCTTTCGATCCTCTGCTCCAGTGCTTGAATCGCGCCCACCTCCTGCTCTTCGGCATTAGGGTGGTTGTGAATCGCCTCGTCCGTCATGATCAGATTTAGGCAACTCCCGCTTTGATACCAATTGACACAGCGCGAATCACGGTTTCTGGCGTCTAAATCTGAATTTAGACTCGAAGGGAATAGAACACGGCTAAACCCTAACGATATGCTGAAAACAAAGAGTTATGGCAAACTCAAAATATCATTCATCAATAGGTGTTTTTGAGGTATCCTTTTACAATGAGGTGAATAGCCAATATATAGAGGGAAGACACCTCCGTTGATTATAAAATAGGAAACTGACATCTAATTCTTCTAGATTACTTTCCTAAAATGCAACAAGGAAATAATCTGAAATAGAAAACTTCTAACTCCTGTCTCAAGCTATTATAGAAAATAACATCTAATTAAAGGAAACTATATTATAGCAATATTCTCCTTCAGTAGCAGCAGGAGTCTTCTAAAATATGGGCCGTCACTTTGGACTGGACTCCTTGTCATCTAGGAATAACGATGATGAGGTGGCATACTATGGGCATGTCGCCAAGGAACGGCCGAGTGCAGTGGCATCGGGAAGCCTAGACCAACGCGGTAGAGAGAGAGAGAGAGAGAACTCGTAAGTCAATGTTCAAACGGTAAGATTAATTTGTATAACTTAAAATCTTCCATGGTGAATTTCTTCAAATGGCAAGGACTAATTTGTATAACATAAATTTTTCATGGATGAATTTCAATATTGAGGTCTTTTCTGGGGATCAATTTGCATGTTTTGTCAAATTTTTTGGGTGGCATTTTCCCTAGGAGCAATCGCTACTATAAAGATTCCGTCTTTTGTTATTGGTCGACTCTGAATCTTAGGCGCCTGTCCGAAATCAATCTCTCGTTGTTCGTTTAGCTGACACTCACAGCTGATTCAAGAAGCATCGCGCGAATTTCGAACGGCAGATAAGGTTGTCGGCCCGCAGCCAGCAGCCAGAATCAGGAAGTTCCCATTTTCTTGTTCATTCCAATTCCTCTGTTGAGGAAGCGGAGGAGGAGAAGTGATGGACAAAGACAAGGCGGAGTTCTTGAAGGAGTTCGGCGACGGCTACGGATACCCCGATGGTCCCAAATCGATTGATGAAATCCGAGCCACTGAGTTCAAGCGATTGGAGGGTCTGCTTCCTTTCTCTCATTCTCCATGCCTCTTTTGCCGGCCACCTGAATAATTTGGTATTGGTTTCGGTTTTGTTCTTGGGCGAATTTTACTTCCAGGTCTTGTCTACTTGGATCACGCTGGAGCAACCTTGTATTCTGAGCTGCAGATGGAAGCTATTTTTAAGGAGCTGACTACCACTGTCTATGGAAATCCTCGTATCCTGTTCTTTGCCAAACTCGTCTCTCTGGCCTTGTGGTTCATTTTCCTTTGGTCCAATTAGTAGCTCAAGAAAGATTTGGTCTTTTCGAACTTTGGATGGATAATCATGAGAAAACGGAACCCACAATTTCCATTCGTTTCCAACGATCCTAGAACTTTGGCTTATTTGAAGATATACTTTCTCTTGCTGAGAGTTTCAAGTACCCTCTTAAGTCTAGCTTTTCTCAGTTGTTTACATCAACTCATGTGCAAGCACTGAAGATCGATGAATTCTTTGACTAAGAGAAAGATAGCCAGAGTGACACAAGCATGGCGACTTCTGACATTGTGAGGGAAGCGCGGCAGCAGGTACTTTAATTTGTGCTTTAAGCTGTTTGATTTTATTCCTAAAAGATAGATTGATAGTGCATTACATGGAATTGCTTGGGCCTATCACTCATTTGTATGCTTCTTAATAGGAGCATGTATCAGTGCATAATGCCCCAATTCAAATGTTCATTTTGATCTCGTAGTGACTGTTGTGTTTTTAATGTTTCTTGTACCCTTTGGCTTTCCCTGGTTAAGTTTGTAACGGCTGGTCTCTGATGATGCACAGGTCCTTGAATACTGCAATGCATCCCCAGGAGAGTATAGGTGCATTTTCACTTCAGGGGCCACAGCAGCACTGAAACTGGTGGGAGAAGCATTTCCATGGAGCTCCCAAAGCCGTTTTATGTACACAATTGAGAACCATAACAGTGTCCTTGGCATTAGGGAGTATCCTTATCAGTAGCATGTTCCTTTATCATGGTAGCAATATGGGATTTAAGACCTTGTTTGAATCCATAAGGATCTTTTCTTACTCTTCTAACAGTAGTAGTTCCAAAGAGTTCGTAAAATGCCTTACTAAATGTACAGGGTTCACTTTCTTATTCTCTTCTCTTTCTTTTGGAGCCTTTGCCTCAACCCTTTATGTGTTTGCCCTTAACCTTATCTGAGGTACGCTTTGGACCAAGGAGCTACTGCATGCGCAGTAGATATTGAAGAATCTGTGCATTGTGGCAAAAGTTTAATCAAGGTTTTTCAGCATTCAAGCCAGAGAAGACATGAGTGCCAAGATTACAAAGCTGCTGGTAATTTCGAAGGCTGTGATTTCTGAAAGCATCTTTTTGCCCCCTATTCCATTTTATTTTTTTGGAAGAGGATCAAGAGTGGTGCATTTAGAGGTGGAATTCACTTTAATAGAATGCATTTATCAGGAAAACCAAGTTGCTATGGATCTGTAAGTGTCGCATCTTTATAGGAACTTCCTGGAGTTAAATGATGGCAGCATTATGTTTTGACGTCTTGTTGCTTTATACTTACGCCTCAAAAATTTATTGTTGGAAAAAAAAATTTCCCTGTATATTGGTCTCTCAAATTTGCCGACTACTTGGTTCCTTTGCAGGGGACACATACAGTTTATTCGCCCTTCCCTCAGAATGTAATTTCTCAGGGGTGAGATTCAACCTCGACTTAGTTAAAATGATTAAAGAAGATTCCGAAAATGTACTGGGAGGCTCTGGTTTTCACAGGTTTACATTTTTAAACCACAGTGGTTTTATTTAGCCTTTTGGTCAATCTGTATGAGGATTTACTTACTACTATAAACTTGCCATCCCTGTTATTGTGTCCTTTTGGATTTAGAAATATTTTATGCCGACTGGAATACACCTCATCTCTCTAACCATGAAATGGCTGGAACATTCGTAGTGCTAATATTTTGTTTCACAGAAACAAATGGATGGTCTTGATTGATGCTGCCAAAGGATGTGCAACACAGAAAGTGGACTTATCTAGATATCCTGCTGATTTTGTGGCCATATCGTTTTATAAGGCAAGTGTCTGCATTCATGAGAGCAATTCAGGAAAAGACTTCTGCCATCTTGTCCTGAAAATTTCACTCTTTGTTGTTTTCAGTTATTTGGCTATCCAACAGGATTAGGGGCTCTCATCGTCCAAAAGGGTAAACTACTTTTCACAAGTGAAATTACATCTTAAAGAGGACTCATAATTTAATTAGTGGAATAAATTCTCTTTACAAGAGTGTGCTAAGTTTAACTTTTTTCTAATCTTCGTACTACCTATATTAAACTGCAGAATCTGCCAACTTGCTGAGGAAGAAATACTTTAGTGGAGGTATTTTGTTTGATATTTAATTGTTCATAAAATGTTTTAGTTGATAGTCTCATAGATTGACTCCTACCTTTTTACAGGAACTGTTGCAGCTTCAATTGCTGACATAGACTTTGTTAAACGAAGGGAAGATGTTGAAGAGTCATTCGAGGATGGAACCACTTCATTTCTAAGCATTGCTTCTATCCGTCACGGGTTTAACTTGCTGAATTCTTTAACGGTAACAGCAATATCACGGTGGGTATATTTTCTCTAAACAATAATCTGGATAATCTGCAATATCATGTGTCACAACTCCCAAGACATATAAGTGCCACACAAATTCTGTTACACCCCAATTACCACGGTAATTTAAATTGTAGAAAATGCAAGAATTTTAACTTTGAATTTATGTTTTTCTTTTAGTCTAAATTTAGACTTTCCATTTTGTGCAGACACACAGCCTCTCTTGCCACATACTTAAGAAAGATGCTTTTGGACTTAAGGCATGAAAATGGAGCTGAAGTTTGCTCACTTTATAGAGGTCAAGCTTCAATGGTAGTTTCTTTGCTAGAGATGCTTGATATCTTGCATTAATATGTAGAAACTTTCTATTATATGTGTCCCCGTGGTTTGTTAGGATATGGGTCCCACTATTGCATTCAACCTGAAGAGGCCAGATGGCTCTTGGTTTGGCTATCGTGAAGTTGAAAAGTTGGCTTCTCTTTCTGGAATTCAATTACGGGTAATCCAATTATGATGGACTTCAGAGAAGCGAGTAATATCTGGAATTTAGCATTCTATAAAATACTTACTGTATAGCATTTTTATCCATTATGCATAGACGGGATGTTTTTGCAATCCTGGAGCATGTGCAAAGTATCTTGGTTTGTCTCACCGGGATCTTCTATCCAATCTTGAGGTACTTTTCTATATTCTTGCATTTCTTTTCTTTCACTCTTTTCTTGCATCATTATACAGACTTTCTTTTCTAGAGTTCATACATGTCCTGAAAGTCAAATGTTGATTCAGGCTGGTCATGTATGTTGGGATGATAACGACATTGTAAATGGGAAACCAACTGGAGCTGTGAGAGTGTCTTTCAGCTATATTTCAACTTATGAAGATGCAAAGGTAGACTTCCCTTGCAATTTCAGTTTTCCATTATATCTTCTTATGATGAATAATGATGTGCAAGTGAGCAAGTGTTTCTTGTATTGCATGTCAATCATTTGTCTTACAACTGAACCTTTTAATCATGTCTTTCTCTCTTTTTCTGCAGAAATTCCTTGATTTCCTCCACAGATCGTTTGTAACATCTGGCAATCATTGTACACGTCCATGTAAGTTGTGAACAACGAATTATTAGAACCAGTATATAGTTAAGGTAGCTTTGTATCCTATGTGTATAAGATGAAATTTATGATTTGCATCATCATGATCTAAATTGTTCGAAGTGAATGATTCCTGTTTCAGAATCTTGTACATTTGCTCTTTTATATTTTTGTAAAGTTTATAGTTGTTTCACATTTCTGTATGCTCAAAGTAGTGAATTCATGCTGTTTGTGACTTCTGCATTTTGCAACATTTCAGGTCCTGAAAGATTCTCATTAGATCGGGGGATTTGTGTTAAGTCTATATATATCTACCCAATTAAATCATGTGGAGGATTTAGTGTTGAGAGTTGGCCTCTTAGCTATACTGGTAATTGCTTGTTTGTTCCTCAGTAAGCATCTTCTTAGTAATGTAATTGATATTAAAAATATGTTCTCTTTTCCCTCCCTCCAATTGGCTGTCGTGGATGTTAAATGATAGATACTATTATCAATTATATTTTGCTTTCTCATTGGAAATTAATTCACCTTGATTTGTGCAAATTTTGAACACTGCCAAGTCTCTGGAATTTGGTTTCTGTTAACGAGGATAATCTTAAGTCTTTCCTTGACTCTACTTCAAATAACCTTGGCCTTTGTTCCATTATTTTGCATCAGTAGGTCTTTTGGGCCTTCCAAGTTGATACCTTTGATACGCTCAAAACTGGAACTTTTTTTTTATAATTTATTATCCATTTCTCTGAATTGAAGTTTTCTTATGAAATGAATTGATGGACCTGTTGCTTCTCGTTTGTTCAGGCTTTCTACATGATCGGGGATGGGTTCTGAAAAGTCTAACTGGTGAAATTCTTACACAGAAGAAGGTTCGAGCATCCACTTTGAACTATAGTCCGTACTCAGTAATAATGCATATCATTTAGAATATTATCTGAAGTAAAGCAGTACAGATGAAACCTTGAAATCTATATTGTTTGCCTTTAGTTTGCAGAAACTAATTGGTGGCCTTGCTTCTGTTAAATGTGAATAACTATCTCTTTCCCTTGATTAAACACGTTATACCAGTGGTAAAGTGCTTCTGTCCTTTCCAAATCATAGATTTCAGAGGCCAGAGTATGAATTAGGAATGGCTGAGTTGGATGGAAATAATTGGAACTTCTCTTAGACATGCCTCGTAATATTTCTTGTGTAAGCAATATTCGTATGCACCCTCGTATATGCATGCATTCGTTTCTGAGAAATGGGAGGGACCTAGAAAATATCTTCATTTTGCAGGTTCCTAGCCTGGGCCTCATAAGCACTTTCATTGACCTCAGCCGTGGTATATTGGTTGTCAAGACACCACGTTGCAAGGACAAGCTAGAGATCGATATTGGCCCAGATTCACAGAAACATGCAAGAGATCAAATCAATTTGCATGCTCGGAGGTATCATTCCATTTCCGATTGCTACTTCAAAGTAACTGAAGGGATAAACGACTGACCAGAATGACAATGCCAGCTGCTGCTTCAATGGATCTGATGATATCTTAGGAACAAATTTACCAGATTGTGTACTTTCAGTTGCTTATTTCATGGTCCTTTAGTGTAGCTTACAGACGGATTTTTTTTTCTTCTGTAGATATGACGTGCAGGTCTACAGTGACGACGTCAATGTGTGGTTCAGTAATGCTGTTGGTCGACCCTGCTTGTTGTTACGATGTGCTATCAACAGAAACTTTGACCACTCCAAAGAGAACGGCAGTGCTGAAGGCTGCCGAGATGTAAAGAGCCAGTTAAACTTTGCTAATGAAGCTCAGTTCTTGTTGATATCTGAGGAGAGCTTGTCTGATCTAGATAGCCGGATTAAATTAGGTAATCCTGCTATTTCGAATTTCTACTGTAAGTAATAAAATGAAGTTGTTTAAATGGAGAATTTCCTTTCTACGATTATTTCTGAAAGTATGCTCTTTTATTATTTATTGTTATCAGCTCATGTGGAAGAGGGTGCTCAACAATCACCAATCCGAATCAGTCCAAACAGATTCAGGCCGAATCTCATCATATCTGGAGGGGAACCGTATGCAGAGGATAGTTTGCGTACCCTTAAAATTGGAGGAAACTTATTCACAGTAAGTTATCTGCTGGTCCTCTCATCATCGGCGACTCTTGTGGTTTGTAAACAACAACTAATAATGAGTTGTTACTAAATGATAATTAATCCAGAATTATTTCCGATTGTAGCGAGAGTTCGGACTTGTGTACGGAATGGTCTTAACAGGCAAATCTGAAGTTCATATTTGTAGATTTATAGGCCATTGGGGATTCATACATTTATGCTTGCTTGCACAGTCGATAGGTGGGTGCAACCGTTGCCAGATGATCAATATGACGAGTGAAGGAGGTGAAGTCATCAAGTCGAAGGAACCTCTGGCCACCTTAGCGTCATACAGGAGACAAAAGGTTAGGCATCAATAATCTCTCTATCGAATTATAGTGCTCTTCTTTGTACTTGAAAAGACTTTTTGGTGCATTTGTAATTACTTTCCTTTTCTTCTCCTTCCTATATGATTTGCAGGGAAAGATTTTATTCGGCATTCTGCTAAGATACGAGGCTGTCGCTGAAGAAGAGCAAGACAGGAAGTATTCACGGATTAAAGTGGGAGATGAAGTGCATCCCAGCATATAATCATCTGCTGAAAACTGGTGTGGGCTTCAGAGAGTGGAGTAAATTAGTGTCGAGTTCCCTGACCTGCCCTGAACGAACTGCACTGAGGAAGGTGATTCTATGATCACAGCAATCGACAATTACAGCAGGGAATTGATCAGGAAGTTTTGATGTCCTCGATAGTAATGGAAACCTAAGGAAACCGGTAGAGATCACAACTCGAGCTGGATCTGTTCTGGGATTCAAAATTACCAGCTCTGCAAGTAGAAGTTGTATATAACCACCAAAATGCTGTCACTAATGTGAAGACTCATTCCAGAAATAACAAACTTCACATCTTTCACTGCTTCTGATCTCTTTGTTCTTCCACGCGGAACTTTCGTCTATTCTTTTTTCGAAATTAATGAAGTCGTTGGATGCCACTCCAACTTATGTGGACGATACCACTCGATCTGCTATTGTCATTTGAACATACCCCGAAACAAACAATTTCAGGAGGAAAGAAGATAAATCTTCACTAGTTTGATCTGAGGCCAAATCGTGTGATTAAACTCACGTACATTGCCCAAAAATCTGCTTACACTCAAATCCGTTCTAGCAAGCTCATCCAAGTCGACCCCACCGAGCTGGACCTTGTTTTTCTTCCTAATAGCAACCTCCAGGGCCGAGGCATGCTACTCTTCCCTCGCCAGAGGATTGTTGGGACGGCTTCAGAACATCCATGAGTCTCTCCTATGACCCGATGGCATATGCCTAGCAAGTATTAGCAAAGACAGAAAGGGCATGGACAGGCTCTTCCTAGATATAAACTGCATCACTATCTTGTTGGAGTCGGAAGGAGCCCGGGATAGTGCAGAATTTTAAAAACCTCCGGGACATGCCGAACGGAAGGTGTTCAAATCTTGGTGCTGTGCAAGCCTTTCAAGTAACCTCAGTAACAACTAACAAGGCGTGTTCGGTTAAGGAGCTAGATACACACATTTGCCAATGACAATTGATTAACTGTTTACAATAAGCTCGGCCCCCGCTCGATAAATCCAGCTGGAGAAGCTGAAGAGCATCCTTCAATACTGGAGCAATAATAGGGGTACGCCAGCAGTGTCATTAGCTCATCATCAGAGAAAAGCCAGTTTTCAGAGACCACGTGCCCGTGAATCCTTGAGTAAGTGATGCCAAACGAGCAAAGCTCGATGTCTTCCGATAAACCGTTGATGGGAGGGTTGATATATTGGAATCTGCCACCAATGACATCTGCAGGATGGATGGAATAGGCTCCTGAAACTTTCACCACAATGGGCTGGAGAGAGTACGTATCGGTATCGCCCATGGGGCATTCCTACTACTGCAATGAAGAACCCCGAGATGATAGGAAGAACTCCTAAGTCTCTGCCATGGATGACTTATGTGCCATATGAAGAAATCGGATGGATATGGCTCAACACTCGTAAAGTCACCGCAACACTCGTAAAATCGCATCATTTGGTCCACGCCATAGAGGGACCGTCGCCACCCAACGGTGCAAGCCAGTAGCTTCTCTCCCATCAATGATGGCCATTCTCGTGCAGGTTCGGCCTTTCCCCCCGACATCAAGTAAATATTAAAATTTGAACACATTCATCTACTTCCCATTCAAGCCACTGGCAAGTGCCCATGAAGCTGGCGGCGAGCCATTCCGGTATATCAGAGTGTTCTTCACCCATCCTTGCTGAAGACCTGAGCTTGGCCAACAGACTGCCGCCTATGTTCATTTAAATTCACCGTGTGATATTTCCGGTCAAGAAAGCGGGGCCCATAGAAAAGGGTAAAATTTCCTTACGGGAATACTGCCACGTCAGATCTATGGTTAAACGACACGTGGCGTTAGGCGCGGAGTGGTTGCGTCCTAGGCAGGAGAGTGGCTGGAAATGATTGGAGCTAGCAAAGTCTTTCCGGTGGTGTCGACCTCACTGGATCCTCAATGTCAACTAACTTCGTTCAGCACTTCAAAGCAGAGCAGAGCAGCACAGCAGTTAATGAAGTGCTTACCGCGACCTTTCTCCATATCCTTCCCGCCGTTTTTGAGTCGTCAGTGGAGAAGTACTTCAAAGTGATTCCCTGAACGTTGCGGTGGAACCCGGAGTCAGTTTATGTTCTCTTCTCTTATATGCCTTCTGGGTTTTCCTAAGGTTTCTCATGTAAGCCCGATTCTGGAACATCTTCAGTAGGTTTTCTGTTCAGAGTTAACATCTTTCTTGCATGATTCTGTGCTTTTAGAGTTAAGTTGATACCGGAGCCATTTTTATTTTTATTTCGTGACATGGAGTCCATTTTCGATGTGTTTACACCTATCGGGAATCGTTTTGTTGGTGTTATGCTGCCAAAGAAAGTCATCCTAACCGATAAGATTACTGCTGATTGCAGACATGGACGATGCATTATACATACCAATTTGTATTAGCATTCTACCAGTAGAGAAAGAAACATCGGGATGAAGTTTGGAAAACATTTTGAGAGGCAGAAGGTGCCTGAGTGGACGGAGGCCAATGTTGACTACAATGGCCTCATGGGGATATTACGGGAGATAGTGAGGTATAAGCAGCAGAGCAAGCAAACAGCGCCGCCCTCGAGAGCCTTGTCACTGTACAGGTCCTTCAGTGGCCTAATCAAACTGCCTCGTGGCCCCACGAGCAATGGGGACATCGAGGATCAAGTGATTGATGTTAACTTGTCGCGGCATGAAGGTTCCCGCCCACATTACAGAACTGACTTCCTGAGGCAGTCTGAAGAAGGAGGCGACATCGAGACCAAATTCTTTGAGAAACTCGACGATGACCTCAACAAGGTCAATGCCTTTTATAAGGCTAAGGTGGACGAAGTGATGAACGAAAGGGACTTGCTAAACAAACTGATGGATGCCCTTATTGCATTGAGAATCAAGGTGCGAAAGCCTCATCTTGATGGGTCAAAATTGAACACAGATGGCATATCTGTCACCAACAAGGAGCCCTCGACAAGCAATGACTCAACTCGGGCCAATAACGCAGGTAATTACAGGTCTGTCTTGCTACCTCTTTAATTTCAGTAGCTGTAATTTTTCCTCGTCAGTATGTTCTAACACGAGATTGGCTTACTTATGGAGATAATTTTAGATGATGCGATACTATGGTGAATTTTTTTTTATTTATTTATTTAGATGAATTATTGTCTCTTGTGAGAGAACAGTGAAACCGGGGTTGTGGTAGTCCATCATTGGTCTTTAATAACTGTCGATGTCAATCTCAAAACTTAACTTACTAAGGTTAACACTCGGACTTGTTCAGCTTCAAGTGAACCAATCGGTTTTTTTCAGTATACATGAATAAACTAACAGTGGATCAGTAGCTACGACTGCCCCGAGCAAAAGTACAGCATGCCATATGGGCAGGAATCCACCAATACTTTGGGTGGTGATGTAGTTCCAATTCTTCGTCGCTAGGATGTTCTCTGCAAACAAATCACAGAAGATGCTAACAGTTTCATGGGGAAATTTGTAGAAGAACTTGTTGCTGATCCAGAATTTAGTCCTATTGATATCACCTCTTCAAATAAGAATCGTAGTCGGAAGGTGAACGAATGCAGAGAAGATCCACTTAACATACTCGAAAATGTGAAGATCTATAATGCACGTGAATCTCCAATGTCCATGCTGAGAGGTGTTCTAAAAGATTCCAAAGATGTTCACTTGAGCTTCAACAAGGCGGAGTTGAGGGAAGTAGAGAACAGATTAAGGCGTGTATTCATCGAATTCTACCAGAAGCTTCATCTCCTGAAGCATTACAGGTGAATAGCTTTAGACTTGCAGATATAAATCTTTTACATGCTTATGACATGTTTTTCCTTTACCGTTTGAATAACACTGTTGTCTTTGTTCGAATCATTGGACCAGTTTCATGAACCTCTCGGCATTTGCCAAGATCTTGAAGAAGTACGAAAAGGTGAGTGCTCATATTGTTAAATCTATGACCTGATGTGTCGGATTTATAAGCTGCACAATCTGTTATATACCCTTTCATGGTTTTGACAAGGCACCCTTCTGCTGAGAATTCATACGTTTTTTAGAATGTTGTTGTCTCGTGCATAGATAACTTCAAGGAGAGTATTGAGGTCATACATGGAAACAGTGGAAAGCTCTCACATCGGCAATTCTGATGAGGTTTATCTTTCAGTACTTTCTCCACTGAAATCTCTAAAGACATCTGGGACTGGCCTTATAGTTTGCAAAGTTGTACATCATATGATTTGTTCGTTCCTTAGATTTCTGCTCTGATGGAGAGGGTGGAGGCTATATTTGTCAAGTATTTTGCGAATTCAGACCGGAAGAAAGGTATAAAATCATTAAGGCCGAAGACTAAAAAGGAGAAGCACAGGGTAACCTTTTTTTCAGGTGGGTACATCGTGCAGGATGTATTGCTTCATACATCTACGAGATTGAGAGCAGGTCTTAGGATTAGATATTTCTCTAATAACACGTACTCTCAGGCTTCTTTTCTGGTTGCTCGGTTGCCCTTGTTGCTGCAGTGGTTTTAAGAATACAAACCAGAAATCTGATGGAGAAACCGGAGGGCGCCATATACATGGATAATGTTTTCCCATTGTACAGGCAAAGAAGAAATCCCTCATACATTTCTGATTAATGATCTTAAAACTACATATACCAATATCCTGTTTGTAATAACAGTTCAATCTCTTGCCTGCAGTTTCTTCGGTTATGTTATCCTACACATGCTAATGTACGCTGCAAACATATACTTTTGGAGGCGTTACAAGATCAACTATCCATTCCTTTTTGGCTTTAAGAAAGGCACCGAGCTTGGGTACCGTGATGTTTTCCTCCTCGCCACTGGGCTAGCAGTACTTGCCCTGGTTGGTTTCCTGGCAAACCTGAGCTTGGACTTGGGCTCCAGAATTCACCATTACAAGACATTTACTCAACTAGTTCCTCTGGTTGTAGTCACGGTGAGAGAACCCGGTGAAATATGCTCTTCTAATATCTTATGCAAGTGATTATTCTACGGAACCGTTTCTCAGTTACCTGATGTCTGTAACGAGTTATCTTTCTCCATGCAGGTTGTTCTTTTCATAATTTTCTGCCCGTTTGACATCATATACCGTTTGAGTCGGTTTTTCTTCCTCAGATGCATTTTTCGCTGTATTTGTGCTCCACTCTACAAGGTAAATTAACCTATTCAGAGATTCCGACTAGAAAGTAGACTAGAGTTTCATTTCTCCTTTCCTCACAGGTTACAATGCCTAACTCTATTTTAGCGGACAACCTTACAAGCCAGGTAAGCCACCGGAATTTGCATCTGATTGGCTCCAATACGTTAAAGACGACTTCACAGTCGTAATATCACCATACCTTCCGTTGTGATCTTTGCTAGGTGTCTGCCTTTAGATGTATCGAGCTATACATTTGCTACTACTGCTTAGGGGAGTATTCTGAAAGGCAGAGGTGCCACAGTCACGGTGCCTATGATGTTTTTTACTTCGTTGCTGGCGTTATACCTTTCTGGATGATCTTTCTGCAGGTATAGGATTTCTTTAGAGTCCTTCCGAATAATTTGATCTCCTGTTGTTGCACTTGATTATATCTGAAAGACACGGATGATGGCGTATCATTATGTACAGTGCCTTCGTTCGCTGTGGGAAGACAGGGATGCGAAGCATGCTTTTAACTGTCTTAAGTACTTTGTGACGATCGTTGCTGTTCTAATGAGAACCGTTTCCGAACTAAGGAGCAGAGAAGTGTGGATCGTGCTCGGGCTGGTCAGCTCCTCTCTGGTTGTAATCATGAACACGTTCTGGGATGTCGTAGTAGATTGGGGACTCCTGCGGAGGCATTCAAGGAATTCCTATCTGAGAGACAGACTTCTGGTCCCGCACAAAAGCGTCTACTTCGCAGCTTTGGTATGCGTTTTGTGGAGTTGGCTCGTGAAAAATGACTCGTGTTCCATCCGATGTTCCTGGAGATAACCTCTTTTATTATCGCAAACGTCACTGCAGGTATTGGACATAGTTTTGAGGATCGCATGGATGCAGCTGGTGCTCGAGTTTAGTTTGCCTGCTCTACAAGAAATGGCAGCATCAACCACTCTCTCCTGTCTCGAAATAGTCCGCCGCGGAATCTGGAACTTTTTCAGGTACCTACTAATTCAATCACGGGCTCATGTATTCGAGATTCTATCATGTATAACTTTGACCAGTGTGGCGATGAATGCAAATGTTTCGAGGATATCAATGTTCAATAACCATCAGTGATAATTCCATGATTCGTGTGGTTGAGATTTGTGGCGCAGGTGGCTTTGCTCCTCAGGTTGGAGAATGAACAAGTGAACAACGTGGGCCAGTATCGGGCATTCAAGTCGGTCCCCCACCCCTTTAGCTATTGCGATGACGACGACGACGACGGCGACGACAATGATGATGCTGATGATGATCATCCTGACAAGGAGAAATAGTTTGACACCAGATCAAAGATCAACAAGAAGGTAAACATTGAGAAAACGGGTTTGGTGCAGTAGCATCACGCTTGACTTGAACCAAGATCATGAGTTAGATTCTTACCGGTGAGTTTTCTCTGCTTGGGAGAAAGTAAATTGTAAAAATTTATACTCCGGGGACTAAGACACGTGAGGTAAAATCCTGACATGTCCGTATGTATTAATAGTAATGGGTGATACTTTTAGAGCTTGAGCTCGAGGTATTGAAGCTTGGTAGGGCTCGAGCACACACCAAAGGTCCAAAGACATAACCGAGCCGAGGTCCAGCCTGGCTGCATTAGGGCTCGTATCGGCTCGATTACACCTCTAAATTAAAAATTAATTAATTAATTAATGTGAAAGGGAAGTGCAAAATTCAACTGGTGAGTCGGGAATGTAGTTTGGCCCTGGCCCCGTTACAGTAGCGGCCTAACTGAGTAGCTTGTGGAAGAAGAAAGTCAACTCAGGAACCCTTTTTTAACACGTCTTACGGCTCTGCCACGTGTCCAGCTTTGGTAGGCCAGGACGCAGAAATTCATTCTAATAAATGGTGAATCAGGTGCACCATAAGCCAAGCCAGGGTGGATTTGACCCATTTTAAGAGCGGGAGAAAAAGAATTTCTACGATGATACGGTTTGTATTTTACTTTAAACGTTTAATTTTTCAATTCAAGTATTTAATATTTTTTGATATTTGTGATGAATTATATAAAATATTAAATACTTCATCGTGCTCTCACACGAGTTTATCATGATTCACGGTCACGATAGAGGGATGCATTTATGTAATTTCAATTTGCCCATTAAAATTTGAATCATACCCCTTTTGTTTCTCGAAAAATTTCTTTTCTTATTCTCGTTGAATTGTCTGGTGGCAATTTTAAAATATATCATTTTGCCCATTGAAAACTTGTAACTGGTGTCATTTTTTGCTCATTAAATTAACAGGACTCTTAACTATAACGGAAATGGTTGTTTTTTCTTTTTCAAAAATAGTAAAAAATTGATTGATTACAAATTTCACAACTATGAACTCTGGAGTGCTAGGTGACATTAAGCAGATATTGCAGTGGGCTTATGCGCCTGGTGTACGCAAACGTCCCGTGAGCCGTGGACGGTGGACCAGTCTCCCGATGCTCCGATCTTCTTCTTTCTTCTATCGCCCCGCTCTCTCCCATTTCTGCAAATCTCTCTGTCTCTCTCTCTCTCTCTCTCTCTCTCTCTCACGATGATCAGGTCGTGGCTCTCTGTCCTCGTAGCCATAGCGGTGCTGCTCCCTGCATCAAATGCGCTCCGATTCGACCTGTCGTCGGGCCACACGAAATGCATCGCGGAGGACATCAAGAGCAACGCCATGACCGTCGGCAAGTACAGCATCGTCAACCCCAACGAAGGCCATCCCCTTCCCGAATCCCATAAGCTCACCGTCAGGGTAAATCTCTTCTCTTGCTCCCCCAACCTAAACCCCTTTCCGCTGTGCTCGATATCGGTCGAGGGTTTTTACCAAGAATCTGAACCGTTTGCCTTGATCTGGAACCCTAGGTCACTTCAGCGTATGGGAACAGCTACCACAACGCTGAGAAGGTCGAATCGGGTCAGTTCGCCTTCACGACCGCTGAGGCGGGAGACTATATGGCTTGCTTCTGGGCTCCCGAACACAAGCCCGAGACGACGGTGTCCATCGAGTTCGAGTGGAAGACTGGTGTCGCCGCCAAGGACTGGTCCAATGTTGCCAAGAAGAACCAAGTCGATGTGAGTCAATCTGGGATTTTAACTTTTGCTTAATATTTTCGTGATAACGAATTGTTGATAAATGGGGATTGGAACATGGCCGCTGAATTGATGTCTGATGTGAGTTCATGTAAAAATTTAGCATGCTGCTAGTAATGGTAAGTTAGTAACCCCATAGGGAAATTGTCCTTTTAGTGGAGTTCTAGGATTGTGGTTTGATATGATGGTTATGGTGCATCAATTCATGTCAGAAAAGGATTTCTTTTCGCAAATTGTCTTTATCGGATGATCCGTAATGATCCTTGTAGATTTTCTTTCATTGAACGAACTGCAGTAAGAGCATATATCGATCTATTGTTTTGAAATGTCTAGTTACGAGCATGTGGTACTAGCTTTGTAGTTTTGATGACTTTATGTTGATTGAAGAAATCGAAGGATAAAAATTCTGAAGAGATGTAATTTTGGGAATTGGATTTTAAGCTCAAAGCCTCATAGTGTTTACTCATCCACGCAGCAATTTGCTGCAAGATGCGTTCGCTTTCAGATAAAAAACCCTTCAAGCTTCTGTCTTTCCCATCGGTCTATTAGTTATGTTAATTCAACCTTTTAACGTATGCCGATAACTCTCTAGAGAATGAAAAGGTTTCAGCATTATCCTCTCAGACTCGCACATCACTGATAGCTTAACGATTTGCTTATGTTGGGTCTTAATGGCACCTTTCTGGTGTACTTCTCGCTTCGATCAGAGTCTAATATCTGTTTAAACGAGATGAGAAGGGCAGTGACTGCCTGAGTATATAATTCGTTGGAAAGTTTGGTGTTTGTTGTTGATGTGTTTGGTATTATCTGTGAATGCCAGGCAATGGAATTAGAGCTGAAGAGGTTGCAGGAGACAATCAGTTCCATCCACGATGAGATGTTTTATCTTCGGGAAAGGTAAAGGCCAACTCTATCATCCATGAGCAGGCTGTCTTATTATCTTTATTATTATTATTATTATTATTATTATTTTTCGATTTTTTGAGGTTTTTAAACTCAAGCAATTCTGAAAATTCACGGCATTCTGCTACAGAGAAGAGGAGATGCAGGATCTTAATCGAGCTACTAATGCCAACATGGCGCGGCTGAGCTTCCTTTCGCTCGTCGTCTGCTTATCAGTGGCTGGGTTGCAGCTGTGGCACTTGAAGAGCTTCTTTGAGAAAAAGAAGCTCATCTAATGTTTTCTCTCATACAGGTTCATTCCGTTTCCTCTATATTCTTTGAGAACTACTCACACGACGATGTACTCTAACAATGCAGCGATGAGAATGTACATTTGGGTGGACGTAATCTCGCAGAGATTGCTCAATCTTAATTTTCTAGACAAGCATTTACTTTCAAGGGAGGTTTATTTGTCCCGATCCCGTCTTGAAAAGTTTGATAGGCTTGATTGGTATATTGTGATTCTCATAAATATCTATTTTATCCTTTCATTTTCTTCCACAACAAAGATGCAGCTAATTCCAAGAACATATTTGAATTAAGTTTTAATCGAATAGGCAATGACATAATCGTAGTTGGACTGACTGTTTCACGAACTTTCGAGTGACCAAATATTAATATTGTGCACGTAGGAACTTCTTAATGAAACACGCACAAATGGTATATATAATGAGTCTACTTCGTCCTTTACAAAAGATAAGACAACCAATCGTCTCAGAAGAGGAAGTACAAAGAGAAACGAGAGGAAAAACAATCGGCGGAGCGAGTAAAAGTATATTCCCATTCAATACAAACTTCTAGGTGGCCTGCAGCGACAGTTGAATAGCTAAGTTACAGTTGAACCATAAAAAAGAACTCGCAAGATTCAAGGGACTTAAACGTCTGGCTTCCATATCATCTCTGTCAAAGGCAAATGCATTCCCCGCAAGCTTCAAGTGCTGCCTTTTCACAAGCCTTTGATGGAGTATGCAGTGTGGGACTTACAGATCCAAAAACGTAATGGTTTTGTCCATACAGTCACTATCCAGTGAATATGTTCCAGTGATGATCCGAAGGCAGATTTTCTTTGACTTTCTCGAGCCTCTTGAGAATATCCAAGAATGGCGGTCTCTTGTTCATGTCAGCAGACCAACATTGCTCTGTCAATCTAAAAGTAGTATTCAAAAGTCAGACAATCGATTGCTCCCAAAATTCATAAGAATGCAACTCTTGGTAGACATTTTGAGCTCTTTACAACAAATCTTACGTCTATCTATCAATTTTCAGTATAATTTACTCACAAATCTCATTGCAATAAAAAGTGTCATCAACCAATCAAAGTGAAATCATTTTTTTTTTTTCGGGGGGGAAGTGTATCATTCTTAAAGCAAGCTTGTCCTTTAGGATTGAAATTTTCAATGGACTCACTCTCTCAATTCAGGAACGTATCCTTTTGCTCGGAATATAGGTCGATGACCTTCTGCCACGTACTTAGCAGCTTCATATGGCTCATAATTTGATAGGGGTGGATCCCCTTCGAGCATCTGCACATTTCCGAATCCCATAAGTAAAACATTTAAAAGACTCGGGGTTTCTTATTCAACCTGCGTAAAATGGATAATTACCTCATACAGTATCATTGCAAAGGAGAATACATCAACCTTTTTGTCATACTTCCGATGCTTAAAAACTTCTGGAGCCATATAGCGGTCTGTTGTTTCACCCCACAAAAAGTAAGGTAGTAGGACGAAATACTAAGGACAATATATTTGCAATTATTTATGCAATAATTAAACACTTACAGCTCCCTGTTTCGCCCGTCATTTTGTAGACATCATGAGAATTCTGAACCCTAATGAGTTTGCTCAGTCCAAAATCTCCTACTTTCAAGTGGTCAGCATTGGAGTTTACCAAAAGTACATTCCTAAAGCAACAAAATATTGTGAAAAATTGAGCATTGACATCGGCTACATACTTTCAAATGCCAGCAAAAGAAAAGGGAACAAAATAAACTGGAAAACGAAAAGTAACGACAGCTTTGTTATTGATGCAAGAGACATTCCAAGTGGAGCAAGCCACACAGTTGAGTCAGTCTGAGGATTAAATGTAATAACAAACTGAAAAAAGACCTGTGCTTACCTTGGTTTTAGGTCCCGGTGAATGATGACATTCGGCTCATTGTGTAGATAAGCCATGCCCCTGCCAAAATGAGTTTTGCAAATCTATCATAGCAAATATTAAACTCACGCAGCAGACAACTCACAACATAAATTATATGCAATGCCTTCAGTAAGAGAATGGTGGAACACTTCAACACCACCAACAATTTTTAGCAAATAATATTTGGAATTTATAACACGTCTTAAAGAGTATAATTACAGTATAGATTAGAGTTTAGGGGCGGTAATCACAACCCTCATCCCACTTTTCCTTCACTAAAGAAGGATCATATAAGCATAATGTTCATACTCTCTTTCTAGGGAAAAGGTTGGATAAGTCTTGCAATGGTAGAGCAATCCTAGCATCCCATCCTGGGGAAACTTTTAGTCAAACATCACTTTAGCTCAAGAACTCTCCTAACATTTAACCATTCGAAGTTTCTTATATGCTGTGCCCAGGATTGCCTCACACATCCACATTCCACTTTCATTTGGTTACAATTCGACCTTTCAAGCAATATTTCCACTTTTCACTATTTCCTGGAGTTGCATTTACCCAACACACAATAATTTACTACTCCTAGACATAATGCTCCAATTTGTAGTGACCTTAAGGCACTAGATTTGAACCTCATATAAATCATAGATATACCTGGCAATATCCAGTGCAAAGTTAACAGCGGTTGAAGGGCTGAGAGCACCTTTCTCCTTTAGATACTGATGAAGGTCACCCTGTAAAGTAATGTAAAATTAGAATTTGGAAGTAAATTGGCAGCTCATCATTTCCTCATAGTTATGAGTTTCTTATAAAGAATACAAAAGAAGTCAAAATCTAAAAGTGGCGTTAGTATATATACCCCTCGTAGATACTCAGTGATTAACATAAGAGGCTTCCTCTCAGTGACAGCTCCCAGAAATTGCACTATATTGGGGTGGCGGAGCTTCACAAGTAGATTTACCTCGTGCCTGAAGTCTTGACTGAGAAGGGGAAAAAAAATGTGATGAATTCCACTGCACCATGAACCATGCTAATTAATCTAATTTTACAATGCATCAACAGGACCTAATAAATCATATCACCCTGGAATGTCATGAAAATAATCTCCACAAAACTCTGCAGGGAAATGATTGGAGAATGCTCAATTCCAATTGTAGGCTAGAAAGATTCCACATACAATGACAAATGAAATAAATTAAGCATGACCACGACAGAAGCAAGAAAGCAAATCATCCCAACTCCAGGTACACACTCCATATTGCACTCCCGTGACACTTGAAATCAGAAAATTAACTACACAAAAAACATGATATAAAAATAACGCTTACATAACCAATCTATCATCTGAAAGAGAAGGAAGAATTCGTTTCACTGCTACTGGTGTACCTCGCCAACCTGCTTTAAGAATTTCTCCAAAAGAACCCTGCCAGTGTAGGAACTAGTAGTCAGCCCCGTTCAGAACTTAGATCAAGAAAAGTAACATGACAATATAATTTAGCACCTATCTTTCCGGAGTGAAATGTTAATTAATACACCATATGTGAAAGAACACAAACTATGTTAGCAGAACCCCATGGTATTATTACTCAAAAATGGGAATGTACATGTGGAAATTAAAAAAACCAATTGATCTCAGTCAAGTCATGATCTATATGAAAGAGGCTTGCTACAAATGAAATGAGAAATGTTAAATCCATTCATTATATATATGAAATGAATCAGCGCATAGTATAACATTTAAATAGATATTTCAATGAAACTTGTTACTTTACGTGAATCATAAGATACTACGTCCCCAATCCCATTGAACAATCAAATCCTAATTGCACAATCTAATAATGCACTAGTTTTCTAAGAGGGTGTCCTTTTTACAATATCTAGGCCCATGAACAGCTCACAAACCCATGGAACCATGTAAGTATAGCATTTAGGAAACCCATGAGGTTGGCTACACCACATTAAACAAGGGTGCAATGAGACAAAGTGGAAACATGCAGCCAAGTCTCTTTCACCTTTTGAACCAAACCAACCCAACTAGTTCCAATATCAAGAACGCTGCTCACAACACATGCATAATTGGGCATAAAAATATGCAGGAATATGCCACCTACTCTCACCAATATCAAACTTTACCTTTCCTATAACATTCGAATTTGAGAAATTCAACTCAGAAGGATCAATTTCCCAATCACACTTATTTGGCAATGGAGGTGGCACAGGCTTTGGTTCAAAATGGCTCCCGTTTTGCCCCTGCAGCATAAACTCATAATTATTGTCTGGAAATAGAGTTAAAAATCCTGAAAGAATCAATGAGGCAAAAAAAGCTCGTCCAGATCCATCATTAATCAGGCAATGCAGAAGAATAGAGAATAACTGCACATTGAAGCTTTGTGGTCTTTACTAGACAATCCAGTACTACTGCATGCACAAGTAGTGTACAAAAACGAAAATTCACCAAACATAGAGTACGTTTGGATTTAGAGATGAGTTGACTTGAGTTTTGATTTTAATTGGTTTGTAATGATTGTATTGCTGAATTAAGAGAAAAAGTGTGAAAAAGTAATGAATAGTTGAGAGAAAGTAATGATTAAGTAATGATTGTGTTGTTGAATTGTGAAAAAATAATGAATAGCTGAGATAATTTAATATTAAAAATTGAATTGAATGATTAAAAAAAATTTAAAAATTAAAAAAAGCAATGATTATGTTGTTAAATTGAAGATAAGTGGAGTTGAATTGAGTGGAGTTGAAAATTTTTTAAAAAACAAACACATCCATAACTATATTCTATAATCAAGAGCTGAACCAACTAAACAGCAATTTCACCAAGATGGATTATTTGGAAGGATAAAAGGTCAACTGGTTCATATAAACTGTACGAAAAGACAGTCTCAAGCGTTACTTACGATGCACTCTAAGGGCCATTAGTGCGTGAACAACAGAATGAAAACGATCGCAGATTGCAGAGCTAATGAAGGATGACATCAAAGGAGACAATAGACTTACGTAAGATAAGCCACCGTATGACTTTAACAGCTCGATCATGCTGTATTTCTTTGCTCCTTCTGCATCGGCTAGAGGCTGCCATGGCAGAGATTTCAGGCTTTAGATTCACGTTGAAGGACAGGTGCATTGCTTATTTCGTAAACCAATGTCAGCTTTCATGGACCCTCGTGACGTATCAATCATGACAATATGATATCACGCTCTCAGCGAGTTAGAAATGAATACAGATAGATATTACACTTCATCTCGACGTCACACTGTTGAAGTCGTCTCGTCAATCGCCTCGTTCTCGGCGTAACAATTGACGCCGAGAAAGTCAAAGCCAAAAGCCAAAGCCGAGCAACAGTGACGAATGACGATCAATCGATGCACAGCGTATGAATTGCATAAAGATGAATTTAATTACCGTGTTCTTCCAGCGATCCTGGGCGTTGACATCGGCGCCGTACTCGATCAAGCACTTGGCGACGTCGATCCAGCCGTGGAGGGAGGCGACGTGGAGGGGGGTCCGGTTGTCGTAGTCCCGGGCGTGGACGAGGGACTGATCCTCCTCAAGGAGCTTGCGGACGGCAGCGGCGTCGTTCTGGTGGGCGTGCCAGAGTATGAGGGAGGTGCGGCTGACCCGGGCCTTCTCCTTCTGCTTCTCCTTGTGCTGCTGGGCGGGGGGCGGTGGGGAGGAGGCGCCGGGGGTGTCGGAGGGGCTGCTTCCGCCGCTGGCCATGGTGGCGAGAGGAAGGGAGGGATCGAGGCGTTGAGCCTCCTGCTGATCGGGGGAGGAAGAGACGGGAGGGATCACAGGAAGGAGAAGAGAAGGTGACAGGTGTCGGTTGCTATATTTCTCTCTCTTTTATCTTTTCAGCTCAAACGGGGATCGGATTCTCTCTCTCCTCTCCCTACGGGGCTTTCTTTCCTTTAATAGAGGCGCCATTGATGGAAAAAGCAAAGCTCTGCGTCGGGACAATGGTGAGAAAAAAGGATAATAAGTAATTGAAATAAAAATAAATCAATAAGTTTAAAATAGATGGATTGACTTTTTTTTCCTTCCTTTCCTGGAAATGTAACATGCAACATGTATGTATATACGCCCTCCTTGATCGGGAAAATTCGTCTCTCTAGATCGTCAAATTAGCATTGATTACCAAGCTTTGACGAGAAAATTTTAAATGATCCTACTTCAAATAACGTAACGAGGAAGAACCAATAAGAATTCCTTAATGAAAAATAATTATGATAATTATTGGAGTGATTAGTACCAAGTTCCTAGTTTCATACAATTTAATTGGTGCTTCCTCATACCACGTGACGTGGTAGGATCACCCAATAACTTCTCAGCTTTCACGTATTGATCTCACAATCCCAAAAAAAGCAACTATACAGGAGACGATCTCCCCTGAATTATATTGTTTTGAAACGCGTAATTTGACCATTTTCGAGTCTCTTATCTATCGCAACATGAAAGACTAATCTAGATCCTTGCGCTCGTATTAAGGTTAAGTTTGGACATTGATTACATCTTTCTAGTGAGGTAATTTTAGGTTTGTTAGTAGATTTATGATTGATGTCACTGTCGCCTACCGTAATCGCGTCACTTCGGCCAATTCGGTTTTATAGTAAGGTTTACATAGACGGAAAATCTGCATGGATCTGCCTGCCATGTGCAATACCAACGGTTACTTCTTCTTTCTATTTTAGTGTACATGCTGATGAGTTGACCTCAATATTCAAAAATTAGTTAAACTTCCGGAATAGTCGTCCCATGGGTTTCTGACTTTTTATGCGATTTTGAGTGGTTCCATGCCACAAAAATCTTTTGACTTGCTATATACAGCATCGGCACTTCTCTGATTGGTCATTTTTTCCATTTTCTTCAATCAATAAGCTACCTGATTCCTTGGACCATCTCGAAACAATGTAGTCAGAAATGAGTGAGCAAGGAGTCGGATCGACCGGTCAGGCGGAAAATCCCACATGAGACTTTGAAGGGTGGAATAACAACTCCCTGGATGGACAAAGAGGCATGAACTGCATTCCCGACCTTCATGCCGCTCACATATGCAGCAGCAGTAGTTGGCTGAACATCTCTCCCTAATACCCATGTCGGACAAGGCGTCCCATGACAGAATCAAAATTATGTTCTTACCTTTCTTGACCTCCTCGAGGATATGTAGTTGCACGTCCACCATGTCATATATTCACGCCATGGACTAAAGTTAGCTATTCATTTACTGCACCAGTTAAAAAAAAATTGAAGAGAACAGGAGGACGGACTGTGCGTGGATATATACCTATATAATGATTATAACTGTGGGTCGGCATGTGTATACTATACAACATATACAAATTCATGTTACCGTATAAGTTATCAATATTCCTCAACTCCCTTAAAGAGCTTCAATCTTCAAGCGACCGCTTCTTGGCTCTGAGGTTAAGCTCGAGGCTTTGAGGTAGAGGCGGTGTCCTACCCCTACGAAACAGAACCGCAAGAGCCCTCATCTTACTGCAAAGATCGAAGACCTGTAGAGCCAAATACTAGAGAGGTTAGCCACAGAATCTTCGGCAGTTATATTGAACTTTTGGAATTGCAAATCATCTTACTGATGAGGCTTCAATCTCTGCGACACCTTCACAGCCCTGACCTCCTCCTTGCAGCAAGTCACAATATTTAGCGGCTTCGTTCTCATCTTCAAAAACCTTCCCCCCCAAAAAGTCAAAATATGAAAAGAAAATATAAGAACCAAAGGACTACATAATTCACGACCCTGGAATTATTACAAGATGTCAAAGCATAAATTCTGCTGGCTGAATTAATGAATGGCACTGAAAAAGTTGTGGACAAGCTAAGTCATTGTCGATCTCCAACATTCATAGACTGTTATAAGGGCAAAGTTAACTTTCACATTGAGATGACAAATAATGATGCAAATTTGCAGGGAATATTTACACTCTCGAACACTTTAGAAGAATGACGTTTCCTTAGAAAATATAACTTATACAAGTCACGTCTTGATTCAACATTTTTCACTGATATGGAGGAAAAAGAGTTGTTCAAAGTTCTGTCAGTATCACAACGTCATATTTCTAGAAAAGAAAGAGTGAAGGATCAATTTCAAATTCATAATCATTAAGTTCCTCACAAAAGTAGGACAGATAGTGTCCTGTAAAGATCATTTCCGCTTCAAATCAAGAAATAAATATATAGGAATAATATGAAAATTTAGTAGAAAAGTCTCAATATTCCAGCATTTACAACCAAGCTGGAATCAAATCGTAGCTTTCGGCGCAACAATGTAAAAAAATTCCAGTAAATGGTGCAGATTCCAAGCCAGCTTTCACTTATGAAAGTGCATAGAGCATAATCTTCGGAGACTTATCGATGAACAGTAAACATAATCTATTTCAAAAGCTATCAAATGATAATAGTTACTTAAGGATGCCTTGTGTCAGCAGTGAGCTGCCCAAATGAGAGAGAGAGAATATGAGAGAGAGTATGAAAATCTTCCAGCATCGCACTCTGACTCGAAGTCTAAGCATTGCTGAAGAGGAAAAAGCAAAACTAAACAAATGATACAGAATTGTAAGTGACAAAGAGAAACTTACAAGAACCCCCTCCCTGATATCCTCAACAAGCATCTGGAATTTGGTCCCACTTCTCGACTGTTTATTCTGGTTTCCAGTACCAGAACTCCATTTCCTGGCTTTGGAGAACAGCATCCCAAGCTCTCTCTCCACTTCACTGCAGAAAGCTAGTAAATGAGGAAAAGCAATAACCAAAAAAAAAAAAAAATACTTGTACAATAGAGTACAACAATACAATATTAAACCTCCGATTTCTTCGAGTTTTCATCGTGCACAGTTGGTTCTGCCCATGAGTCAACACGTATACTGGTTTCGAAGAATCTCGCCATGGATTGGCCTCCAATACTGGACCGAAACAGAGAAAAAGCAGAAAAAAGGTGAAAAACTTATGACAACGTAAGACAAGACAAGCTCGAACAACATTACGTGCGCACAACTGCACATATCCATGGATACAACATATGCAACCGAACATTGCCTTCGAAAGTAGCACTTCGAAGGTAAAACTATTGCCCCCTGGAATATTAGGTAGCACCTGCAATGGCCCGAACAGAGAAATCATTCTGCAAAGCATGGCTTCGTGCCTCAGCCAAATGAGAAATGCGAGCAACCACATACACTGACGAATCACTATCTAAATCAGAGGGAAATTGCAACTGCAGGCACAATCATCTTCTACAAAATCGAAGTCCCAAATGAACAGCCGAACAGCGGATGACAGTCACACGCCATCCAATACTCAAGTATATGAAGCATTATATACAGCTAGCAAGGGGACAAATTAGAAGTGTCCGAAGGAGCTAACAGAATGGAATGCAAGTGTGAGAAGAAGCACATACCGTCGTAGCTGCTGCTGTCAAAGGACTGCTCGAGGTGCCTCCGCATGTCATAAGCACGGGAGGAAACTCTCTTCACGAACTCGTCGGAGGTCCCTGGGATGCTCCCGTCCAGGTGCAGCGCCCTCTCCACCTCCTCTTCCTCCTCCTCCTCCCTCCCGTCGTCTTCCTCGCCTCCGACACTTCTGCGGCTAGATTTACAGCAGACTTCCGGCAGCCTCTTCCTAGGAGAATCCGGAGCGAGCGGCACGCTGAAGAGAGAAGAGGCCAGCCGAGGGATGAAGCTGCTGTGCATGGCCGAAGTAGAGAGGGACACTCGAGGGCGAGGAAGATGGAGAGGAGGATTGCTCGGAGGAAGGACGATGGAGGAGGAGGAGGAGACTGGGGATAGAGACTCCATGGCCGGTGGGAGATCAGTAAGTGCGTGGATATCTCGGGCTCCTTCTGCACGCTGGGATTTGGCCGACGAGCTTATTGCCTCTTGTAGGGGAAGAATACAGGCGGAGGAGTTCTCTGCGTGAAAGGCTCGTCGTCGGGAAGGAGGAGGAGGAGGAGGAGAAGGAGTTGGCTTGGATCTGTCCGGCGGATTTTTTCCTCTGACAACCTCGGTGTGGGCCCGAGTTGTGAATCAATCCGACGGCTCAAAACAGGGCGCCTCGTCAATGGTTGGTCAGATCGGAGATCTCCGGCGGCCCACGTTTTTTTTTTTTTTTTCCAATTACAATAGGAACACGATGACCTAATATAAGGATATAAAAAAATGAAAATGAAATCTAAATAAAAGAACACAGGTAATTCCATAGATGAGAATCGAATTTGAAATTTCGAAATTGAAACTTCTAAATTACTAGATGAGAATATAGTCACTGCACTACATCCATTTCTCACGGCCCACGTTTGGTTGCATGTTAATATTTGCAATGCATATAAATTTATTTTTCATTAAAAAATGAATTTAAAAATACTACAAAAGGCCCAATTCGCGGCCCTTAAGGCCCGTTTCTCCTACACGGGTTTCTCAGCCCAATGGTCTCCACACGCAAATACGAAGTTCGAAACCGATCAATTAGAGATTGATTCAAATAGTAAGAGAGTTCGATGATCTTATCAGGAAGGTCGGGGGAGTTTATGAGATGTGATTCCCAGTAGCGCAACGGGTGGCACATATGCCTTTCTTGTACAGGATCAAGATGGATACAGTTAGAAAGGATCGAGAGAGTCGAGTGGTACCTCAGATCGCTTCCTTTTTCTTTTCTTTTTTTTTCATTTTACAATGAGGTTTATGAAACTAATACAATAAAACAAAAATTCTAATAGTTAATAAAGCACACAGGTAATCTCATTATGATGATCGAACCTATAACCTCTTAATTGGTTGACAGGCGATGACCTACGTCATTGCGTTACACCTCATCTCCCTTTTCAGTTATTATTAAGCCCAAAATGCAAAACTTAATTCGTGAATCGCAAATTTTGCGTGCTCTTTTCTGATAGTTCTTTGCCAAGAAGATAAAAGGCCGAAGGAGTCCCGAATAGTAATTTAGGAAACGACAGACAGCCAACAGAGAGATCGGCACGCACATACGAAAAGCACTCGCGTTATTTGTAATACAAAGATAATTGGGCATTGCATCAGTATTCAGTCCGCAGGTTCACTGCGAGTGGAGCCACATATATGAAGTCTTATGACACACAAGTCTTTCAAGTAATCTTTATGTACAATACAATATCGGAAAAGCATGGACTAGAATTCTCCAAGTATTCCACTTACAAGGTATGGTTAATGAGAGAGCTTGAAGTAGAGAATGAGGACAATAGCGAGAATGAGAGCTCCAATTATCAACCCGATGATCCACTTGTTCCTCGTCATCCTCCTTGACATGGCAGTCAATACCCTTTTACTCTTATCTATCGCATCGTCCACCCAATGCAGCTGTCAGAACATTAGAGGAACAGACATGACGAAACTCATGAGTCGAAAATAGAACTAATGCCTAAACTGGTCCGAATAATAAAGCACATGTTTTTGCACAGATTATTGAAAAAGACTTACCTTTTCATGGGCATGAAGGAGAGTCTGGCGCTGCTGATGAAGATCCTGGAGGATTGACGCCCCGATTTCCTCCGTCTCGAGTATGGTTCTTCTGCTCTCTTTAATTCTGTCACTGGAATCATTCAATCTCTCGGTTGAAAAAGCAAGCCTTTCTCTTTGATTTGCAGAAGCCTGCAGTACATAAACATATCGGAGGGTAATAGAACCAACGTAAAAAAGACATCACAGGGCTACCTATACCAGGAAAGTCTGCACCCAAACAAAGGGATAGTGATTAAGGCTACGTATTGTATTCAGCCAACCTGATGTTGCCACTGCATTCTAATGTTTAGGTTTATATCAGATGCCCCAACAGAGGCGGTACGAGGTGTTAAGTTTTAGAGGAGTGAATCAACTAACAGTTCAACTCATGTAACACAATGAACTACTACATCAAACCTCCAACCTCTCAAGAGTGGAACCAATCTCAATAGGACCACCATTTAACAACTGAAGAGTAGGTGCATTAATCAAGCCAGGTTTGAAATGAAAAGATAAAATTGATAAGAACTTCAGTTTTCAGGAGACACAGCCATGAGGTTATTGGAGAATCATAGAACTTAAACTATCAGAAGCTCACGACATACCATATGAGGATCTACCATTCCCGACTCCAACAGCTCTTCGCGTGAAGCCAGGTTAGCATCAGGTGAAGAAACCCTTTTGAATTCCTTCTTCAAATTATTCAGATCGGATTTGTATTCTCTAAGCTTAGCAAGAAGCATTGCTTTGACGCTTGGCTGCAAACTTCTAGCCTCAAGATCCATTTTTCGTATCTGGGAGACATAAGGTGACCTATATTAGTTCAATAAAGAATTGCATTACAGCATGGAGCAAGAGCACCTCGAACTAAAACCAAAATCATATAAAGTATTACCAAAACATCAGCTTCATCAAGTGCTGCTTTGATCTCAGAGATCTGTTCAGTCTTTTTGTCTGCAATTCATATTGGCAACGCAGAGCATATTCACATCAGGTAGGGTCCAAGAAGTTCCAACTACTTTGAAAAACAAGAAAGTAGAAAGCCTAAACCCATTGTGCAACAGCTAATGCTTCAAAGCGTTGCAGCCTCATGAACCGGAGATAATCTATGTTTCATTGAAAAGGCGAGGAAATGGATGCTCCTCGAACGTGCCTCAATTTCTATCAAAACGGTCATAAAACTGAATGCCTTTACTAAAATCAACCACGTAAAATGCTGTAAAAGCCAGATAAGTTATTAATCTGAAGGTAAGTCTTGGAAGCTACTCTCGAAGAGTTCATATTTCATCGTAAGCTTACTCAAAAAGTTGATCATCTCAGTTTTTCTTCATCACAAAGTGCAAATTATCGACTCACACTCTGCCATAATGCAGCAGGCGATACTTCCCAACTCGTGTTCAAGGTGGTGACAGAGCAAACATCGAAAGTCTCCATAGTCCAGCGAACATCAGTGCAGTGACTTTAGAGATTATTATAGGAAATTCCTCGTGCAATCACGATTCCAGTTAAGACCACATCGTACAGAAATCAGACATTGTTTGTTTGACTTCCATCTACTATAACATGATCCAATCAAGCATATGTGAGCTATCAAACTAGAATTCGTCGATCATCCCAAGCTCGCATATAACCAATTTCTTCGAGCAAAGAAGCTGTAAGGACGAATAAGCAGCAGGAAACTGGAAAAGAGAAGGTGGATGAAAGGAGAGGGGGGGGGGGGGATCGAAAAACCTCCGTCAGCAAGGAGAGAAGCAGAGTTGCATTTTCTGGTGAGATTGGCGGAGAGCTCGCAGTAACGGCGCTCGTACCCATCGAACACCTCACTCATCTTTCTCCCGCTGGATCAATTCGCCCTCGATCAGAATTCTCGGACTCGATCTCGGAACCCTAGTAATTCACAGCCAGCCAAGCAGTTGGTGTCCTTGTTGGTTGAGGTGGAAGGGAGAGAGAGAGAGAGAGAGAGAGAGAGGTCTCCTGCAACTGCAAGGAATCTGCGATGGCGAAGAGAGACGACTGCTGGTGACTTGAAACCGGTTGAACCGGTAATTGGATTGAGAGTTTTCACTTTTCAGGCCTGTTTGGATTTTGTGGAGGATCTATGTTGGGGTGGCTAATCGATCTGGCTCAGTGGCCGGTACCCGGTTTCCGAATCTTTCAGTAATTATTGGTGTGTTTGGTTTTGGAGTTAAGTAAAGTTGAGTTTTGATTTTAATTGGGTTGTAATGATTGTATTGTTGAATTATGAGAAAAAAGTGTAAAAAAGTAATGAATAGTTGAGAGAATTTGGTATTAAAAATTGAATTGAATGGTTAAAAAAATTGAAGAAGAATGAAAAAGTAATAATTATATTGTTGATTTTTATTGTGTAGTGAGTAGAGTTAAAATTTTAAAAATCGACCGTAAAACTAAACAAGTCAATTATTTACTCTGACTAAATACTAGTAATTTTCAGTTTAATATCAACAAGGAGTCGGAATCTTGAAAAGAACAATCGGTTTTTTTTCTTTTTTTTCTTTTTTTCGGTCACGAAGAAAAGAAAAATTGGTTGTAGCTGTTCTATTTTCAATGGAGAAGACACATTTGGTCTAACATTTATTTTTTCAAATTGCCCATATTGCATATAATTCCATTAATAATAGCCATAAAATTGAGGTTAAAATGACAAATTTCATGAGCATAACTACCCACTAACTCCTAACCCACTCTCTCGTCCCCCATTTTTTCTCTAAACTCTCCCCTTCCGCTTAAAACGTCTCCTCGCATCTAAACTAATGGAAGCCTTTTTTGTTCCTTTTTTTTTTTTTCCTTCTTCCATACTTTTCTTGACTACTGTAAATATATAACGAAAAAAATGCTGAAAAAATATAATAATTTGATACTTATTTAATTTTAAGTTTTCATATACGATTTCTACGCATATATAACGAAAAAAATGCTGAAAAAATATAATAGTTTGATACTTATTTAATTTTAAGTTTTCATATACGATTTCTACGCATAACGTGAGTTGCCCCTAGTAGGAAATGAAATGCTTACCATCACAGAGAGGGACGGGTTTTTTGGGTGCGGTTGGGGACCACCAAATCCGCTGGAGCCGAGGAGGGGGTGGCGGGGGCCACCCCGAACTATCCTGGTCGGGTCTATGGCCTTGGCAGCAATAATGAAGCTAACAACAGTTCGATCCACGCCGTGAAATGCAGTAACAAAAATAGATGTGAATCATAATGGAAACGAACGAAATTGAACTAAAAAATTCTCAATCACGCTGAAGATATCATAGCCCCTGCTCGGTTTCAAGAATCGATTCGACATTGTAGAATGGATCCCCGTTCCAGCAGAGTCAATAAAAGGGTTATAGAGAGACATAAGCTTTACACATATTTCAGGACTGAAAATGAAAGCCCTTTCCTTCCCACTAGATTCTCGATACAATAGAAATAGATGGGCGATTGAACCACCCCTTCGCAGAACTATGTTACTCACAAAACTAACGGCACTACTTCATGTGGAGCTACTGTATGGCAAAAGTTTATGGAGAAAATCAGTGAGAAAAACCGAACCGAACAGGCTTCTCTTCAAAAATGACTGCTAGGCAGATATCCAAGAATCAGAACGAATAATCTCAGGTTTCTTTTTAAGGACCTGCTCCCAATATAGCACCTCCACCTTCCAACCAACGAGACAGATCGCGAAAGTACCTTCTAACCCGCTGTGCCTGCAACTTTAGCAACTACTGCTTCGCTCGGAATGGAAGTGCCGGTCTTCTCATCTGCCTGCTTCAACTGCTCTTGCTCCTGATCAGGGAACACCTCGGACTGCAGAGATGGGGCGATGTTGTTCACGTGGAGCCACGTCAGCTCCCAGAGACTGTCTCCCCCGAGGGCACTTCTCTGCATGAGGACTCCCTTCGTCTTCATCACAAGCAGGGTGTTCTTTAGTAGCTCTGGCACGAGCTCCTGAAGTTTCTCACTCTTCTTCCCTCGAACCTTCACCTTCGTGTACTTCTCCATTCGGCTCAGAACCCCCAACCAGAGCTTGCAGAAGTTCGTGAGCTGCGAGAGTTCATGAAGCAGTTGCAGGAACACTTTAGAGAGAAGCTTCATTGCAAGGATGAGTGTGCTCTCCATGTTTCTGTAGTCCTTCTGCGACTGCCCCTGGGAGATCTCGAGCAAGTCATCGAGCATTGTGAAGATGACCGGATCGAAGCACTGCAAACATAGACTGTGGGACTGCTGGATCTCATCTACTCCTGTCAAGCACCTCTGCAATGATAAGAGAGCATGATTTCGAACTTCTTCTCTCTGGTCCAAGCAGACTTTTCTCAGTCCCTGCACGAGCTTTAGCCACATTTCCCCAATATCCAGAGACATCTTTGCCACATCTTCCTCTGCCATTGCTTCCTTGGCTTCGCGGGCCCAGCGAGCCAAGCAGTCAACTGAACCTGCCATGAGATCAAGGGACTGCACTGATCGTTCCGCCTGGCCTACACGAGACTCAGCAAACTGCCTTGATGCTTCCGCACACAGGACATAGTTTGCAGGCAGCAAGTGGGCCCCATCAGACATGATGAATAGTAGTGCATCAAACCCTGCTTCTGAAGCTTCAGGGTGGCGAGCAGTGATAGAAAGAAGGGAAGTGATTGTTCTCCACCCCATCTGTGACCTGATATGGGCTGCATTGGCCTTCACAAGGCGGCTCACTTCCTGAGTGATCTGCTCGCAGTAGGCATCAGCCACACGAGCATCAAGCTTCAAGACCAGCTGCATAGATCTCAAGAGTTCATCGGCAAGGTTCTCCTTATATGGAAGCAGCCTTTGACAGATTCTTAGGAGTCCAAACACTGCCTTCTCTACCAATGCACAGGGCATGACCGTGGACTGAACGATATTAGCAATGTGCTCATAAACTCCCTGCCAAAGGAGCACGATTCTGTCCCTATTGTTAAGGGTGATTGCAATTAACAACTCAAGGCAGAAGACTGCAGTGTCTTCGTCCTCAGGTGAGCTGCTTCCTTTCTGGGGTCTCCCTCCAGCCCAAATAAGTGCTCGTGCCAGCTGTAACAGAGACTCGGCCTGCAGGAACTTACTCTCCGTGAAGATGCTGTCAATGTGGCACTTTTGGATCGTCTGTAGGGTCCGCTGGTGAGCAGCAAGCTGCTGTTCAGTGGGCTGTGATCTCGGCTCCTCTGTGTCAAGAGATAAGAGCTGACTGAACCGGCCCATCAACCCCGAGGACCTCCTAGGTGTTCCCATGGAGGGCATATGAGCAGCAGATGAAGGATTTGCAATGGGCTTCCCATGGCCTGGGTCAGCAGGTGAAAGCTCAGATTCATCAGCTGCATCACTTGCCACACGAGCTGGAAGAAGACCGAGCTTGTGCAATCTCAATATGCAATCCAGAATGTTCCTCCAACCCGTCCGTATGTAATCACCATATCTATTTGCAATGGTGAAAACCGTTACAGTAGCCATTCTTGCCTTTGAGTCATCGCCAAATGCTAGTACTGGTTCCTCAACAGATGATGGGTTCAAGAGAGTAGTGAACTTGCAGAGAGAAACGACCAGATCATCGAGCACATCTTCAAGGTGATGGCACGCCGAGATCTTTGCAACAGCTAAGAACCCGTCGATACATGTCTGATAAACATCTTCATGTTCTGCGTGATCGAAGACCACAGAGATCGCAGCAATGGTAGGACCAGACATTATAGCAAACATGTCGTGGTCGAGGTAGGCCCTCGAATCAGATACGATGAATGGAGCAGTTTTCTTCGATTTGTGCATCAGATCAATCCATCGGCTGGGTGTCATCTCAGGAAAACCAGCACCTTGCTCTGGGGTCGTGCGGATTTCATTCTTACAGATGGAGTGGTATAGCTCTGAGAGGAACTCACGAGGCAAGTCATTGCCTCCATTGATATGTCTATTGTTTCGGATGAAATCCTCTTCGGTCATCTTCTTTTTTACCTGAACATTGTGCTGATCTGTGTTCAGCATTATAAGTGAGTAGGATAACAGCAAAGCAGCGTCTTTGTTGGCCAATATCTGCGGTGACTGCTCGTAGTATCTCTCTGAGAAAGCCTCTAGCACTCTTTGTATTTTCTGCGACTCCCCAGGCAGCCGAAAAGTTTCCAGAAATAGGCGAAGTGCAGTATCCAGATTCATGTCTTGAAAATCAAAGGTCCCAGCAAATTCATGAAGAACCTGAACACAAAATTCATCATGATTTCCCAGGAAATCCCCCACAAGATTCTTGTCCAACCCTGCTGTATACCTAAAAAAGCAGGCAACACTTTGAGGGTCAAGTTTGTCGGGCAAAAGGTGTGTTCCTTGAAGAAATTCCAGCCCTTTCTTGGGATCGCGATTGAAGTGATCAGCTCCAATCATCAACCTCCTTTTAATATACTTCCTCCGACGGACAAAGGGTACCCAATGATTAGGGTCACCGTAATTATCGCACTTGACCATCCAAAAAGGGGTGTACTCATCAAGTTTAACGGGAGCTTGCTCTGAACTTCCAGATCCATTGCCTATCCTTTCAGCCATTCCCTGAATAACAGCAATTAAACCATCCAAAGCAAGAATGTGCATTGAAGACAGAGGACAGTTCACCGGAAAAGCACTTTTTGATAACAAATTAGCAAGATCCTCAAAGACATTGCTGCAAGTTATGTCGCAGTCCAGGTTGGCATACATTTCCACCATAAATGTTTTCTGCCTGCAAAAGTCAACAAGGGCCTCCATTGCAACCTCCTGTTGCTGGTAAGAAGCCCCGTATTTGCTCTGTGCAAGTCTTAAAATCACACAGGAGAAAAAAGCCTCAAGTTGCAGTTTGAGTTCAGTTCGTAGATGCTGATACAGGTTTAGAACAATGCTGCAGACCATCGAAAGAATAAGAGGACTCGCTGACAAGCCAAACTGCATTAGGTTTCGAAACAATTCGTCCTGTATCAAACCCAATAACCTGGGGTGACTGCGTATTGATGGCCCACCCAATTCAATTGCTGAATTGATCAAACCCAAGGCAAAAAGAGGCACATCTTCATCAAATGCTATGGTATTTGATCGAGGACCCACTCCAATATGCTCAAGAGCATTCAATAAGGTACAGAAAAAGTGAAATATCTCCACCATGCAGGGAACTCCATAGGGTTCGTTCATAAGATGCAGATCAAGTGGAACTGCATCCTTACCGGCTCCAATTGCACTATCATCCATCATTCCTGCCATTGGAACCCCAGATGCATTAGAGGCAAAACTTCCTGAGGAAAGTTGACCGTCATATTCTGAACCGCTGTTGCCATTCTCTAATTGTCTACTATTAAATGCATATTCATTGTCTGGTCCAGTAACCTGCAGAGGAAATCAAAGCTATTAGGATAGCTACAAAGATACTTCTAAGATGTTTTCACAACCTACTCTTTTTGATCCCATTGAAATTATACACCTCAATAATTTGAATGAGAAAATATGCCAACTTACAAAAGAAAAGGGTAATTGTAGCCATACCTCTTGCTTAACCTTATTTCCACCATTAACCAATGCACGCTCTGTGTTGTCAACCTCTGGGAGGTGTGAAAAGATGCACCTTACCAATTCATGCATTGTGTGACGAGCTATCCTCTGTAGCAACTCTCCTTTGCTACCTGCTTGATGGACGATGCGGAAGCAAGTGTTCACTATATTGCAAACATGCTGGTTGCTCAACATAACCGATGCTTTACTTTTCATACAAGCCAGAAGAACCTGGAGTATTTTCATCAATACCACTTCCTCTGATGCAGGATCTGTTACCTCAAATCGACAGCTATTTACAGCATCAACCACAGAGTGCATTGCTTCTTCAACATTGGCATTGTTCTGATCGATCACGTCAAGGGTCAAAATCCTGTAAACAGAGGACAGGGCAACACCGGTGATTGGCGCACCCGTTTCATCTGATCGAATGACATCCAAAAATGGCTGGAGATACAAAGTGGGGTTAACAGTCTCCCACTGGTTCTGCCATGAAAAGATCTGCTTCCTCAGCGCCTTCAGAGACTGAATTAGTGAGTGCTCTAGCTGATCATCACCTGACATGTAACGACCACCCCACCTAACATTTCTTCTCATGACTGCTAAAACAGCAGCAACTTCCGAATTGATCATGCATGCTAACGTAGCTTTTTCAGAGCAGGATTCATAGTCCTCGGGTTCTTCCTCAATTGCTTTAATTCCAGGAGGCATCTTCAGACGCCCCATGCTGAATGAGTTTGTGCAAGAACCAAGTCACAGGGTGATGGCAGGGAAGCCTCGGCAACTAGAGAGAAACTTCACCTTCACAATCACAAAAGGGTAATTAATAAAGATGGGCCCTAGTCCAATACACGGACATGATCAAACTAAGAATACAATATGAGAAGCAAAAAATGGTACTTCAGAAAACATATCCAATCCGGCATCCTAAAAAGTTCACTAGCACCCTATGCTCAGTCTCCCCACCAACACCCAAACTTCCAATTTAACCAAGATCAGTCAATTCACTGAAATGTCATTAACAGTAAGCTGCAAAAACCAGCCCCACGGAAGCAAGTGCAGCACAAGCATCAGCAACAATCTCTATAAAGCCTTTCCTATCACGAATCAAGATATTCCACAGAATCCATCACTAAATGCAGCCACTTCTTAAAAATGATCACCAAGTAACTAAACCAGCAGCACAATTGAAATTATATCCTGAAAATTGCTAGGAACTCCGGATATACAAAGCAGTACACCCTGCAAGATAATTAGACGGGGACTCATCTCGAAGCAGCAGGTACTGTCGCCCATCTGACTACTTGAGCCCAAAGGGAATGAGAGAAAGTAGGGACAACTGGACCGAGTCGGACTAGGGGAGAATTGCAAATCAATCCACTTAATGATTATGCCAGAAATCAAAACGTCACGAAACCCTAATGAGAATATTCACCTCCTTCACTTCAGTAGGCAGTAACACCAGCAGCTCAGCAGGGGCGGAAATGGCGGCGTTACAGATCAGAGATCGCCGAGTAAGAACACAGCGAATAATAAAATCGACTGAACCCTGAAAATGTAAAAGCTGAGCGGAATCAGCGACGCAGACCAACGACAAAAAGTGCACGTAGACCGTTCTATCCAAACGAGAAATGGCAGGAAACAATCTGATCAAACGAAATTGGCCACCGGCGACGTTAAAGTCCCGATCCGGGGCCTCAGCTTTCGGATCATCACGTCGGATCGCCACGTTCAGAGATCCAACCCCAATTGAACAGAAGCAGCACAGAGAAGCAAGAGAGAAGAGGGGGGAGGGAAGGAAAGCGTACTCACGGGGTAACGACGAACCTCCGGGAGGTCAGAACCAGAGGCGGGTGGCTGGCGCTCCGTCCGGTCAGTGAGATTCCGGTCGAGTTTCAACTCCCCAGACGAGAATCTGGGAAGAAACCCACATTCCAAATATCATTTCATGGCAATGCGACTGAGAATCCTCAGATTGTCCGCGACGACGACGGCGGAGGAGATGACTCCAAGACTGTATTTTTAGTTATTTCCCCTTGATTTCTTCCAGCTTTCTTTTCGCTTTTCCCCTTTTGTTTTTCTTCCTTTTTCTCTTTACTAATAATTCCAAAGATATAAGGCAACCATAAACGAAAATAATTGATTGAGAACTTAACCAGAAAAAGACTGATTGGCATATGACATGAGATGTGATGCAGTTGATAAACTCGTACCCGTGCTCTTTTTTCTAAAGTAAACAAGTTGAAGTCCCAGTCGAAACCAAGGAGATAGGGCTAAGCCGAGCATGAGTAATATTATTCTTAACCAATACACTAATACCATCTTGTAATCTCATCTCAACTTTTATTAATACGAGTACAAAGTCTTATTGAGATCTAAAATATAACACCTTATAATTTCGCCGAAAAATAAATGAATAATACGGACCTTTGCTTTTCTTCTTTTGGGAGCTTAATTAAGTGGGGCTAAAATGGGCTAGAAGCCCATTGTAATTCATTTTGGACCAACCAGCTTTTTAAAAAAAAAAAAAATTAGTGACGAATTTCACCAACTATGAGAGAAGGTACAAGTTATCCTAGAAAACCTTCAAAACCCATATACATCAGAAAATAAATTTTCTGGCAGCTAGCAAAAACTTAGCCTAGACTTAATTGGATTTTTTTGCTTGAGTTTTTGAATAAGGTCAGTCTATCTGCCTCATGAAACGTTAAGACCTCATTTTAACGTCCACGTGCCCCGACAATGGACCATGATTTCATCAAGATAGCCTGCATTGTTATCAAATCGCAGGTGACCTTAGATCGAGGTTACCACCCTTCGCAACCTAATTCGAACCCCTAAACCTCTATCTCGGAAATCCAAATTGCCATAAATCTTGGCATACTCCGAGTTAAAAGCTCCTTAACCTTGAATCTCTATCATCATCCCTCGGCTCGAGGGCTAGGGACCTCCATGTGGTCGAGGGGTCAATAAATACACGAAATTTAGAAGCCAAGCGCATCAAAACTCATAAAACGACAACTCTTTTAAAATGAACGAAAATGTAAGTTCTATGACAGTTTAACCCGGACGAAGACTGACCTACTCTGGTCCAATAATTAGTATTCAGCCAAGTCAAAAGCCAACAAAAGAAGAGCAAACTGTGTGTGATTATCGCAACTTCAACAGAAACACATCAACAAACTGCGAAATGTGCACTTAATACTAGCCCGAGAACAAACAAGGCCTGATGCTCTGGTGACCAGCCTGCTCCTCCACTTAAGGACCTCATACCATTATCTTGGCAGATCGCACATAGAGGCTGTCCACCACCTTACCAATATTAGAGATCGTTTCCAGTGTCGCCGGGTAGAGAGTGTCGGTCTTGGGATCATCGAAGATGATGAGGCACCCAGCTCCCTGATCAAGAGTCCCCGCAAACTTCTTGTCGAGAATCATCTGGGAGAGCTTCTTCTCGACGTGATCTACCGGGAGCTCAATCAGCTCTGCAATATGAGAGATCTCAACCCGAGAGAAAGGCTCAATCAACCTGCAAAGGTTCTGCTCCAGTAAAGTATCATAAAGGGCAGAGAGGTGCCTATGGACAATAGGGTCATCCTCCAGTTGGGCTTTGAAATCCCGAAGAGCGGTCTCAAAGAGCTTCAGGGAGCGTTTCGCGTGAGCATCGGCTACAGCTTTCATTGCATCAAGATCAGGCCCTACATATTGTAACCCAGCCTTGGATGATATCACACTTGCCACGTCATCGGCCTGATTCACCATAATCTTGCACAGCAGCATGTACTTGAGGCTGAACACTGCCCTCGGATCTTCGAGGGCATTGAAAGCCTCAAATGCCTCAAAGAAGTAACTGTAAGCTGTCTTGTAATCCTTCTCCTCAGCATGGAGGATCCCACTCTGCAAATCTATGGTGCCCTGCTGAGCAGGAGGCACATAAATCGCATTGGCAGCAGTTCTTGCTGCTGTGAGAGCAGCCTTAGCTTTGGGGAGATTCCTCAGAGAGAAATGAAGCTTACTCTCCAGCAAGTTTATGTCCACAAGGAGAAGCTTATCGTCCAGCCTTCTCACTTCCTTGATCAGGCCTGAAAGAAGATTCAATGCTTCTGCATACTCCTTGCTCTCCATCAGAAGAGCGGCAAGCCTTGCTTCCACCCTCTGCCGGAGAAAAGTCCGCTTCTCGGCTCGGGTCCATTGAACCATCTCCTTGCATAGAGAAATCTGTAGATCGGATGTCCCTGGTATCTTAGCCACAGCATCGATTATTCCTCGGACGATCTTTGCAGTTTTCGCTTTAGGAATCAAGGAAAAGTAGGGCCTTAGCTGGGTAAGGAGGGTACGGAGATCCTCTGCCCTGTTCTCCTGTCTTAGAAGATCTGACAGATTAGTGATGGCCTGCTCTTTTATCCTCAAGGCTTCAGGCGATGAAGAGGGGTTTTCCAGAACTCGATATAGGATAGAGATGGCCTCGGATGGAGTTTTGGCTTCTGCAGCCTGGGTAATCGATTCAGTTGTTGCTGGGAGATAAGATGTCGACATTTGTGATACTTGAAAATTCCAAATCCTGGAAAACCAATATTAAATTATTTAAAAATAGGAACATTATAAGATTGGCTCATGCGAAGATATCAACATATGCCTACCATGCTCACAATGCAGTTATAAGAACTGTTACAAGCTGCACAGATATTTTCAATTGCTACACTAAAATTATTAGCTAGGTAAAAGCCTAGGAAAATGTCAGAATGAATGTACAATTTTTATCCTATGCATTAGCTGCTTATATAAATCGGGTAGCTGGGCGCAGCATTTCATCTCTTATTATTTTAAGTGCACAAATACATAAATGCAACTCAAACTACAATAAGAGAAGCAATTCACACTCCTAGAAATGTGTCAAGTTACGTAAGAAAGGCATAGCTGTCTCTAGACGCAACATATGCACAGATAATATGGAAAAAGCCCTGCTAAATGTCACATATGCCTCCTCTTCTTTCCTAAGGCAAAGCCGAAATCCGCAAGAAGCAATTTCACCAATAACTGAGCAACATCGCCAGGAATATGCATAGGCACCTAGTCCCAGCAACCGACTTCCTCCAATATATACTAAGACTGACATTATATATAGAACTCAACTCATATGGTGGCAGTATGATGATATCAGCATATCATGCCAACATTGCTGCTAAAAGACAGCAATATAGCAAGATAACCATCTCAGGTATCCCGAATCTGATCAAAAACCCAAATCATACTGAAACCATTCGCTCAATCAACGCAATAACCCAAGAAAAGAATCAGCAGCACCGGAGTACTGGAAAGTCGGTAAAGATGCATATGACACAAATGTTCAATTCCGTATCGCTTTTACAGGCTCATGAGTTTAGCCACTAAAACTGAACCAGTAGACACCACTCACCCAACATCACTAAGGATCCAAAGCTAAAACTTTTTTCCTCCATTTCAAAGCCAATCGCTAACAAAGATTGGCTAATATAAACCACAACAATCAAAGAAAGTGCAACAATCAAATGGCAGAGAGCTATCTGAAACCAGATCCATCGTCACAATTCCTGGAGCTAAATTCGAACTACACCAATCATTTTTTCTACTGCCCGAAACACCTCGGCACGAATCGCGGACGAATCCACAAGCTAATTAGGTCACAGGAATGTACAAATTCGCAAAACCCTAGAACGAGTATGGTCACCTCTTTTCACTGCAGCTGGGGAGTACCAGAGGGGCAGCAGAGGCGGAAGAAGCTGCAGTCCAAGATCAGAAGGAGTCGCAGCTGAAGCAATCAAGGCTTGGAGATGGAAGGTATCAGCTTCAGCTTCATCCGCCGATCAACACAACAGTGGGGGAAGGGAGTCGGAGCAAAGCTTGGACTATAGTAGATTCTTAACTTGAGGGGGAAGACAGGAGAAGGAGAGACAAAATTGGGCTGGGCCTTCAAAACAAATTATGGGCCGATGACATCCAAAAAACTATGGGCCAAAGAATTGCTAGAGGCCCGGTAAGTCATGCATAATGGGCATGCACGGATACCGGGTATACTCAGAACCCGTCGGAATCTACCCATTAGGGTTGAGTCCGAGTAACTCGTATTAAAAATATGGTAGGGTCCAGGTATTAAAATATGAAACTGGTGAAAACCGGTTCTAGTTCTTGCATATAGAGTATCCAAAATCGGAACCGGAACCGATACCCGAACCCGGATAATAATTTCTCTCATTATATATATATATATATATATATATATGTATATAGTCAGGTATTCCTATATTTAGAAAATATAGTCACTAATTTGAAAAAAAAAATATAAATCCATGTCGACATTCTATTATGCGTAATTACTGATTATAAATGAGACATTTTCGGTTTTTTCGCGGGACTGAAAAATTTACAGGTTCCAACATAGTACCTGAAACTTGTGGTATAATACATGTTCCAAATAGGTTTTGATTTCATGACTTAACATGGTAAGATCCAGTTCCAAAATCTTGTAACGCGTCTATTACAAGATATGATCCGAGTATCGTGAAAAAAAAAAAAAAAAAAAGGGGCATCCACACACCATGGCATATGGGTTTTTAGTTGTTAAATTTCAATATTTGATTGATCATGCGGCTCAATATTCGTATAGCATATCTTGAATTTGTTGTGTGTTGAATTGTTGATCGACGACACTCTCCTACTACCAATTAATTTGTCAATTACAGTTGTTGATCCTGGGAACAACTGATCTTTTCATCAATTCGTTGTTCATTGACTCTTTTTAAGAGATTTCCTTTTCAGTTCTCTGTCGAATTTTTAGTCCAAAATTAAATTAATTTCATTTTTTTTTGTCCCAATTCCGCCCAGTTAAGATATCTATCACCTCGTTTCGGCAGGCATCAACCCGTCGAATCCATTCTCTTAGTCCACGTAGCATAGTCCCCTACTCTCCTTGCCATGCCACCTATCGCAGAAATGGCTCATCGTTTTGTTTGAAAACGTTGGATTGGGACATTATTGCCCTTGTCAAGTTGGGAGCGGTAACCCGATATTGCCAATTAACGGCGCGAAGTGAGCTCTAGTCGTCGTAGCAGTGACGTGAGGGCATAGATGTATTCCTTGCAATCGCAACAATAGGGGTTATTCCCATCTCAACACTGACTAATGCAGTATTTTGATTAAAAAAAAATCTATCATTCCGCAAGAGTCGAGAGCCGTTGGATCGGTACACAGAACCGGTAGAAGAAGTCGTGTGCTATTTTAGGGTCCCTATCCGAACTCAAGTCGTCGCCCCTCATGAGAGTTAAGTACACTTCCGGCCTATGGGACAAATATCTAACGGGAACGGTAACATAAGAAATGAACTTAGTATACAGCAGATATATGCTACTAAAATAGATATCATTGCTCTGGCTATCTTCCTTGACAGTCATTCACAAACACTCAACATATAAGGTTTCTATATCTATCTTGTATGTGGCTATCTAATCATAATAGACCTGCTAGAAGGAAAAAGTATATATAGAAATATATGCACTTAGGTGCAATGTGTATAACATTGAGGGCGAGAACGATTAACTGACCCGAACCACCGGAACCTGTCGACGTGCCAATCTCGCCTCATTCATTTGCGCAATTTGGAGCAGCAGTTGATCAATTCTCTGCAAAGAATCAGATTTCATTCTTAGCAAGCTGTGTGTGATATACACATACATTCATGTTCTCCAAGAGTGACATTCCCTTGTAGTTTCACTTGTAAACAAAAAGGATCAGTGCATACCGAACTGAATGCATTTTCGATGTGATTATTACCATTTTCGGGACAATCATCGCAATATAATGCGGATTATTCGTGCCAGATATAAGTCTAAGGTAAGTAATCAACGCCAGTGGATAGAATTTTAAATCTGAGATCAGAGAAGGAATCGTAATAGTTGATTACCCGGTCTTTCTCCTTGATGAGGAGAATCAGACGGTTCTTGTTCTCGTCCCGTATGGCCACACTCCTCTGCAGCCGGCGCCGCCGCGCCACCATCTTTACGTAAACAATAGCTGCTGCTGCCAAAACTCCCACAAATCCAGCCGCTGACACAAGCTTCCACACGCTGACCCCGAACCCCACCCGACCCCAAGCCCTCAACAAAATGCCCCAGACACCACTGTACCGGCCGGTTCCGTCCCCCGGAGAAACCAACGCCGCCGCAGACTCGCTGCTCCGCCAATTTCCCGAAAGAACTGTATTGGAAGAGGACGAATCGGATGATAAAGGGGAACTGGGATGCGGGGGAATCAGGTTGCTGGGGGGGTCGTTGAAATCCAGGCCATAATGGGCGGCGGGAGGGAAAACAGCAGAGGCGTCGCTCACCCGGAGGTAGTTGTCTCTGATGATGACAGGAGCGGCGGGGGCTAGCTGGGCAGCGGGAGGCAGCGGGTCGTGGTGATTGATCGGGGATTCAACGTGCTCCCATTCGTTCATGGCTTCCTTTGGTTCGGCCATTGGAGAGGTTTTGTGAAGAGAGGTAGAAGAAGAGGCTTAAGCCGCTGCTTTTCTTGGTCGGGCGGGAGATATTGTTGGTTATGGATAACATGTTTTGTATAAGTCAAACATGAAATCATTACCTTGTCGATTGTAATAATTAATTAAGCCATTTTTCTTTTTTTTTGAAAAAAATTATAATTTTAATCCTGTAAGTGTGGACACTTTTACATTTTTACCATTTTCCTTTTCTTTTTTTTTTTCTACTTTCGTTTTATACGTTTACATGCTTTTATGTTTGTGTCATTTCATTACTAATCCCGTTAACTATTCCTGAATTGGAGCCACATAGCTGCCACGTAGAATACCCGTGCCACATTAATATTAGAAAATGGAATGTCAACTCGGAAAAAAAAATTACCGATGAAAAAATTTAAAAAAAATCAAGTGTTCAAGAATTGAAAAGGAGAAAAACAGAAGATGAAGATGCAAAATCATCAAGCCAGCTCCGAAAGTTCTAGAAAATGCAAGACTCATAATCAAATCACCCACTTGCTCAGATCATAAAAATAGTAGTTGACTTGATTGTCCTCCCATTCAGGTCCATTCTCGACACTTCACTCGTCATTGCCAAACGAAATATTCGATAGCCGATTGTTTTTTCTTTCATCCTTTTTTTACCACTAATTTTATTTTTCCCTATTGACTTGCCCTTTTCCATTATTAATGTGGCATAGGTATCTTACATGGCGGTTATGCGGCTCCAATTCAACGATAGTTAATGGTATTAGTAACGGAAAAGCGCAAATAGAAAAGCATGTTAATGTATTAGACAAAAACAAAAAAAAACGGAAAAAAAATATATATTTAAACTTACAGGATTAAAACTACCGTTCCTCTTTTAAAATTTTGTTATATAAGTTATCAAATTGATTAATAAGTTACGTCAATGAACCGGTTTGATTACAAGTAACATGGCATTTATAAGTCTAATGCTGCGTTTGGTTTTAAAATAGGATTTTAAAATCAGATTTTGATTTTGAAAAAGAGTGGTATAAATGTGGCCCACCCTTTGACTTTGTATAGGTTATTTTGTTTTTTTGTGGAAAAAGAGTGGCATAAATGGGATCCACCCTTTGAATTTGTATAAGTTATTTCGTTCTGTTGTGGGTAGAATTAAATTAAAATAGAATTTTAAAATTCTACTTTGAAATCAAACAAACCATTATAAATTCGTGAATAAGAACTTTGTAAGAGCTCTGAATTGAAACTAAAATCCGAATATAGTTAAAATGTAGCCTTTTTATTCTCCAACTGTGATATTATTGCTCGGAATCATGTCATTGTTCCGCAATAAGTTGGGTATCGTGATCATAGCTCATAACTTCTCTTAAAACTTGTTCGACGAATGAGTCTATTCTATAGATGCGAGAAAAATTGTACAGTGTACCTCCTTTACGGGAGTTATATTAAATTAATTGGGGAAACAAGTGAAGTTGTAACTTGAGCGACTGATTACTCGGCTCATATTATAGAACGGTCATCATTTACGTATATAGTGAATCGAAAATTGAAAATCGAAAATCGACTGGGTAAAGATTAGTTGGACGGCGGGGCGCGGCGAACCTAGTAAAGGGGATAATGGTTTTGACGTTTCTGGTATCGAAAGAAATATCAACCTTTTATTATTATTTTTTTCTGGAAATTTAAAGAAATATCAATCATCTATTTGTTGTTATTAGAATGAGATATTTGTACAGCAAAAAAATATCTAAAGGGAGCTGTCAGTCGGTCACTGCACGTACTCGGGCTAGACTAATCCAGGCCAAGCCCATGGGCTCATATTATCCACTGGGCCAATTCTTTTTGGCCTTTTTTTTTCTAATGACTCGATTTGAATTCAATATTTCTTAAATTTCGAGGTATTTTTTCTCCCTTGCCTCTTTATATTTTGGTTTAAAGGGTCGTTTTGTCAGGTCGACGGGCAACCACTCCTTCCTTCCTTCTGCCTCCATTGATTCTTCGAGATAGTGGGATTGCATTACCAGAATAGCGAAGCGAGTTCTACAATAGTATTGTTGATTCCGGGATTCTCAATCCGGGATCGTTGGAAAACCTAAATGGAGAATGAAACTGATGATTTGCTCGAATACGAGAAAAATGAAAGATAAAATGGATGAAAGGGGAGAAAAAACTATATGGAATATTACCGAGTGGAGATTTCAGAAATCTAAAGTACGAAATTGCATCTTTTTTTTTTTTTATAGGTTCGAAACTGCATCACGTCGAATCAAAGGGAAGTGTATATATGCTTCACTCCATATCATAAGCAGCAATCAGTTTTCTCCTCTGTCTCGCACACATGATCATGGACGCTCGCTTAGTCCTTTTGACTAGTAGTTGGCCGGGCCGACCGCCCACCGACCTCTCAGCCGTTTGACTCGAAAAGCAGATCCCCCCCTCTCCCTCATCAATCACCTCGAAATTCGAATAAAAAACTTTGCCCACCGCCGCCACCAATCTGTGATTGCCATTTCCCCATCTCCCGATCCTCCATTTTTTTCTTTTTTTGGCTTTCGATATGCTGCTGAAATCCGAAAGTTTAATAAGCACGATCAATCTAGTTCAAGCTAGCCAGATCAATTTAACGTGATAAAAATTTTTAAATAAATATCGAATCATTTGAATCTTGTTCTCTCGTTGATTCGGCCCCATTTTAATATGGAAAGTCAGCCCCACAGCACAAATCTCTTATGTCAGCGAATTCCGGATGTTTCTTATAAATGATGACAGATCTCTTTCGTTCCACAACAGTAAAAGAAAACGACAAGACAGACGAGAAACGGGGAAAGTGGTCCGGAAGCCGTAACCGGAAACTTCGCCCTGTACCCGCTTCACTGAGCAATTTCTTCCGTACCGTGTTCTGTTCTCTGGTCTTGGCTCTGTTTCGCGTTTGGGTTGCTGGGAAGTAAGAAGCTTTGATAGCAGAGGGACGAGTCTCTTCCACAGTGAGCTAGCTGGAGGTCGCATTCAATTCAGCAGCAGCTAGAGCTATCAGCACCGGACAAAGTACGAGGTCTGATTCACTTGTCCTTGGTTCTTGATCTCATTTGATCAACTGACGGGTTGATTTGACCCCATCTGGGTTCGTGATTTCGTTCCTGGGTGATTTATATTTGACCCTTCGAGGATAGTAGATGACTAAAATCAATAGGAAAGGCGGCCGAGTCGATCGTGTAATCTTCTGATCAATATCTTAGCTCTGCTACTCTTACCAGGTACCATGAGATCGGTGTTTACTGATATTCGATTGTTGCTTGCGAGAGGTCATCACGGGAACTGTTTTTCTTAGTGCTCGAACACATATTCTATTGAAAATTCACGCCAAACGTATCGCGGCCATGGAAAAGTTTCCAGCTCTGCCTGTTTGCGTTTTTCGATTTTCGGCTCTGTTTTGGAGATTTACCAGGGAACCTATCATTTTGTCAAACTTTCTTTTATTTTTGGCTGTAGTTTGGAATTCCTCTCACGTGTTCGGCGATCTCGGGGGCTTTATTTGGAGGTTGGATTAAGCTAGCGGTTAATCTCGGGAAAGTCATTGGAGTTCTGCCAAAGAAATGCTCGTATCTGCTCTCTTAACCTCGGTCGGGATAAACACAGGCCTCTGTTGCTTATTCTTCACGTTATATTCGGTACTAAGGAAGCAGCCGATTAACTATGAGGTCTATGTGCCCCGCTTGCTTGCTGAAGGCAAGTCTAGGAGGAGAAGCCGTTTTAACCTTGAGAGGCTAATACCTTCTCCTGGTTGGGTAAAGAAGGCATGGCAGCTCACTGAAGATGAACTCTTGTCTATGTCGGGTTTGGACGCTGTAGTTTTTATGCGAATTATAATTTTCAGGTAACTCAAGATCTCGTTCTATACAACTGTCTTCCTAAATATCATCCTTGTCCAATTACTTTGGTATCAAGGGTGTAAATTTCATCGAATAATATAATCTCCTTTCCGAACTTCCATTTCGAAATGAAATTTTGCAGCTTGAGAGTATTTGGATTCGCGGGGATCATTGGACTCTTTATTCTTCTTCCAGTAAATACCAGCGGGGATCAGCTGACTAATGTGGACTTTTCTGATCTATCGAACAACTCATTGGACGTATTTACCATCTCAAATGTAAATAACGGCTCATCCAAGTGAGTTGCTGCTTCTCGATTTATTGCCATATAACCACTATTCATGGCTCCTGTATGCTTCAGCTGCGGTTACTTTGTCAGCTGAGCAAAGCGCCGTGTTTTGATTGATCGAACGAACAAATTTAAGTAATCTTATTACCAAACATAGGTTCTTTAAGCAGTGAGGTTCTCGTAGTTCTATTCTGTCCGTGATATGACGAAAGAAAATGCTTTCTTTGCAATTCTTCGGTAGGTTGTGGGTTCACTTTGGTGCTGTGTATCTTGTCACCGCATTCGTCTGCTACCTTCTTTATTATGTGAGTACTTTTTGCTTTATCATCTTCTTTTTTTTCCTTTGGAATCTGGTATTCAATACTATCATTCCCTATATTGATGAGAGATTAATCTTTCTGATACTCAATTCCGAGAAAGCTTTATGTTCTTGTTTTTAATCCTTCTATACTGTCGGAAAACAAAGTATATGAATTCTCACTGATCAGCCAAATTCTTTTCTTTGTGATCGAGTGGAGTAAAACTGGTGTTTGAAAAAAATCTGCAGGAATATAACTATATTTCGTCGAAGAGGGTTGCTTACTTTTATGCGTCGAAGCCTCAGCCGGAACAGTTCACCATCTTAGTTCGCAGTATCCCTGTGTCCCGAGGGAGCAGTGTCAGTGATAGCGTGGACAAGTTCTTTCGAGAATACCATCCCTCTACGTATCTGTCACATGTGGTTGTTCGTCGAACAAACAAGTTAAGGAATCTTATTGTAAGTACTTTTGGCTGCCTGTTTGTATACTGCGCTTTTTTTTCTCTGTTCATATTTGTGCAATTCGAAATTATGCTGATCACTGGTATATCTTCATTCTGATCAAATCTTCAACTTGTCAATCTCAAATCTTTCTCTAGAACAATGCAAATAAATTGTATAGAAGGATCATCCATCTGCAGTCAGATTCCGATCAGACGCACCGGCAATGCGATTGTTTCGGTCTGTTTGGGCGCAAAGTCGATCTTGTGGATCACTATGAAAAGAAGCTCGAAGACTTGGAGGAAAACTTGCGGTTGCAGCAGTCCGATGTCTCATTGGCAACCGAAGTATGTTCCATCTCTTTCACTCTAAACTCTTGGTTGAGCCCATAGCTTGGATGATTAGATGTTTGTTCCAGTTCTGATAATACTGAAAACTATTGTTTGGTCTTTCATACTCCTTTTTGTCCATTATCGGTGTAGGAAGTTCGAGCAGCCTTTGTTTCCTTCAACTCTCGCTACGCCACTGCTACTGCTTTCCACATGCAACAGTCGATCAATCCCACGCACTGGCTCACCGAGGAAGCTCCTGAACCTCATGATGTTTATTGGCCGTTCTTTTCCTCATCCTTCATGAAGAGATGGATATCCAAGCTGGTCGTGATAGTATCCTGTATCCTCCTGACGATTCTATTCCTCATTCCTGTTCTGGTCGTACAAGGTCTCACCAACCTAAGTCAGTTGGAGGTTTGGTTCCCCTTCCTTAAGAGCGTCCTAACAATGTAAGTCCTTTGATTTCACAATTGCTGTTAGTGTCAAACTATGCGTCATTTACCCTGTTGATGCATTTTCCTGGCGGCTTAAGCTTCTGAGCAAATCCATAACTCAACAGGACACCAAGGCGGAAAATCTGGTTTCCAATCTTGATAAACATTTCAATTCTATGTTATGACAATCTGTATCTGTGCATGCTAAACCCGGCTGCTCACTTGCCTAGTCCTCAACCTTTTCTCTTTATCCGGCTTTTGCAGAACAGTTGTCAGTCAAGTGGTAACAGGCTACCTTCCCAGTCTCATACTTCAATTGTTCCTGAAAATTGTGCCTCCGATAATGGAGTTCCTCTCATCTATTCAAGGGTACATCTCCCAGAGTGCGATACAGAAGAGCGCCTGCAACAAAGTGCTTTGGTTCACAATATGGAACATTTTCTTCGCGACTGTGTTTTCTGGGTCCGTTCTGTATCAAGTCTCCATATTCCTCGATCCAAAGAACATCCCCTCCAAGCTTGCTGTTTCCGTTCCAGCACAGGTGATTGTCTCTCCAATACCGACATTTAAACTTCATAAATTTTTCTCTATAGCATGGAATAGAAGTTGCAGACATAATATTTTCATTTTCCTTCCATCGTGAACTACATAACATCATGCACGATCAAAATTTTGTTCGCTACCTAACTTCTGTTGACATTCATGAATTCCTGTCTTCTGATGTTCGTTTTTTCTTTCTTTCGGATACAGTCCTCGTTCTTCATAGCCTATGTTGTCACTTCTGGGTGGACAAGCACCTCATCGGAACTCTTTCGAATAATTCCTTTCATCTGTAGTTTAGTAAAGAGGCCTTTTGTGAAAACCAACCCAGACGATGAACTTGAAGTTCCATCCATGCCCTTCCACCAGGACATCCCAAGGATTCTCTTCTTCAGTCTACTCGGGATTACGTATTTCTTTCTCGCTCCTCTGATTCTTCCATTCCTTTTGATTTACCTCTGCCTAGCATACATTGTCTTCCGGAACCAGGTGAGTTAGACTCTAGCTCATTCTTGCTATTAAACCTTTAGCTGCAGCAATATCCGATTAACCACAAGTACTCTGCACTCTGCAGTTCTTGAATGTTTATGCACCAAAGTATGAAACAGGTGGGAAATTTTGGCCCATCGTGCACAACTCGATGATCTTCTCCCTCGTGCTGATGCACGCCATCGCTATCGGGATCTTCACACTGAAGAAGCTCTCCTTAGCATCCAGTTTGCTGATCCCTCTACCGATCCTTACGCTTCTGTTTAACGAGTACTGCAGAAAACGCTTCCTGCCCATGTTCATCACATACTCTGCCGAGGTAATTCTGTACATTTCTTCGGAGTTGTGACTCATGCACATATGAAATAATCTCTTAGACTGTGATTTATCCCTGGCTGGATCTATAGCTCACGCTGATCCAATGTCTCGTCTGGTTTCTTTGAAAAGCTGAGATCCTAACAAACCAGGTTACCTATTGAGCCATTCAATTTCCCTCTTCCAGCTGATAATTTTATTTGCCTCACTGTGTTTCCAGAGTTTGATATTAAAGGATCGGGAAGATCGGGACGACCCTTCCATGTCCGAATTCTTTGACAGACTAGCGACTGCATATCAGGACCCGGCACTGATGCCTATCCAATACTCCACAAACTCTGACAGCTTGAACAGTCCGCTCATCTCTTCCTCCTCTCGAGCTGAGGTTTAGGAGCTGCTAGTTGGTGGCTTTAGAAATACCCGTTGCCGTTGCTGCAGGTTCCTTGCATTTTCTACCTTGTGCGGCTCAATCGTTTTGCTTTGATCCATCTAGTAACTACGGCGTGCTCGCCGCACAATTCAGACCAGAAAATCATGTTCTTTCTTTAAAATACCGATTTTTTTATCACTTCATTTCTGACTATAGTAATAGGTTGGGTCCTTTCTGCCCATCAGGTTGTTTCATTTTGTATCATTAGTGTATGTGTTTGGGGATGCAACGGGATTTCTCATAAATTTCCATACTTTGAATTGAGTCGATTACGTAGTAATTCACCGAGAACAAGATAGTATGTACTTCAGCGATCAAACCTTTACATCATTCTTCATTCGATAATCATTCTCCGGAATCTCAGATTCAATATTTAGACAGTGATATCGCACATCATCGGAAGTCCTTCCAACACAACCAAAACCTTTGAACAACTCGAAGAATTATTGCACCATCAATTGATGAAAATCCCTTGCAAAGAATCAGTTACAAGTAATTTAACTCAACTATAAGGCCCCCGTCTTCTTATGTCACAGCAAAGGGACTTCAACATTTGTAGGAGGAGAGGAATGTACGTTCTTTCAAATCCTCCTCTGTGCTGCCGAATCTCATCTTCGGGTCGCCACTGAAAAAACGATGATACATCTATTGTTGGTGCATCGACTCCTCGGGCTGTGATTGAAGCAGGATTGCTTCGTCGGCGACCACCATGTTTTCCAAAATCGAGTGAAGCTCACCGCCCGAGGCTTCCATACTGTAAGATTTGCAGCTGAAGTAGAACACAGCACTCATCATGAAATCGATGAGCACGACGAACGAGTACATGACCACGAGGAGGGGGCCCTCCCAAATCCTTGAAGACCCATCTCCATAGCTCAAGGTCTTCACCCTGTGCTCGAACAGTCCCTCGATGAATGCCATCCCGATTGTTGATCCGAGGAATATCAGCAGACCCACTTGGGTCTGCCCCTTAATCAGGACACTCGACCGAAGCAGAGCCTGCGGTCCCGAGACATCCTCCAACACAGATATTACGACAGCAACGTTGCAGATAATCACGGCATTCGCAAAAACAACCGAGAAAACCAACCCCTCAAAGATCGCCATATAAACGATGAAATCATCCGAGAACCCGAGAATGGAGAATGTACTCGAGACAGCAACAAGAAAGACCAGGAACAACGTGAGGCAACCGACAATAACCATACAGACCCACAGATAAGTCGATAGAACCCGCCTCCATATCTTCAATGCTATCACATAAAATTTCGAGGAGTCGACCTTCTTCCTCGAATAAGTACAGTCTACAGAGTAAACAACAGCAGCCTTTGACAACAGCAACAAGGTGGCATACAGAGGGAAGCACACGGCCGAAGAAATGGCCGTTTCGGAGAATTTCTGGCACGATTGTTTGATGAAAGGCCTCAGTGGGAGGCCGCTCGACCTCGCAAGCAACATCAGCCTAACACTCAATCTCTTCAGTAAGGTCTGATCGACAAACAAATTGGATAGTAATACAGCACAAACAGGACAAATGAGGAATGCAGCAATCGCCATGAAACTCGAGAGGTTGTACCGAAGAATCCGAACAGTTTCTCTCAGAATCTCCAGGGCATTCATGCGATGGAACTCGTGGTGATTCGTCGACTCGACCTCGAAGTTCTGCACTGAAGCATCCGATTTCTCCATTTCCGGCAATATTCGACGCTGCAAGGAGTTCCACAGTGCTCAACCCAGCTCAATTTTGATCCCTCGGATCTGAAACAACTCCAGAATCGAGCTTTATAGCAGCAGTGTGGATCACGGCAAGCGAAGTATCGTCAGATCTCACGAGGATGAAATGCCTGAGTGACACGAGACTGGTGCACCAATTTGGGGTTATACGCTTACATCTGAGCTGAGAGCCCGATTCATGAGGAGATCGAGGTTGGAAGATGGGGCGATTCACGAGGTTGGAGCGGATGCGAGGGGGATCAGTTTCAAACTAGGGTTTATAACGCGAGATTGCGTTGCGCGAGATGTGAGGGTGAGGCTGCTTCGTGATCCGCAATGGCGCTTCTTCCCTGCTCGCCGATAGAGCCCTTGCCGTTGGCAGACGCGCGGTTTCGTTGCTACCGTTACTTTCCCACGGGGCTACCGCCGAAGTGCCTCGGTGCTGGAGCCGCCATTGCAGAGGAGGAAGAGGAGCAGAAGCTTTTGCGCTGATCTGCCGCCATGGCAGCATTTGGTTTGTTGTTTGCCGAAGAAAACAAGCTCCTGTTTTCATGGGGCCCTTCTGATTTCATTCCTGGAAAACAGTTTTCACAGTTTTCAGGTTTCCTTTTTTTCTAAATTAGTCGGGTAGTTATCACATTTTATCCACAGTTAGATCGAGATTTAACCGATCGTGACGTGCTTAAAGGTCGATTACAAGCTGTTCAGATATAAGATTTACCGAATGGGTGTTAAGCGCTCGATTTATAATTAGGAAACACGAATAAAACTACGAATTAAACCAAGATCATAACACTAACGAGTGGCACCTCGCTGGAAAACCGAATCCTGAAACTTCAACTCGAAGGTTATCACTCTTTCAGATATCGAATTAGTTGTAGTGGACAATCAGTAGAGGAAGGAAAGTTTCTTCCCGAGGAAACAGAAATGTCGCCGGTGTTAGAACTTTCTGCTGATGATCTGACTGGAAGAAGACGATCCTTTTAATCTCACAACTCTCTCATCCTGACCCGAAGAGGAGAATAACCGGCTGCTCCGGTTCATCGGTCTCTCGGTAAACCTAGAAGGAACCCTGTCGCTGTCTTCCCCACCCGAGGCTTCGTACCCGTCACTGGCTGAATTCCTAGGGAGTGGAATTGGAATTCCTCTGTTTGCAGCCGTTATAACAGAAGGTAAGGGTTGATGGAAGGGGCGGATATCGGGAGAGTCCAAGCTGCTCTCTGGCGATGAACCGATTGGCCCGGTTGGATTATATGTTGCTCGGCTTGTTTGGAAAGCACTCCTCGCGTTGAGATGAAGCCCAACTAAATCTTGGCCGAAGCCTCTAGAAGAAATGTTCGTTGAAGGCTCCATAGGAACAGTTTGCTTGCTTTTACTCCCGGGCCTTTCGGGCTCTAATGGGGCTTCTCGTCTCACCACGGGTTGCAGGATTTTGGATCTCTTCCGAGCTTCTGCAGCCATCCTAGACACCTCTTCTGCATTCAGTCGGGCCAGGGCCCACGGACTGATCCTCACTGCTCCAGAGCTTTTTTTCTTCATCGTCTCCTCTTGCAGTGTCTTTTTGCCGAAAGAGCTAACTGATGCATTTTCAGGAGGGACAACATCGTACTGAAACAAAGAAGAGACATCAGCCGTATTTAAACAGATGAGCAAGCAGATAGACATCTCATTTGATTTTATATTTTTAAACAATGTTCCTTTTTTCAAAAATGCAATATATTTTCCTCCTATAATACCTCAGCGACTCCGCAATAGAAAGTTAATCACTTACTTGATCTTCTACAAATAAGCGTGGAGGAGTACACCATGCACCACCGCCGCGATGGAATGCAGCGAAAGAGCTCGTGCTGCTTAGTCCAGTAAGAGAGCTCATCGGAGACATCTGTTGACTTTGCTGTCCTCCAATTCCTTGTTGGTCTTGTTCCTGATCCCTCAATGCTACAATGTAGTCATAAGTGCTGATCCCCTGTTGTGAATTATAAGGACAGTGAAATCAAGATTTCAATGCGCAAGTGATAACAGTTAGCGGTCTCAAACCAAGAAATATCAATTGGAATAATGTTCATATATGAGTTTCCATATGTACTATAAGTGAAGTTAAACTAGAGATGTGGAATTGAGCTGACGACCAAAACTAAAAGTATGCCCATGTTAATCGTCTGTGAAGTGGCACACTTTAAGCTTACCTTTTTAATGAGAAGTAAGTGAAAGAGGAAAAGCTGAGCAAGCGGCAAAGTTGCAATCATTGCTAGAACGGTGCACATTGCCTGTGACAAGGATTGACTTTCCTTAGTTCGATAGTGGGACGAATTCAACTGATATTCGGTGAAGTCCTCATCAAATTTCAAGTACTTGGGGCTTGAAGACTTATACTAATTGAAATTTGGACAAGAATAGGATATTTTACCACCACAACTGCGAATGGTGCCAAAGAGAAACTGCTTCCCAGCTTCACAGCAATATTAACAGAAAACAGTTTTCTCTCGAGAAAACAGCGAATGAGCACTAGAATACCCATACACCATTGTAGAATAAGCTGCAATTCAGATCCAAGGTGCAAAGTCAACAAATATAAACTTGATAAAAATTATTCTCTATGAAGATAATAATTCAAAAATTAAGAGTCCTATGGTCAGTAAAAGCAATTCTCCAGTCCGTCCATATTTGGTTTAGCAGAACCATTCGGGTAAAATGAGGAGACTCGAGTTCTCTTATTACATAGATTTTTATTAGTTTTATACTTACCAGGAGGAGAGCAGAGACCATGAGAGTGAAAAATTGCCGGTAGTTCTTCTTACCTATACAGTTGTTCAGCCACTGAAACAACAGGAGAGTTCTATCAGAAAAATATTAAGTGCAAAAGCATTCGCAATCACTGAGCACTTTACCCTGCAATGGTGATCAAAGTTGTCGACACATTTGTCACAAACTCTACAGTGCTTACTGAACTTGGAAACCTGCATTAGGAGTGATGATAAGAACTTTGATACAATAGATGCGTAAGATAAACGTAGGCTTGCTATGTTTCCTCCCCTTTGTCGAACTTGTTTGATTGTAGAAAACATGTCCAGTTCTCTCTTTTCACTTCTGAATAAATACGTTCAAATTTCAAAGTCCTTTTCTATACCAAAGTATTGGAAACAAAAGGCAAGTTCTCATACTTTTATGAAGAATACATATTCTGCAGATAATTCAACATTCGTCGTGAAACCTTCGGATTTTCTCACCATGATTGCGCAAAATGATCAAGATGTGACCAAAAAGAAAACTTTTAACACACCCACGGACCTCAACTTCACACAAGCTGCAGTAGAACATCTCATCTTCAATTGAATGGCGTGCACTTGATTTTTCTCTTGAACTACAACACTCAAAGAGAAGACCACAAGGGAGGAAAGCCCAGGAGAAGCAATGCCCGCGCTTCGAAGGAGAACCGGTCCTTTGAGAAGCAGGCTGCTTAGCTTCTGAGTCCTCTAACTTCATATCCACAGGTTCGCTTTCAGATGCTTCCTGCATGGACGAAATCGGTTCCCCATCAAGTTTAGAATCCTTTTGTCGCGCAAGCTTCCCGCTGTCTGGAATCTCGAGATACCTTTTGGACCTGAACACCCCTCGGTCAGCAGGGTCGGATCCGGCAGCCCATATGTATAGGCTGAAGGCACATGTTATCTGGGAAGAGAAAATAAACTCCTCAGTTTCAACCAATCACAGACGCGCTTGCTTGGATCACGAATAAAGCAGACAAAGCTCTTCCAGAAATTTATGCTCGGAAAGTCAAACGAACTTGCACTTAGAATTGCGAAACTTATTTCTGGACAGCCTCATAGTTAGCAAACTCAAACTAAGAAACAAATCTTAGGAGTCAGACTAAGAGATAGTATCAATGCCAAACTGAAATCTCGTCATGTGTTCCGTACATCCCGGCAATTTATCAAACACATTCACGAAATGCATTCAGCTGAATAACTAGCGCAGACATCGTAGATCTCAATGCATACCGATCAGAACGACTCCATAAACGACAATGCACGGTAATTGGGAACCTGAGATGGCTTACAAGAAGAGTGTAGATGCCCATCACAGCATACTGAAACGGCTTCTTCCCCACAAACGGCAAAAAGAACACATAGAAAGCGAACCCCAGAGCCAGAAACACAGAAACAGCAACCACCTTAAAATGAAAACAACAAAAATCCAAGGAAACTGTCAGATTCCAAAGCTAACAGATTTGGCCCACAAGAAGGAAGAATGGGAAAAGGAGAGAATAACCTGAAGGGGATGGTAAGGAAGTTGCCACCCGTGCTTCCTCATTTTCAAGATCGTGAGCTTTAAGCTGCGAACCAGAGGAGAAACAGAGCAATGCGGCCAGGAATGAGGAAAGGAGCTAACTTTATGTTGAAATCTGACCGACCCCGATGTTAGTTTAGCTATGTCCCTTTATGCTGGCTCCGCCTCGCATTCCCTCACTTAGGTGGGAGAAGGAAGACATTACTGTGGAACCGAACGACCCGACAAACAACCGGAAAGGACGAACAAGGAGGTTGCATTGCCATTTGGTCGCGGGTCTCGTCGAGGTTGGTGAAGAAGACCAGGAAGGATTTCACGAGTGAAGAGTAAAGGCAAGAGTGTGTGAGAGGGCTGAGAGTCAGAGAGAGAAAGAAACGGATACAATTTTAGGTAAATATTTATTTATTTTATATAATTTACTTTTTTCTGGTAATATATTTTATATAATTTACTTTAATTATGGTAAATCATTTGGAGTCTGTTTAAAGGGGTTGTTATGTTTCCACCATATAAAAAGAAAAAGTTGGTTATTTCATCAGGAAATAAAAGTTGGTTATGCTTCATGCGGTAATTTATCAAGGTATCTAATGTAGTGTATATTTACTCAAATTAAGTGCTTAAATTAAACTAATCGAAAAGGTGCAGCGCAGTAGCGCACATTCTCGCTTAATAACCAAAAGATTTCAGATTCGATACCCAGTGGGATTATTCGCATCCATTTATTAACTAATAGCATTTCTAATCCATTATACTGGTCAACATGTCTCTCTTGTAATCGAAAAAAAAATACTTAGATTAATTTTTCAATATTTAATTGGATTTAGCTTATTTGTTTAACATAATAGAAATTGAGAAATTCATTGCACTATACTCATAAGCATCCTTTATAATCTAAAAAGAAAATTAAGGGACAGTAGCTTCGTTCAGTAGTACACCACCAAATCCGCAGTATAATTCATAGAAGTCCAAATTAAAAAGCATATTTCCAATAAATATGTCGACACAAATACATATGAAAAATTTGATTGTAAAAACACAGAAATAACGTAGGAATAAGTCGGGAATCAATTGACAACCACCGTTAGTGGTCGTTCCCTAGTTGCTTACGTGGACGAATTACTCATCCTCTCACGTGATCAATTGGGTCCATTTCGCTCTCGGGTCAGGAGCAGAGCATGAAAAAACGAGCCCAATGGGCCTCCCTCGAAGGCTCATTTGCCGCAGTATGGGCCTGTTGTAGCCACCACGCCCATCCTTCTCTAACTGGGCCTGCTGTTGAACTCTGGGCCTTCTGAAACTGAGTCCATCTATCAAAATATAATATATTCAATTTTCCCTTTCTTAATTTATTGATCTATATATTTAAATTCTTAATTAATTACAACTTACTTCACATAGAATATTGATGGTGTCCAACCTTTGATTTGAACGTAAGGTGGTAAATTAGTAACCAAAGAGGACAATTGAAAATAGTATTAATTTATTTAGGGGCCGGAACCGATCAGATTAATTTGGACTCCATTGTTGTTGGGCCCTTCTAGGCCGATTGTCCAAGGGGCCATTCCCGCATCCACCATGTCAGCAAATGCCCGGAAAACCAATTAGGAAAAAAAATAAAATTGACCTTATGTAGATTTGAGACGGGATTTAAGATTGGTGTTTTAAGTTCACGATATATTTGAAAACGAATTGAAAGTTGGTGATTTTATACGAAAATTACCCCAGGCTTTTGTGGGCTTTGAAGAACGGATGCAGAAATAAAGCTGCAGGCCAATGGGTTTCGGAATTACTTTATATCCGTGAAACATATATAAATAATAATAAATCATGCAAATAAATACAATAAAATAAGGTCTCTTTTTTCCTGTGAGTTAAAAAAAAAAAGAGTTTCTTAACTTTACATTACAGCAGCCATTTTGGAATTGTTAAATCTTCATTCCATGTTCAATTATCATATTCAAAGGAAAAAAATCCATCATATTCCTAGGAGGGTGCGATCCAGCCTATGAGATCTAATGGAAAGGAAAAACCGAATTGAGCTAAAGAAGGTTCATGATAGGTGTGACGCCACGTTATCGACTAGTACTGGTTGATGATATCTTTAATGTCCCTCAAGATCGCAGAATTCCAGCTCGGATCATTCTAATATGATGCCAATTAAGAATTGAACTCCACCTCCCAATCAACCTCAATAATAATTCAAAGTTCGATGAATTACCCCTCCGGCCCTTCTTGGATCTAAACACAATATGTATTGGCATTAGTTGGTTGTTGTACTGACGAAAATTATCAGGTTATCTTTGTGGAATAAAGTTGCATTAATTCTCAATATATATATATATATATATATATAAGGTTCAACCAGCTCAATTTGTTGTTTCCATTTTCAGACAAAGTATTGGCATTACTCGTTAAATTATATGAGTATCTAATAATTAAATACGAAGAAAAGGAGAGAGAGGTCATGAGAACTGATCATGAGCCGTGGCTAGCAGAAAATGTATGGAAAGAAGCAATTAATCGTGGGGTTGGTGGGGGAAGAAGGGGTTAGGCTTGCAAAGGAGTAAAATTGGTAGTGGCAGTGGGTGTTTGTAGCTGTTCCCCAATACACAATAATTATTGGTTTGTTAATTTAATCAACGGAAAATTATACAATTCATCATCTAGTTTTGAATACGTTTTTATTTTCGTCCTTTTTAATTTTTTTATCATTTAGATCCTATACTTACAAATACTTTTCTCTTTCAGTCCTTTTCCTTTTTCTTGATTCTTTTTTTATCCAACACCTTTGATTACTTTTATATTTTGGTCATTTCATCAAATTTCTTATTAAAAAAATTTTAACTTTGGTCCTCGACTTTTAAAAATTATTTTTATCATGATTCTTTTATTTTGTTAAATTTTACTTAGTATTAAACGTTTTTTTTTCTTATACTCCACCCCTCAAATTCCCATAAATGCCCACACAATATTTTTAAATTAAAAAAGATTATTATTTTAATTTCAAAATAAAAATATATATATATATATGTTAAAATAATAAAAGAAAAATCGTGAACCTACTCGAGAGAGTGAGCTGGGGCGAGCGTTTAGGTCACATGCAATGTTGCCATAAGCAATAGCGATTTGTGTTAGGAGAATCGATATCCAAATTTGCTAGTAAAGAAATGAAAAAAATATTAAAAAATTAAAGGCGATTGTGGTTCAATAGCCACAAATCACACCTATAACTATGAGACTAGTAGTGACATACTAAGTAAGGACATGATACACCTTGATGCAAGGAATAATGTTGCAAAGTGTAATCGTAGATGAAGGTATAAGCTTAAGGTGACCTCCCTTATGGTGGTGGTGTCTGACTTTGTCCCTTACTGGCTATCACTGACTCTTTCCCTCTCAATTTATCATCTGCCCTCTCAAAATATATTATGATAGATTTTGATTTTATTTTTGAAATTAAAATAATATTTTTTATAAATTTAAAAAATGTCGTGTGGGTATTTTATAGGAATTTGAGGAGTAGAACTATAGAAGTATAAGAAACAAAATATTTAATACTAAAAAAAGATTGAACCAAAAAAAGAATTAGGATATCTTTAAAAGGTCGATGATCAAATTTAAAATATTCTCTAATAAAAAATATGATAAAAGGATGAAAATAGAAAAGTGATCAGCTGTATTTGATGAAAACGAACAAAGAAAAAAGAAAAAGGACTGAAACATAAAAGTATTTAAAGGTATATGATCTAAATTTTAGGGGTGTGCATGGGTACCGGGTATACCCAGAACCGGTCAGAACCTACCCGTTAGCATAGGATCCGGGTAGTTCGTATTGAAAATATGGTAGGTTCTGGGTATTAAAATCAGGAATCGGTGAAAACCAGTTCCGATTCCAATTCCTGCCTACAAGGTACCCGGAACCGGTTATTTATTAAAATATAGAGAAAGTTACTGTCTCCTCTAATAAATCAGAATAGAGACACTTTGTTGTATGAGATCGTATTATGGATGTTTAATTTTGTTATTGGATTGATGAGACATATTTTTTTTGTGGATTAATCTAAATTTTGTTGATATTCCATTTGGCGTGATTACTAATTATATATGTGACATTTTCGGTTTTATTTAGAGAAAGAAAAAAATTTACAGATTCCGATAGGGTACTCATAACCTGTGATATAATACAAGTTCCGGGTAAGTTTCAGTTTCAAGATTCAACAGGATAGGGTCCGGTTCCAAAATTTTGGAACTTGTCCCTTATAGGGTAGGGTCCGAATATCGTGAAAAGTAAAGGGTACCCGGAACCGATCACCCCTAATCTAAATGATAAAAAAATAGAAAATGGACTAAAATAGAAAAACGTCCAAAGTTAGAGAACTAAATGTGTAATTTTTCCTTTAATTAATTAAAAAAAGGAAGCACTTTTTTTATTTTTTATGGGCATATCTTAATTTATGTTAGGTCCAATTTCGTGTCCTCAATTGAATATAATTGACAAATAAACTAATGGGCTTAGCTCTCAATTAGATGACTCTCCACTTACTCATATTTGTGACCCTTTCACGGACAGACTTCCATCAGAGTTGTTGGATTTTGTCCAAACCCTAGAAAGAAAAGCTATACCATGAAGCATCATTCGAGATTCTTCTCACGAACTCAAAAAATTTCTAATTTTGTTTTATATATAAGTTACCCCAAACGATCATTTAAGCTTATATATTACTTAATTATACCTAATACATCATTTCTTAAGTCGATAATATAGAAGCTCTCTCTCTCGCGCGAGTTCTTTGTTTGATTTCACAAATCGATTTTAACTTTAGTTTTAACACTACTTCACTTATCTTCAATTCAACAACATAATAATTACTCTCTCTTAACTATTCATTACTTTTTCTCATTATTCAATAACATAATTATTACAACCTAATTAAAATCAAAATTTAACTCTACTTAACTCTAATACCAAACACGCCAGAATCTCTATCCCATGCATACGAGCAAACAAGTGTCAGATAAACGAATAGAGCTAGCACACCGGAAAATACACATGATATATATATATATATATATGCATCATGTCTTTTCGAGAGTGGAGATGTCGACGTCTGAATAATCTCATATATCTAAATTCAATTAATTACTTAAATGAGACTACTTTCCTCCCATACGTTAGATATATATATATATATATATATATGTACACGCACCTAGATACTAGATATGAATATACATTATGCTTTGTGGCTAACAACTTCGAAAGTGATAAGGGAAGCGTGTTGAGTATAAATTGGTTGAAAGCAATCGTTTTTGTGTCTACATAGAGAAATTTTTATTATTTGAATGTATGTATTATATACATGAAAGTGAGTTTCTTGGTTTGATTCCTTTTTCCTCCATCGAGTGGTTTGGTGTGATGTTGACAGTCCTTGACTCGCAACATCTCCCCCCTTTGCGGCCATAATAGCTTCAATTAATGAAAGTTAGGCCACTTATACATGGATACTAATATATGCGTATATATACGGAAATGATAAGATATTTATGGACCTGCTAAAGCATAGATACTAATATATGCGTATATTATTATAGTCGTAATAGTAGTACTGATTTATGTTTATCACCGATGATCGGTTGCTGTAATTTTTTAGATACTGTACATATTTATTTATGGCTTGAAATGATATGACACTCGTTTAAAAAAAAAAGGACGTTGAATCAGATAAAAATGAATAATCTTAAATACTGACTATGCACTTACACGTGAATCATAATATGCTTTCATCGAAAGTATGTTGACGATGAAATTGATGTGCAAGTGTACCCATTAATTAATTCGTTGGTTCTGCTTTTTCTAAATAAAGAGGAAAAAGGTTTGCAAGATATATATAGCTGCCAAAGGAACTGCACTAATATGAAAAGCCTGACAAACAAAAGAAAAACACATCCGTGGGCTACGCACATCATTATTTTTTAATTAGATAATTAATATAATAATCTAATAATCGATTTAGTTTCTGATTGGGAACACGTACCTGCCAAAAAAATGGGAAGATATACTTTTTCGCCTTTTCATTTTAATTTTCTTTTAAACATTGGAATTTTATCAGGTGACAGAAATTACTGAAAAATATATTAAAGAAACTCGTTCTCCCATGTTGGCGTTTTTCTTAGATTTGTTCTAGGGTATGGGTCGAAATCCAATTATGAAGAAGTTAATAGCAATGCAGAAGTCTTTTAACAACGTGAAGTCCAATTCATTTGGAATACCGAATATTGGGACACTATAAAATGGACTCATAAGAGAAGGAGAAAAACTCTTGTCGCTAGCAAATTTGAACACGAGTTTCCATCCATCGCACAATAGGTATTTGACGAAAGTATGCCGGTCTCTCTGTACCTTAAAACCCTAAAAAACCTTAAGGATATAATAATATCAAGCTTTAATTTCGACAACTATACCGCGAATCACCTCGGAGTCAACCTCGAGAATTCTATAGCTAACGTAAAGCCGGTTAACTCGGACTTTTGAGAAAATTGATGAGAACGGAATAACCGTAAAAAAATAAAATAAAATCAAAAGAGAGTATAACGTAATGGTGCATAGAGGTCACATGTTCGATATTTAGTGGGACTATCCGTACCCCTTTATTAGTTATTTATGATTTCTCTTTTATTGTATTAGGCTTTAGACGTCCTTTATAATTAAAAAATAATTGTAAAAAGAATGTAGAAAAATAGAAATTACCTAAAATGGAGAAACTCAGAGATGTTCGAAATTCAAACATTAACCAAACAATAATGTGGCAACTTTTTGAATCATTTGAAAAATAAATATCCAAGCATGGAAAGTGTTTTGCATTACCATAATATATGCGTGATGCTCGCAATTTTTTTTGACGAAGACTTTTTGTGAACGAAATTTGAGAGTTAACTGAAATAAGTCAATTCTGTTTGGTAACTCATCTAACAACACCGAAGTTCAAATGAATTAAATCTGCCATCAGTATTTCATCGTCAACGTTATAGTATAACATATGCTGACATGAAGAGAATTTTAGGTTTTTATTCACATGGACTTGGGCAACTCACTCAATTTAAAATTCCTTTTCATTTTTTTGTGTAAGTCGAAACACTAGTTTGAATAACTAAAATGCCCATAATATGTAAACCCAACGTATCAACCTATTGAGTAATGGGTGATCGTAAACTTATTAAGAAGAATACTTGGCTCGACCGGATGACACGTACCGCGGTAACTATGTACGTCGATACGTTGCCTTAGCTTAATGTATTGTGTAATAGGGGTTCACAATGAGGTGCCGTAATATCTAACCAATATAAGAAAAACTAATCATTAGATCATTAAAATTTAATAGAGTCTATCGTCAAAAGACATAGTCAACTATCAAACACGGATGAACGCGCAACATATACAGACTTTTCTGGCCATTTTGCGCTTTGAAAAAACAACTATTTTTTTATAGTCTTAATTAATTATTAAAGATCCTATTACCTTATGCATACAGTTCATAATAATAACAAAACACATGTAAAAAGAAGAATAATAATAACAATACAATTTATCAAGAAAATGAATAACACTAATCATAGTTGAAATTTTTTATTTTTTTTTCTTTTAGGAAATTACGTGAGCAAAAGCCTCATCGACCGTCTGTTTTTTTTTTCTCTCTCTCTTTTTTTTTGGGTTTCCTTTTGGTTAACTGTATTATAATTAAATGAGAGGAAATATCTTTTTACTTTTTTATTTTTATTTTTATTTTTGTATTTGAGATGAGACATGAAGTAAAGCTACTGCTCTTATCCAATTAATGGTTGTCAGCACTTTCTCTGTCTTCCCCATGTTATTACTATTATTAGCATTTAATTACTTCTTCTCTAGATATTGGTGTCAAAAAACATCTTTTTTCAAAATTTTTAAAATAATTATAAAATTGAGTTCGAGATCTTTTATAAATGTCATGTTGTCAAGGCAGATCAAATTGATCGATGCTTGAGCAAGGAATGATAATAAATTTCAGTAAACAATTAGTTGACAAAATCGATTGATTGTATGAATCCTTAAAATTTTTGAAGAAATTTTATTGATCAACCGAAGAAAGCTAGCGCTATTATTACGACGCGTGTGGGGTCAGTCAAAATGCATCAAACGAAAGAGTGCCCTTCACCTAAACTCTTTGGTTAACTTCACCTAATTTTGGCATAAACGAGAATAATTAAAACAAAACGGCTGCAATAATTCAAGCTTAGATCTGAAATTCGGTCTAAATCAAATTAAACTTGATAACTACAAGAAATATTTTCTCCAATTTCCAATTGACTTATTATACTTCACATTCTGAATTCACGTCACGACGAGGCCTGCATGTACTGGATGGTCCCAAAAATTTATGGCTCATTAATTACTACGTGTGGAAACTGAGAAAAGAAAACTATATTCATTTATATTTATTTATTTATCGAGTTAATGACCTAATAAAACATGAATTTTAGCTCAATTTTTAATTTTGACACTAACTTTATTTTTTGGCAAAAAAAGACATGAACTTGATTGTCTGGTCACGTTAGGCATCCGTATTATTTTTTATTCATTTTGCGGATTTGGCATAGAACGGTGTTTACGTGGTAAATGGTATTATATCACCTCAGCAAAAATTTTAAAACTTAAAGGAAAATAGAAAGAAAGTCATTGATCGGAGAAAGGATAGGCCACCTCCTCCCAATTGGAGTCACCGGTGACCCTCAAAGGCACCGACTAGCTTAGTCAGGGGAGTGGTGGATGAAATCAAGGATCTACCCACCGGAATCGGGAGAATCATCAAATAGGAGTTCTCTTGATTCTGACGGGTGGAGTCTCGATCCCAAGCACTACCTTTGGGGATTATCCCGATTTCAGCAGGTAGGGCATCGATCCTGATCACCACTCCCTAGTTGATGCTCTCTGAGGTCACCGATGGCTCCAATCGAAGTAATGGTGCCTAGTTGGGCCCCTCACTTTTTCTCCAATTAAAACATCTCTCTTTTTCTTTTTTCTTTTTCTTTAAATTTTTATTATTTTTGCTAATATGGGATAACGCCGTTTGCTATGTAGGCATCATTTTCTATCGTGTCAGCAAAATGGATGAGAAATGACATAGATGCCTAACTTGACAAGAAAATCATAGTTCATGTTCTACCAAAAAATAAAATTCGTGTCAAAATTTTAAAAAAAAAGTGATCAAAATTCATGATTTTTTGGACCATTAACCGTGATGAATTAAAATACAGTTCAAATGGCAATTATCTGTCTCTCCTCCAATAAAAGATATTTACGGAGTCCTCGTAATCAGAAGGCATTCAAAAGCTCAGGACCTGCTCTGCTCTTTAAGAAAACGCACAAGTTTATTTTCACATATACATATAGCATATATATATGTGTGTGTGTGTCCTATTTTATAACAATACATAATACATGGCCATATATATGTATATAATGTAATGTTCGAGTTCATGGAGACATGAATACACGTGGGATGGGAGGGAAGAAGAGATTCATCTGAAGAAGAGGAAGAAGAAGAAGAAGGATAGGAGAAGCAGCAGAAAGAGACAGAAGATTTAATTCTCTCTCCGTCTCCTCTCTTCTGCTGCTATAGCTGTTGAGTTGCTGCAGTTTCAGAGAGGAAAGCGCAAGCACCTGAGGTATGTTCCACCTTCCCATGCTTATGCTTCCCTTGTTTTCGCGTTTCATCTGCAGCAATACAAACAGCAGCAGAAGGCGAAGTCAAGAGTTTTGCCTGTCATCAAAGAAATTGTTCTGTCTTTGATTTTTGGCTTTTGTTGTTGTTTCTCTTCCTGTTTGGATATTGGAAGAGTTCTCATGAGACATGGAACTGTGCCCATTTGTCTTTGTTGTACCTGTGAAAGTGGCTCCTCACCGTTCGGTTTATTTAGTATTAAATTTGGTTTTCAGCTTCATTTCCATTCTCTTTGTCCTTCTAATCTCTCCATGATTGAGACCGCCCCTTGCATGACACTGCTGTGCTTTAAAACCGTTTTCCTAAGTGCAAATATTCCTTCTTTCTTCCCCGTTATTGATTCGTTTTCTCCAGGTAGGAGTCGGCGATCGTTTCTTTTGATTCGGCATCGTTCGCGTACCCTTTTGCATATATTTGATCAGTGTTCTTATACTCTTGTTTTTTGTTTCTTTTTGGAGAGAAGAGGTTGATCGAAGATTGGTACAACAATTTCGCTAGGATTTGCAGACTCTCTGGAGAAAGCTCAAGTCTGGGTAATTGGTTATACTGATTCAGATTGTTCCAAAGGGACAGTCATATATCTATGTTTACTTTGGCGTCCTAGTTAGGATTATCTCGAGGTGTAAGATTGCCAAAAAAACTTCATCTGACTGATGATTCGTCTAAGGCTAATCAGGAACTTTGCGAAACTGATGATTTTCAGTTTATGTTTTCTGGAATATACTGCAGTTGCAGGGCTTCATTCGTCGTTCGAGTTTCTTTTTCCACGTGCAATGGAATTTCGTAGGGACCAGAAGTCATAACAATGGGAGGCTGCGTCTCTTCTACAAGTAAACACGTTCTGGTAACACGAAAGAACCGATTGAAGAAACTGTCATCGGGCAAGAAATGGCGTAGGAAGATATGCTCTTCCATTGTGCCGATAAGGCGTCGGACTAGTGCTGGGAACCGTGTGAGTGACTTCTCCGTTAGTGAGTTCGTCCATCTTGACTTTAATACACGCCCTGCAGATCCTGCCAGCAAGAGGCATGAGGTCTCAAACCGGAAGTTTCATCTGACCCAACTACAGTGGAATCATAGTCAAAACCAAATTGATGAAAATGGTAATTTCCCTCTGCGTTAATCATAACTCACGAATCAGTTTTGCCTTTTTTGTTTGTGTTTGAATCTAAATCGAGCAATGGAGAGTACTGGTTTGCTTTGGTCGTTTTCCTTTGAATAAGCAGTCTTGTATTTTGGATGAAGACTCAATATACATTTGGGTTTCGGTTGGTACTTGTGAAGGAATTTGCCAAGATGAAGCATGGTTCGACTCAGTCAGCATCCTGGAATCCGAGTCTGACGATGACTTCATTAGCATACATGGAGGTAACAGATAGTCCTCGTACCTGTGCTATTAATCACCCATGCAGTTAAACTGATCAATTTGAAATTTTCTGAATTGGGAGCTTGTTCAAATTCCTGCAGATAGTTTTATCCAGGCCGCTCAATTTGAGAACACATCTCACACTGTAGATATTAATGGAAGTAATAAGTGTGATGGATACCATGAGAGTTGCAAAACAATAGACGAACCTGTTCAAGAACCTCGGGAAAAAAATCGAACCGCAAGTCCCATGCATCCAGCTCAGAAGAAGAAATCTACGGTTATTTTATTACCGGTGAAGAGGAAATCCTACGGCGGAGAGGAATCAACTGAGTATTGTAAGTCCTCAACGAACAGGATACGTTGTCCAAATCTATAATTATACTTCTTTGAATGACAGAAATAAGGCGTGTCAAATGTTCAGATCACAATGTTGTAGGGTCGGTTTGGTTCTTACAATTCCAGGAAAATGTCTGCAGTCATTGATGTTGCAGTTAAGGTGTTATTCAGGTACATCAGAGAGAATTGTGTATCGGCCCCGAGGAGGGCTCCAAATACCACGTTTTAAGGGGGAGAAGCCAACACCAGGGAGCTGGTCCGAGGTTTCACCTTCGGTTTTTAAACTCCGTGGCGAGAACTACTTCAGGCATGCCATGCATATTTACATTATCTGAATTGGTCTTCCAACACAACTCAAGTTTTGTTCAGTTAAATGGCTAAATGATCTTATTAAAATTTATGATGCAGGGATAAAAGGAAATACCCGGCTCCAGGTTGCAGCCCTTATATCCCGATAGGAGTCGATTTATTTGTCTGCCTGCAGAAAATGCATCACATTGCACAGAAACTCGATCTTCCTTCTGTAAAACCACACGAGAAAGTGCCTCCTCTTTTGATCGTTAATATACAGGTCCTGTTCAACACTCTTCATGACCCTCATTTTCTTTTTCCTGTTTGATTATGAAATTAGCTGAAGCCGTTTATTGTCGCAGGTTCCGACCTACCCTGCCACCATGTTTGGTGAGAACGATGGGGAAGGAATGAGCCTCGTTTTGTATTTCAGATTAAACGAGAACTTTGATGCTGAGATTTCTCCTGGTTTCCAGGACAGTATCAAGGTATACACAAATATTCGTTCCTGCTTACCTTCTACTGTTCTAGGAACATTTTCACGAACCGGCCTTCATCTCTGGTATATGCTTTGAAGTAGTAACTGAAAGTGCACTTCTCAGAGATTGGTCAAGGATGATATGGAAAAGGTCAAAGGATTTGCGAAGGAAAGCTTAGTTCCATTCAGGGAGAGGCTTAAGATTTTGGCGGGCGTCATAAATCCTGAGGACCTTCAGCTGGGCTCAACTGAGAGGAAGCTCTTGCAAGCTTACAACGAAAAACCAGTTCTTTCACGTCCCCAGCACAGTTTCTATCGGGTAACGAAAGAAATCCTGCTAATGATGATAACCAAACTTCTGGACAACTCTGGAGTGAACATAACACCCTGTCGATGTTTACTGCAGGGACCTAATTATTTCGAGATCGATCTTGATGTACATCGGTTTAGCTTCATATCAAGAAAAGGCCTAGAGGCTTTCAGGGAACGGTTAACAAATGGAATTATCCATCTTAGTTTGACTATCCAGGTAAACCAACACTCGATCAGAAAGTTAGTGAGATGAAGGCATGGTGCTGTGCTTATCATTTGATAGTGTAATCGAGCTGTTTGGTTGAAACTGAAATCTGGGTGTTTTTTTTTTTTTTTTCGGTTTCAACAGGCCCAAAAGCCAGAGGAATTGCCTGAACAAGTCCTCTGCTGTGTACGCCTGAACAAGATCGATTTCATCAATCATGGTCAGATACCGAGAATTGTAACTGCTGATGAATACTTATTCCTCGAAAGACATGACTGACGATGAAGCAGCAGTGGACGGATCCCCAGAAAGGAAGTAACACACCACCCCCCCCCCCCCCCCCCCCCCCCCCCCGCGGTGTTTTATCTGCACAGACTGTTCTGGCCTATTTTCAGCGTAGAAGGCACAAATGGAGGGGTCTGCATTTGCGAAACAATGCATTTGAGACCCTGCAAGCACAATCGAGTTGCCTTCAGCACATTTTACAGATAGTCGATTCCATTCATTGTTTACTGTAGATTATGCTCAAGTATGAGTTTAATGTTGATTATTGCATTGAGGAAATCACGGCAACTTCTAATTCATTCCACTTGGTGTGAAAGAATCCATCTAATGGTATATTTATGTTCTCGATAATTGCCTGTTTTAAAATCTAAAACATGAAAATTATTAGATGGACTTAAACCGCAACGAACTTGTGACAGAAGTAATCGCAATTGAAGACTTGGGGATGACTTACCTCTGTCAGCAAGACATTGTAAAAAGAGCTGGTCTGTTCTTGTTAATGGTGTTTCCCGGTTAGTTTTGAGAGCGTGAGCAGGCTTGCGAGGCCAGTGCCTGAGCAGTGATCTCTGCCGGCGCTCTGATAATAAGGTGAATATCAATGTGGTGGACATGAAACTCATCTCAATGTACTAGCAGCATCCTTAAAACCTGCATTCGCCACTACACGGTGAAGGTTCAGATTTTCAGGAAGAAGAACATTTTGAAATATTCCGATTGTCGACCCTTCTGATCCCTCAGTAAGCTTGAATTCCTTACTATTGTTCGTTAGGAAAAACAACTGTCATCCTTACATTTTTCTAGCATTAGTACTATAACAAACTACTCAGCGGGCACTCACGACCGAGGAAGTCGGCTGTCCATCTCCAGGCATTGGATTAATCAAGCAGAACCTGAAATTCAGCTCGCCCCTGCTACGTGCGTGAGAAACAAGATAGAACAGACATACTGGGAGGTTCTGTCGATGACTAATTGAAGGAAATTTCAGCAAAATCAGGGTGCTAATCGCAATTAACAAAAAGGTTGGGGGCATTCAGGGAAAGAGCAAAGACTCAAGAAATTGACCCATGAATCATTTCTGTTCGACTGCAGCTCAGACGAGTAAAGATCGGAACTTTTCTGCTCAACCGAGCGATAGCTCGAAAGACCAATAAAGGGCAGCATGGATTTCAGCGAAACCAACCACCACCGCCTCAGCAGACCAATCCGTTGCATCGTGAAACTGGGTTTGTGTTTTCTTTCATTTTCATCTTCCCAAGTGGTTTTGTTTCATGTTCTGTTGCGGGTTGGATGCATTAGTATACTGAAGTGAGCTGGAATTTCATCTAGAATCCATCAAAGATTGGCCGCATGTTCAGCCGAGAACCAGACTTGGCAATCTGCTTCTCGGAACTGACTGATATGCATAAGAGCTAGTGTGAATCAAATCGAGGGAATAAGTTGGATTCAACTCTGAATAACGATTACTGCGTGCAGTTTCATAGTTGGTTGTAGTGTACAAGTGCTGGCATTAAACCGAGAAGTGTCTTTTTAGCCAAGCGTGTTTGATTCTATGGATTCGTATGTGATGTTTATGATGCAGGAGGAGCAGCAATTACCTGCAAAAATGAGATAGAGAAAACTAATGAAGAAGGTCTCGAGATAGTTGCTTCACAGCTGAGGGAGGCAATGGTGTCGGGTTCATCTTTACCAAAGGGTGTTGGAATGGACTGGAGTAAGAGAGCTGAATGTTCAGAAATATCCCTCAACGTCGATGATTTTGGAGATCAAGAGTTGATGGAGCTAAGCAACTTCATTGTGGTGCATGGAGCAGGTTATTGAGACAGTGGACTATCTGCATTGCTGGCATTTTATTGCCTAATGTTCGTCAAGCTGCACTTTTTATTAAATGTTCTCATCTGGATATTTATCGTTGGAAACTTTTAACATGAACGAGCCAGGTCAATTAGAGTTCTGATATAATCTTTGGACTCCTTTCATGGAGAAAATCCACCTGTAGTTGCTTCTTAGAGTACATCCTTCAAGGTGATGCCTGAGGCTTTGGCTTCTCCCAGCTTATATTCTGAGAATATATCAATGTGGCTGCAGGTTCTTTTGGGCATTTCCAGGCTAGCAAATCTGGGGTTCACAAAGGAGGACTGGAGCGCCCCCTAGTGAAAGCGGGTTTTGTTGCCACACGAATATCAGTAAAAATCTACGAAGCTTCGATTAATTTGCTTACTGTTTCCTTTTCATGTTGATTGTCCGTGTCAAGCAGTTTGCTTTTTCTGGTGTTTATCTTCTGTAATGGGTCCATGTAAAGTCGAATGGCCTTCTTTCTCCATTTCACTGATGCTGTGACTATCTTATCACTCAGATTATCTTCTAATTTTCATATTTAGTATTTTTGGACCTGACATTTTGGTGTGTTCTTGCAAGTTGCAGTTTACGTGTTGCGTGTTCGTTCTCATAGAGGAACAGCTGAAAATGTCTTATACATCCTAAGCGCAATTTTTCTGTATAATAAATAATATAATATAAAAATATTTTGTGTCCTTTCTATTTTCTGATTGCTGGAGTTACTTATACTATCCTATATACCTTATGAGAATATCTTGCGGAAAAATGTTGACTCATTATGTGGTTTGTCAACTTATAGCACTACAGTTTCGACGAGTTCTGTGGTGTCTTCTCTGCAACCATTTGTTCATATTATTCATTCCATTATTCCCTTCATGGTTCTCATCTTTACCGTTTATAATAATTCATGATTTTTTCTGCCCCTTTTCTTGCATGTACACCTGTTTCTCATGCTTTGAGATTGTTGTCAGCTCCTCTTTCTTTATGGAAGTGAATCCTTCAAATTTCTGAACTGTGTTCTGTTTTACTCATTTTCAGGTAACCAAACTGAATCTTGAAATTGTTAGAGCCCTCGCTAGAGGTACTCATCTTATGTTTACTCTATAATTGCTACACCAGCATACGATTCTATGTTGCAGCAGTTTTATAATGTTTCTTGTCCCTATCTATTGGATTATTAACATGTTGCACCCCATTTGTCATTAAATGAGCACACTTCAATGCCGCTTTCTTGTCCACTTCTCCTGCAGAGAGCCTTCCTGCCATCGGAATGTCTCCTTTTTCATGCGGATGGTCAACCTGTCAAAGAAATGTTTGATCCCATCCACCTGGAAACTCACCCTTTGCTTCTTCGATATCATTGTGTTTTTTTTCCCTTCCTTTTTCGGATAAGTGATATTGTTGTGTTTTCCCCTTCTAATTCTTATGCATATTTTTTCTTCCAGTTTGGCTCAGCAAATTTGTCCACTGTTACAAAGGCTCTTGATTCTGGTTTTGTGCCTGTAAGTATGAATTCTTATTATTTTCTATATGATGTGATAATGCTGTAAAAACTTACTCTTATCCTTTTTCTCTGTATTATGGGATGCGGGTTATCTTCTTGGAATATTTTTGTCCTTTTTACCTTCTTGATTGGATCAAAAGAGAATTTTATGTTTTGTATAAAAATGGGAAATGCCCTTCCTTTGACCAATATGCCCTTAGGCACGGCCATATATAAACAGAACAAAGGATGTCGAGCCAAGAGCACCTTCATTTGTATAGAATAGAAAATGGTCCTATATGATTAGTTCTGCTAGTTTCATCTTCCTGCAATTTTCAAGTTTTTCATCTGAATTATTTGCATTTCCATGTTCATATATGCAGTTGCTTATGATTCAAAGTTGATCTAATTTGTCGAAGTTGTTATTTCCTTTCCAGGTCCTGCATGGAGATGCTGTGCTCGATGAGGCACAGGTTTCTAGCCTTGTGACTTTCTTAGTAGAAGATAGTTAATTTTTCAACTCTCTTCTCATTATTTAACTGCATTACTTGTCCTTTTTTCCAAATTAGGGCTGTACCATATTAAGCGGAGATGTCATCATTCGTTACCTGGCAGAACATTTGAAACCCGATTATGTGGTTTTTCTCGTATCCTTATGCGTGAAAAGATTTGCATTACCATTGCATTGACCTGCTAAAATAATTCCTAACATTGAACTCCACGACTATTTGCAGCTCACCCTGATCATAGCTAGCTCTAAGAGCCGATACATCGGGATGGACCAATCCCACAAGTAACTGGACCTCTGACTGGTCCCGATCTCGTAGAAACTGGAAATGCAACTGAATGGATTTAGTTTCTTGTTTTTAGCATAGGGCTAGTTCATTCTCGTTTCTTTGTGAATCATCTGAATGGATATGCCGGATGTTTAAGTTCACCAAACTATACCACGTTATCCTATTAACATCAAGACAGATGTTCTGGGGGTATATGATCGTCCGCCAACCGAACCTGGTGCTGTGCTCCTGAGAGAGATTGGTGAGCATCCATATAATTTACCGCTTATATTTTTGAATTGGAGTATTCATTTTGTGGTTTCAACAGCTGTGAATGAAGATGGGAGCTGGTCCGTCCTGAAACCTAGACTCAAAGACTCGAGCAGGCAAGGTCAGTAGATCCATACTCTGTGCTTCTCTACAGTCGTACCTATGCCACAGATGCAAATTTTTATAGGCGAGGAAATTAGTTGATAATATCCAAATTTTCATTGGACAGTTGAGATAACAGTGGCAGCCCATGACACAACTGGGGGGATGATGACTAAGATATCAGAAGCTGCAATGATCGCAAAACTTGGAATTGATGTTTACATTGTCAAGGCAAAAAATTTCACATCCCTTCTCTCTCTCTCTCTTTGCTACTTTGAAATTCTCCCCTTAGAGACTCTCGTGCTATTACAGGCAACAACGAACCACTCTGTAAGGGCCCTAAGAGGGGAGCTGAGAGGAGATGTTATTCCCGACGACTGGCTTGGTACACTCGTTCGTTTTTCCAGATAGCACCTTGAGATGATCAACTCAATACAATCGGTGAATCAAATTCATTTTGAAATCAAGCTTGACAGATGCTTAAGGAGTGTCAATTTTACAGACAACATATCAAAATGTGGAGTTGTAATACAAGAGGATTTGGGATGGTCAAGTTTAATAACAAATATTCTCGCTTTTGGCTCAAAGATTGGTTTCTTCCTTCAGAGCTACTCTGGTTGTGCATTGGTATATCTGTTCCAATTATAATCAGCACCAACAGCACACTTGAGCAAGCACATATTCTGCTCGTATTCAGATGGTTCGGCAACGTCGAACTCAGGAACATTCCATACCATGTAAAAAGTGCAGCAAGAACAGTTACTAGGAAAAAGAATGTTCCGCCAACAATTCCCAAAACTAAAACCCTTCACTTAGCGATTGCTATATTAACTGCATGATGCAAATTTCAAACACAAGAATCATAAAAGATGCCTATTGAAACCGAACCACATAATAGAATTAAAAGAAACATTCCAACATTGGAAATTCATCTCATGTTGGGAAAGAACATGTAATCCATACACCCAGGATGATGACCTCTAGGTTCTCTTAACATGATAAAGAAATGAGCAACTGTTGTCCATCTTTGACAGTGTTGCAACATAACAAAGAGGATCATCGCAAATGGATCCTGAATACAAAGAGGAGAATTACTTGGGGCCGATGTCCTTGAGAGCACAAATCTGCTCCTCTCCCATTGAAGACATCACAGAGACAACGAGATCCTTACCCTCAGCAAATCCATCCTTGATCTACACAGTTCATCAAATCATTATCAAAATTATGCTAGAAGTTCGGTAGAATACAACAGAGAATACCAAAATAATAGGAAAACACATAAATTTGCCAGGAAAAGAAAAGGCTGCATTAAATAACATTGAAACCGATTGCCAATTGTCTTCATGGTTACAGGTTAATGCATGTAATAGCAGCGAGAACATGACTAGGCAGGACAATGGAATGGGAGACAGTAAAGACAATAGAATGGAACGCTACTCTTCGGATTACCTGTGCAAGCAGATTCTCATCGGTTGGAAGCCTCAGGTCATCCTTGGTATTGCCATTCTCAGTCAGTAAACTCACCTGCAAACAGTATTGCATCACCCAGAGTATTCAAAATTTTCAAAATGTAGATAGGAAGAGAAAGAAACCATGGTCTTACAAATCCATCCTCAGCTATATCAATCAGCTGGTAGTCAGTACGGGTAACATGTGGAACCTACAACAATCCAATTGAACTATGTTAAAACCAACACACAAGCAAATTCTGCATAAATTAGGGGTTTCTTCCCTTCTTTTCTTTAATCATATTACAATACTTAATCATGAGATTATAAGTGCAAAATATTACATCACAGTTGTGAGATGATGGAACAATATCTTCGAGCTTCTTGCCATTGAAAATATCAATCCCGACAAAGTGACACTTAGCGTGGCCGTGCTTGCCAGTCTTGGAAGTTGAAACCTCTACAACCTGTATGAAACAGAGAGATCTCCTCACAAACTTCCTTACAGGAATAAAGCACATCTTGTCAATTTCTTCAAGCATACAAGGAAAGCTCCTTGATAAGCTATTACTGAAAGACAAACTCAACATGGACTATCAAGAGCTTGGTGAGACAGCCGTAGGAGATTAAGAGATAAGTCAGCTGATCAGTTCCACCAGAGCAAATGATGAATTCTGAAAGATGCAACCGCCACGAACTCATTTATCTAATAGCACGTAATCGACAACAACTGACCAGCCCGAACATACTCGTGTAGCACACATTGTGAAACACATCTTAAAAAATAGTTTTCGCTATTGTGAACTGACAGTTAATTCATATTGCCGGATAAAGTCACATCTTTACGTAATTCTTTCCACCAAATCAATAGATCAATGGGATCATTTTCTCCCCAGAAGATACAGCCTTATTTGCCGAGTGGATGAGCATAAAGTTTATTGTTTCGGTTTCTTAAATCAGTTTAATCCGCGCATTATAAGCAAAAGCATCAAAAACGAATCTTGTTGGCTCAAATGGCTACGCAAGGCAGCAGTTCACAACACGGGTCTACAGTGCCAAGCTAGATGATGATGGAACACCATCAACAAGCACCCGGAAGAAAAGCCGAGAAGCAAAGCAATTGACGTGATGATCGGAAGAAGAAAAAAAGAAAAAAGCTTCTTGTTTTTTTTTTTTTGGCAGAGTGTAGGAAAATAAAGTCCATTGTTTCGAATTCGGAATCCATTGAATCCGTCCATTATAAGCAAAACTATCACAGACGAATCTTGTTTGCTTGAATGGCCACACAAGACAGCAGTTCACAACATGGGTCAACAATTCCAAGCTAGAAGATAATGTAAACAACACGAACAAGCGCCCCGAAATCAAAACCGGGCGGCAGAGCAATCGCACGCACAGTATATATAGAGACCAGGCCGCTCAAAATTGACCAGTAATCTGAACGACAAATGTTGTAAGAGACAGAGAGATGGACCTTGCAAGGTCGGTTTTTGATGACAATGTAACCGTTTTTGCGGATGGTGCCGGCCTGCTGGGGGTAGGTCTTGGAGGCTCCGGCGTCGGCCTTCGACTCGAAGTGGTGCTCCTCGTCCGACATGGCTTCTGGGAAAGCTCGAACTGATCGAAGTCGTCGAGAACACACAGAGATATATCTCCCAACAGACAGACAGAGACAGTCAGAGGAAAAACTGGAAGGAGATGATGGGGTGAGTAAATTTGATCCCCCTAGAATATTGTTATCTTCTGATTTTTCTGGTTAATTTTTTAGATAAATTGTACTGGTAATCCAAAATATTTTATAAATATTTTATTATGGTTTAAAAAGTTTTTTTTATTACATGATAGTACAAAATGTTTCAAAATTGTTTTATGATGGTACAAACCGTCAACTCGAGCTTGACGCCGTCAAGTTAACGCTGACGTGGTCGAAAAATTTTAAATAATTCTAAAAATTTAAAAATTTTAAAACTTTTAAAAAAAATTCTAAAAATAATTTTAAATTTTTAAAACTTATACAATAATTTTAAACTTTTAATTTAAAATTTAAATTTAAATTTAAAATAATTTTTATTATTTTAAATTAAAAGTAATTTTAACATTAAATTTTAAAAATATAATATTAAATATAAAATTTTTATAAAATTTTTTTAACATTATCTTTTAAAATTTAAAAAATAATTACAAATTTAAAAATTTTTAAAAATAATTTTCAAAATTTTAAAATATTTTTTTCTAAATTTTTACTCTTTTTTTGTATTTTTTAATTATTTTTTGTATTTTTTTGGACTTTTTAAAATTTTATTTTCTCTTAAATGATGTGGCGCACTATAATTGGTTCCACGTAATAAAAATGACACATAGGACGTGCCACATCAGCAAAATGTTAACGGTGTTAGGGCCAATTCACGGTTTGTACTATCATGAAACAACTTTGAAACATTTTGTACCATCATGTAGCGAAAAAAAAACATTTTGAACCATAATGAAATATTTGTAAAACATTTTGGACCACCAGTGCAATTTACTCTAATTTTTTTAATAAAAACATGCATTTGCTTTTTTCTTTTCACTTAAATTTAGGGTAAATTATACTGGTGGTCCAAAAAATTTTAATAATGTATTAGGTTGGTCCAAAGATTTTTTTTTTGCTAATTGATGGTACAAAATATTTCAAAGTTGTAACATAATAGTACAAACCGTTATCTCGTTATTGACATCGTCATCTCGCCATCGATATAGATGGACCTTTAAGTTAATTAAATAAATATTTTGTACTATTATGTTAAATCTGTAAAACATTTTAGATCATTAAGTGACAACTTCAAAAGAGTTTGAACCATCATGTAATGTTCCACCAACTCCTAAAAACATATCAGAGCCACGTTTCGGCCACGTCAGCTTCGCTTGACTGCGTCAATGGTGAGATAACGGTTTGTACTATCATGTTACAACTTTAAAACATTTTGTACCATCAAGTAGCAAAAAAAACTTTTTGGACCAACCTGATACATTATTAAAAATTTTTGGACCACCAGTATAATTTACCATAAATTTTATCTATATCTATATCTATTTATAATTTTATATATCTATACCTAGCTATATATAATATAAAGCGGATGTGGTGGTGAGTGGAGTTTCTTGATTTTTTGAATTTTCTTAAACATAATATATTAAAATAAAATTCTATAAAATATATAAATATATTTTTTGGGACCAATCATTATTTTTTTGATTTTTTAAATTTCTTTTTAAAAAATATTTTTAAATTTTTAAATTTTAAAACAATATAATTGTAGATCTAATTATTATTTTCTTGATTTTTTCAGTAATTTTTGAAAATGAACTTTTGATTTTTAATTTTTTAAAAATATATATAGATATAAATTTGTGGGATCCATTATTATTTTGTTGATTATTTTAAATTTCTTTAAAAAAAGATTCTTTTAAAATTTTTAATATTTTTAAAATAAACAGATATGAGTTTGGATAATTGATCATTATTTTCTTCATTTTTTTTAACTTTCTTTAAAAAATAATCTTTTCATTTTTTTAAACAACATAATTTGTGGATCATTCGTTATTTTCTCGATTTTTCAACAACTTTTAGAAAACAAATTTCAATTTTTTTTAAATATATATAGATATAGATATAAAACGTCTAGATATGAGGTGTTATATTTTTTTTTTGTATGTTTTCATTAGCACGAAGGTCACATAAAGGATTATCAATTATGTATATTAAAATTGAGTAAGACCCTTTCATAAAATATATCATATTTGTATTTCCAAAAGTTTATTGTCTCATTTGTTTTCAAAAAAAATAAATTAAAAGCTCACATTTTTTTATTAATATGTATGATTTGTTATTATAACTATAAAAATGAAAACGTTCTTAAAATATATATATGAATATATATATATATATATTTAGTGATGGTAAATTACAATTTACAAAACTTTCGAGCCATGCATATACTATATAATAAAATTGAGAAAAGCATAAAAATTGAACACCCATGATCCCGTGCATTACACAAGCTCTATGACTAGTTTCATATATGATATGACTATGGATTTTCAAACCCTATTGAGTTTGTTGCATTAAATATTTTTTACATAAGAAACAATACTTTTATTCACGCAAAAAAAGCATGAATTTATATATATTATTAATAAGATTAATTAATAAAACTAAATGCATAAAATTATCTTAAATAAAATTAAGGCATTTGGTTAAAAATTTAATATAAATTTATTCTATGTACCGTGCAGTTTACCTAACATTTTAATTAATGCATTTTGTTTCGAGGGCTCAAATTATATTTTCATTCGTACATTCTTTTGCAATATATTTTTTTGTATTTTCATTTACTAATATTTTTACTTGATTTCTTTTATTCAAGCAAAAGTTTTTCATTAAATTAATGTCGATTGTTCAGTGAAAACACTTATAAATTATTGATAATATATTGTGTAGATTAGATTTTACATAGTTCATGACCCATGAAAGAGATTCTTATTCACAAGAATTTACATAATGTACTCGGAGAATAGATTCAAAATTAATCAAACTAAGATTATTACTTCTTTTATTTATTTATTTATGAAAACTACAAATTACAGAAAAATGTATCGATGTTTTTTTCCCCTTATGACAAAACTTAGATTATAAAAGAATAGAAAAATGATGAATTGCAAATGGTTAGACCCTTATCCTATTGTCGGCTACCTTCAATGTATTATTTCACCAACACTACAAAATAAAGAATGATCTCTGTCCAAGCTTGTCCTGAAACGAACTCCTTGGCTGCATGTCGTAAATATCACGGCAGCGGGACTTGGTTCGATTCTCGAATGATCTCACAGACCGATATAACGTTCTCAATACTCAGCAAGAAGATAATGCACCATTCCAAAAGGTTTGACCTCTTGTTCTGTAGGACTTCTTGAAGGAAATGAATGTTGTGCTGCAATCAGAAGAAGTCCCAACAATCGAATGTTAGATGCATTCCTAAGGAAAATTTGAATAAGAACATACTCATTATTTGTTCACTATCATGTGAAACTTTTTTGTACTTCCACTAGGTTAGATCCGCAACTGACATTTAAAGTTCTAATTGTTATATACATATCCTCCAAGGGGACTTGTGCAGATAGAGCACTATGTGAATGTTTATCTTGTCAATGGGTGACCTAAATGAAATAATGGTTAACTTTGGAGAAAGGGTAGAAATAGTATTACCTCAACGAATTTCAGTTTGAAATTCAAATTGCCGAATCGTTGAGTAACCTCGAACTCCTCTCGCAGGTACTCATATATTTGGGCGTATTTTGCCTCCCTCCAAGCAATTTCTGATCTGAATATAGAAACACCAAAAATTACGACTGTTAGCGAAGACCAAACTAAACTGCCTGACATTCATGGGTATGAGGCATAAATCACTGTACTATGAATCTGATTCATCAAACACAATTCGATGTCACTCATTCAATTGATAGAATTTCTTGCATCTTCACAGGACATCGCAAAGAGCGAGAAAGTGATACAATTTATAGTAAGAAAGCATATCTACCAGAAATATGAAATGTATTAGGAAACAGAAATTGTATGACTAGGTGGGTTGTTTTTACCGTTCAAAAAGGCCAACTTTAAGAATTACATCAGCTAGACTAGAATTAGCCTTCCCGACAAGTTGAAGGAGCTTCCTCCGGTCCATCGTAAAAGTTCCGGTTTTTTCCATTATCCGGTTAATGTCAGCAAACTCTTCGACCATATCGTCAACCTAAGAGAGACGAACACAGTTCTCAAAAGTTAAGGAACCAATCAGCTTTATAAGAAACAAAATGTCAATGTCAAACTTGGATTGCTTTCAGTTATGGTACAAAGGAACGGGAACAAAAAGTAATAAAATCGCTTTTACTTGCACTAATGTAGGTTATCTTACTTTCCCTTTTTGGAAGAAATATTTTACCTGGGAAACAAAGTAATCCAATGCAATACTTTGACCAAGAAGGCTACCGATAAGGCGTATACTATCAGTATCCAAAGCTCTAAGAACTATGTAATCAGGGCCTCCTTGCATGTCCTCAATCAACTGGGACTTCTCCTTAACCGCATAATCTAATGTGAAAACATGTTGAAAGAAAAAGTTAAACTTGCAAATCCATCGCACCTCTACAAGACGTGGACCATCATTACTTTTAAGACGTGGCAATGCATATGTTTCTGAACATATTTCTGTTGAGAGGGCAGACATGAACTAATGACAAAGGCCAAAGCAATAAGTACTGTAGCATTTCAGCTCTATTCAACTTAAGAAAGAGGGGGGGAAAATGAGTATTTGAGATCATCAAGATGAACTGAAGCATATTCATCCTCGGAAGAAAAAATTTTACCATCTTTTTTTGTCTCTCTAAGCAACCCAGTAGCATGCCTTCGAACTGTTCCAAGGTAACTCTCAACTTCATGATCCTCAATATTAAACAGAACAGCAGACCCATATTGGCACACAACCATGTAACGGCAGCTGCTCACTTTTGCCTTGGCTCCAATTTCCTACACAACCAAACTCCCTCATAAAAAGGACTATGACCACATAGACGAAGTTGAAGTAAAATTTTCAATGCTCCAATGAATTTTGACAACACTGTTCTATTTGAAAATGGTTCATAAAGTCGAAACCAAGTACTAGTACAATGCCTGTATTGTTCGCAAAACCAGCTGTAATTCTGATTCAATTACATGAAAACTTCGGAAAACATTTGTTTAAAAACCACATGCCCTTGGAACGAAGTTCTAGCAATTAATCAAACTAAAGGACCGAAAAGACGATTCTTGAGCCATCTTACAGTATTATCTGAAGGGAAATCGCAATATTTGAGGGCAATATAATTCGATGATCGAGAGGTGGCAGGAAGAACATTGCCTAAATTCTCGGCTTGCAAGCTCTTCAAATCAATACTGCGAAAACCATAAATCTCAGACTATGCCAGCTGAAACAAAGAGATCGCCAAACAGATACTAAAGAACATCATCTATAGTCGAACAAATCAGACACAAGCAAACCAACATAGTCATGGAACAAGAAACATTCTTTACGGAGGCGTCTGAAGCTCTGTAAATTACGAATTCGGCATGAATACCAAGGGACCAAAGTAGGAACTAGTAGGTCAAAATGAGCTTATACAAGCAAATTTAAGCCCTTTTAATTCATCCCCGCAGGCAATTCAATTGGGGCAAAGGTGAAGATCCCAACCAAGACCCTGAAGTCTCTAGCCGGACTTCAACCCAAGTAGACACAATACTCGTAGAACAAAACAAAAGCACAAACTTTAAAAACAATCCAACATCAAACGACAATCATAGGGAGCATAAACGGACGAACCCGGTCGAGACGAAGAAGGCTTTGATGGGTATGTTCCCGGTTTCTTGGTCTTCCCCGAGCTGTGAGACGTCCTCGAGCTCAAAGTCATGGAACTCGGGATCCAATTCAGGCACCCGGGATGGGATTGCAGAGAAGGGTCTGAACCATGGAAAGATGGGCTGGCGGGGTAAATGATTGAAGAAGGGGAGAGGGGAGACTGGTGGGCGGCGCCGGAGCTTATGGGAGATGATGTGATTGAGGAGAAGGGAAGCAGCTCTCCATCTCCCCATTCACGGAATCAACCTCTCCCCCCTCTTTGCAATCGAAATCTCTGTTTTTTAAGACTGCCCTGTCTGGAGGCAGCTCCTGCTCTTTGAGTTGAGCACCTCAGATGGTGTGGTCTTTTCTGTTTCGCCTTCCCTCTATCCCTCTCCGCTTTCCGGCTTCCACGCGTTTGTCCCTCGTGCTAGAAATGAAAGCCATAGCCATGGCCATGAAAAATGAATAAAAATAATTTTTTTAAAAAAAAAAAAACATTTTTTTGGGTAAAATAAAAATGAAGACATTGATGAAGGAAAAATGACTCATACTTAGAGCATGTTTGGTGCGGCCAAAGCTTCAAAAACCGGGATCTTTTGGTGGGTTCTGCTCTTGAAATGAACATACTCAAAAAAGAAATGAAGGCATTCCAGCTCGACGGCAGGTCGTGCTTTCAATTGTCAGGTTTGTCCGGCTTATTACTCGATGGGTATTTTTTAGATCACGACATCCGGGTTGTTTAATATATTAAACGGATGAAATCGCGTAAACGAGGTGTTATAGTTGTGGTTATTGTTTTATTGCGGTGTTGAGATCTGCTTGGCATGAAATGAACATAATCAATTCTCGCCTTTGCAGGGAACTTATAACTCAATCGAGCCTTGTCTGTTGCACAATGCCCGATGTCACATTGTCATCGAAACACAAATTGTACTATACCTTCTTCAAACGATTTCTTGAATTTTTTGAACTGTCAGATCAACACTGAATTCATCCCCAATCCTGATCTTTGGTGGAGTGCTTTGAACCCAACCCATAAAAGGATAATGGGCCTTTAGAAAATCCTCAAGGCCCAGTAGTCTTTTGGATGGCGGACGACGTCGTTTGTGCCCAACGCCGCTGTGCCAACCAAAGGCCCCTCCTCCTTCTCTCTCACTTGATTCACAGAGCCGAGAACGAGCAAAGTGAGAGTGGACTCGAGTGAAGTGGGAAGCAAAGCAATTGGGGCAGACCCAGTGCGAGCGAATAAGAAGACGAAGAAGCAGAGCAAGAAATGGCGATTGCTGGGGATCTGAAGGTCTCTGCGACTCTCGGCCCTTACCACACCCATCCTCTTCGGAGGTCTCTGCCCTCGCCCTCCTCGAAGGTCCGTATGCGTATCCAAGTAACCCATTTGCCACACATTGCAAACTGATTTGGAACTGTTAATCTGGTTAGAAAATTCCATTTTGTGATCTGGGTTTTTGCTAGATTCTTTTATAGTACTCAATGCTACCCTTTAGGATGTGGGATGATGCTTTTGAGGTGATGGGGCGCCGGGTAAGGGGGAATCAGTGGAGGGTTTGGCGGAGAATTCGAGGAATCCAACTACTTGGAGAATGGAATTGAGTGCTTGTTTCTACTGGTGGTCGACGAGTACGATGTTCGAGCACAGCGGGATTGTATAAGCTGTTTGTGCTAAGAAATGGGGTTTATGCGGCTTCAGGGTCTTCTTTCTGTCAGTATGAATTTGTCCATTCTTAGTGGGTGCTCTGTACCTGGCAATTGGGAGCTGAACCAATAGGCTTTAGTACGGGGTTACAATGGGAATACTTGCTCTATGGATATGTCTCCCTCCTGTTTTCTGGCTTTCCCTTTCTTGAAGGGTGTTTTTGTGTCAAAGGAGGTGCATGCTTTGAGTTGCATTCTGATGGAATGACATATTGTCTCTCATGGGCAACCATAGCTATTCATGCTTTATGTCCCTTCCGTACACCTCATATCTATCTATCTACGAATAATTTTTCTTGAAGTATGTTTCATGTGAATATATTGTGGGTGTGCTTTGTAACCTATTAAAATGCGCTTTTGATCTTTCTTCTTATCGGAGGGATTTAAAGTGAGCTCAGTTGCATTTCCCCTTCCTTACCCTGCAAGTTACTCTTCTCTTTTCTCAATATCATTAACCTAAATTTTTTCAACAAACCATAGGATTTGATGGTTGAAGAAAGTCATCATATAAATTGACAATCTTAATCCCGGAGGATAGACAAGTGAAACTCACAACAGATTAGATTTGAGAAGAGCGATGATGGATCCGCTGCTCTTTTTTGTTGGTCATATCTGGTACTCACAACTACTATGATTTGATTGTCAAAGTCTCTTTGAGTGGCATGGACCTTGTGTTGATTAAGAAATGTTTTAAAGATTAATAACCTTTTGAGAGTTGAGACATTGAATTCATAGATTCTGACTCTGTCACTTTCCAGGTGAACTTATCAAGTTTCCAGATTGGAGGACCTAAACCTTCTGATTGTGCAGCTAAATGGCCCTCTGTGGCGCTTGAGATTCACCATACGCGGGGCCCACCAAAACTATACTCGGGCCTCACATCAGACTTCAACCTATCCCCTAAATCCGTCACCCAAGAAGCAGAGACCTTCCTTCTGAACGCAATCAACATGAGTTTCCTCGAGCGTCTCAACTTGGCGTGGAAGATAATCTTCCCATCTCGCACCACGAGGAAGAACTCAAACGCAAGGATCGCAAAGCAGCGGCTCAAAATGATCCTCTTCTCCGACAGGTGCGCCGTAAGCGATGAGGCGAAGCAGAAGATTGTGACCAATATAGTCCATGCTCTATCGGATTTTGTGGAGATCGAGTCGCAGGATAAGGTTCAGTTGACTGTTTGCACTGACACAGACCTCGGGACTATCTACTCAGTCACGGTTCCAGTGAGAAGGGTGAAGCCTGCCTATCTAGATTCCGAGGAGATCGGGTCCATAACAAACATAGAGTACCTGGACAATGGGGAGCGCTCAGGATCTGTTGATGTGAGATTCGATTTCTTCGTCCCCGATGATAACACTCCAGCTTTCTAAGTTCGGTAGAGGTATAGTAGAAAAATGTGCCCTGCACGGTTTCAATTTATTTCTGCTGCTCTAAAGTATTTGCGCTTTTCCCCCCCTTTCTAGATCAGTAAGAGGGTTTTTCACTTCTGAGCTTCTGTATATATGCCAATGAATTATTGTGTAAGGCAATTACAGATTTTGTTCTAAGGATGCATACTGTGTCCCTTGACAATGCGGGTTAACATGAGAAGATTATGATCCACAAGATCGTCCGGTGAAATTATTCTTCTAAATCAAATCTATCACAATCATTAGCTGTTATAGTCCCCTTGTCGTCGAATAAGCAACTATGAGCAGGCATGTGCTCGATCAGAAATATTATGACTCAAGTTCTGGGGAGTCAATATTGCCTATCATAGAGTATCATCATCCTGTCAAAACGTAACTTGTACGTACCATATATTATCTAACCCAGACATGATCTTGAAATAAAGTGGCATCATCTGGAAGCCTAGACGGTTAATTAGGATATTATTTCTATCAAACAAATGCAATCCCAAACTTCTGGAAGTGCAGAAAATTGGTGAAGAATGAGTTTCAAGAAATTGGCATTAAGCCCTTCTGTTCTGTCTGTCTATAACATCACTAACAGCAATACCGCATCAAATGGCAAAATGAATAATAATAGTCACCCCACATAAGAGAGCGCTTTCATCTTTGAAGAATTGTAATAAAATATCGACACCTACCCTGGACCGAAGCATCACTACTTAACAAGTCACAGTTCAGGTCTGATACAATGGAATGGGAGCCGAGTAAGATGAATTTGCAGTAAGAAATATTCCAATATGGTATTGCTGATTTCCTTCGATTTTGCTTCCACTCTTTAGCATCAAACATGGCAACACAGCCGTCTTAAAATTCTCCGACTCTGATTCCATCTATAGGAGTCTCGTAGGCATCCTTAGGTCTTGACTTCTTCACGCCCGCCATGAACCAAACTTTATCAGACTTGTAGCCCTCGACTGTCACGCTCGTCACCTTAACCCAGACAAGGACCTTAGTCTTCATTCCCTCTATGCCCATGAGCTTCCCTCTGAGAAGAATCGCTTTCACTCGAGGGGCATAGCGAATTACGGAAGAGTCCTTGAAGCTGACCTCGCTGGCAGAAGGCATGTATACGATGAGCTTGCCCTTCGATTCATCGAACTCGTAGCAAGTGATATTCTGGGGGAAGAGTCCTGGGGGTAAGTTGTAGTCCCGAAGAAGTTCAGACAAGGTCTTCAGCGGCTTCCCTGAGGGGGAAGACATTCGTCGAAACAGATATAAAGTTTGAATAAGCTATTAGTATTCACAGATGCGGAATATTCCGATGTATAAAATTCATAAACCCATTAATGGCAGACCACCATAAAGATAATTCAAGACAGAAGACAAAACATCTCATCTTACCGGCTATATCTCCCATCACGTATTTATCTGTTCATATGTTTTCACTTTACAAATAAGAGGTCATGGACACAAGTTGCTTACCTTTTAGCTTGTTGAAGATCCATTTCGCCTTTTCCTCGACAGTATTTGATAGATACTGGAACAGTAAAACAAGGCAACTAACTTTTAGTACTTCTCAAGCATCATAAGGAACAATGGAACTATTTGATTAGATAAAACGCTTGATTGGAATGCATTAGTGGACACAGAGATGTTCCTTTGGATGGTTCCAAAAGCCTCCAGTTAAGTGCCGATCACTTTCTTTATCAGCGGTTAGTAATTACTTACACGAGAAAAGAGTCAGAAATTGGATGGATTGGCATTAGATATAGAAATTGTATTTCATTCTTTAGGATGGACAGCGGTGCACAAGAGTGCGGGCTATCAATAATGGTTATGGATTCTGTAATCATCGTGCAATCCAAGCAACTTCAAGTTCATAACCTACACCATTTTCGTTTGAGAGAGTCATACCATGCACAGAAAGAAACAATAAGACCTTAGCATGATGTAGAGAGCTGAAACTGTTTACATGGGTTTCATTAACTCACTTATGTCCGTTGCACAATGACATTGCTTGATTGCTCGCACATCTAATGAAGTGAAATTTTTCGAAATTGAGTTTGCGTGGATAGTCACTATCAATCTATCATCTCTTTGGATTCCATTTGTGAAGATACTAAGTTAAACCCCCAGTGTCTCCTGATTTCTTGGTTTTCCTCCTCCCTTTCGATTATCAGACTCTACTCCAAAAACTCTCCCTGATAAAAGATCCATCTTTGAGGACCTTTCAAGACAATGAGAAAGAAAACAGTCCCAGCAAGTGTCCTAACAGAATGCTACTTAGTCCGACATGAACTTCACACAATTGTGCAGAAATCTCATCTGAATGTACAGATCTCAAGTCCTACCAATGATTCCAGAAGACCCATATATTCACAAGACAAAACCCACAGAGCCAGTCCAAACCAAAAGACAGACAAGCCAGGAAGAACATAACAAAACACACCAAGCCGACATATCAAAACAACTCAAGAAGCCGAGAAACAAGGAAATGCAGAGCGGCAATGAAACAATGTGGCACATTTACCAATTACACAAACCGCAGAAATCCATACAGCCCAAGACGAAAATCCCACTAGTTTACTAGGAAAGGGGAAATGCGGACTCACGGTGATGTCTTCGGTGATGTTGGAGATCTCCTCCTTGGCCTTCTTGGAAATCCAGGAGCTCCCAATCCCCACCTTCAAGCTGCTCACTTTCGTCAGAGCCTTCTCCATTGCTGCGTCTCTCTCTCGGAAGCTCGTGACGCGCTCTCTGGGTCACTCACCAAATCTGAAAATATGGGGATGGGGGAGTGAGTAAGTGACTGACAGTGTGCGCAGACAGAAAAATGCAGCTGCTGCTGCTGTCCTCTCTCTCTCTCTCTCTCTCTCCACCCAACCAGAATAGAAATCAATATTAAATGCATATGTAAACTGCCAAATTTCATTTACAAACTAGAATACTACCCGTGATTTATTCAAATTTGTAACCCGTGGAAAAAATTATTAAAATTTATATTAAAATACTTTAAATGAAGATATTATAATTGAAGCATTACATTTTGATAAATTTTTATTATTCGGTAATGTTAATAAAATTTTTAAATTATTTAAAGCTATAAAATTAACGTGTTAAGAACACAAATTAAAATATCACGTTACCAAGTGATTTTTCTAATGTACATCCAATACTTTCAATTAAAAATCAAACATGTTGGTATAACTAAATCAATTATAATATAAATTATTTAGTTTAATTTTTCTAATTATATAGCACAAATAAATAAAATAAATATAGATATCCATAATAAACTATTCCGAAATTAACCTCTTTCTATCAACTTTTAAATTTTAATAATGTTTATAGGTATGTAATTGTCATGAAACCATAGATACCTATACGAAATTATAACGAAAATATTATTGATATTGAAATAGTCTTCCACACGTAAATTAGCTACTAAAATTATTAATTTTATATTTTCTATAACAAAATTAAAAGAAAAATTAACTAAATTATTTCATATATGAATTTCTTCATTATCTCATTATTGATATAAAATCTGCATATACTTAAATTGATATAATATTAATAATAGCAAAAACTTATATATAAAGTCCCTCAAAAATATTTTAGAGCATCAAATTTTATAAATATATATATATATATGGTGAATAAAATATCAAGATTCTTTTATTACAAAATATTTTGTAGATGATAAATTTAAATTGATTAAATTTATATAGAAATTATATTTATATTTTATCACATTTAATGCATGCATAATTAATGTACCAATTCTACTTTACATCATGTAATAATGTACACAATCTCATTTATTATAACCCAAGTAAATTCTAGTTATATATAGATTATCGATTAAATGATAATATTGTATTATTTACATAATTAATGTACCAATTCTACTTTTCATAATTAATGTACCAATTCTACTTTACAAGCACGGTCACCAATTCTACTCCCGTGATCAATGACTGCACGGTTTTGTTTTAAGTATTATTGAGTAACTTTATTGCTTATGATAATTTAATTAAATTGTTTCATTAATATAATCTTGTTAAAATAAATTAATAATTAGCACCAAATGAGAGGGTGATTATAAGATCCTCAAGATTTTCAAAATTTATACTTAAGAATATTTTTATGAATTGCAACATTTTCTCTGAAATAAAAAATGCATATAATATGAAGAGATTAAAAACTTTATTGAATCCTGAGTTTTATGAAAGTACATCATCTTGTGAGGTTGATTTTTACTTTGAATTCTTTGGTTCCCATGTACTTCATTGTAAGTCCATAATATTTTCAATCTTTTTGAAAATAATACCATTAATTTGGAAATTTGAGGTAAAACTTATTTTCCTATTTTTGAAGTGCATCAACTTCCGACCAAGAAAAGTGCATCAACTTAAGTTTGGAAAATTAAAATGATTTTTAAAAATTTTTTAAGTGTATTAATTTGAGCTCATCTAATCCTATTCAAGTTATTTGGAAAATTAAATTATTTTTAAATTTTTAAGAGCATCAAATTAACTAATTTTTAATTTGGAAAATTAAGGTATACTTCTTTTTCTATTTTTGAAGTACATCAACTTTTGACCAAGAAAAGTGCACTAATTTGAGCTCATTTAGTCCTGCTCAAGTTTTTGTATTACTTATAATTTTGAGGATTACTTTTAAGTTCACATTTAATTTTTTTTTTCTTGTCAGATGCCCATATATATTTATAGATGGACATATAGTATAGTTTTTAACTCTTAGGTAATTCTCTAACGTGAAAAAATAAAATAATTTTCTTTTTCTATCGTTGAATGCATCAATTTAAGCTCATCTAATGGTCTTCAAGTGAATTTTAATCTATGTATAGATCTATATTAAGTAATTTTTTAATTCAAAAAATTTAAATTAATTTATTTTCACTTTGTCAAGGGAGTTAATTAAGATTATTTAATGCTACCAAGTGAGTTTTACATAATGTATAGGTATTTGTAAATTAATATATAAGGAAAATGTCTTGTTAGTAAATTGATCAGATAATTGACCATACTATTCGTTATTAAGATACCAAAGATATTATCCATGTGTTACACGGACTCTTTGATGTACTTATAGATTAGATTAGACTACATTAGATAATATACATGTATATATTACATCATATATACTCTATGATCAATAATAATAAGAAAGGAAATTCTGAAATATGAAGTATTAGATTGTTTGCTTGGTAGGCCTGCGAGTTCTTCTGCTTGGAAGGCCTTGCTGCAATCTTGTTGGGCTTAAATATGTTTCGCTTGAGTTTGAAAGCGTTGATTATGGAGATTTTAAAAATTAAACATGAGCATTTATTACTATCATTATTGTAGATTGCAAGTCTTCTTTTACTATATATATAGATATAGATAGCTAGATTGGGTCATTAGTGATCTAGATGAAAAATTAAAAATGCAATTTTTTTCCTAACAAAATCGCAAGAAAGTTGAAAATGCGATCTTCTTTTTTCAAGGTCACCAATGCTCAGGGATGGACTGAGAGAAGGGTAGGGGGCAATCGCTCCTTAAATTTTCGATGATCTAAGAAAATTTTTATATTGTCATTCAATTATTTTTATAAGATTAGTTGCATTGGCTTCGCTAAGTCCAAAAGTTTATGTTCTTACTGTCCCTCCAAAGACCTCCCCCATCTAAATCGTGCATCCATCCCTGATAATGCTCTCCGTTTTTCATTCAAAACTAATCCTATTTTGGCAAAATGCGACCTTCCTTTTCTTTTCTTTTTTTTTCTTTTTTTCAAGGTCACCAATGCTCTCCGCTTTCCACGATATTCTGATCACAAAGTGCTTCTAATTGGTTTTTAACCGTGTAGTTGAGATGAAATCTGCCCATTCGTTTTAAAAAAGGAAAAATCTTCAACTTGCCAACTGCATTACTTTTTTTGTAATGAAAAACTCAAGATGACTCGTATTTGCATTCAATTCTAATTGATTGAAACTTATCATTATCGATATGGAAAAGTTTTCGATAAGCGGAAAAGGAATGAAAAAGACAATTTCTCGACGAGAAAGAATGAAAAAGAAGAATCCTTCTTTGACAAAAATGCTTGAAAGTGAAGCTTTTATTCTATCATGGGCCGATGATGAAAAAGGGGATACCATAGTCACATGTAGGTGGGTACCATAATTGTGTCACTTCCTATCCCACCTCACAGTTTGAGGTTACCCATGTTTTATTTGAAATCAAATCAATTGAAACCTGGCCACTTTGTCACAGTCCGTAGCCATTGGAAACCAGAAAAGAAATCGTCGAGCAACAATATGAGCACTTTTTGACTTATCAATCCAACCTTCTCAGCAAGTACTGGACTTGAATTTCCTTCGTTAGGGGCATGATCCAATCACTGTAAAGATTCGCAACTAAGCTCGGCTCTATTTTGTACACAGGATCGGCTGGGTCCTCTGCGTCATCATCGATGTTTAGCTCCTGAGCAAATTTTTTGGCCTTGGTCTCGACTCTTTTCTTAATGGCTTCTTCAACCTCCGGATACGTGAGCAGCTCCATCAGCCTGGCCCAGTCCTACAAGAACCAGTTTCAGAACATGGTTTAAATACAACAAATTTTTAATCAATATGTGTCACATATCAAAGACGAAAATAAAAGGAAAGATACGGACATACTTTAACTTTAATTGCAGCCTCATAGACAGATGGAGAATCGCGAAACTTTGCTTCAGCGACAAATTTACCATAGTGTATTCTCTTTGAAAGTGCCTGCAAGAAAGTTATCGGCACAGTACAAGCTTCAAGATTGCGAATGAAATCAATGCTTCAAGCATACTATAGTGTGTAATAACAGGGAAAGAAAGAAAATTATGACAAAAATGCCTCAATACATCCGCAAGTCTCAGCGGAGGCCCCTATAGAGTAACAACTATGTGTCAATCAAGAAATGAAGATTCCAAAGAACCGAAGAAAATTTGAGTACCATTTGCATAACTTAGCAAGAATTTGAAGTCGGCAAACAAGATACTTCAGCATGAAATCATGTAAAATTTTCAGAAGGGATTCAGAGAGATTCATGGAGAGGGATAGGATCACAGAATACCTGCAGACAAATTGTGTCGCAAATAGCAGCTGAACCATAGTTACCATCATCACCTGATTTGACCAATCTAGGGAGGAGGTTACTGAAGTACACATTCCAGACCTTGTTATTTATGTTGATCAAATGTGCACTGGCATGCAAAACCTATCCGAGTATCATATGAAATGGCCAGATCAGAATGGGGTGTCAGACATGATCAATAGGAGAAATTCTGGCCTATACGAGCCTCAGCAATCTCAAGATCGAATTCAAACTTCTTTAGAATTCACGGTCCGTGGAAGAAAAGAATCTATAATCTCCTACCCAATCCCCGGAGTTGAATTTAACCCGGAATTAATCAATACAACAGAAAAAACCTTCTCCTCGTACAGTCAACAGGTCAGCTCCAGCCCAAATTCTAAGAGAGGTCTCCTAGGTATTTAGCTATATTATTCCTTGTAAAGCAAGAAAACGGTAAAACAAATTTGCAAATTGTTCTACTTATAACATGACTACTGATAAGCCAAAGGGGTAATTAATGAACAAAGTAAAAGTACAATGGTAATCACAAAGCAATCCTAAGTAGACTAATATTGAGCCAGTTACTCTATGGGAGTTGAAAACCCATTGGATTTTACCCGAGGGAATTGAAGGGATGGAAGCCTCGGCTCGGGCAGATGCTCTTGGAAGAAAGGATGCTCATCGGGGCTTTTGTACCTCCCCACCTAATTAACATAACGAGAAGAACCAATCTAAGTACTCTGAATAAGTTCTACAGTTCTACTTGTTTGCTATAATAAACAATCAAGGTTACCTGTGCATGAAGCTTTTCTGTTTCTCTGACCATGAACTCGACCAATGACCCATGAAACCCTTCCATGGCAAAAGCATCGTGGTCATATGTATCTGCATTGTAACAGTATCTTGCCCTCCCGAGTAAGCAGAATATTATGCTGTCCTCTTGTCTGATTAATGACTTTCGCAGGCTTTCTAGAGTCAGGGTATCACTCTGATCCATCCTGCTCTTCCTCGAGTATCTGTAATACAAAGACTAGAATCAATTCATCTTTCTAAAATGTATCTAGTCACACCTTGACAGCATCTAAGAAGTTCCACGAGATGCATACATAACACTGATTTTTGCAGTAATAAAGTTATATTCGAGACAATAAATTAAAGACCACCGATGCCTATCCAAATTGATCAGAGTCACCTCCCTGACCTAATATATCTGACAAGTCACAAGCTATAAGCAAATCAATCATCTTTGTGTTGATACTTTGACTAGGATTCATTCTGCCATCTAGTGTCCACGATTGTAGAAAATTACTCGCATTGAAATTGGTATTTTAGAATTTATTTAAAGGTAATCATTTTTATAATTCCTTATTCTTATTTTTAACATGTTAAATATTACTTTTGAATATTCTTGTACATATATATGTTTAGTTTTTATGATAAATTATATATATGCTTAATTAATTTTCGTAATAATATCAAAATTTTTATGTCAATTTCTATAAGCTAGGCTCAATATTTATGATGTCACATTAAGTTAATTGTTTATATACATTTATCACTTATATATAATTAAGAAATTACCATAACTTTTTTCTCTTAATTGCATTTAGTAAGATATTTAGGTGCATCTAATTACATTTATTAAATATTTTTAATTATTATTCTTTATTTTTAATTTTTTCTCATATTCTTTAAATTTTCTTTTAATTAGTGAGTAGGAGATTTAGATACATTAATTGCATTTACTAAAAATATTAATTATTATATAATTTTTTTAATTTTCTTTTTTCATATTTTTTAGTTTTATTTAAAGCATTTATTATGCATTCAATCTTATTTATTATACACCCAAGTAAATTTTAGTTATATATAGATTATATGATTAAATGATAAAAATGTATTCTTTACATAATTAATGTACCAATTCTACTTTACATGCACGGGTACCAATTCTACTAGTGCGATCAATGATGGCATAGTTTTGTTTCAAGTATTATTGAGTGACTTTATTGCTTATGATAATTGACTTAAATCGTTTCATTAATATAATCTTGTTAAAATAAATTAATAATTATCACCAAATGAGAGGGTAATTATAAGATCCTCAAGATTTTCAAAATTTATACTTAAGAGTATTTTTATGAATCGCAACGTTTTTTCTGAAATTAAAAATGCGTGTAATATGAAGAGATTAAAAACTTTGTTGAATCCTGAGTTTTATGAAAATATATTATCTTGTGAGGTTGATTTTTACTTTTAATTCTTCAGTTCCCACGTACTTCATTGTAATTCCATAATATTTTCAATCTTTTTGAAAATAATATCATTAATTTGGAAATTTTAGGTAAAACTTCTTTTCCTATTTTTGAAGTGCATCAACTTCCGACCAAGAAAAGTGCATCAACTTCAGTTTGGGAAATTAAAATGATTTTTAAATTTTTTAAAATGTATTAATTTGAGCTCATCTAATCCTATTGAAGTTATTTGGAAAATTAAAATAATTTTTAATTTTTTAAGAGCATCAATTTAACTAATTTTTTATTTTGAAAATTGAGGTTAACTTCTTTTTCAAATTTTGAAGTGCATCAACTTCTGACCAAAAAAAGTGCACTAGCTTAATTTTGGAAAATTAAAATAACTTTTAAAATTTTTTAAGTGCATTAATTTGAGCTCATTTAATCCTACTCAAGTTTTTGTATAACTTTTAATTTCGAGAATTACTTTTAAGTTTACATTTTCTTTTTCCTTGTCAGATGCCTATGTATATTTTTTATAGATGGACATATGGTATAGTTTTTATCTCCTAAGTAATTTTCTAATTTGAAAAAATAAAATAATTTTCTTTTTCTATTTTTCAATGCATGAATTTAAGCACAACTAATGGTCTTCAAGTGAATTTTAATTTATGTATAGATCTATATTAAGTAATTGTTTTAATTCCAAAAATTTAAATTAATTTATTTTCACTTTGTCAAGGGAGATAATTAAGATTATTTCTATTTAATGCTACCAAGTGAGTTTTACATAAGGAAAATGTCTTGTTAGTAAATTGATCAGATAATTGACCATATTATTCGTTATTAAGATACCAAAGATATTATCCATGTGTTGCACGGACTGTTTGATGTACTTATAGATTAGATTAGATAATATATATGTATATATTATATCATATATACTCTATGTTCAATAATAATATGAAAGGGAAGTCTTAAATATGACGTATTAGATTGTTTGCTTGGTGGGCTTGCGAGTTCTTTTGCTTGGTAGGCCTCGCTGCAATCTTGTTGGCTTAAATATATTCCGCTCGAATTTGAAAGTATTGATTATGGACATTTTAAAAATTAAACATGAGCATTTATTACTATCATTGTTATAGATTGCAAGTCTTCTTTAACCATATATACAGATATATAGATATAGATAGATAGATTGGGTCATTAGTGCTCTTGATGAAAAATTAAAAATGCAATTTTTTTCAAGACAAAATCGCAAGAAAGTTGAAAATGCGATCTTCATTTTCATTTTTTTTCAAGGTCACCAATGCTCAGGGATGGACTGAGAGGAGGGTAGGGGCAGTCGCTCCTTAAATTTTCAATAATCTACAAAAATTTGTATATCGTCATTCAATTTTTCTTATAAGATTACTTGCATTCTCTTCGCTAAATCGAAAAGTTTATGTTCTTGTTATCCTCCAAAGACCTCCCCCATCTAAATCGTGCATCATCCCTGATAATGCTCTCCCTTTTTCATTCGAAACTAATCCTATTTTGCCCTCGCTAGTAAGCTGAATATTATGGTGTCCTCTTGTCTGATTAATGACTTTCGCAGGCTTTCTAGAGTCAGGTTATCACTCTGATCCACCCTGCTCTTCCTCGAGGATCTGTACTACGAAGACTAGAATGAATTCATCTTTCTAAAAGGTATCTAATCACACCTTGACAGCATCTAAGAATAACCACGAGATGCATACATAAGACTGATTTTTGCGGTGATAAAGTTATATTCAAGACAATAAATTAAAGATCACCGATGCCTATCCAAATTGATCACAGTCACCTCCCTGACCTAATATATCTGACAAGTCACAAGCTATAAGCAAATCAACCATCTTTGTGTTGATACTTTGACTAGGGATTCATTCTGCCATCTAGCGTCCACGGTTGCAGAATATTACTCACATTGAAATCAGTATTTTAGATTGGAACTGACTCAAAAAGGGGAAGTCTTATCTCCGCGAAGGGTCGTCGTTAAGGAAGGCAAACCCCATCAAATTAATCAATCAACAATCTAAACGCATTCAACGAGATAACCAGCAATACTGAAATGTCATTCTCATACATACCTGAGGAGGGAATTTGAAGAAGAAGCTTGAATTGGACGACACCCTTTTGTTCCAAAACCGGACCTGAGAGTTGTTTTTGAAGCGAAAGGCGAAACGGGTCTTGAAGATTTGAAGGCCGAGAGGGAAGTAGTCGATGAGGACAGAGCTCCCTCCATCACCTTTGCCTCCATTTTTTCTGTGTGCGTGAAAGCAAAGACAGGAGAGAGTGTCAGCTCAGGAGCTAGAAGGAGATGCAAGAAATGTCTCTGGACTTTCGACGAAAACGACAAGCTAACAATTATTCAATTTATGGATTCATTTTTTTTTCAAATTGTTTTTTGAATTTTGCATCGTTAATCACTTTCCAATTTTGAGAATATGTATCAGCTTCTTTCATTTGTTAAAAAACACCTGTAAAAAGAATCTAAAGCGGTATTATTGATTCTATTTTAAATACGGCTCTCTTTTGCAAGTTGTAAGCGTCTTATAAGGAATTTTTTTGAGGTCTAATAAGGAAGTTTTCGATTATCCTTTCGATTACCACCATTGGTTCAAGCGATTCGGTACTTGTTCCGCTTAAGTAAAGTCTCGAGTTCAAATCCTTGTAAATGTAGAAAATCCATACTGTGAGAGTTTTATCCCTTAGTGAGCCGACTAGACTTGATTGGATTAGTCGGGGCACAATTGGATTTCCGGATATCAGATTCACACCGAAAAAATAAGTTTTCGATTATCCTACAGTAAGCAGATAACTTATTATCAATCACGAGTTTTGCAAACTGATCATAATTCTTGCTTATCGTACCAAATTGCAGAAAATCAATCTCTATCCCTTCGGAGCTTTGCTTCTCTTTTGTTTGGGGATGTTGTAAGAACCGTCGTATCCCATTATAGTACTACTTGATATTTTCTATTAATGAATTGGGTTTGGACCCGCTAATTCACCCAAAAAAAATGCAGCAAATAAATCAAAATCCTAAATTGTTTCCAAAATTTCATTAAAAAATCGCATTTGAACTTGATTTTTAAAAATATAAAGAACCAAAAGTTGGATTTTCATTATCTACCGAAAAAGTTGGATTTCCATTTACTTCTATCGATTAACCTTCATCCTCCATGAACTTCTTGGCCCTTAAATACGCTTCCTTCAAGGTCCCGCCAAACCTAATCAAATCCAACGTCACATTTTGCTCCTTCAAATAGATGGCCATGACTTCACCCCATTGTTCTCCTCTGGATGCGGTCGGGTCCTTAATCAACCTGCTTTCTCTTCCGTATTTTTCCGTCAAGCTACTCTCCTCCGCTTCTATCGTGTACTCCAAGTAATTCAACCCTAGAACTTTTGCAGCTCTGCCGTAGCAGATATCCGCAGCCCAGTCTGCACCTAGCGGCACCACCTATACGTATGTAATCGATATAGTAATTAGATATGCGTATTCGATAAAACTTTGTTGATAAAAACATAAAAAAAAAATTTCCTTTCTTGGATATATTTGAATCCTACCCAAAAGTTTAGACCTATTTTTGCAAATTATCCAAAATAGGAAAATCCAAAGGTGCAATCCTTGTGGGGTGCGGCGGCTCTCACCTGCACAAACACCGCTCCAGGACGCAGGAAGAACATGTGGGTGAGCGCCGCCCCATGCACGCCGATCAAAGCGTGGCTCGAGTTGATCAGCACGTACGCCTCCTTCAATGGCGTCGTACCCCTCGGCTTGAACATAACCACCTCAAACCCCGCCGCCTCCGCAGCCTTCCTGACCTTCTCCTGGTTCAGCAACACCCTTCCCACCCCACGGCCTCTGACGACAAAGACCAGTCGTGGCCGCCTTTCACCCGTAGTCATCGTGGCAGCATTACGGATATCTCCTCCAGTGTAAGCCCTGTCGAGGAGTTCACGAAAATGGGAGAGATTACTGGAGGTCGAGATCAGTTCCGGGTTTATGGTCATGAACCCATGTGAGATGAGGCCCACGGAGGCGGAGGGGAAGCAGTGGCGGCTGGCGCCGGCGGTTCTGTTGATGATCAAGATGGGGTATTTGCTAAGACTCAGAAACAGATCGGCATACTTGTGGGCCCACCGATCGGTTGCATCGTCCACGACGGGGATGAAATCCCGGCTGCCCGAGTAGATCGTATGGACGGTGATGAACAGGGGGATCAAAATGTCATTGAATTCATGGAACACGTTACCAACGTAGCCACCGGCACTGAACACGACGGCTGGGACAGGGTGGACGACGTCGCACGGCGCCGGTGACTTGGCGGCAGTGAGGGTGAATTCTCTGATCCGGGACATGAGAGCGTCTTCCCATTTCCGGGGGTGAGGTCGGATCTTCTCTGGCGGAGGATATGGGGCGGCGGCCGAGGAGTGGTGGAAGAGGAAGAAGGTGGCGTTTGTGGGGTCCAGTACGGTCGGGGCGTCGATGGAGCAGATGTCGTAGGATTGGTGGGACCGGTCGCAGGTAATGGATGACGTGGCATTGGGCCGTGGCTTTAACTGAATAAGTGGGCCCCGCCTGAAGATCGGTCTCTGGGTCCCGCTTTTGGTACCTGTTGTCAGAACCAAGAGCATGATTGATGATTGATTGATAATTTGGCCCTCGACTTTATCTGGATTTTTAAAGTGGTCCATGTGTTTTTTTCATATCCAATTAAGTCCATCAACTTTACTAATATTTCTCATGGGGTCCTACACATGGAATTGAACATTCCATTCACGTTTTACCGTGCATTATGTTTCAGACGCAGGCTCAAAATAGCTTTTGACGTCCAAATTTTTTCTTCCTAGGAAGAACCTAATCTAAAATTTTTTCTCTTTTTGTTCTTGATGAATTCCCGAAATGTTATTAACCAATTAATCAGTACTAATCCGTACTCGGTTATCTAGTTGCTCCTAACTAGAGGATGCTGCTTCCAATGGGTTTCATTTCAAACCTCTACCCTGAAAATAAATTCCATCGATTGGAAGTTTGTCAACTGGAATATATTTTGTATTTTTTTTTTCGTAACAAGATTTTTGGATATTTTGTTTAATATCGCTTATGAGTTAAAGCATTCCAGATTTAATTATACTCGAACCAGGATAAGATGGGTGAAAATTTCACACATGATTAGTCTGTTTAATTAATACTTTTGTTTGGTACATATAAATATTTTTTATGGCATATATATTATTAATTAATTAATTAATTACCCAAATTGAAGTCACTCCCTAATTGTATTTAATGCAGAGACGGTTCTCAATTTGGAATTCAAGTGATGAGTCAACTCCAAGACATAAATACCTGAGCTGTATATACCATTTTGAATCATTTTTCATTTGGCATCTGACTACTCAGCTGTTGCTCGGAATCATTCGTCATCGCCTGTAAGTTTTTCCCATTTCTGTGTATAGGCAATTTTTTTCTACCATAATACACTTTCCATCAATTACCTAAAGGGGCATGCTCAAAAATCACCATTCGAGTATTGAAATTTTGAAGTAGTAGGTCCTAATAAAAGACAATCTAAGCGACCTCCATCGGTTGGTTCTGTTCTCGCGTACATATCTATGTAGGAATTTCGAAGAATAACCGATTTTTACTAGGATCTTTGCAATTGGCAGGAGATCGAGGTCGAGATTATGGTGGCTGACTGCAACGTTGTTATCGCTTACTTATATTGTAACCTTTTTTTTTAATAGTTTGTCTTGAAAGATCCTTCTAATTAATATATTCTCGATCTCGTATTATTCGCTGAGCATTCTCTATCATTGTTTAGATAATGATGATAAGATCCTAGTTATTATCGAGAAAAAAAAAATCTACATAGGCTTATATAACATTCCGATAAAATTTCTTTATATCGACAGCTACTGGTAACACATTTTCATAACACTGGCAGATCCTAGGTACGAACTTTTATAAGACTGGCCAAGAAACATTATGTTCAGACAAGTCATACATAATATATAAAGGCTGGTGCCGGATCAGACCTTACAACACAGATTGCTAATTCATGTTATCGAGCCAATGGCACCTGAGTGAGAAACTGATCAAAGCCCGTTGGATCTCAAACTCTCATCAACGTTTTCAGCAGTGAAAGTGTAACGCTCGACTTTTTTCTATTCATGTTCTTCAATTATAATGAAAGCAGCGGTAAGGCATCAATTAGCTAGACATTAACATACCATGAGGGTCACGCTGAATCAGTACGAGCTTCCACAAGGTCGCGGAGATGTTGACCTGAAACACAAGCAGTGCCACAACCAATACCACGTACAGCCACAGCAACGCCGTCGAGTTCTTCTTCATCGTCGTGTGTGTTGAGAGAGAGTTTGAATGCACAAGTAGAAGATCTCGATCACTCTGGCTCGGCAATTTATTCTTCGTACGTACGTCCTACACTCAGGTTTCTCAAAGGAAAGTGTGTGGAGAGAGAGAGACGGGGCTTATACGTTAAGGCATGTTTGTTTGTTGGCTCGGACTCGGAGGAAGCGGCAGGTCAGTCCGGTACGGTCTGCGGTTTAAAATGAGGGAAAGAGATAGGCACAGATGGCGATTCCTAATGACTGAACATATGATGGCCTTAAACTCTCAATTTTATATAGAAAAGAAGTATAGTGCACTGTCATGCGTTTTTATTTAGTAAATTACACGTTATTTTTTAATTAGGTTTTTATATATTTATATATTTATTTTGTTACAAATGAGGCAAAATGCTTAGTACAATGAAAGAAAAATTCTAAATAATTAATAAATGGGCGCGGGTAATTTCATTAGGTATCGAATTTGCGACCTCTAGATCAATAGACGGGTGTGTGTGCCACTGCGCTACACCATCTTTTGATTTTCTATATATTTATATTTTATTCATATAAACCTTATTCGTATATAACCGAAAAAGAAACCCCTCGAACCTATATGTATGCACTATTATCTTCCCAAAAATAAGTATGAATGACTCATCTGGAGGACCTTTAATTCTGGGAAGAAATTAGTGCATGAAAATATTAAATACGTATGCACTATTTGATGGCGATGCATGCCATCTATATACTTTGATTCTGGGCGCGTTTCCGTGATGAACCTCTACTATGACAATTCTGTCTCACTTTAGCTCTCTATCGATCGTTGGTGTTGCATGGTGTGTGTGCGAATCAAGTTTCCGATCACTCGGCATTATGCTTCGCACGAGAGCACACAGCAGAGTCGAATAAAATACCGAACAATAAGGTCGTGATTCTATCTGTTTGAAAGTAACTTGGAAAGAACAGGCGGAATATTTGAAAAGTCCAGCCGTCCAAATTGAAGTAACCTAAAAGATGTCGAGTCTGGCTCCCGTCGATTTTGGCTTTGAAAAAATCAGATCTAATATTTCCTTTCAACTTTCAAAACAGCTAGTCATTGGACTATAATAATGTTAGTTACAATAATTATCCGTATATAAGCATATACATTGCACAAACAAGATGCCGCAGATACTATGCAAAATTGTACTATCTCATTGTGTACGGTATCTTAGGTCTCCTAATCATTGGATCGGAAATGGAGGTTTCAGGGTATCGTACTCCTCAAGTACTATAAAAGCTCCCTATTGCACTTGATACTTGGTAGGCGTCTTTCATAGGGCTATCTAAATAGCATAGGCCTAGGGCGACATGCCCAAGGCGACACTTCCTTGCGTACAGGGACGAATTCAGGATTTTCGTTCGGGAGGGCAAAAATATTGCTTGATATAAATAGTACATAAATTTTTTTTCAGGGGGGCAAAGTGCAAATTTTACATAAAAAATTTCATAAATTAACATAATTTTGGGATAAAATTATAAAAAAGTCAAAGTTCAGGGGGGCAATTACCCCCCTGATATTACATTGGCTCCGCCCCTGCTTGCGTAATCCTAGGAAATATTGCGACAGTGATTTTTTTCCGGTCTGCACCACCCGAACTAGTTGGGACAGTGATTTCTAGTGTCAGCTGATGAACGTGGAAACTGATGTTTGTGGGTCCGTCGCCGTGTAGGATTTTCTGGCAAGCATGATTATTGCCGCACCAAACGCGACCTTAGAGGTAGTTCTTGGGATGCATCATGCATATGCAACGCGCCCCATTCATTTGCTCCCAAGAGTTTTTGGGCCTCATGGTGGTAAGCCCATTTTCCAAAAGTATGGGCCTGAGCCCAGAACTACGGTCCTGGGCTCATCTTACTGGTAACATCCCAATCAATCATGGACTGGCATGCCTTCACAAAGGCTCCGGGTACAGGAGGGAACATGAGAAGACAACTGTTCCCAATTACAACTCTTTAACACGTTCTCCATAACCTGCTAGGGATAACCACGAATTCGACATCTTATAAGAAGGCGCGGCGATCACACGAGGCTCAAGTGTGTGTACATTTAAACATTAGGTCAAACCATGTATTTGAGATCGCTGTCTCGACTGATCATGTCCCCACTTACTCATCGATCTGGTAAAATTCGTCTTGGAAGTAATAATAGCAAAGGAACCAAAGCTCGAAATCAACGCATAGAAATTGCACATGGGCTTTTTGTACGGAGAAAAGATTGCCTCTTTGAAAGTGTCATCAGGGATGGACTTGGGGGGCACTTGTCCGCCCTGGATTCGAGAAAAATTATGAAATCTCTATTTGAAATTGTCGAGTTTATCAATTTTTAAATGAAATTATCCTCTTTCGTACCCTTTGACTTTACGATAAAAAATTTCTTTGAACTTTATCTCCCTTGAACAAAATTTCTAGATCTGTCTCTATGTGTCGTGCTGCTAGGCCTTGAAGGATTCGCTCATTTAAAATGTGTTCTGCACGCCGAAGCCATCAGAATCCGAAATTTTTATAAAGTTAGTTTCTCTACATGGATACAATATATATATAAATGTGTATAGGGGATCCGAGTGATACCTATGATGGGAAAATCTTCAGAAACCCCACTTTGTTGAAGTACATAATTGACAGGGGACAATTATTAATTAAGGATGTCGATGTGTTTGGTGTATCATATGAAGTAACATTAAATTCATTTTCTTGATGAGACAACTTTATATGGGCATTGCATAGAATTCAAGCATAACGCACCTAATTCTATCATATGGTTCATGTTTCATAAATGGAAAATCACACATAGCCTCCATTAATCAGATTGTGACAAATTTTCCCTATATGCGTGAATAACTACTCCAATGTCTTCTCTTGCCATATTCGACCCATCCTTACCCGATACTACGAATTTCTCAATTTCCAAATATATAAGGTCATCTATCTTTTAATGGGAAACTATGAAGCAAGTTCGACTAAAAAATGAGACGGTCAGATGTCAACATATATGCAATACCACTTTCTCGAATGGGGGGGGGGCCGCACTGATCTTATCACGTATGCTATGCCGACAGATACGTAAGATCGATCGACCGTGTAAAATATACGGACACACTTCTTTAATGCCCGAAGGAAACATAAAAAGGGGCCCCCAAATTAAAGATGTAAAGAGCAAGCATGCTTCAAATGCTCCCACGTATGACAGATTGATTATCAGTGTGAGGGGGTGAGAGAGAGAGAGGGAGAGAGAGTCAAGAGGAATAATAATTGACATTGCCACCATTGATGATGAAGACTTGTGTCTGTTCAATAAAACCATCAGACCTACCTCTCTTCTTTTCTTTCTTTTCCTTGGCAAAATGTTTCTTTTTCTGATATAGACTGCACTTGGAAATCATTAGTCTGCATCAAAATGAGCCATCTCTTTCTTCTTCTTCTTCCTTTTTTTTTCCTAATGGAAATATATTAGTACCAAAGTAAACAGATAACAAATCCAGATGTACAAAAATTAGAGAAAATGGGCATAAAACTTATATCAAATACTAACTTACCAGTCCCATTCGGGTGTAGGGTTCCCGAAATAGGTAGGGTCGGAGAAATTATGCATCAGTGACGGTGACGGTTCGCGTATAAGCTGATATTTTCTAAGTTTAATTACTGACAGTTGATTGTTGTACTTGCTTGTTCTCAATTTTTTACTCACCTTATATTTTCCTCTTGTGATTCGTAATCTATATGCGATTCGATCTTACGATTCTTTATTTGAAACTCATATGGTACCCATCCAAGTAACGAAAACAATCGTCATAATTAGCAGGATCGACCCAATTTTTTTAACGTAAATTAAGGATCAAAGGTATAATGAGAATTTATTAACGAAAGCCTGGTGGAACAGGGGGACCCAGAAAATATAGTTGGCAAAATCTTGAACCAGTTGGGAAATAGGTGAGATGAGCTTGAATTATTATTAACTTATCTCTCTACTCACATGATTGTGACAAATGAAAGCCGATCGATGGACCCTGTTTTCCTCTTCTCGCTTTCTCTCTCCAAACCCTAACCCAATAACCCCCGCCCCATCAAATAGCTACCATTGGCGCGTCCAGCTCCGGCTAGATGCGTCCGACGGTGATCGTCTCTCTCGTGCTCTTAAATATCATTTCCCCTCTTCTTTATCCGTCAACCAACATCTCCGCTACTGCTCCTCCACCGCCGCTCTTCCACCACCGCGCAGAAGTGCAGCCCATCCCGATCTTCTGCCGTAAGATTCCCTCGCAACTCAGTATCAATTCAATCCACCCCTTAACGTACCGGGCTAACTCAAGCGAGACTCTTTTGGAGTCCTTGATGGTCACCAATTTCTCTTCCTTGCCCCATGTTAAAAACTTTGGCGTCTCGGATGTTCACCGTCGACGATTTACCGACATAGTCCGATACCGTAGTTGTGTTTGAGTCTATTTTCCCCTAGGTGTTCGTTTAGAGGAGCTTCTGATTTGTTCAGATTATGTATGTGTTTGATTAATCTTGAAAGATCTGTTATCGGGTCTGATTTGTTTGTTATCATGTGGTTGTGATCGGTATGATATGCGGTCAGTTTTCCTTATTGGCCGGGATAGACTTCGGCAGCATCGTGGCTGGGTTATGTGACAGTAGTATCATGTGGTCAATTTGGTAAAATATAAAAAGAAGGGAGAAATCCCACATCGATCAAATAAGCAAATATAGGTAGGTTTATTATGAGAATGAGATACTACCAAGAATGAGATACTACCACTCACTAGCTTGAGTTTTTAAGTGGAAATGGACTTAAGCCTATATGAGCTCATTGAAATTCAATATGGTATCAGAGCCCACGTTACATGTGTGCTTGTCTACGTGCGCATACGTCTCAACACCACGCTAAGCCCAGTATGTCGGAAAGCAGCCGAAAAAGCGTCTCATGTTAGTTCCCCTCACCCAAGCATGGAAAATAAGCTCGGCTTGAGGTCTGTTATTAAGGACGGGTGTATAAGGGCACGTGACAACGTGTATGCAAGTGAAAGAGAAAAAGCCATACCTTACACGTGAAGGTGGTTGTTGAGATATAAAAAGAATGGAGAAATCCCACATCGATCAAATAAGTAAATATATATGGGTTTATATGAGGATGAAGTACTACCACTTACTAGTTTGAACCTTTAAGTGGAAATGAAACTAAGTTAGTATGAGCCTATGGAAATTCAATAAAATATATCCTTTCCAATAAAAAAAAACAAGAAGAAGAAAGCCGATCGATGGGGGACCACATTGACGTCTTACGTTTCACGTAAGATTCTTCTCTTGCAATTAATCATAAATAATGTTCCAATGATTTGTTCTTATTCACTTGTATTATCCTCACTTAGTTACAAATTGATAAAAAGAAAGAACGAAAATATCTCGTGATATATATCTAACAAAGCAGACTTTGAAGTATTGTTTGTCCATCAAGCATAAGAGATTCACTTAAAACTTTTGTCGTCACGACTCATAAAATATGTAGTCATAGGTGGTCTTCACATTGCTATTGCGGCGAGTTTCTAAAATCATAGGGTTTAGTTTTATGATATTGAGACTTATCTAGACGACCGTTGGACGAATATCAAGTGCTTACATCACATCTAGATTTGCGTGGGATGAATATATTCTTTACGATGTTGGGGTATTGCAATTGTTTTCTCCCCTAATATTATATGTATTTTCTCAACGTTGACAAATTATATATTAATAATTTAAAATTCCAGCATTAATATCACATATGTATAATAATATTATATATATTACTAGACGGACGTGTTTCAGAGAGGGAGAAAAAAAAAAGACGTATACTACTTTACGTGTTCGAAGAATTGCTGAATAAACATGGGCTATTTTCTTCTATTTGCCGTAAAAATAGAATGACAGTCATACATAAAACTATCGACGGTGAAACAAATGAAAAACGAGGACAGATCCGCAAATTTGTGACCCATATGGCTTAATTAATTATTTAGAATTTATTTTTGATATAATATCTTTGATACAGATTGGAAATCTAGAACTTAAGGAGATCTAGGAGTTGGTAGGGTCTACACTTTCACAATCATATAATTGTTATATATTAGAAAAATCTCTCTATATTTGTACACATAAAAATATTATTGAAAATGAAAATAAAATATAATCGGATAAGTCGAGAGTCTAATTTAGCTTTGTAAAGTTCGATTAATTAACATCTTATGGTCACAAAAAATCGCATTGTTTCTCCATGAAATGTCACAATTTCCCCTTTGGGTTTGTTAAATGTTCAATTTATCGTAATATAACGATGTCGTAATGCATTTTTACATCGTATGAAATAACCAATATACTCATAGAAAACTCATTAAAATTGCTTTAATAGTCAAAGCAAGTGAGTTCTTTGAGAAAGTTCTGATTTCAAAATCATCCACATGCATGGTCCGTCCAAATTGATATGTTCCACGGACTCACGCGATATTTATGTGGGCCGTATGAATTAAGTCAATAAACTCGAAACTTCTTCTTATTATTAGAAAATATAGAACCCGATATGCCCATAGAAATATCAACCAATCACGTGTTTCCAACTTTCCAGTATCTGTACTTGATAATCATAACTAAGAAAGATTTTATTATTTCATCAATAAAAGAAAGATTTTATTATATGAAAAATAAAAGTCCGTATGATGTGTATCTATGGATTTTGACACTCTACCTAGATTGATGTCATCCCAGTCCTCCAGCAATACTAGCATTACTACTACTTACCAACCCATCCGTTTCCTGAGCCGAACCATCTTAGATTTCTTTTTCCGTTTTTATGGCCTTATAAAAGGCAGCACGAGGCTTTACCGACACATTCAGTTCAATCTGCCTGTGGTGCTGATCAAACCTCTAATTGGCCGTAAAGCTTTTCAGACATTAATCCACAATCGGTACTTTAAGAACATCATACGTCGAACTGCAGTAATAATGTTATTGATCTCGAATCAGCATCGCGCAAAAGAAATAATCGGGTTAGTCCCCGTGCAAGCGAGACCAAAAATTTCTTGATAAAACATTCTAACTCCTAAGAATTTGAAGCACGCGCCCCATGTACGGTCAGGGATAGATGCTGGTTGGGCTTGCAGAAAGGTTTTGGATTGATTATTTTATTTATTTATGTATATATATATATATATATATATATATATATGTCCATATGCTCCCACCGAGGTAACTAAGGAGAGTTCCATTGAGGTATTAACTGCTCAGGTTCCGTTTATTTTTCAAATCAAAATTTTAGCCGATTCAATTTAACTCTATTCTTTTTCAAATTTAATAATATAATAATTATTATTTTACATTTTTTATCATATAATAATAATAATAATAATAATTTATCACTCATATTTTTTTATTCATTTTTATAATTAATTTTTTAATAATAAATTTCATATGAATTATCTATAATCAACTTTTAATAATAAAATTTTCATTTACTATATATATATATATATACACATCTATATCATCATATATTAATATATTTATCAACACTTGCAATCTTTATATAAAATCAAGTCGAGTTTAATTACTAATTCAACTCGAAAACCAAACGCAAACTTAGCTATCATCGTATATCTATTGTTCGATGTTTTTATCCCCTCTATGTAAAGGCATAGTTATCCTCGGGGGATATTTCTAATGTCTTTTTTTTTCCTGTAATTTTTTATTGAGCTATACCCAATTTCATGATAGTCAATAAAATTCTCATTACTTGTCTAAGAAAAGGGCAAAAAAATTAGAAAAAAAAGTAAGTAAAGCGGGAAGACCGTCAAACTCGCAGAATCAGAGTACCAGCCAATCAGATTCCAGCAGAAGCCTTGCGATCCCATTTTTGTAGATAACCCCGTCCCCAGGGGCTTTTCTTTAACTGCCGCTTTAATTTAATGCCTTCAATTATCCTCCACTGGGGCCAACCACTTGCTTGGTGCATATAAAAAACAAACAAAATTTTCTTACCCAAAAAAAAAATTCTTCTCAGAGTGGAAATTAAAAATCAAAAAAAGAAAAAGAAAAAGACAGTGTCATTTGTGTTTCTGTTAATGCAGCTTTTTTTGTTTTGTTTTTATGAATGAAAGATTAGGTCAGTTATTAGTTCGCTTTAGTTATCCCAATTAAGGGAATCTAATCGTCATGAAATATTTATTTCGCCATAGCTCGCCGAGACTTTAGCCCAATTTGATTACCGCAGTCACATAAACACACAAGTGAATTAAGTTTAAGGCCTGTCGGATAAAATATTATGGGCCGGTCACTGCCATTCCATAATACACCTACATAATGACGAACTCTACGTCCTCAGTGAGGTTCGAATTCGTGATATTCAAGTGGAACGCTTGATACTTAACCACTAGATCACCATACTGGTGGTAATGCAGCTTTGTTATTTGGAGATCGAAGTACCTTATCTTAGAAAGCTTTGCCTGTCTGACTGTCCTGTCACAAATATTGTTGGGTCTGTTCTCTCATCCCGATTGTTTTAAGAAGATTACAAAGTCTTCACGAGATATAAAGAAATATGTTCTTTCGCCTTATTCTGATTTTCATATTCTCCCATTATGATAATGTTATTTATAAGGTTAAGAAAAGGTACGTGCGTTAGTGGTAGCATCGCATGGGAAATGATGTCCGCTTATTTTGATGTGTCTTGAATTATGACATGCTGCATTGTGGTTTTCAAATTATGATCGCAATCAAAGTCCCTTTACCCACAGTTAAGCATATTGTTAGTTAGTTCTCAATTTTGAGAATTCAATTGGTTAGGAATCCTTCATTTCGTAGAGCCCCCAGTCAAGGGCTTTATTAATTTTGTTATCTTAATAGGAATGCTGTAAGATCAGAAAAATACAGTTAATTTTCAAAACATATATATTTCTTCAGGCGAGGAAAAACCGTAAATTCCTTTCATGCTATTTTTTAGATTTTTAAAATATATTTTAAATTACTTTCATAAGAAGATGATGAAGCAAATCAACAGTTTCATTAGACTCCGGAGTACATTTATTTCCTACAGCGCCCTTTCTAAAAGACCTTTCTGATTGTACTATTGCTATATAAAACAAGGTTTTTTTTTTAAAAAAAAAGCTTAAACCTGACCTATTTTCAGGAATCGAAATTTAATGAATCATAATTGTAATCAAAATCTAATTAGATGAGAAAAATAGATCAAAAAATTCCCATTTTTCTGTTTGGATAATCGTTCCATTATGTATTCAGAACTTTTTTATAACATATTTCAATACGGAGCAAGGAGAAAATAAAATCCAAATGGGACAACGTTTGACATTCAACTAAGCTCTCATTGTCATTACGTTAAACAAATTGGGAATTTTTCAAATGATGAGATCTATAAAAGTAATATATATATATATAAAAACATGGGTGGTAGTGAACACAATTTTTCTTATATAAAAGAAAAAATCATCAAACAATTCTAAAATCGAATATTTTTACAAATCAAAACTTTATCGGAATCAATTAATCTGGTTTTTTCCAATTGGTACGGGACTTTCGCGGGACCATACAATTTTCGAATTTTTTTTTAGTTTTTCGCTTATCTCTATATAAAATAAACTTTTCAGAATTACCTAACTGAATCCAATTACTTATTACGAACTTAACGAGTGAGTGAGCCGAATAATAAATATTTTACTTCATTTATGTGTGTAACGCTCTCGTCTTATTTTCAACCCGTTAAATTCACGCCCTATTGTCTCTCATGCCGACCTTGCGGTTATCGAAAATAAAATAATTCCCACAAATTTACACATTTTTTTCCTGTAATAAATGTGATAATTCGAATCTCTGCATAATATATCACGGGAGAGAACAGAAAGAAGAAGAAGAAAAATAAAAATAAAGGCAAGTAACAATGGTGGGGGAGAGAATCTAGAAAAAGCTCTGATTTTTCTGTTCCTTTTTCCCGGTAATTAAAAAAAAAGACCCAGAAAATTAATATTATTCACCGGAAGATGTTCACAAGAAGAGAGAGAGAGAGAGAGAGAGAGAGAGAGAGAGAGAGAGAGAGAGATGAGATGAAGAAGAGATTGCAGAGATGCGAGTCTATGTGGGTAGAAGTGAGGAAAAAGCAGAGAATAAAAAGAGACCGGATGTTGACAAATTTCATGTCACTGTTCTTAGAAGGTCGTTTGTTTGTGTGAAGATTTCTTATCTGGGATCTCTCTCTCTCTCTCTCTCTCTATCTAAAGTCTCTCTCTTTCTAAAACTTCTCTCTCTCTCTCTCTCTCTCTCTCCCCGTCTTCTTAGCTCTGAGGGGATCGAAATCGCCCGCTTTTCTGCACTCTGATGAGGATTCAAGCTCATTAATGGCGTCACTGTGAAACCCACTCCAGCGCTCCTCCTCTGTGATTTTTTGTTGTTGTTGCTTTATTCACTTATTGCTCCGTCTTGTTTGTTGGGTTCCCTTCCACCATAGACTGGAAAAATCTTTTTCCAGATGTAGAGGTTCTTTTGGGTGTTTCTAGTTCTTGGAGAGGGATGTTTCGAGCACAGGGGTTTCAGAATTGAGAGGACGAGGATTCTGTGTTGAGGTAAAAAGTCCTTTCTTTTCTTTTCATCTTTGTGTTGTTTGGGAAAATTTATCGTTCCAACAGTTGTTTGCTGATGTCTTTTACCATTCCTTAGGTTAACCCAGAAAGAAAAATTTCTCCTTTGTGCTCAGGGAACTATTTTTCCAGCTTATTTAGCTGTGGGTTTCTATTATTTTGGAATTTGAGCTTTCTTCCTTGATGTTATAGTGCTGAATGTGATGTGGTAACTAAATTGGGATAGCTCAGCTCATCAATCTGGTTCCTTTCTTTGCTGAGAATTTCTCTGGGTGTACTCATTTTCTCGAGCGAATTTCTTTGTCAATGGAGCTTCTTTCTACTCCTATGTGCTGGCATTCTTCCCAGAAGTCCAAAAATTTGACCCTTCTAGTTCTGGGGATTGTTTTCATTTCGTCCTTCGGTTGTGTTTAAGGGCTGATCAGATTCAGGTTGTCTGTTCAACCGACCACTCGAATTTGGACCCGAGTTCCCAGCATCTCCTGGTGTCCTTCAGAAGAAGGGTACTGCATATCAAATCCAATAAATCTGCTCAACAGCATTTTGGTTGAGAATGTATGCATAACTTTTTGGCTTGATGAAATATGTCCCGTCCCTGTCATTTCATTATTCATATGCTTTAGTTTGAAATGAGGTTTATTAGCGGTTTGAGATTAGTGCCACTACATTCCAATGTCTGGACTCTGGAATTTGTCTTGTCTCTTACGATTAATTTGGGACAAGTTCTTCTAGCAAAATCGACGATTTGTATTTTCAATTTGGTTTTGGATTAGTAGTTGATGTTTTTGGGTTGGTATCGTATTGCTAGTCAATTGTCCTTTAAGAAAGTATGTAACTGCTGTTCTCAGGAAACTATGAATTAAGCAGCTTGAATTACTAGGAGAAGGTTGTAGTTATTAGCTTCTTTAGATTGCAAACTCCTTAACACACCTTGGAAAAAATCAATGAGATTATCTGTGAATTATCTGAAGCTCAAAACTGTTCAAAGATTTGAGCATGAGAAATAATTGCCTTGGGTGAGAAATTTGGAGTTCGGTTCATCCAATCACTGGAATTTGTATACATAGTCTGTTCATAACAACTGGAGAAATGAGGAGAAGATATTGAATGTGGAACTTCTGATGCTTTCTCATGTTTCCGATGTCTGTTCTGATATTACGGTTTCGGGAACTTCCAGGGATGGGAACAGAAGTGCAGTTTAAGAGCCACATGCCGGGATATTATTCCATGAGGGATCTAAATGAAGATGCAAACAGTTACAATAATTGGCCTCTACATTATAGAGATGGACCATTGCCTAATGGACAGTTTTACAACTATTCCCGTCCGAGTGCTACTGCAGATACATACGTTGACTATGACAAAGATGCAGTGAAGCAGAAAATGCTTGAGCATGAGGCCATTTTCAAGAAACAGGTACAAACTAATTCATTTTTCGTGCCTAGTCCAATGAACTGAATCAGCTTGTTTAAGGCTCACATTATCTTTTATTTTTTCTTGGCCTCAATAGTAAATATTCTGGTCTGTAAAGCAGAAAATTGTTCTTTAAATGCAAAAGAAGGTACTTGATTTGGTTGTGTTAATACTAAGCACCGTATACCCCGTGTACCCATGATTTTAAGTTGAGTATGGCCTTCTTTAAATGTGAGCAAGGTGTTATCTGTATTATCTGATTTTCAGTTGAATATGGTGTAGTAGTGAATTCTTCTCTTGCCCTTTTGTTGTTGACACGTGACTTTCTCTGCGGCCAACTTTGTGTCTTTGAATACCCCACAAAGTTACATTTCATGAAGGCATGTGGGTCCACTCTCGGTTCAAAGGGGGTCGACACTGCTGCTTTTCATCCTGCAGGGGTTGGTTTGATCATTTTCTCGTGAACTCTTCCCATAAAGGAAATGATAGAAATATATGGTTTTTCTTCTTTTGCTTTGCAGGTGTATGAACTTCACCGTTTGTACAGAATACAGAAAGATCTTATGGATGAAATTAGAAGGAAGGAACTAGCATCGAGCCCTTTAGCTTCTTCAAGTTTCCTCCCCGAAGATGCTCAGAAATGGCAGTCTCCAGGCTTCCTCTCGAATTGCAGGAGGCCATCTATTTCAGGGTCTGAAGCCAGCTATTCTCCAATGAAGTCTCTAACGGGAAACAATAGTCCGCAAGCATCTCCTTTCCCACCACAAAATGGCTGTACTTCCAAGGTGCCTGAGTGGTTGGAGTCTAGGCCCTCAAAAGTCAGGAGAAGAATGATTGATTTGACCCTTCCCGCGGACAACTACATCGATCCCGAAGAGTCTGAGCCATTTAAGAATGATCCCTACGATCCAGCTCGTAGAGCTGTAACTGACCTGAACCAACCTATTCAGATTGAGGATACTAACATGCCTGCTCATCCTCGATCCCGCGCGTTGTTTGACGGGAAGATTCTGGGCAAGGAACTGTCCTGTAAGTCTCAGTGTGGGAGCAGTAATGGGACTTCTAGCAATCGTCATACAGAGAGTAATGGAGGTGGAAGTGGTTGGGTTTCCTATGCTATCAATGCAGGTAAGTATCTTTGTCTGATTTTTGTATATATCCATGAAGGAGAAATGCTGACGTTCCTAAGAGGGTCAATAATACCCATCTTATCTGGAAAAGAGAGAAAATTGTTCGCGCTTTTCTCGTTTTTGTTTAAAGGTTTTGTTTTCACTTCTCACCATTTATCAGGGCATGACAATGGTGTTCCTGAACATGCTCCGCAAAGCAGAATACATGAAGTACCGATGCATCTCCCTGCTCATACTGTGAATCAGCACAAAGTTTCTCTTTCGACTGATTGGGCTAAATCGCACTCACACCTGCTTTCACCTTGGCAGAGGCCCAGTGCTAGTCTGACCCAGAAGGCAGTATCAGTCGAAGTGGGACCAAGTCTGGACTCGTACTCTATCCACCATACAAACTTTGAGCCCCCACCGTTGGGTCATGGAGTGTTCAGTGAAAGGTGGCATCAAAGTAATGGAAGACCTGAATCGCGTTTGGGAAACAAGTCATTATATGATCGGAATGGCTTTTACCCCATGGCTTCCTCAGCAGGACCAAAAGGAATATCATGTCGGCATAATGAGCAGAATAGCATTGATATAAAGCGTTCAGCCGCTATGGATCTTAGTAGAGTTCTTTCAGATGGAGGACAAAAGCAGGAAGACCATGTTGCTGTTCTGCCTTGGCTTAGAGCTGACACGTCCCGAAAGGATGAGGCGACTGCAAAAAGTGCTTTTGATTTTAAGGAGAAAAATCTGTATCAGCCACCGACTAATCAGTTGACTGGCAGAAGTGAATTGGATGAATGTTCAAGAAATACAAAAATTCTTGGAATTCCAATTTTCGGAGAGCCAGCTACACCAAAGAAAGAGTCATCTTCCCTCACTGGAAAATCTGAATGCGAAGCTGCAGAGGGTGGAAAGAAGAGGAGAATGCTCGATATCAACTTGCCTTGCGATCAGGTTCCTGAAGAACTCCCAGTCGTGGAGAACAAAGAACCGAGCATCAAAATTTCCGGTTTGAAATGTGAGATTGATTTGAATTCCTGTGCAGATGAAGGCGAAACTTCTCTAGTAATTGCTCATGAAGCCAGTGAGAGAAAGACTTTGGTCGTAATAGACTTGGAAGCCCCTGCATGTCCGGAGATGGAGGAGGAGATTTCTACTGAGGATGAAAAGCACATTCAATCTATCCACAGGAAAATTGAACATGTACCTGATGAGACCATCAAAATAGCAGCTGAAGCCATAGTCGCGATTTCATCAGCTGTTCCTGATTTGCCTGAACCTTCTTCAGCAGAAAACCTTCAGTGGTTTGCAAGCATAGTTCTCCAAGAAAGACAAGTTCGGAATTTCAGTTCTTCTTCTGAAGGGATCGATTACTTTGAGTCCATGACTCTGAAACTAAGTGAGATGAAGGACGAAGAGCACCTTCCCCAGCCTCTGGTCCCACCGGAAATTCTGAAAGTCGGAGGAGAAGTCTCCGCTGTTGCCACATCAGCAGTCAGGCCCCAGAGGAGAGGGAGGCAGAAGAGGGACTTCCAGAGGGATATCCTCCCTGGGCTCACATCACTCTCAAGGCACGAGGTGATGGAGGATATGCAGACATTTGGTGGGCTTATGCGGGCCACAGGCCACGCTTGGAACTGCGGGCCAACGAGACGAGGATCAGCTCGTAACAGGCCAGCAAGACCAAGGAGGAAGAGGAAGACAACGAGCTGTCCTTCTCCGCCAGTCCCGAGCCCCGCTTACACTTCACCGGTGAACCTGACAGGGTGGGGCAAGACGAGGCGGCCTCGAAGGCAGAGGTGCCCTGCGCCCGCAGGGAATGCACCGGTCATCCAATTAACATGAGTAACATTACCATTTAGGCTTATGAATTAGTCTCTGATTACTTGAGCCAGGGGAGGAAGTATTTTCTATGGCTTGGAGGGTTATCAAGGCAAATGGGGACCGATCAACCTTTGTCAAATTTGAATCTGGGCAAAAGTCGGCTCCTCAGCTGTGAATAGTGCTCTTGCAGCTGCTCGAATTTGTTTAGAGTATACCGCCATTTCTTCAGTTTCGGGTTTGGATTCACCAAACGCAATCAAACAATTCACTTGTCTTCTGGGTTTTTCAAATTTGACATGTTTCTGATCTGGCAATCGCTCAGTAGAATGCCAGTCCTCCTTTCTGATCAATGTTGTCTCTGATCTCAAATGTAAACGACAGCTTTGATTCCATCTATGTGAAGGGAGATACAGTCATGCACTTTCCTTCTTTCTCTGTTTCTTTATGGGTATTTCCTTTCAAATGTCTGTTCGAGTCAGTCGAGTAATTATGCGAGCATTCGTTACATATTGCACCATATGTTATCAAACGACTTACCGGTGGTGTCCAGTGCAGGGAAAGACGAAGCAATTCCAAATTAGGAGGTGAATTAAATAAAATTCATCAAAAATTAAACAATAATATTGAAATTTCCTAAGAAAGCCATAACTTTTGGTCCATCCCTATCAATAACTTACCTAAATAATGGAAAATGTCTACCTCCATTTAAAAGCTCGGAAGTCTTTATTAGATTGGGCGTCCGATCGAGCTCCGTCCCCGACCTTTTATTTCTCCTAAAACCATTGCTCAGATATGTTACTAATTCGACTGATTTCTCTATTTATTCTAATTATTTTTCCTTTTGGAAATAACCGTGAAAATTTGTAATTTTATTAGTTTTAAACAAGATGAGATGAGAGTATTAAGAGGAAAAGGAAAGAGAAGTGCAGTGCACGCGAGAGGGAGAGCGCGTGGGGGAGGAGAATGAGGAAATCTTTTGCTTTTGGGTACTACCGAATGCGTCCGAGCATCGGGACAGTTTCCTACGGTGACAGTTTGTTTGTTTTATAGGAAAGAAAAGAAGTCCACTTTTAGATATTGTCTCCGCCAATCATCGCGAAGATGGCCGACTTTCTGTCCTTTTCCGCTTTCCTCTATTTTATCTCCTTTCCAATTTGGTCCTCTCACATTTATTTTTTTGAAACAAGTCCACTTTTGGTCCTCGACTTTTGTGTATTTTCCCAATTTCGTCCTTAAACTCGATGTTCTTACCTGAGGGACAAGCCATCAAGCTATTTTATTTTTATTTTTTTTATTTTATTCATCAATTTAGCGAATAAACTTAATTTCTCAATTTCTTTATTTATAAATATTCGTAAATCATTTATTATAAGTAAAATACTATAGGCTGAGATCAGGGACATAGCCATGAAATTTTTTATTTTATTTTTCCAGTGGGAACAAAAATAATGACATGATGTATATAATGCGTAAAGAACATCTTTAGGGGAGCAAAATAATATAAAATGCCCCTTTTGGGATAGACGTGGCTTCGTCCGTGGCTGAGATTGATCCTCGTTGGAGAGTTAGCTATACTTTTGATAACTGTAGAATGCAGCCTAGCAAGGGCTCTGGCAACCTCGGAAAGGGGGATAACTTGTTGAAAGTGGTTGGAAATTCATCGGCAAGGCCCCAGATGTAGAAGGAAAATGGTATCGAGTCTTATCTGAAGGAGGTTCAAGACAAAGTGGGAGTTCGCAAGGCTCCATTGAACTGAAAAAAGGTTTTCCCCAGAGTTGATCAGGGCTCGAGTATTTTGAGACGGAGCTGGTCGATGGAGAAGAGGTTGCCATGCCACCTCCAGAGATTGCTAAATTGCTTGATGGGTCTGTTTGTTGGTAAGCACCCAGAATTTGGTCGAGTAGTTGGAATGGTGAATAATTTGTGGAGTAAAGGTGGACGAGTTCAATTCAACACATTGGGCAATCTCTTTGTATTTCAGTTTGCTTGTATGGAAGCTTTGGACTGGGTTGTAGAATCGGGTCCTTGGCACATCGACAAGAGTTTCTAAATTTTTCAAAAGTGGAATTCAGATTTTTCTGTGGAGCAGCTTAGTCTTAGGAAGATGCCTTTGTGGATGAAGCTGCGAAATATTCCATTGCAATTCTTTCATAAGAAGGGTATGGGCTATATTGCCAGCATTGTTGGTAAATCACTTTACATGGACAGAGATACTGCTCTGAAATCAAGGTTGGATTATGCAAAAGTTTGTGCTGAAGTAGAGGCTGAGAAGGAGCTACTTGAGGTTCTTAAACTATTTAGGGCACGATTACATGGTTGAGATTAGTGTGGATTTCCCATAGGTGCCTGAGAAGTGTGGAAGATGTAAGAGATTTGGACATATTTGTGAGGAAAAAGGTGAGGAAGGAGTGGATGAAAGGGTGGAGGAAATAAGGGTTGCATAGAAGACTCCCGATGGAATTGGAAATGCAGAGAAAAGTGAGGTTGATCGGGTGATAAAAGCTCTTAAACCTATGGAGGAATCAGCTACAAACATTAAGGAAGAGTCAGCTCCTAAACCTGTGGAGGAGTCAGGTCCACTGGTTGAAGTGCTCCCTTCAATCGATATAAGCGAAGAGGGGAACCCGAGCTTTCAGAGCGAGGCAAGTAATAAAGATGATGAGCATGCTGGAAAAGTCGATTCAAGGAAAGTTCGTGTAGCAACATCTGGGGTGGCACAAGTTGTATTAAAGGTGCAAGGGACAAGAAGATCTTGAAGAAATAAGAACGATAAGGGAGGTTCATAATCTACCTCTTCTTCCTCATGAATACTCTTGCTTGGAATGTTAGCGGGCTGAATGATCCCCTAAAACAAAGGGAGGTCATGAAAGTGGTTAAAGAAAATCAAATAAAGCTGTTATTTTTTATTGAAACTGGGGTCAGGCTTAATAATGTTAAGCAAGTTGTTAAGGGCTGGAAAGGTTGGAAGTTTGAGAATAATTATGAATTCTCTGATAATGGAAGAATATGGTTGTTGGCTAGTAGTGAGAGAAGGGTCTCTGAATTGCAGAGATCTAACCAGTTAATACATTGTGAAGTAATCTTGTTGGGTACTTCAATAAAGTTGAGCTTGACCTTTGTGTATGCCTCCAACTCTCAACTTGAAAGGAAGCTGCTCTGGGATGATCTGAAGTCCCATGCTACTGGGGTCGGAGGGGCTTGGTTCTTACTCGGGGATCTCAATGCAGTTCTTTCTCTTGAGGAGGTGAAAAGGGATGGGAAAACTGTCACGAAAGATTCTAGCATGTGTGAGTTTGAGGAATGTCTTTCTTCACTTAATGTATTTGATAACTCATTTGCTAGTTGTCTTTTTACTTGGAGCAATAAAAGATTAGATGGTTTTCAAGCCAGAAAGCTGGATGGAATTTTAGTCAATGAAGATTGGTTGCATAGTGGAATTTCTTCTAAGGTAGAGTTCTTGTCTCCAGGTGTTTCAGACCATAGTCGTGCTCTTTTGAAATTTTGCAAGAGTGAGAACCTCAAGGGCAGAACCATTTAAAATTTTCAATTATTGGACATATCATCCAAAATTTAATGTTATTATTGCTATGGGTTTCCCTCCTCGCATGATTAGCTGGATTAGGGAGTGTATTACGACCCCCTATTTCTCTATTGATGTTAATGCAGATTTAGCGGATATTTTCCAGGGAAGAGAGGTATTAGGCAAGGAGATCCTCTCTCGCCTTATTTGTTTGTTATCGGGATCGAGGTTCTCTCTCAACTATTTGTTATCATTGGAGATGCAAAGCATTGGGCATTACACATTTATTTTTTTTGGATGGTCTCTTTATTTTCACAAATGGGTCTATTAATTCTTTTCTCTCCGTAAAAGAGGTATTGGATATCTTTATAAAGGCTCAGGTCTGAGAATGAATGCAGAAAAAATAGAGTTATCTTGTGGTGGTATTCCTAATGGGAAGGTTATGGAGCTGTTGCAATGCACGAGATTTAGAGGGAAACTGCCTATTCGTTATCTGGGCCTTCCTCTGACCTTGGGTAAACTATCATATAAGGAGTGTACTGCACTATCCGATAAAATTGCCCAGAAAATTCAAGGCTGGACAGCGAACCATCTCACTTATGCTGGTAGAGTTCAACTAATTAATTCGGTTATCTTCGGTATGACCAATTATTGATGCTCTCATTTTATCCTTCCCAAGAGTGTAATTAAGCTGGTTTATCAGAAATGCAGGTCCTTTCTTTGGAAGGGGTCTTATCAGAAAAGTGGAGGCAATAAAGTTCGATGGGCTGAAGTTTGTTTACCTAGAGGAGAGGGTGGCTTCGGTATTGGGGATCTTTCTCTCTGGAACAAGGTGTGCATCATGAAAAATTTATGGTTTCTCTTACTAAATGCAAGATCTATATGGTCGCATGGATCCGGAGATATTTAATAAAAGGGAGGTGTTTTTGCTCATTGAAGATTCCCAGAGATTGTTCTTGTTGGGGTTAGGAATGTACTCAACCAAACAATAACGCAGCAATTAATCTTCCTCCCCTACTGGTGTAATCGAGATAGGAACTAATCAAATCAACCAACAAGCAGTAAAGTAAAACAACACCAAGAATTTTACGTGGAAAACCCCAATGTGGGGAAAAACCACGGGACCAACTCCGAATCAACGATCCACTATGAAGGTTATACAATGTCTTTCATCAAGGGTAAACCCTTGGATCACCAAACTCAAGAGAAACACTCTCTTGGATCACCCAAATACTAAATTCGTCACCCACACCGGGTGGTTCACAAAATCAGCTGAAACAGCACCTACAGAGCTCGAATAGAAATTCTGACCGTTCAGAAGTTAGCCCCACGTGTTGTGAAGCTGCTGTCAAAATTTCGTCCCAATCGGAGTTCGTTTGACGTCCCGATCGAGGTTTGATCTCCAGCTGCGCGCTGCCCCTGTTGAGCAGAATTCTCCTCTGCTCTTCCTCTGTTCTGCTGTGCTGTTCTGCTGCTTGCAGCTCCTCTGCCGCTGCTGTCTACCTTGTGCTGCTACTGCAGTCTGCTGCTGCTTTTATACCTCAGCTGATTTGCTGAAACAAAAACCCTAATAAAATGGGTTCTTGGGCTTATTAAGGCCCGATAAAAGCCCAATACAATTTGAGCCCAACTTCCTCCAAATTGGAGGGATACCCAACAAACTCCCCCTCCCGACTATTTGGAGGCTTCAAGCATACCGGCTATACTTCGGCAAACATGAAGTTTCTCCCTAGCGAGAGGTTTTGTCATCATATCAGCTCCATTCTCATCAGTGTGCACTTTGTCTAGCTTCACCAGCTTGGACTCCAACACATCTCTAATCCAATGAAACTTGATATCGATATGCTTCGACCTCGAATGGAAAGTGGGATTCTTGCAAAGATGAATTGCGCTTTGACTATCACAGTGTAGAACATACCTTTCTTGCTTCAAGCTCAACTCCTGCAAAAACTTTTGCAACCACAACATCTCCTTGCAACCTTCGGTCACCGCAATGTATTCGGCTTCCGTTGTAGACAAAGCGATGCACTTTTGAAGCCTTGACTGCCATGAGATAGCTCCCCCTGCAAAAGTCATCAAGTATCCCGAAGTGGATTTCCGGGAATCAATATCTCCTGCCATATCCGCATCCGTGTAGCCCACTAACTCCGACTTACCAGTGCCAAAGTGTAAACACACCTTGGATGTTCCTCTGAGATACCTCAGAATCCACTTAACTGCATTCCAATGCTCTTTCCCCGGATTGGAGAGAAAACGACTAACCACACCAACAGAATGAGCGATATCTGGTCTTGTACAGACCATGGCATACATCAAACTTCCTACAGCTGATGAGTAAGGAACTTTCTTCATCTCTTCTTTCTCCTTCTCACTTGTAGGACATTGCTTCGAGCTAAGTTTGAAATGAGAAGCAAGTGGTGATGAAACTGGTTTAGCATTACCCATGTTGATCCGATCCAAAATCTTCTCGATGTACTTCTCTTGAGAAAGCCAAAGTTTTCCACTTGATCTGTCACGAGAAATATGCATCCCAAGGATCTGCTTTGCCGGTCCCAAATCCTTCATGGCAAAGGACTTGTTGAGCTCCTTCTTCAACTCTGTAATCTTGCTCATATCATGACCAACAAGTAGCATATCATCCACATATAACAGTAAAATGATAAAATCACCATTCGAGAATTGTTTCACGAACACACAATGATCTGAAGTTGTCCGTGTGTAGCCATGGCTCAACATGAAAGAGTCAAACTTTTTGTACCACTGCCGAGGTGCTTGCTTAAGCCCATACAAGCTCTTCCTCAGCCTGCACACCAAATGCTCCTTACCTTTAACTCGGAATCCTTCAGGCTGCTCCATATATATTTCTTCCTCCAAGTCACCATGTAGGAAAGCTGTTTTTACATCGAGCTGCTCGATCTCCAAATTTAGACTAGCTGCCAGTGCGAGAACAACTCGGATCGATGACATCTTGACAACAGGCGAGAAGATCTCCTCGAAGTCAACTCCTTTCTTCTGGTTGAAACCTTTCACTACCAGCCGAGCTTTGTATCGAGGTCGCGAGTTCTCTGTCTTCAACCTGTAGACCCATTTGTTCTTCAATGCTCTCTTACCTTGCGGTAGCTTCACTAGGTCATACGTGTGATTTTCAGACATGGAGTTCATCTCCTCATTCATCGCCTTCAACCAGTGCTCCTTGTACTCATGTGCCACAGCTTCATCATAGCACTCAGGTTCTCCCCCGTCAGTCAGTAGCACATATTCATGAGGCGGATATCTTGTAGATGATCGTCTTATTCTATCAGATTGTCTAGGTAGATCTGCAGGCTCTAACTGTAACTGCGAGCCTGTATCATCCGTAGTCACATCATCATCTACCTGAGGAATCTCACCCCCAGTCGTGGTTTCTTCATACTCACCAGGTACCTCTTCCACTGGATGCTCTACATCAACCGGTACAGGAATAGAGATCTCGTGAGGATTGCCTACACTGGCCTTCTCTAACTTTTGCAAATCCTCGATTGTCTGGTCCTCAAAGAAGACAACATCCCTGCTCCTGATGATCTTCTTGCTATCAGGGTCCCAAAGCCTGTACCCGAACTCTTCATGTGCATAACCCAAGAAGATGCACTGTTTTGCCTTGGCATCAAGTTTTGATCTTTCATCTCGAGGAATGTGAACAGATGCCCTGCACCCGAATACTCTGAGATGCTTGTATGATACTTTCTTGCCGGTCCACACCTGCTGGGGTACATCTCCATCAAGTGCAACTGACGGTGTAAGATTAATAAGATCAACCGCTGACCTCATTGCCTCGCCCCAGAAAGGCTTAGACAGTTTCGCTTGAGAAAGCATACAACGAACTCTCTCAACAATTGTGCGGTTCATCCTCTCTGCAAGCCCGTTCTGTTGTGGTGTCTTCGGTACCGTCTTCTCAAGTTTGATACCGTGAGTCCTGCAATAGTTCTCGAAAGGACCTCTATACTCACCACCATTATCAGCTCTGACACATTTCAGCTTCATGCCTGTTTCTCTTTCCACTGCTACATGGAAGTTCTTGAAAATCTCAGTCACCTGATCTTTAGTTCTCATAGGGTAAGCCCAAACTTTCCTGGTGTGATCATCTATAAATGTCACAAAATAGAGAGCACCACCAAGAGATCTATCCGACATAAAACAAACATCTGTATGCACAAGATCAAGTATATGATGGCATCTAGAGGGACGACTTCTAACAAAAGAAACTCTCCTCTGCTTACCAGCTAAACAGTGATCACAAGTGCTCAAGTGCATACCTTTAACGGGCAAAGACTGCTTTCTAGCAAGAATTTGAATACCTTTCTCGCTGATATGCCCAAGTCTCCTATGCCATAGCTCGATAGGATAATCCTCAACAACATTAACCTGACCGGAGTTGTGTCTGGCACGCAGCCTGTAGAGAGTGTCGGTCTTCTGACCCCGTGCCACAATCAACGAACCCTTGGAGAGCTTCCATATCCCATTGCTGAATTCATTACTGTAGCCTTCATCATCAAGTTGACCCGTCGAGATTAGGTTAAGGCGAATTTCTGGAACATGCCTCACCTTCTTCAAAAACAACTTGCAGCCAAGCTCGGTCTCTAGACAGACATCACCAATACCGACAATCTTGCATGATTGTCCATTCCCCATTCTCACATAACCATAGTCCCCGGTAGTGTAAGATGAAAAGAAATCCCGATGAGGAGTGACATGAAACGAGGCACCTGTATCTGCAACCCAGGTAGCGTCCTGACATGTGAAATTCACATAAGCTTCATCACAAATGATGTAGGTCTCTCCATCACATGCCACTGCTGTAGTGCCTTCTTCCTTCTTGCTCTCACCGTTGCCATTCTGATTTTTCTTCAGAGCTCTACACTCCCTTTTGTAGTGTCCCTCTTTTCCACAGTGATAGCAAGTGACCACTTTCCTCGTCTTCGACTTTGATCTGCCCCTCGATTTGCCACGTGAGTTACTATGCTTGGAAGAGAAATTTCTGCTTTGACTTCTCCCCCGTTGTTCAGTAACCAAAGCTTCAGACTGAATGGAAATTCCCGTGCCTTTCCTTCTAGTCTCCTCATTAAATAAACTGTCTGTCACCGTAGCCAACGATAGCTTCCCGTTTGGCGCAGAATTGCTTAATGCAACCACAAGTGTGTCCCAATTATCCGGTAGAGTCCCTAAAAGTAGACAAGCCTGCAACTCATCGGGTAATATTATCTCCAGGTTCGTCAACTGATTAATAATATCCTGGAAATTACTCATGTGCGCAGCCATATCACCTCCATCCTGAAAACGAAGATGAACCAGCTTCTTCACGAGGAATGCTTTATTTTGCGGTGTCTTCCTCGCATAGAGATTTGTCAATTTATCCCACAAAGCTTTTGCATTTGTCTCCTGAGCAACATGATGATAAATACTATTGTCTATCCACTGCCGAATCAAACCAATAGTCTTCCGATTTGTGCGTTCCCAAGCCTTGTCATCCTTATCTTTGGGTTTCGCGGAATCCCCTTCAATAGGATCGTACAAATCCCTGCAAAATAGAAGATCCTCCATCCGAGACTTCCATATAGAGTAGTTGGTTGCATTCAACTTGAACATAGATCCAGTAGACTCCTCCATCTCGAAAACACCGAAAAAACTCAAACTTCTCTAACCCGAAGCTCTGATACCACTTGTTGGGGTTAGGAATGTACTCAACCAAACAATAACGCAGCAATTAATCTTCCTCCCCTACTGGTGTAATCGAGATAGGAACTAATCAAATCAACCAACAAGCAGTAAAGTAAAACAACACCAAGAATTTTACGTGGAAAACCCCAATGTGGGGAAAAACCACGGGACCAACTCCGAATCAACGATCCACTATGAAGGTTATAGAATGTCTTTCATCAAGGGTAAACCCTTGGATCACCAAACTCAAGAGAAACACTCTCTTGGATCACCCAAATACTAAATTCGTCACCCACACCGGGTGGTTCACAAAATCAGCTGAAACAGCACCTACAGAGCTCGAATAGAAATTCTGACCGTTCAGAAGTTAGCCCCACGTGTTGTGAAGCTGCTGTCAAAATTTCGTCCCAATCGGAGTTCGTTTGACGTCCCGATCGAGGTTTGATCTCCAGCTGCGCGCTGCCCCTGTTGAGCAGAATTCTCCTCTGCTCTTCCTCTGTTCTGCTGTGCTGTTCTGCTGCTTGCAGCTCCTCTGCCGCTGCTGTCTACCTTGTGCTGCTACTGCAGTTTGCTGCTGCTTTTATACCTCAGCTGATTTGCTGAAACAAAAACCCTAATAAAATGGGTTCTTGGGCTTATTAAGGCCCGATAAAAGCCCAATACAATTTGAGCCAAACTTCCTCCAAATTGGAGGGATACCCAACAGTTCTTGGAGCTGGAGGAAGATATTGCAACTCAGACAACAAATGATGTCTCTTCTCCAATATCAAATAGGCTTAGGAGAGAAGACTTCATTTTGGGCTGACCCTTAGGTTCCTGTGGGTTCACCGGTAAGTTACAGTGAAAAAGGTTTTCGGTGTTTCCCCTCTATACCATCGAATGCTACAGCCAGCCATGTGTTGAGAAATGGGGGTTGGGTGTGGCCTCGAACCTTTGACCCTTAAGCTATTGAAGTAAAGAACATGGTCGAGCCTTTGCAGCTTTCTAAACAGGATCAGGTGGTTCGGGTGACCCATAAGCATGGTAAGTTCACCTCTTATAGTACTCGGGAGCACATCAGACCTAAAAGTGCCAAGGTATCATGGAGTAAATCCATATGGTTTGTCAGATATGTACCGAGAGCCTCGTTTATTTGCTGGCTGGCACTAGGAGATAGGTTGAATACGAAGAATAGATTGGCTCGTTAGGGAATCTATGCTAGTTCGATGGAGTGTGAGTTTTACAGTCACGAAACAAAGACAAGGGATCATCTCCTTTTCACAAGTATTGTTGTAAGGGCCATCCGGTTAAGCTTGCTCAACAGGATTGGTATTTAAAAATTAGACGTGGATTGGTCCTTTGAAGTTGGATGGTTTGAAAATCTGAAAGGCGGAACTTTGGATGTCACCATTCTCAAGTTGATGTGGTCTAACTATGTCTACCGCATTTGGCTTCAGAGGAATATAAGGAGTTTCCATAGGGATGTCTCACCGGTTGCAGGAATTATAAAGAGGACATTTGAAGATGTCAAGTTGAGGATTATCACATTGGCTAATCTCTCTTTTAAGATTGCTTAATCTAAATTGGTTGTTTCATTAACATATCATAAAGTTTTGATTTTTAGTGCTCTTTGTTTTTAGGGTTGTTCTTGGGTAGAAGGATATTTATAAATACGTTTGAAGCTTTGATCTAGTGAGAATTACCAATTGAAAAAAAAAAAAAAGAAGAAGAAACTCAAATTTTGATGTGCAATATTTTTTGTTTCACTCTAACATGAATCTCAAGAATCATTCGATCCATTTTCACCCTTTTATGGCATCGTCAGAAATTGCTACGTCGTCAAGTGTGATGGGATTTGGTGTTCATCTAGTTAACGGGGGACCCAATTTACTTTTCTTCGTTAATGTAATGATGATGAACATCGAATTAGGAACCTTTTATTTTCAGACAAGACAATGCATGACATTGTCGTGTCTTTTTATCAATTATGATTAAATCAATTCTTTAAATTTGCGTTTATTTCCCCTTCTTTTTTCTTCCAATCCAAACAAAGCTCTTCCTGTCCATGGGAAAGCGTTGCCGACGGCAATGGTCGGGACGGTAACTCGCCGGCAAAATTCAGAGAACTCTGAAATGACGAGCAAATGCAAACACATGAAACTCCTCTTCTCTCTCATCCGGAGACGCCAATTTTTCACTAACAAACGATCTCTTCGTCGCTACTGTAACTCCGCTCCTCGCGCATTTACCTCCCACCAACAACGATCCCGCGGTACCTTCCCGGCGGAGGATGACCGTCCCGGCATCCTGCCCTCCGCGAAGCCCACCTCCTCAAGGTCTTGCTATTCCCTTCTTGGCTATTGCAACGACGTCGATTCCCTCAAGAAAGTCCATTGCTTGCTGATCGTTAACGGGCTGACGGGCAATCTCCTGCTCGACACAAAACTGGTCAGCTTGTACGGCTCCATTGGTGGCGGGCACGTTTCCTCTGCCCGCAAAGTGTTCGATCGAATGCCCAGCTCGGATTTGTATTCTTGGAAAGTGATGCTGAGGCTCTATTTCTTGGAGGAGCGTTACTCTGAAGTCATCGGGTTCTATAAACTCATGAGAGCTCGCGGGACGGGGCATGACAATGTTGTTTTGTCAATTGCGTTGAAGGCGTGCAGTGAAATGTGTGATGTTGATGAAGGGAGGAAAGTCCACTGCCATATCCTTAAGGAGAGCTCTCCTGATAGTTTTGTGTTTAATGGTCTTGTTGATATGTACGCGAAATGCGGGGAGATAGAGAGCTCCCGGGATGTGTTCGACAAAGTTCCCGAGAGGAATGTGGTTTTATGGACTTCGATGATTGCAGGGTATGTGCAGAATGATCATGCTGAGGAAGGGTTGGTTCTGTTTAACCGAATGAGGGAAGAGCTGATAGAGGGCAACGAATTCACTCTCGGAAGCTTAATGTCGGGTTGCACAAAGTTAGGAGCTCTGCATCAGGGGAAGTGGGTGCATGGCTATCTGATCAAGAAGGGGGTCGGGCTCAATTCTTTCTTGGCCACGTCTCTTTTAGATTTGTACATGAAATGCGGGAAAGTTAGAGATGCCAGGAATGTTTTCGATGAGCTTCCTTCTGTCGATCTCGTCGCATGGACTGCTATGATTGTCGGGTATGCTCAAAACGGCTTTTCAGACATGGCTCTGAAGCTGTTCAGAGACAAGAGATGGACCTCTCTCTCGCCTAACTCCGTCACCATTGCAAGCTGTCTTTCTGCCTGTGCTCAGTTGGGTGATCTGAAGATCGGCAAATCAGTCCATGGACTCGGAATTAAGCTCGGAATCGATGGGCCCGAGGTGAAAAATGCTCTCCTTGGCATGTATGCAAAGTGCCGAATCATGGAGGACGCTTGTTTGATCTTCGAATCCCTATCTGACAAAGATGATATAGTTTCCTGGAACTCTATGATTTCCGGGCTTTTGCAGAATGGTTCCCCGGACAAAGCCCTGGAATTGTTTCACCACCTGAGATTAGATGAATCTACCACTCCCGATTCAGTCACTTTGGTCATCGTCCTTTCTGCCTCTGCTTCCCTTGGTGCCTTTCAAGTTGGGTCCTCTATTCATGCCTATGGCATCAAAGAGGGACTTTTGTCTAATAACGTCTATGTCGAGACAGCACTCTTGAACTTCTACGCCAAGTGCGGGGATACAAAATCTGCTCGTATGATCTTCGATGGGATAAATTTCAAGAACACAATCACATGGAGTGCAATGATTGGTGGCTATGGGATTCAAGGGAGTGGACCTGAGTCCCTTGCTCTCTTTGGCGATATGTTGAAGGAAGAAGTGGAGCCTTCTGAGGTTATCTTCACGACTATTTTATCTGCCTGTCGTCACACGGGAATGGTCGAAGAAGGGTTGAGATATTTCAGGCGAATGTGCGAAGACTACAAGTTTGTGCCCTCAATGAAGCATTATGCTTCCATGGTGGATCTGTTGTCGCGGGCTGGGAGGCTGGAGGATGCCTTGGAGTTTATGGAGCAGATGCCTGTAGAACCCGATGTTGGCCTGTTCGGGGCTTTTCTTCACGGGTGTGGGCTTTACTCGAGGTTTGATCTTGGGGAGAGAGCAATAGAGAAGATGCTAAAGTTGCATCACCCTGATGAAGCTTGTTATTATGTTCTCATGTCAAACTTGTATGCTTCCGACGGAAGGTGGACTCAGGCTAACCAGATAAGGAAGTTGATGGAGCGATGGGGGCTGAGAAAATTCCCAGGCTGCAGTGCAGTGGAGATCGATGCATGGAGTTGTTCTTCCCTTCCTAGAGCAGCAACTGTTGTTTAGTTACTAGTCCCATATGCAGCTGGCAACTGGGTTCGCTTGAAGATCTTCGGTTGATTTAATCTTCATCGAGGAGGACTGAGTCTTCAACGGTCAAGCAATCTTATCCCAATGAAGCGTCTAAACAAAAACCGTCGGAGCTGTTTCACGGGATAGACTTGAGATAAACATCACGGAAGCAGGCTCCGTGCGATTCCCGGATCCGCAAACTCTCGAGATAGCAGGTTCTTGTGGCACCGTTGAGCAGGAGATATAAAATAACTGAACGTAGGTGCTGAGAACGAAAATTGAAGATTCAGTTTATGAAGAGAAGTTCCATTGATTGAACAAAGGCAATGGTTTACTCGCAGAGATGCACATTTTTAACTCTCTTGGGATTGGAGCAGATCAGTACTGAATGAACTGATTTCACATCTCTTCTTCCGTAAATTGTGGAAGAAGAGGTCGCAGCAGATGTTTTTCATTGGTGAAATTAATCGTCGAGGAGAAGATCGAAATTTCAAATGATTTCCCGGTGTTCCATGTAAGATATAATACATTCTCTCGGGACGAATTCTCATTGTAAACCTTGTATAGAAACAAATCGCAGACATGAACTCTTACATGTTGATGAAATAAGGATACCATGTCGATCCAGTAAACTCTTACATTCGTGCAGACTCAATTACCTGCAGCAATGCCACGAACTTGATCAGTATATCTATTATGTGCACTCAACAAAAGAAATATATCTATCATGCGATCGAATTGATATTGCGATGACAAGGAATTTTTTTATTTATTTGATTTTTTGCAGTTAGAATCTCATCCTAAATCATCTACAGAAGTGAGAGTATACAGCAGCCTGTACATGACATGAGACACGAGACAGGTCAAAATCAGGTCAAGCATGCTTTTCTCTCCTCTGTTTCGCTTCAGCTGTAATGGACTCCGAAACGATTTGAACCTCGATCAACAAGGTCCATTCATCATAGAAGTACTCATTTTTCTCGTATTCCAGATGATGCCGGGGACACTCCTTTTTACTTCATTCCTTCCGTGGCCAGAATTTGCTTTTAACAGTGTCAAGGTATATTGGTCAGAGACTAACCATCTTCAACAAAATTTCGGTTCAGGTGACGGAACTCGACAAATCTTTCAAAAGTTTTCAGTTTTCCAGGATACCTGGCAAAGATCTTCCAGCTTTCTAGTTTTCGGTTCTTGGAGAACAAATGAATAACATACCGAATTGCACCTCAGAAGACGAGTTAATCATCTAACCGTATCTTCTTGAGCGCAATCCAATAATCTTCTTCTCCATGTTTCTCCTTGTGTCCCTCCAAGTAGAGAAAAGTGCGATATTAGATGATTGTCCTCCAACTGAAAATTAAGTTTTAGCCTAGCTCGATCATACTGTATCCTCGGACTTTCTTCAATCCCGTGCTTTCCATCACTGATCTCAACTTGCCTGATTCACCCCAGTTCCCTTCTTCAGCATAAATATTGGATAATAATGAAAAATATCCCGTATCCCTTGTCTCGACATTAACAAGATTCCTCTTAACTGTCAAGATCAAATCAAACCTCCTGTGGACCCTACAACCACTGAGGAAAGAACTCCATATGCCCGCATCAGCAGGCAATGACATCGAACGAATCACTGAATATGCATCGTCAAGATTACCTGATCGGCTCAGAAGGTCAACCAAACAAGCAAAGTGTTCCATTTGTGGTTCGACCCCATACTCCTTCATCAACTTGAAACAGAACTTCCCTTCCTCCAAATATCCCGCGTGGCTACACGTAGAAAGGATATTCATGAAGGTAATTTCGTTTGGCTTTATTCCCGATTCAATCATTTGATTGAAAACTGAGAGAGCTGAAGTGACCTGGCCGTGAATTCCATACCCAGCAATCATAGCACTCCATGAAACTACGCTCTTTTCAGTCATTCTGTCGAAGATCATTTGGGCAGTTCTTTGATCTCCGCATTTGGAGTACATGTTGAGTAAAGCCGTATCAACATAAATGCTGTTGCTGATGCCGCAAGTAATCAGCTTGTGGTGGAGCCATCTTCCCTTCTCTATGTAAACTAAGTCGGTACAAGCTTGAATCGCCGCTAGGAACGTGACTTCATCCATATATAATCTTCTTGTGTACATCTGAGTGAAAAGTTTGATTGCTTCTTGTGAATAACCGTTCTGAGAGAATCCACAGATCATCGAGTTCCACGTCACGACACTTCTCTGCTGGGCATTGATGAAAAGATTGTGGGCCCAGTCGACACGACTGCATTTGGAGTACATATCGATCAGGGCATTCTGAACGTACTCATTCGAGAAGCCTGTCCTGACAACATGTCCGTGTATTTCACGGCCCACTTGAAGAAGGCCCAAATTTCCACACGCTGAAAGTGAAGTCGCTAAGCTAAATGAGTCGGGCATTACTCCATTTGTCAGCATTTGCCCCAAAGTTGATAAGGCACGATCCAACAACCCTTTTCTTGCATAAAGCGAAATGAGCATATTCCACGAGACCACATCTCTCCCTTGAATCATACCAAAGACCTTCTCGCTATCTCGAAGTCTCCCACAGTCAGCGTAAAACTCAATCAATGGTGGACCCAGGAAATCATATTCAGGGTCCGCCGAATTTCTAATGATAAAACAGTGGACTGACTTTCCTCCTCTGACCCACCCTAGTCCACTGCAAGAGAACAGCAGAGCCATCAAGGTCACCGAATTGGGCCCCACACCTGACCGCTGCATCTCAAGGAACACACTGATTGCATCGTGAAATCGACCCCCTTGGTTGTAGCTCGAGATCATCGCAGTCCAAGAAGCAGTGTTCCTGTAAAATGAGTTATAAAAGAGCCTCTCTGCACTCGCCAGATCACCACATTTGCTATACATTGTGATGAGACTGTTGTTCAACGACCCATCATCATTGCTCTCAATATTCCAGGTCAGTACTTGGCCGTGGACCGATCGGGCTAGACACAACGACCCCAACTGGGCACAGGCCTCAGCCAAACTAATCATGGTGACAGAGTCTGGGGCCACACCTCCTGATACCATCAAACGGAACATGCCCAACCCGCCAAGCGCATCCCCATTGTCAATATACGTCGAAATAATCGAACTCCAACAAACCACATCTCTTTCAGACATTTCATCGAACACCTTCTTAGCACTAGAGGTGGACCCCATTTCGCCGTACAAAGAGAGCAGGCAAGTCCGGATAACATCATCGCAGTCCAACCCACATTTGATTACCCTCCCGTGGACATTCTCGCCGGTGCCGAGGTGGGCCCGGCAGCAAGAGCAGGCCCTGAGAACAGAAGGGTAAATGAACCTGCTGACCTCAGCCCCTCCGCCGGAGACCATCCTGTGGTAGAGTTCAACGGCGTCCTCGAAGAAGCGGCTCCAGACGTGGCACTTGATGAGGACGCCCCACATGAAGGAGTCGGCGGGAGAGGGGAAGGTCTCGAAGACGAGCCTCGAGGAGCCGAGGCAGCCAAGCTGGGCGTAGGACTCGATGAGCTTCGTGGAAGGGAGTGGGTCCCCGTGGTGGCCGGTGACCAGGAGGTGGGCGTGGAGCTGAGTGAGAGAACGGAGGGTGGTGCATGCCCTGAAGAAGGGCATGTAAAGGGTCATCTGCTAAAACGTTGGAGTTGGAGGGGAGTGGGTCCCCGCGGAGGCCGGTGACCAGGAGGTGGGCGTGGAGCTGAGTGAGAGAACGGACGGTGGTGCATGCCCTGAAGAAGGGCATGTAAACGGTCATCTGCTACAACGTTGGAGTTGATTCTACCGTCAACCGGCGGACTCTCGGCTACACTCTAGGCAACGTGTGGCCGGACGTCGGAAGACTCTCCGACCAAAAATTGGATTCCCTGCCCTTCCCGTCTCTAGTGATCATTATTATTGGGAAAATTTTTCCGAAAATCACAGGGCAACACAAAATAAAATCATTCCATGAGATAATACATAAATTTTTATTTCCATCGTCATGCAGCACCCCTTAGTATTCCGTCAAGATTGGACGAAATTATGAGATGACAACCTTTTTTTTAAGAATACTTTTGCGCAAAAAAAAACTTGATGAACTGAATTACATTAAATAAAATATAAAATTATTAAAAAAGAAGAGAGGTGATGGCCGATCGAGAGGTGGACAGGCTCTTCACCGACCACCAATCCTCCGATTGAGGTCACCGACACAAACCAAGCCAACGAACCTTGTCAGGGTGTAGGGTGGTCGGGGTTGGAGCCCTCGACCCCCTAATTTGGGGGACTCGGTGGCTGGGATCCCCCAAATTAGAGGTGACGGGGGCTCCTCCCGTGGCCACCAACCCCTTGATTGGGATCGTTGGCCTTGTCTAAGCAGGTCGGCGACTCCAATCGGAGTTGAGTGGTCGATGGGGATACCTTGATTCCAGTCAACATTTTCTCACTTTTTAAATTTTTTTAGTTATATATATTTTTAATGTAATTTAGTCCCTCAAGTTTCATTTTGTGGGAAAGTACCCTAAAAAAGATTATCCCATCAAAATTCCATTCAACGGAATACCAACGGCGAGCTACACTGTGATAAAAATAAAATTTTTTATGTTATCTCATGAAATGATTTTGTTTTATGCTACAGTGTGATTTCTGATATTTTTTTGTATCGTGTGGTGTTATCCTTATCAAGGAAATATAATCAAATCAGAAAATTTATTCCTCGTACCAATTGCGGGCCAACTTAAGAACAATTCCCCAAAGAGATAGGATCAACCCAAGACAACAATTGCATTGGTTTATCATACACAAAAATCGATTCTTTGGATTGAAATCCTTTTTGGTGAGATCTCAAAATGTGCTCATTGGTCGAGTCCGGACTCGGTTTGCCCGGGTTTTTGGTAAAGTTAAAGTAATGGAGATGTATTCAATGGTTCAAACCAAGGGCTAACTTTTATTGAGAGCTACCTAAAGACCCAATCACTTCCAGAGGACAATATATCTTTACATATTATATATCTTCAATTACACAATTCTTTGAAAAAAAATAGAAGCAATACAACCAAAGAAAAATAACCTGGGCAGGAGGAGGAGGAGGAAAGAATCAAAGAAAGAGGCAGAATGGAGAAAAGATTATTGTACACAAAGCACCTCTTCCAAACAAATCAAATCACGTCGCATTCTCTAAACAACACGTAAAAGGAGATGAAAGGGCCATCTTGAATCTTGACCCGGGGCACCACTCATCATCGAACTTACGGTCGGTGATATACGTACTTCGTTCGGGGATCCACGATGAGACCTTTCCCACCATTCACTTCTAAATCGTGCCTGTATAGTTAAGGGGAATCAAAACATTAGGAATTTTAATCCCCACTTACTGTCCGTAAAAGCAGTGACTATGGACCGAGGATGAATCTAGAAAGGGTCAAATAGCTGAGGATGTTCCTAGACATTGCATATCTCGGATTGGTAATTAGAAAATTTCACGAAAATTTAAGAGGTTATGAGAATCCTGGAACAAGCCTTTTTCATTCCGATTTTGAAGGGAACATTTCTTTCCTTTTTTTTTTTTTTGGCTAGCCCGGGGTGTCTAGGCTTTGCCTGACTAATCCCTAGGGTTCCGTGAAACCCCGGCGACGCACGGAGCGGATAATCACGCCAAAGGTGCTCCGGTGGCTCCAAGGGGTTTCGAACCCAAGATCGGGTGGATACATGAGCTCCTTCTTAACTACTAGGCCAAACCCCTTGGAGTTTTGATGGGAACATATCAGTCACTCAGCAATGGCTTTATTTAGAAGGTTTACTGAAGGGAACAGAAAACTTAACTGGAACACAAAGTCGGGAATGGTCAACTGCTCACGAGGAACGTATCTGAACAATTGAAGAAGTCGATCAACATAGACCACTTTCTTCCACACCTATACACAAAATTGTCAACTATTTGAGGTTTACCAAGAAGAGGAAGTATTGCCAAACTAGGACGAAACAAAACATACAAGCGTACCACGTCGTCTACAAACAACTGGAGAGTGAAAATTGTGGCCTTTAGGTGAAAAGTCGGGTGGAGAACATATATTGCCTACACAAGGGAGGAAGAGAGATTGGATTACGTCAAATAACATGAAAAGCCTACACAAGAGAGAAGGCGAGATCATATAACATAACACTTATACAAGCACATTCAGCAAAACAGAACGATTTTTGCATACATGCAAATTGCGCTGATGTTTGCGACCAAGGATTTGTTGTAATCTCCTCATCCATCCCAAATTTGGTTGTCTGCATATCGGTGGAATACGATACATGGGGAGAAAAATTGGATTAGTTTCCTCAGGGAAAAAGGAAAAAGAAATTATACAGAGATAAAGGCAATACAAAACTTTGTGCAGTACTTACAGCTCCAGGGATGCTGCCGAGTGAAAATAAACGATGGTGTAAGGTTTCTTTATCAAAGGTTCAAACTCCTGTCATCACAAACCAGAGGAGTTACAATAGTTCTCACACAAATTAGTATGTAAATGTGTTTTTAAAGAAAAGAAAGGGGGGGGGGGGGGGGGGGGGGGGGGGGGGGAAGGCAACTAAATACTGATGAAGTACCTTTACAACATAGAGTACAAACCGCTCTAGCTCAAGGCAGCGCAAGAGAAAATGTGCCCCAACAACAACCATGACGGGCCGACCCTCGCTGTCTACACCACCTCGGTAGCTGCAGCAAAGAGAAGATTGAACTTTCTTGTCAATAACGAAATCCAACTTCATGCCGCCAGACATGCTATTTCTTTTGGGGTATTGCAGATATTAATTAATATCACTGTTGAAACAATCATAATGGAGGAACTGTCCATCCAACTAAACTTCCTGCAAGAAATTCATGAAGTCTTCCTGCCAATTCAGCACATGAAAAGCACTGATTTTGCAGACCATATACAACAAGCTTTCTTGACTTCTAAAATAATAAGGGGGCAGACAAGGAGATAAATGGCTGAAAGGTTGAGGATGAATAGATCTTACACAATTTTCATCTCTGCAATTTCAGAGAGACTAAGGGAGTTTGCTTTGGCAAGGTATCTAGAATGAAGTGTGTATTCTTCTGCAGCGGATAATGGGGGCCCTCCAAGGTCCCCAAATCCAAGCAATTTGGCACAATTAAATCCACTTTTAGCTTGGGCAGTCTTTTCCCATTGTTCCTTGTGTCTTTGATCAGGATCTTTGATCAGTGACATGAAAGCAGGATCCAATAATGAATCCAAGTGCGATGAGTTCCTGACAAGAAAGGACAAAGATAAGTTCAGACTCATCTTCACTAATATTCCAAGTTACTAACATGTAACTGTCGCCATCTCAGAAAACGATGCATAGGTCTTATTGAGACAAGCAAAACCAGGCATACGCAACAGTCTTCTCAGTTTTAACATAACTTACCCCTACTTACTCATTTAGTTCACTAACCTTCTTACCAAGCCAACATCGCTAACAGGAGGATCATCAGGGGCTTGAGGAGGTTTAGGAATATATTTTTTTGGCAAAGGCTTTATTCGAATTTTACGTTCATCTATAACAGTCTCGCCATTTTCGTCCCCCACATCTGCAGGAAGCTTTGAAATGGCTATTTCCTCCTCATGCTTGTCTCGAGGAAAGTAAAGAGGAAGCAACCTACAGTTGGATGAGATATACACTGAGTATCACAAGCGAGAATCTACAATATAAAAGAAAGATGATTCTTTTAGTAGCGAAAACATGCTGTACATAGACTCTCTCCTCTTTATTTCTCCATCTAATTATGGTTCAGCCTATTAGTACCTCTTGTAGATCTCTGTGTCATTTGCAGTGGTGGTGCAAAAGACAACAGCTTTGATTTTATCCTTCTGCTTCTCAAGAAATCGACGAACAGTCCCTAATGAAAACACACAGAAATATAAGTGACAAGTGGTGAATAGAGAAACAACAATAAAAATCTTGATCAGTATTTACTCACCAAGAAAACAAATATGACTATACAATAAGCTCTTTAAAGTTATTGAGGTCCATGCAAACAGGTAATCTTAAATAAATACAGAATCCATCAAATGTCATCTCTCATCAACACAAGTCGCTTCTTGGTGAAGAGCAATAAATTACGAGAAAGACACCATTATTCAAACTAAGGCAAGTGATGTTGGTTGACATTTACTGATTCTCAATTTCACTGCACCAATATATAATATTCTGCTAGCACAATCGACAATGTCAACAGTCCAATGGCAAAAGAAATAATCCTGCATGGAACTTCATTCCAACTGAATAGCACTACTATAATGATATTACAGACCCATCAGTTGACAATCAAAATTGTTGTGGAGCAATAAAGAACCATATCTTAGTGACAGAACATATATTTGCATATCTATCTATATATATGAAAGCAGAAACATGGTGGGTCTAATAGTCTCAGAACGCTCCATTGCTGATTTAAAATTTTCTTTATTTTTTGAGTTTTTCTTAAATTTTTTAATAATGTTTAACATTTTTTAAATTTTTAATAGATATTTTATGATGGGATTTGAATAAAACATAATATTTTGCTAATTTTCTGACGAGATATTGTTAGTTACATAATATTTAATAAATCACAAAATTTTGAACTTTTAAAGAATATTTTTGTATAAGATATCGATATCATAGAATATTTGTGAAACTTTTTGAAAAGTTTCTATTATCTATGTAATATTTAATAATGTTGAATTTTATATTTAAGATAAAAATAATATCTAATCCCATCAATATTAATATTGAAATAAAAATATATTAAAATAAATAAATATATATATATATATGTATATTTCTTCTAACAATATATTGTTGCCGTAGGCCCGTAGATGATCTTTAATATTGTTTTACTTAGTTTATTCGTCTAATTCAATTATCACCTGTCATCTATAACTAATATAATAGCTTAAAACACACACATAATCATCACTGATCCAAAAAATTACACATAAAATATATAATAAAATTGATAAAAAGAAAAAAATGGATCACGTTCTATCCCATGCAATGCATGGGCTCCACGGCCAGTCAAATGCCAATTTTGTCACGAGTATACAAGGATTAATTAATATTTTGCTAATATAAGCAGTCACATTTTATTCAAACCAAAACCAAGCCTTAAGATCTAGTAAAACTAGCAACTAGCATAACCCAAATTATAACATGCAGGAGAAGTATCTTACTGATTGCTACATGTGCAGCCGGTTCACGTGGATAATTCTTCGCCTCTGTGTATATACAACCCATGGCAATGCTGCAATTTCAATGTATTCAGGCAAAATAAATTCAGTTTCAAGTGAATTCAATAAAAAGAATGAAAGTTTTGGACACAAAACAACTAGCATTGATTTGAGCTGACCTCTGAAGCCCATTTTCAATAAGAAGTTCAAGGCAAGACCGGTAGCAATGACTCAATGCATTCTCTGCAGCTGTATGGTATTTCACTGCATACTTAGGACCCACAGTATGAATCACCCTCCTAAGGAGATTCAAGAAAACGTTGCGTTTCTTAGCCATTGACAAGATGAGTACAAAAGCATAGAAAACGTTCTAACTGATTTGTATATGCCCTTTGAACACAGTATATGTAGCATCATACCAACCTGGCAGGAAGATCATATGCATTTGTAACTTTTGCCATTCCTGTCCGACATCCACCCTATCCAAAACAATTACCCATTTAATAAACAGGATAATTCTTGAATCAACACAGGTTTTTATATAAGAAAGTTAAACAATAGTCATATTTCAGTAACCAATAATATCCATTAAGTTGGAGAATTTTAAAATTGCATTGTAAGGCAATCCACTGTACTTAAGAGGCATTACAAGATATTTAGCTGCTATGACTTATGAGAGTGAATTATCAGCTTACCAGCGAAGCACATTCTTCAGCAAGGCCAGGTCCAGTGGCTGCATGCAAACCAGGACTACTATGCGCTTCATCCAGATTCTATCAATCCCCAGTAAACAACACTTTAGACTTCCTTATTATAACATACTGACAAAATAAAGGAAGCGGATCCAGATTCCAGATATCAGTTATAAGTTATTGACAATTGTCATAGAATGTTAGAAAAAGATAAGTGGCAGTCTTAAGGCATGTTTTGCCAGTATCGACATAAAAAAGTGGCATCAAATTCTTGCAAAAACTATAAGAAGGTCAGTTTCATCATTCCAATCGTAAGAGGCTAAGAGCTGCCTACTATTATATCTAAACTTCCTGACCTGCATCAGAGTTTAAATTCGCAGTTCCTTTTTATCTCATTGAAAATGATTAATCTTGAAACTGCATCCTCAGTTGTCGAGAGTGAAGCCAAATCTTTCTGGTCACTTTATATTGTTATGCATGAGGATGGAACATTAAATGTAAATTACCTCATTTGTAGAATTGACAACTGCATCAACCTCTAGGTTCCATGGGTTTCCCCTCCAGAGGTATATCTTTGAGTTAATTTCACGGTTAACTGGAAACCTTGAAACCATCCCATTGCTAGAACTTTCAGCTCCAGAGTACGACATCAGAGGATCAGCAAAGTATGCATTAGAAAATGAGGGATCTTCATTTTCATACGGCAAAGACGATCGATATTCTGCATCGCTCCACCTCGGGACTTGATCGAGACTCACGACATAATCCCCACTCTCAGTTGGCAATCCGCCAACAGATGCGGCCGTAGCCACAGTACGGTACATATCCAGAAGCCCAAGAGTGTGTTCCTACTCTTGAAAGCCGATATTCTGCACTCGAATAACTATGAATGACTATTTAAGCTTTCTCAACTTTTTATTAAGACAAAATAGTAAACAAGGACATTCCTCATAAGCTCAACAGGCCAACACCATCCTTCCTCGTCCACCCACAGTCCCAGCAAGATAATTTTATCTGCCTGATCAGAATAAAAAGCAGATATCAACCACGGGAAAGAAAAAACAGTTGGACCCAATAAGATCAAACTTCTCATCATAATAAGATCAAATTCAACCGAGGCAGAAACTACCCTTCAGTGATCACTAACAAGGAAAAGTTACAAGCCATCCCAATTCAGAACCTGATTAAAGATACAGGAACAAACCCCCTACAATCTATCGAATTTCAATCAATTCTAACATTTCCACAGCCACCACAGCTCAATTGCAGGGGGGAGAAAAGGTTTAGTGCATTAAAACTCAAGCAGATAGCAAAATTTAGGACGGCTGGGAAAATTCAATGAAAAATTACGTTCATTCCTGGGTTCTATCCCAACCTGTTTTTCAATTCATCGTGATTCGAGCCCTAAAGTGCTGACATTTTCGATCAAAAATTGGGAAAAAGACAGAAGATGAATTGGAATCAAAACCCAGCAGGGGTAGAGAAAGGGATAGTAGACATACCTGTGGGAATTACGGAGGTTCGAGGGGGCGCGGAGGGAGATGGAATCGGCCAACTATTTCTGGCGAGGAGATGAGCTTGCACCTTTGCAAATTTACAGAGAGCCTGAGTTTCGGCTATGGCGGAAAAATAATAATAATAATAAAATAAATAAATAAATAATAATAATCATCTTCAAAAGAAAATGAGAAATTATTATTAAAAAAAGCATAAATTTTCCATATTTTAACAATTTTAACCCGAATTAACCCTAAAAAATTGACGTGGTTTTAAGATTATTATTAAATTAAAAGTTTATACATTTTAAAGTTAAAAGGAAAAAAAAAGTTTATATTGAAATGTAAAAAGTTCATATATATATATATATTGTTTTTTTTTTGTTATTAACGATTCTCATTATTTGTTTCTTGTCCTTTTTTGTTCGTTTGACTCTTGTTCATCCAATTGTGTCCTTCAAATTTCTGCATATTCCTTTCAAGCCCCGCTTCTTTTACTCTATCAATTCTGCATACCGAGACACCGCTCACGAGGGTTTATCTGCTAGAAGATGTTTGGTTAGAGCATAGCCGTGGCATGAATAAGCACACTTTGAGCTCGTCTATACAAAACCACCGAGTTGATAGACAAAACATACTTTAATATGCAATACTCGAAATTCTATACAGGCTTCCTCATTTCCTTCACTTTCCTTAATTTCCCTCAATCCAAACAAAACGGAAGAAGAGTAAAAATGTGCTTGATACTTCTTAATTGGAATTATAAATAAACTCAAGGTGCGATTTGCAATTTCGTAACTCATACATACCCTGATTGCAAATAATATTTGAAAAGAAGTTAGAATAGACTTCATGTGGGAGTCCACATGTGGATTAATTTTTCCAACTCAGTCTCGGTTGTGCTTTGGACCGATATGAAAATATACTCACAAGTCTGGGGAGCAAGTGGCAAATCTGATAATTCCTTTCAGCTAACTGCCGTTTGAACGACGCCAAGCGACATGGTAACATACATACAATGCCACAAGAACAAGAACAAGAACCAAAAAGCTCAATCATGTTCCTCTCAAAAATGACGAGACACCGACACAAACCAACTCAATTGATATGTTTGCGCAGACCTAACAGAGTGAGATAAATCCATTACAGCACCTCGGAGCATTGAGGCAGCGGCTTTAGAAGCTACATTATTCCTCATGATCTTACATGTTAAGTGGCCCTACAATCTCCTACAAGCAAGATAGAGACCCGTCAATGCAAAACCAAATTGGAGTAATCATTCCATAACTGCAACTCCACCGGCGGCCTTTATCTTCTCAATTATCTCATTCGCCTCCTCCTTCGTGACACCCTGTTTGAGCAAGACAGGCGCCTTCTCGACGAGGTCCTTGGCCTCCTTCAACCCGAGATTAGTGAAAGCCCTGACTTCCTTAAACACCTTGATCTTCGCAGCTGCATCGAACTTCTCCAGCTTCACATCGAATGCTGTTTTCTCCGCTTTCTTTTCCTCAGTCTTTGCAGCTCCGGCTCCTCCTCCTCCCTGTGGGCCCAGATCCATGCCTTCCCCTGAGACGGACTCCATCTTCGGGTGCCTCAGCTGTTCCCTCAGTGCGGGCCCTATCTGGACCCGTTCCTCGGTGGGCAAGGCAGCTATTCGTTGCGCAAGCTGAACGATTTTTTCGGATGGCGGCGGCCTGGGGCCGTAGGGATCATAAAAGGCAGGGTATTTGTACTTCTTGGGCGTGGCCTTGGGATCTCGTGGGACGAAATCAGGTTGGAATGTACGAAGCTGCAGAGGTCCGGTTAAGCCTCTGAGACCTAGCAGAGCGCGGTTTGACCGCACAAGGAGACCAAACTTCATCGTCTTTCCGAACAATATCGAGAACGAGAATTCATCCAATTCAAATCATGAAATCACACCCCAACCGGCGTTGAGTCTTTGAACTTTCCCAACAAATCTGAAATGAAAAGAGAATCAAAACTCACATGTCAAAGCAGACACACCAAATCCATCAGACAAATTCAATCAAGGACGAGCACAATACAAATTCCTTTCTCGAGGTTGAAGGAGAACAGTCACCATTCCAGAGGAACAATCAATCAATCGCAAATCGATCGAGTAATTCAGTAGCTAATTAGGGCAATGAAATAAAATTATACGAAATATTACATGAACAGGAGAAGAAGACTGTCACCTGTTTCGCTTTAGCTGGGCGGCGACAGAGTGGCTGGAGAAGACGGAAGAAGTTGGCAGGTGACCGGAGAGTGTCGCCGAGGTTTAGAGGAGACAGAAGATAGGCAGCGGAAGACTAAGGGAGAGATACTTCCGGCAGAACGACGACGGCAGCGGAGACGAGAGGGACTGGGAGGGTTTAGGGGAGACGAAGATGGGCTAATATGGGCCTAGAAAATGTTAAATTGGGGAGAAGAATGACCTGCACCCAGGGCCAGGCCCAGGCCCAGGAAATAATTTATATTTGCTATTTTTTAAAATCCACTTTTTTTAAAAAAAATAATAAGAGAGGCTTATCACCTTGTACAAGTATAAGACATATCGAATACTCATAATTTTTAGCCGGCTTTCTTTGCCTTTTCTTACTCATGGTCATTAGTGATTGTCATTTTTCGTTAACTAGGTGTTATTTATGTAACCTTAAACTAGATAGAAAATCTACGCATAAACTTTTATTAGTGATATTGTATGAGATAATACATTAAATGATATGTATATATGAAAAATCATAAAAAAAAATTGAAAAAATAACTCACTTAAGTAAGTACCATGTAAAGAATATGATTTTTTTTTATTATGCAAAATTGCAAATCTAAAAACAGGTCTTTATATATTCTATAAACGAAGATCGAGTTAGAACAATGAACGATAATATAAGAATTAGAGGAATAATAAAAATTCATTGCTCATCCTACAGATATCATTGTAAATCAAATAATCTCCCTATAATAGGAGTAGCAGTTAGACTTAAACATATTAAAACTGTATCTAACAAGATTAATCAAAACTTGTCACTATGTACATATATCAATGCTAATAAAAAAAAAACTCGGAGAAATGGCGCGAAAGTCATTACTCTAGAGACAGCGAGCCGAGCTGATCGGCAGCATCATCACTAGCCTGCTGCTGTGCGGCGATCCTCAGGACCTCTATGGCCTCAGCAACCTTTTCTTTGAGCGCTTCCAGAGACTCGAGCGAGTGCAGGACCTCAACCTGATCCATCTCAAGGAGCATTCCTGTGACCATGGCGGCCGCATTAGGCTGGAGTTGTTCGACAAGTGGGTAGAGACTGTTACCCAGCGTCGTCCGCTGCTTATCTCTAGAAGCATTCGCAAGTGCACTTCCCAGAGTGCCAACAGGAGCAGGCTGAGATAGAGATGGCTCCTGCATCGGCATGGACATCATTCTGCCACCTACATCCGGAAGATGAGGCATTCCACGCGGTGGTGGGTGTCGGTATACCAGGTCCCTAGGAAACATCATCTGCGGCATCACTGGCATAGGTTGCTGGGTTTGCTGCGGTATCCCAGCGCATCTTCCACCTTGCCGCCCCTGTTGGACCATTGGCACGTTGAAGTTCGGCATGAAAGCAGCACTGGGCCTTATACTGGCAACAAGTTGCCGCTGATAATCAAGCCTAGGAGGATACATCGGAACGCGAGGACCAACTGAAGCCATTGAAACGGGCCTCATTTGAGAAATTTGAGCCTCTAATAATTTGGCTTTCCTATCTTCCTTACTCTGTGCATGTGCAACATATATTGGCTTGCTCAACACCATTTTATTCAGCATCTCCGAGAGAGCTTTCGACGCCTCCTCAGGAGTTGAGAATGCAACAAAACCTGATCCTCTGCTTACCCCGTCAGGCAGTCGCAGAACCTTGCAAGCTTTGATGGTACCAAAAGGAGAGAACAGCTCCTTAAGCTTTTCATCATCTATACTATCATCTAAATTCTTGACATATAAGTTAGCTCCTTGGAATTCGTCGGCTGCCTCCTTCCGACTCTGCTCAAATTTGCGTCTCAGCTCGATCACTCGTTCTGATTTTTTCTGAGCTTTGCCTACGTACCATTCCTTATCATCAAACTTCTTCCCATTAAGAGCCTCCACAGCTCTAGCAGCATCATCTGCTTGCTTAAAATTGACAAATCCAAAGCATTTTGATTTCCCATTAGCATCTCTCATCACGACCAAACTAGTGGTCGGCCCAAACTGCCCAAAAATCTTTTTCAAGCCATCCTCTGTTGTTGCCTCGGAGAGATTCTTCACATAGACTTTGTTGAATGACGTTGTCTCGTTCAAGGCAGATTCTCTTTCCTCGATGCGGAGGAAAGGTCCCACAAAGACTTGCTCATCATTGATTAACATTCCATTCAGCTTCTCTATGGCCTTCTGTGCTGATTCTTCATTATCATAGCGGACAAAACCATGGCCCTTAGACCGACCAGAGGGATCCATGGCGACTTTGCATGACAGAATAGTCCCGAAAGTCGAAAAAATCTCATGCAATGATTTGTTGTCGATTGACTCATCGAGATTCTTAATGAATATGTTGCCAGCACTACTCTTGCGGATGCTCGGGTCGCACTGAGAGTACATAATCCTAATCGGCTTCCCATTGATAGGAGTGTAGTTCAGCATCTTCAGTGCCCTAGCAGCATCGCCCGGGTATTTGTAGTTAACAAATCCATAACCAAGCGAACTGCGACTGGCCCAATCCATGCAGACCCTAGCTGAGGCCACCTGGCCGACCCGATTGAACAGAAGGAACAGATGGGTGTCGGTGACGTCGAAGTTGAGGTCACCGACGTAGAGCGATGTCTTAGCGAACTGGTTGGCTCCACCATTCAGAGACCGAGCTGGAACCTGAACTTGGGCCATAGGTGCGCCGGTGGCAGGAGGGAGCCGGGATATAGAAACGTGATATTAGAGGGAAAAGAAGGCGAGGGCTTTGCTTAGGCTATCGAAGATGGTAGCAGAAAATACAAAAGAGGGTGTAGTGCAGTGCGCACGCTCTCGCCTGTTAATTTGAAAGTCACAAGTTCGATATCTAATAGGAATACTGTGATATATGATCTTCTATTTATAAAAATTCCTTTTTTTTTTTTGCGTGACTAGAAGTTCTTTTAAAAAAATATATTATGTAGATATATATATGATGATAAGAATATCATTTGAAGATTGAAGAATTGTATACGATTATCAGTTGAAAATTTTGAAAACTAAAAGGATTCTATATCCTCTAATTGGAAAAAGGATTCTATATCCTCCCAAAGAAAAATCTATATCAACCATTTAGAAAATATCTAATATTGATTCATTAACTGATATTGTAAAAGATAAAGAGCAGAAAATCTGATTCATCCGGCAATAAAGGGAAAGTATGTGGTGTAATTACTTTTAAAGTATGTGGTGTATAAACGATGAAAGTAAATTAATCTAATTTGCTGTATTACTTGGATTTATAGTATATTTAGAAGTAAATTATACAAGTTTCGTAATAAATTACAAAAATTTAAAAAAATGTATACTTAGTTTTTTAATAATATAGTGATTTTTATCTGAATTGCAGTGAAATACTTGATTGTATGATGATGCAATTAATTACACCATAAAATTTCCTCGCAACTACTCGAGTCTCAAAAGTTAAAAGCGGATTGCATGCACCTCTTTAGTCTTCAGTGTAAGAGATATTTTATGATTAGAAAATCAAATCTTTCAAAATTAGTTAGTATTCTTGCGACATACACCATGATCCGACTTAGTTTTTTTTTTTTTTTGTAGATAGATGTCATTTGATTATTTAAAAATAGCATATTCATTAAAAAAGAATGATCGTATTCATTAGTTAGTATTCTTGCGACATATGCGCTTAGCTAGTAATATTTTAGCATAAATTATTATAATAATTATATTTGTTTATTAAATTAGATTATTTATTATTCAGAAAATTTAAAGTATAATTAGAGCATTTAGCGAAAGTATTTACTGTAAAGATAGTTTTTTCGCTATAATAATACATGTGACACTATTATATAAGATAAGAACAATATAAATTGTAGTCAACCCGCTAGTCATTGAAAGTTGTGATCACGACCTGCCCATTAATTTACATGGACTTTAGTCGAAATCGAGAAAGAGGGTCCTCGGACAAAATCCATAGATCTCAATTCATTCTGTGCCGAAATTTTGGTCAAATCTCCTGAGAAGAGCAAAATATGAGGGGTCTTGAGCGTAACTTGATCGCAAAGGTCTTCCACATAACAGGCAAGTGGTGAGGCTGATGGAGGGTGCACCAGTTAGCTCGATGACTGGCCAAGGGATGCTGATCCCTCAAATCGCTCGAGCTAGGGTCGAGCGCCGAAGGAGGGGAACAAGGCAGATCCAACAAGATCTAGCCGAGATCCGACCTGATCTTGCCAACATTTGGCTAGATCTTGACTGATTTCTGTGAGAGGTTAAGAGCATTCACAATGGACAAGTCCCTACTCCCATTTTTGGGACCGACCTATGAGCCATATAAGCAAAAATTGGGACTCAGATTAAATGGGGGACTCACTCCACGATGGTGACTCCCATCCCCTTAAAAACAAATTAAATATATATGCTATATTTGATTTCGCAATTAAAATTATAAAAAAATTTAATTTTAATTTTAACTCAACATACTACACAATAAAAATATACATTTTTCATGTCAAAAATTTTAACTTTAACTCAACACATTATATATTCATTTGTCATTTTTCACAATTAAAATTAAAATTACTATAACTTCTCAATTAAACGTACCAAAAATGTCGCTGGCAGGAGCAGGCCCCATGGGCTCTTATCCCTTCTCTTAAAAGGAAAAATAAAAAATTAATGTGGTAGTTGTGGCTATAAAGGCTGTCACCACTGCCACGCACAAGGATCGGCCTGGCTCATTTTCCCTAGAAAATTGTGGTCGTCCCGGCTGTTGATGTGGCAGCAAGAGGGACCAATTAGAGCACACACAATGGAGAATTAATAGCGTCATATAGCCTAACGTTTGAAAAAATTCTTAATTTTAGCCAAAACTTAATTTTTTACCTGAAATATCCCAACGTTGACGTGTTGGTTTCAAATCTATCCCGACGCTAACTTTCCGTCCAAAATTGACGGAATTGCATACGTGGCACGTTAATTTCACATCTATCCCGACACTTGTTATAAACTTAACGTGCCACGTGTGCAATTCCGTCAATTTTAGACGGAAAATTAGCGTCGAGATAGATTTGAAACCAACACGTCAACGTTGGGATATCTCAGGTAAAAAATTAAGTTTGGGCTAGAACTAAGAATTCTTTCAAACGTTAGGCTATATGGCGCTATTATCCCCACAATGGGGAGCTCTAAATGATAGTTATTTTATTTTTTTAGGGTGTAACTTGATATTTGATAGTTTATGGCTTCGACTAAGTTAGTTCGAGGCGAGTTAATCAACTAAAGAATAAAATTCCTTTACTCGTGAATTTTTTCGATGAGTTTGAAATTATGAGAGATATTGCTCTCGTAATTTCGAAAAATCTAGTATTTATATTTTATAGGTTATTCTTCCTCATACTTGTCGGGATTTGAACTTATGTTATTCTCTTTATGAATTATAAGAATTTAAATTACTTACCACTCAATCAACATTTTATTGATTTTAATTGTGGATTTTTTTTATTTTCAAGATTCGAATATGAGATTTTTGTTAAACGGAACATGCAGTGAATCACCGAAGCAATCATGTTGGTAAAATTTGCTCAAAATATATTTTGAATTGAAATTTATTTGAGCCACCCACCAATCCGAAGATTTTGTTTTTTTTAGTGGCCGCTTTGAAAAGTCAACGGAAACTTTAACACGGGACCAACGCATCAGTCCTCACACGTCCGATCAACGGCCAACAACCGCGGTTAAACACCGATGGAGAAGTTTCCATGTCACTTGAAAAAAAAAAAAAAAGATCTATAATATAAATCATTCAGCCAATGCCCAATCGCACATCATCATCATCACCCCCACCCCCACCACCCATTTCATTATTGCATGTCTTGGCTTCTTTTCTTCTTCCTTCATCTTCTTCGTCTGAACTTCTGAAGCAATCAATGGAGCCTTCCTTTCCCCACGGTGGCGACCCCAGCAAGCACCAGCACCACCCCCCCAAGTCCTCCAGCGAGCTCCTCTCCAGCGCCAAGCTGGTGGCGGGGGCGGCTCAGTCCACGTTCGCCCACAAGTCCGACGCGGTCGACAAGGCCAGGGTCGCCGACGCTGCCGCAGACCTCCTCGGGGCCGCCTCTCACTACGGCAAGCTCGAGGAGAAGAGCTTCGGGAAGTACGTTGACAAGGCTGAGACGTACCTCCACCAGTACCACTCTTCCCACTCCTCCCACTCGTCCACCCCCGCTGCTGCCGGAGAACACGGCCACTCTGCCCCCGCGGCCTCCCACAAGCCGTCGGAGTCATCCGGCAGCGAAGGCGGGTACGGGGATTACTTGAAGATGGCTCAAGGTTTCCTCAAGAAGCACTAGTAGCGTAGATCTATATAGGCGGAGCGCCGGTCCGACCTATCGAATAATATGTATGGTTATTTGTATTAGCTCGATCCTCGTACATCAGAACTGTGGTTGATGAAGTTTGGTGATTTGCGGGCTCTGTCTGCGAATAATTATGATGTAATTAATTAATTAATCGAGTTTGTCGGTGGGTTTTCAAATTTCTGATCTGATGAATCGAACTGAGCATTTGATCCGTTTCTGTTGACATCTTGGTAGCAAATGTTTGATTGATTGGATGAACTCGAGAGTTGACTTTGAGTTTTGCAATCAGCCAGCCACATGACTAATCGGACAGCCGATTCGAATATCACTTCCCTGAATCACGTCTCGATCCTACTTCTGATTGCAACATATCATTTGCGGGGATTTTGCAATATTTTTTTTTTGGGATAAATGGTAATACTTCTTCGATAACAAAATGAATTTACATCAGGAATCAGTACCATTTACACTTGTGCAATGCGAAAAACTGAAAAGTCCCAAAAGTCTACCCAAAATCATGAGCAGCTTCAGATTTTAAAATATTGAGTGTCGAATAATAGTAGAGCTGGCTAGATCATTCTCTTCCGGAGCTCCCCGAGTCGCGATTCTGCACAAAAGATCACCAGAAGGCTGCGTTGCTAATGAGAAAATGGGAAGAGAGTGAACAAACTAGTTCATTCTATTTTTAGCACAAATTAGTTCCATGCATAGCAGTTTTGTTCCACTTTTATTTCTATTTTCCCATATCAAACATGTACTTTAAAATTTTGTCCTTTCGAGGAGGCACGTCTGATGTTGTGCCTATGTTACCGGAGTTAGCTTAATCGCCTCCCCCCGGTGGTTGTATACTTCCTCTAGGCAGTGGTGTTGCACCGGCTTTTATAAGGGGGAGACCGTCCATAGGAAGCTTTTCAATCGCAATGCGCAAAATTTATATGGACTACTTGATACTTGATTGGGTTATATAATATGGAAATTCTAAAACGTACTTCAATCTTCTAATATTACTAGAGTATGTGACCCCTCACTATGCACGAAACAAACATGACTTTAATTTATCAAAATTTTATTTGTATGAAATTTAAGGATCGTATTGTGTAATCTTATTAACTGTTTTTGCGTGTGCGCGATTGCTTTTATATTGTTATCCAATCTCGGACTTTGATTTTCACGAAAAAAAATTGTTAAATTTAAGAGAATTATGATTTATTTTTGTGGAGATTTGTTGGTATTTGTATTGTAACTAATTAAGTAATACTGAATTTTTTTTAATGGAAAGAAAACAAACAAATTTTTAGATTTTTTTTTGTTCCATAGAAAAAGTAGAATAAATACTAGTGGGTCAAACTGTAGATCAAATTAAATTGATTACAACACGAGATTCTCGCTTAAATAATAATAATATTATAAGATTTTTACATCTTTCTTCAAATAATAAACTAATACATGCCCATTAATGGCCTACATGCACCGCCAGTAGCCCACTCAAATCTATTATGGCTTGTTTGATTTTATAGTAGAGTTTTAAAATCCTACTTTAACTTAATTCTACTCATAACAAAATAAAATAATTTATACAAAGTCAAATGGTGGATCCTATTTATACCATTTTTTCCATAATAAAATAATATAATTCACACAAAGTCAAATGGTGAGTCTCATTTATATTACTCTTTTTCAAAATCAAAATCTGATTTTATAATAATATTTTGAAACTAAACACAGCATTAGTGTCCAGTCAATCCCGCTATAGGCCTTACTATAAATTCACTTAAACCCACAATAGGCCTTTCGCCGGCTTACTCATGATTGCAAGTGACCCTTTGGTGGTCCGCCGAGGCTCATGAGTAGCCTATATAAGATTAGTGGATAACTCAGCCGTGCTAGTGGCCCAATCATGTTCAATATTGTCTCATTCAGTCTCGTTAGTGGCCTATTGAAGCCAATAATGTCATGTTTGGATTTCCAAACACTTAATTTTAATTTTAACTTTAACTTTAACTCAATACACTATACAACAAAAACACACATTTTCCAAGTAAAAAATTTTAACTTTAACTTTAACTCAACACACTACACAACAAAAACACACGTTTCCCAAGTCAAATTTATAATCACATCTCATTTGTCATTTTCCACAATCAAAATCAAAATCACAATTAAAGTTACTTTAACTCTGAATCCAAAAGCCCTTAGGCTTCGTTTGGATTCATAACTTATTGATTTTAACTTTAACTTTAACTTTAGCTCAACACACTACACAATAAATATATACATTTCCCAATTCAAAAATTTTAACTTTAACTTTAACTCAACACACTACAAAACAAAAAAACACGTTTTCCAAGTCAAATTTATAATCACATCTCATTTGTCTTTTTCCACGATCAAAATCAAAATCAAAATCAAAGTAACTTTAACTCTGAATCCAAACGGTCCCTTGGTTTCTTGCTTAGTCCTTTTTTGCCTGCTCATACTCGTGAGCAGAGCGATAGCAGCCCATTGTAGGCCCAATCAGGCTCCTTAAAGACCCACTCTCACCCAAGTGCCCTAACTAATGCCAACTCAGATTGGCTTGTGAGTGGTATTTTGGCCCCATTGGATGTCTATTAAACCCTATTTTGGACCCAATCTACCCTTAACTCACCCTGGTTGGGATTAGCGGCTTAATACTTTTATCCTGTATATCGTAATTTCAATCATAATTCATTCGGCATCAAATGTAGGATTTGGATTTTAGAAATCTCATTCGGCCTTTTATCCAGCCTACCAAATATAGCCTTAGTATATCGACTCAGATCAAATTATTTAGTCAGGATCTATTGAATTTTCGAATATCATAATACATAATGAAATATCTCCAATTATTGAGAAGTGGCGGGTCCGGACACACCCGATGATTCCTCCCGCTCCGCTCACATTATCATGGTGACAAATCAGAGGGACGTCATTAAACAGCTTAAACCGACGCCGTTTCGGCTTGGACGCATTCGCCCGAGTTGCAGTTATTCGTTGTAAAGGGGAGGATGAGTAGATACGGTCGAGAGGCACAGAGAAAGGGAGAGAATAGACGCACCTTTCGACCGTCTCCTTCGATCTCTGCTCCATCGCCTCTCCGTCGTCTCGCCGATCAACTCTCAAGGTACATACATTCCAATCTCTGCGTATCGAATCGTCGGTTGGGTCGTCCAAAATCGCACCCATGCAATGCCTGCTGGTGCAATCATTCTGTTTCTTTTACGGGATAATAATGTAATGTCAAATGCTCATGAATTTCAATAGCCGTTCGCGTGCTTCGCAGAGATTCAGCTGTAATTTGGTTGAAATTATCGTTCTGGAGCATTTTACATGCTTCAAAAGTCATAATTTATCGATTTCTTTGAATATTCCAATTGTGATTTCTGCTGTAGTTCCGGTTGATGGTTTGTTTTCAGAGGGATTGACATTGCTGAGCAATAGCCGTACCTGTTGCTGATTCCCTCATGGAGCCATTTATAATATATTGAATCGGAATGCATTTTGATTAGCTATTTGGGATAAAGTTGATGACTTGCTTCTGTGGATTCCTTCAGGTAGTTCGACATGATCTGCTGATCGGTACTGTGAGGGAGTGATGGACTTTTAGCAGGATTAGCTTGACATATCCGCAGAGACCATCCTGTAAAATCATGGCACGAGATCTGCAGTTATATCCTCTATAGCCTTCATCCCTTGATCAGTACCTTACGGCTGTGGCTATGTGGAAGTTCACTTCCAATGTCATCTCAAGCATCAGACTGAAGAAAAACTCCGGCAAACCCAGTCGTGCGTGTTCGGAGTGCTCAGATGATGAGAATTCCTCAAGTCTTAGCCGGGAGGAAGGCTTGGAATGCCCAATCTGCTGGGAATCTTTCAACATTGTCGAGAACGTTCCTTACGTGTTATGGTGTGGGCACACGCTCTGTAAAAACTGCGTCCTCGGCCTTCAGATGGCCGTCTTGAATTTCCCATCTAAGCAGATCAAGATCCCCTTCCTCATTTCCTGCCCGTGGTGCCACTTATTGTCACTTCGACTTGTTTATGGTGGCAACCTGAGGTTTCCCAGGAAGAACTTCTTCCTTCTCTGGATGGTCGAGAGCTTGAATGGAGAAAGGGAGAGGTTTCTCTCTGCCTCATGTCAGGACACTCAATTGGTTTCGTCTCCAAGAAATCATTTAGCTCTTGGAAGCCAGGCAGGCGTGGGAAGCCCCAGGAGGCTTCCAACCCCGCGAAGTTCGGGACAACCCTGGCCGCACATTGAACTTGTTCCCAGCAATGTGGTGGCCCGCCAAGCTTCTTTGACGAAATCCATTGATTTATTCATTAATTTCATGTCAAAGTTCCCAATGGTTATCATATTCCTCCTTATTCTATTCTTTGCAGTTCCTGGATGTGCTCTCATCCTGGTCATCTATGTTTTGCTGACAGTTCTATTTGCAATCCCGTCATTCTTGGTGTTATACTTTGCATACCCTGTGTTAGGATGGCTGGTGAAAGAGATAACTTCTTAAGATGTCAGTGCCAGATCTGGAAGCCCGGGAAACTGCTTAATCTGACGACATTTCGGATGATCAAGATCCAGTGATCATGGTGGATTTCTCTTGACATTCTTTCCCTCTCTGCTTAGATCGTATGATGAAGTACAGAAGAAAAGGGAAATGGATTTAGCTTTTTGCAGATGACAGTGTTTGGATTCATCTGTAAGTTTCTCTACGCTCGAAAGTCTGTCATTAAAGAATCTTGCTGGATATAATGCCACTGCTTTCTTGAATATGCTGCTCTGATCTGTTATGACACATGCTTCTTACGTCATGACAAACAGGTTGCTGCAATGTTTTTAACCATGTTCTCCCCTTAGAGAGTGTTTCCAGTTGAACTTACGTGAAATGTATAGAGCAATTCGTGATATTGATTATCTTGCAAACTGTACAAAGACCGCTTGGGTTAAACTCACTGAAACATAACTTCGACGAGTAATTACATTCCCTGTGAAGCCAGTGACATCTTAGAAGCAGAAACAAGTCCTGGGAAATTTCCCGGTTCTCCTGTACTTATTTGCCTTCTCTTTAGCCTTTAACTCCTCGTTCTTCTGTCTCTTCTGTGCCTCTGCTCGTGCTCCGCCTGCGATCTGATTGATGCTCTCCATCTCTTCCCTGAACTTCTCCATCGCTTTTGCTCTCCTTCGTGCCACCTCACTCTGCAGTTTCATTCGCGAATTTCACTATACTGATGACAACTTAGAAGGTTAATCATATATATGAATAACAACCAAACCTCTGTTTTATCCAACTTGGCCTTGGCTTTCTTTTTCTTGCCCTCCTCCCAGGAAGCTATGGTTGCATTCAACTTCTCGTACCTGAAAATACCCCTAATGCGTTATTCCCTACTATTAAGGTTCAACGCACTCATACGATAAACTTGAAAATAAACTTCATACCGTTCTCTGATCTTCTCCATCTCTGTTGCCTCCCACACGTCTGCCTTCGTTCCTCCTCTTGAAGCTGGCCTTGAGGCAGCCTTTGGTTGGGCCTGAGAAGTTGGAGGTTTACTGGGTTTTGGGAATGAAGGTTCTGGTTTTATTGGCCTGGAAGTTACAGGAGCTGAAGGAGTGGCAGTTTTTTTAATGGATTGTGAGGGTCTTGGAGGAGGAGGAGGAGGAGGGGGAGGGGGAGAAGGTGGTGTTGGGATTTTAGGGCTTCTGCTATCAGATCTGTCAGCGAGATGATCGGCAAAAGTCGGGCGTCTCTGCAAGTGTGACGATGGGGGCTTAGTTTCTGGACTCCCTTGACTCCTTAGTTTAGACCCTTCACCTGTTCCCACAAAATTTTTAACCGACTGGTAGAAGCAATAAGGACCCTTTTAAAATTTTTGGACAGCCATCGATGGTTTTTTTATGGAAAGACTATATTGCATATCCTCGTACCGTGGTATATGACCGACATTTGATACCTGATGATCGGGACGGAGATGCACCGTGTTCTGGTGGTGGTCTCCCCTTATCCTTCCTGGACTTTGCCTTAGCCAAGGATGAGGCCTCAGGGCTTACGGTTGTTGATGATTTCTGACTGGTCGGGCCTATCGAGTCCTCAAGGGTGGCGTTGACAGCAAAAGCCGCTGCTGCTACCGCAGTTGCTTCTAATTCGTCCACTGGGCGTTGTGGCCGGCTACTGCTTCTGCTCATTTGCCTCAAGAGCTGTCTTTCAAACCAGCTCTGGCCTCTCTTTTCTGCAAAAGCACACGTACATGAAATGGATCATTACATCGCATAGAATGCATCCCAGATTGAATTTACCATATACACGGCTAATACTGGACCGCATCGAACTATATATCAGGTGCCATTTGATGCTTGATTTATCATGTCACCTAGTCCGAGCTATTGGATTAAATGTACCTCCTTTAGAGGATTGGGTTCTTTGGATTGGTATTCTTCTTTCTCTATGGCTGCTGCCCCCTTCTGCCTTTCCTTGTCTTACCCCAGAAAACTTAAACCTAAAATAGGAACAATAAAATATTTCATTAATATTCAATCATGCCATCTAATATGCATTTTGATAACCCTACATGCAAGAACCTCCCACGGACTCTCATTAAATTGCGAGACACATCCTATATATGGCAACCTTGAGGTACATGAGACCTCCAATGGGAAACTCAGACTGGTTTATGAGTCCAACGGTTCGAGGGGTCTATGACAAAATGTTTGAGGAGGGTGAGTACTCGATAGACCCCCACGATGATATCAAGAACTTATCCGATTATATGTTTTCTCATACGAAAAATTATTTATGTCCCACCCTGAATGAAGAAAAACACATACCAAAAGGTTCCGATGATTGTAATTTACCTCATCTGATTAATCAGGTCCTCCATTGTCCGTCAGCTAGCAACTGTGACAGGACCTTGAAGTTTCCCCTTCCTGAGCAAGAATTCTGCTTTCATGGCACGTCTTATATGAAGGGGGAAGAAGCCCTAGAGGATGATATAACTGTAACTAAAGTCTGCATCTGATTAATTAATTAGAGATTAATTTATTATTAGGTTTTGAGTGTTGCTGCAAGCAAAGGTGTTTGCTAAATTTGGTTATGCTTTAATTTGCATGCAAATTAAGCTCTTGAATGGTTGGATTCTTTGGAAAGGCTGCTCAAGTCAAGAAAAGTATTTCTTTTCTGTCGGGTCATGTGTTCCATATACTCATTCCCTTACTTGTCTTTTGGCTTACAGAGAATTTTGATTCCCAAACATCCTTAAAAGTTTTATATTTTGAAAGTAAGGAATGTTGATTTCATGTGTGCAATATGTGATATTCGGAATCTCAATGGAACTCAATTCATTTATGTCTGAATAGGATCGGCTCAATAAAGAGATAAAGTTATCTCAATTATGAATTTTTTTTTATTCACAAGAATTGAACTCAAAATATTACTTGATGAAAACGAGCGGCGAACCAACTTAATCAAGTGTAAGTTGGAAGGAAATGTTACATTTTCCATTCTTAATTGGAAGAAGTACGATGGAATTTTATAAGTTTGGATTTTTTTTAAAAAAAATTAGTACCATAAATAATTTTACTTTAGATTTTTTAGTTCTATAACGTTTGTTCTATCACACTTTTGGTCATATTTTTACTCGGTCATTTCATACCGTCAAATTTGTCATAATTGACTATTAATTTTTCATGTGGTAATTTTTTATGGTTGAACATTAAAAACTAAAAAAGGAACAAAGAGAGTCGGAGCCCAGATGAGGGCTCCCCTTTCAACCGTCTCTCCCCAGGTCATGAGGCATAAGATCCGCGACTCTTTTTTCTTTTTCTTAACCAACGGAGAGTGGAAAGGGGAGTCCAATCCCAATAGTATCCTCCATTTTCTCTCTCTTACTCTCTCTCTCTTTAAAAATCTTTTAATTTTCTAATGTTATTAATTTGCAACAATTAAAAAATTATCACGTGAACAATTAATGATCAGTTACGACAAATTTGACAGTGTGAAATGCATGCCCGCATATCTATAATGATCGGGATGTCTGATGAACATATGTTTTAGAACTGAAAAATTCAAAATAAAATTTATAGGATTGAAGTTTAAAAAATTCAAAATTTATAGGGCTTATGTTATATTATTATTTCTCCCATTCTAAATGTAAGGACCAATATTGTCTTAGTGCATACTTGATCAGCTTAAATTAAAATAATTGAAATCCACCATGCAAAAGATAGTTGCATTTTATATGGCAGAAGCTTTTTCAAGCATACCTACTGGATCGAATATGTCGATTATACTAGCATTATTCTTACATGATTCATTTAGTTATTTGTAGGAAATGTCAGGCTAGAATATGTCAGACTATACTAACATTATTCTTGTATGACTGATTTCATTATGTTCATGTCTGTGACTCTATCCATGCCTAACCAAGCATAGTCGGCTTATAGAATAAAGACTGAATACGTTGGAATATGTGAAACCAGAACATGCTTAACCCCATTTTTGATACGGTTAGTCCTCTGATTACCAACTTATATATCTTTTCAAGTGAAAAGCATGAAAAGATACCTAATTTCCATTGGGGAAAAGATTTTTAAAACAGAATCTGAAATGTCAAGTGAGGATTTTGTCAGAATATATACCTTAGAACTCGATATTGTTGTTCAATTTGTTTGATCAGAAACGTGTTTTATTTGTAAGGATCACAGTCGTTGGATTTGGTAATTTCTGTTCTGATCTTACCACTAATATGGGAATTGCAAGGCATAATTGACATGTCACTATAAATAATTCTATCTGTTACTGGACCAAATATGTCGGACTATACAAACATTATTTTTATATGATTCATTTGGCCTGTGGGAAACGTCAGGCCAAGATATATACAGGGGACTATCCTAACACGGGACCAACGCATCAGTCCTCACACGTCCGATCAACGGCCAACAACCGCGGTTAAACACCGATGGAGAAGTTTCCATGTCACTTGAAAAAAAAAAAGAAAAAAAAAAGAGATCTACAGTATAAATCATTCAGCCAATGCCCAATCGCACATCATCATCGTCACCCCCACCACCACCACCCATTTCATTATTGCATGTCTTGGCTTCTTTTCTTCTTCCTTCATCTTCTTCGTCTGAACTTCTAAAGCAATCAATGGAGCCTTCCTTTCCCCACGGTGGCGACCCCAGCAAGCACCAGCACCACCCCCCCAAGTCCTCCAGCGAGCTCCTCTCCAGCGCCAAGCTGGTGGCGGGGGCGGCTCAGTCCACGTTCGCCCACAAGTCCGACGCGGTCGACAAGGCCAGGGTCGCCGACGCTGCCGCAGACCTCCTCGGGGCCGCCTCTCACTACGGCAAGCTCGAGGAGAAGAGCTTCGGGAAGTACGTTGACAAGGCTGAGACGTACCTCCACCAGTACCACTCTTCCCACTCCTCCCACTCGTCCACCCCCGCTGCTGCCGGAGAACACGGCCACTCTGCCCCCGCGGCCTCCCACAAGCCGTCGGAGTCATCCGGCAGCGAAGGCGGGTACGGGGATTACTTGAAGATGGCTCAAGGTTTCCTCAAGAAGCACTAGTAGCGTAGATCTATATAGGCGGAGCGCCGGTCCGACCTATCGAATAATATGTATGGTTATTTGTATTAGCTCGATCCTCGTACATCAGAACTGTGGTTGATGAAGTTTGGTGATTTGCGGGCTCTGTCTGCGAATAATTATGATGTAATTAATTAATTAATCGAGTTTGTCGGTGGGTTTTCAAATTTCTGATCTGATGAATCGAACTGAGCATTTGATCCGTTTCTGTTGACATCTTGGTAGCAAATGTTTGATTGATTGGATGAACTCGAGAGTTGACTTTGAGTTTTGCAATCAGCCAGCCAGATGACTAATCGGACAGCCGATTTCGAATATCACTTCCCTGAATCACGTCTCGATCCTACTTCTGATTGCACCATATCATTTGCAGGGATTTTGCGATTTTTTTTTTTTGGATAAATGATAATACTGAATTTACATAAGAAACCAGTGCCATTTACACCTATGCAATGCAAATAAACTGAAAAGTCCCGAAAGTCTACCCCAAAATCATGAGCAGTTTCAGATTTTGCAATATTGAGTGTCGAATAATAGTAGAGCTGGCTAGATCATTCTCTTCCGGAGCTCCCCGAGTCGCGATTCTGCACAAAAGATCACCCAGAAGACTGCGTTGCTAATGAGAAAATGGGAAGAGGGTGAACAAATTAGTAAACATGACTTTAATTTGTCAAATTTTTATCTGTATGAAATTTGAGGATGGTATTATGTAATCTTATTAACTGTTTATACGTGTGCGCGATTGCTTTTGTATTGTTATCCAATCTCGGACTTTGATTTTCACGAAAAAAATTGTTAAATTTAAGAGAATTATGATTTATTTTTGTGGAGATTTGGTATTTGTATAATTGTATTGTAACTAATTAAGTAATAGTGGAGTTTTTTTTAATGGAAAGAAGACATTCAAATTTTTAGATTTTTTTTTGTTCCATAGTAAAAGGAGAATAAATACTAGTGGGTTAAACTGTAGATCAAATTAAAGTGATTACAGCACAAGACTCTCGCTTAAATAATAATAATATTATAAGATTTTTACATCTTTCTTCAAATAATAAACTAATACATGCCCATTAAAGCCTACATGCACCGCCAGTAGCCCACTCAAATCTATTATGGCTTGTTTGGATATATATCAGACTATACTAACATTATTCTTGTATGACTGATTTCATTATGTTCATGTCTGTGACTCTATCCATGCCTAACAAGCATAGTCGGCTCATAGAATAAAGACTGAGGTTGCGTTTGTTTTTTAAAAAATTTTCAACTCAACTCCACTTACCTTCAATTCAACATCACAATCATTACTTTTTTCATTTTTAAATTTTTTTTAACAATTCAATTCAATTTTTAATATTAAATTCTCTCAACTATTCATTACTTTTTCACAATTCAACAATACAATCATTACTTAATCTTTACTTTCTCTCAATTATTTATTATTTTTTCACACTTTTTCTCATAATTCAACAATATAATCATTACAAACTAATTAAAACTAAAACTCAACTCAACTCAATTCTAAATTCAAACGCACTCTGAATATGTTGGAATATGTGGAACCAGAACATGCTTAACCCTATTTTTAATACCGTTAGTCCTCTGATTACCAACTTATGTATCTTTTCAAGTGAAAAGCATGAAAAGATACCTAATTTCTGTTGGGGAAAAGATTTTTAAAACAGAATCTGAAATGTCAAGTGAGGATTTTGTTGGAATATATACCTTAGAACTCGATATTGTTGTTCAATTTGTTTGATCAGAAACGTGTTTTATTGAGAAAAGGGGTGTAGTACAGTGGCTAATACCCTCGCTTGATAACCTAGAGGTTCCAGGTTCAATTCTCATCAGTGGGACTACTGGTGACCCTTTATTTAGATTTTTTTCCATTTTCTTGTATTAGGCGATGAGCCTCCTAATGTAACGAAAAAAAAAAAAGAAACGTGTTTTATTAGAAAGGATCACAGTCGTTGGATTTGGTAATTTTCATGTCATTGTTGCTTATAACAAATCATATGTTCTGATCTTACCACTAATATGGGAATTGCAAGTCATAATTGACATGTCACTATAAATAATTCTAATTGTTGGTTCGACAAAATTATAATGACCAAAACATATACTGGACCGAATATGTCGGACTATACAAACATTATTTTTATATGATTCATTTGGCCTGTGGGAAATGTCAGGCCAAGATATATACAGCGGACTATCCTAGAATTATTCTTATATGACTGTTGTCATTATGTTCATCTCTGTACATGCCTAACCAAGCATAGTTGACTTATAGAATAAGACTAAATACATCAGAATTTGTAAAACCAGAACACGCTTAACCATTTTTATGCCTTTGGTGGCTCGGTCACTACTCAATTTATGGAATTGTGGGGCTAGCCCTCCATTATTCTCTAGTAAATCTAAAAAACATACTAAAAGTACTCATTAACAATTTGCAACTGCACATAAACTTGCATTCACCTACCCTAATTCCTAAACACAGCAGCCAAAGACACAACTGGAATTACTGGTCTTCAACACAAGCGGGGGCCCTGAAGCCTTTCAGGGTCACGAAGACAATGGAATCAGGTGCGATGTGGATCGGATACGAAGGGTTGGCGAGCTTCGGGTTCATCTCGGGGATGTCTTGGGATTCCGTGAGCTTTAGTGGAGTTCCATTCAAGAGGACCACATCGCTCTGGATGTTGCCGCCCTCTGGGGTCAAGTGGTACTCCTCCCTTGGCTCCGGGCCTGAATCAGCCTCCTTATTGTGAGAGTCTAGGTAGAAGTTCATGTCATTGATGATCGAGACATCGAAGGAAGTTGAGTTCGACATGTTGATCAGAATCATGCTGACGCCGCCATCCTACGAAACAAAAATTAGATTAAAAATAATTAAACCATCTCAACTTATTATAAAGATATATGGAAACTATTAATCGTTGGAGCAAACCTTATTCTTTGAGCAATGAGAATAGGCCCGCAAGTATGGAGAGCCATCGTGAGTGGTGGAGAGGACTTCTTTTCCCATTAGCCGATGCCATAAGAGTGCACTACCACATATTGAAATAATAGGTTTAATTATGTGTACATTAGTCGAATAATCAAACCGATTCGCTCGTTTAAGTGACCGATTTTATTGTGATCAAATTTCGATGCAGACCCATAGTAATCGGGATTTGGAATGAAGGTGGTGGTGTTGAGGAGACCGTAGTTGCCTCCGATCAGCGCCTGCCTACAAAAAACCTTATGATCGAAGGTTGAGGTCATGCCGAGTTGATCCAAGTACCTGTTTTCACACTTTTGTTTCTTAGAAAACGATCGACAAATGTCCACGACCTAAACCAAATGGTTCTAGATTCAATTCTCATAAGCAGTAACCTTTTGTCTCGTTTTCTCTAATTATATAATTATTCTATAAGCCTCAAAATCTTACCAGAAGCCATCCACAAAAGTGTGGGAAACATCTTTGCCGCCGCTGTTGTAGGCTCCACCAGACTCTCCGACCCAAGCCCCAGCCCATGGCCCAAACGTCTTCGTCGTCATCCATATGTTCCTATATGTTTGGGCTACCTGGTCCAGGAAATACGGATCCTGGATTTTGTCTATAAGAGCCAAGTCAACGCCTGAGAATCGACCGACATATCCATAATTAGATATTATCAAGATGGACTAAGATTTCTTGTTCGGACAAGCCAATACCATGAGATCCTCGAACTCGGCATCTTTGAGCTAGGACCAGTCGAGCCCATACATACTAAAGTTAATTAAATAAGAAAATTAATTTTGATTTAATTTGATTTTTGACCTGCACCAAGGTTGTAGATGTGGTGGGTGAGCCCATGAACAACATTTGGGCCCGAGATCTGAAGGAAGGTCTCGAACCACTTCCGATCGAAGAACCCAGCTGGGCCCAGCACCTTGGGCCTTTGGGACCCATTTGGGTACAGTTCCTTCACCAGCTCATTGAGGGTAATCATGTCCTTTCCGTACTGGTCCGCATCTATTCTTCCCGAAACCCCGGACCCACACAGCTCATTTCCTGATACATAATATATTTATGAAAATATATCAATAATCAATATGACACCATTTATATTTATATAATTAAGAAAACTGTACATGCTGACAAAATTAGATTAGTTTATTTTAATGTTGATCTGATTAATTACCGAGCTCATAGGAGTCGATCTCGTATCCTTTCGAGATGGTGTAGCTCATAAAATCACGAGCATTCTGCGGGTCCCAGTTACCTACAAAATGCTCGCGATCGTCCTTGGATCTTCTCCTCCCCATGAGGGCGTTCAACCCAAATGTTATTTTCGCTCTAGAAAAAAAAAAAAGAGTTGATTGTTATGAAAAGAATATCTCCAAACTCAATTTCTCAAGCAATTATAAAAGATTTTTAGAAACAGAAAGTGATCTATCAGTATATATAATTCTTTTTACCTTTAAAACCCACGCTGTCATATTTTTTTATGACTTATAGTTGAGAAGACTACCGATAAAGAATTCACTATACCCTGTTTGATTGAAGAATTGGTTGAGTTCATCCCAACGGTCCATGTGAAGACAGCCTTTGCTGAATCCAAACATGCCCCAAGATCTCCTCTTGAAGTGGGGGCACTTCTTTGGTGGGTTCTTGCCCACATTGTACAGCAGCAGGTCTTGCAGTGACCCTCCAACTCTTATTCTAAGTGGCTTAAATGCTGCGAAAAATTTTCAATCTCCACCACATTAATTTTGTAATAATATATATATATATATATATATATATGCATACAAACATTCAGTACAAATATAAGACTTACCCTTTATAGCATTTGTCAGGATTTTATTGTTCAAATCCTGAAAATGACGCAGAAACCAAGTATATAAGTCAAGCTTCCATGGACAACATTACTGATCAATGCTCCAAAGACGGCTCGACAGACATGACTCGTTTAGTGAGACCGTGTCATGTCCCACATAAGCGGCATTTTCACATACCAGATTGAAGAGTCCTGCTTGGCCCCAGGGACACTGCCCGTAGTCGCACTTGTTGGCGGGCCACCAGTCGAGGGTGGCGCACACGAAGTTGTCATCAGTGGTTGCGATGGACGTGACCCCTCTCACCCTCACCTTCACCTCTTCTGCTTCTCCGGAGCAGCTCACCGAAGTCCATAGGGAGAGTAGAAGAAGGAAGCTCAGTGGAAGAACTGATCTCAGCTGCTCCGTCAGTGTCGCCATTTCTGTTTTCCTAATAAAGAAAATCTCTCGGCCAACGCTTAAATAACTTTTCAAGTGAAGGGCATGGAAGGTAAATAATTTCTGTTGGGATAAGTTTTTCAAACAGAATCTGAAATGTCACGGGATTCTGTTTTAATGTATACCTTAAATTTCGGTATCGTTGTTGAACTTGTTTAATCAGAAACGTGTTTTATCAGAAAAAGATCGCGGCGGTCGGACTTCATAATTTTCATTTCATTATTGTTTACAATGAATCATCATTTTTCATCTTATGAATACCGATCCCGTTTACGGATTTACATATAAAGAGGGCCAAATGACGACGGGAATTGCAAGGCATAATTAACGTGGCACTATGAATAATTGCAACTGTTGGTTCGACAAAATAGAATGAACAAAATATATTTTATGTGTTTTGACACTCTTCTGTTTTACTCAGCAGCTTGGGTATAAACTGTGTACATATCGGTCTTTTAACATAAGTTACATGGACCTCAGAACCAGCTACTTCATAAGAGGCTTTGCTGACAAAATTAAGCAAGAATCGATTGACGGACTCCTTCGGAGTATTATACTGGTTCCCCCAACGGGCATTCCATTGCTGCTGCAAACATACGCGACCAGAAAGCTCGGATTACCTGATTATATAAAAAAAAATCCAATGAGTAATATGAAGACATGGGTATTGAATCCAGAGGTGAAAAATTATGAAATGGAAAGAAGAGACGAAGACTGCAGAGAGAAAGCGGGAATTCATGAATCGTGCTATTTACCTCAATTACCCTACAGGTCACAAACCACATATAGTGTCCCAGACTCTGGCTAAAATATAAATTCCGAATCAGAAAGTTCAAGGACCCGGTGGAAACCTATCGGTTTCACGCCTGGTCTGAATGAATTCCCCTCGATGTACCTATAAGCGTATGTCATCAAATTATAAGTTGCAAATCACGAATTAAAGAGTTACAGAAACCGACAATATTCAGCCATAAATGCCGAGAAAGGACCCACATTTCTTTCAAGAAAGGGTGCTTGTAGAAAGCATCAGGAATCCTTCCAGAAAACTGATTGTGATCCAAGTACCTGAGGTGCAGCACACAAAATCGCGATATTAACAACAGAAACAGAATACACTTCAAATGCATCTATTCGTCAATCTAACATAAAAACAAAAAATTCAAAAAAGACTCACAGAAATGTCAATTTGGGAATACGAGCGAGCTCAGCAGGTATTGCTCCAGACATTTTGTTGTGTGATAGGTACCTGAAACAGACAATCAGTATCAAACGTCATGGATAATTATGTCAAAACAGAAACAGGCATGTAATCCAGAAATGTCAGTAATGTACATAAAGATAGTTAACAAATAAACAAAGGTTTTTGGAAAAGAAACTCACAGAATTTCCAAGTTGGTCATATTGGCAAGTTGCGAGGGGATTCCTCCAGTCAAGTAATTATTGTTCAGGTAACTGCATATTTAATTTCAGAGGTAATATTATTCCCTGTGAGCATTTACTTTATAATAAACTTCAAATGGGCAGGACTTCTCCCGCACAAGTGACTCACAAGTTCCTTAGAGCTGGAAAGCAGCCTTCATTCCGTGTCAGCTCCCTCAGAGTACCAACTAAGTGGTTGTTGCCTACATCCCTACAAGAAAACCCAATAATGATTAGGACCATAATCAAGGTAATCCAAGATGTTGTCAGTTGATCAGAAAATTACAGATGCTGAAGATTTGGCAGGAAGCACAGTCCCGGTGGTATCCTCCCAGTCAAACGATTTTCTTGTAGATAAAGATAGCGAAGTTCTGGAAGATTAGCAAGTTCCGCAGGAATTTCACCTTTAAAGTTATTGAAGCTCAGATATCTGCAGAATTTTTAGCACACGATCCATTAGAGTACTCGACTGATACGCAAAAAGGATCGGCGAAAAATAAAGGTAAAGATTTATTTGAACATTGGTCATTCTGTTTAATCAATTAAAGCAAAGAGAGAGAATGATAATCAACTTACAGATGCGTAAGACTCTTCAGCTCACCAATCTCTGGAGGAATGACATCTTGTAGCTTATTCCATCTCAAGTTACTGGTAACACAGCAGACTTTCCATCAAACAATAATTTCAAGGTAATGAAAAGCAAATAACCTTCCAAAGGGGAACTATCATTATACTCAGTAGAATCCCATATTCTAAAAGAGTTGGCGAGAGTTCTCAACCAAATATATTTATCCCAGGTATATCAAAGATATCTACTATAGAGAATTTAGAACGGAGGAATATATGTGAAGGAGGCAAGAGGCATACAGTATCTTAAGACGCTTCAATCGTCCAATCTGAGGAGGAATTGGCCCAGTCAACTTGTTATTATGGAGATCCCTGCATAAACGACGTCAGTTGGTAGAACTTAAGAAAAATCGTGGAAACAACCTTCATTCAGCTGTTGGACTTAAGAAATGGGTTTAAGTAACTGAAGGTAAGTATGACTCAAATCTATCACTTTTTGGCCTAATAAAGCTGAATAGGGGAACCTCCCTTCATTTACACTATGCAATAGAAGCCAAACCTTTCTGGCCTCACTTCAGCTTTATTTGCTTTTCACGAAGCCAGAGGTCTTTGAGATAGTATAATTACATTGTATTTCTAGTTTTTCACAGGCAATCAAAAAATTGCATAATCTACTTAGCCGGAGGGCTCAGGGTGTCACATTACGGCAAGAAGAATAAGCTATAGAATTAACGTTGAGCATCAGGATGAAGACTTACAGCCTTGTCAGATCTAATAAATTAGTAACAGCAGTGGGAAAAGGCCCAACTATCGAGACAGCATAAACCTCCCTGCCCAAAAAAAAAAAAGAGGATTCAGAATCTACATAAGTAAAACAAACACGTAAACCTATCTCTATGAGCGTCTAGATGTTCTGGCGAGTGGCAACATTTAAATTTGATATCATGTCAATGCTCACACCGATAATTAGCTCCCATTTTGGGATCAAATTTCATTGAAACAACTATGATGGAAACTATCTCAGATCAAGTTTCTACATTTACTGGCAAAGAACAAAGCAAACTTAGCAACGTGAGCTGAAATTGGAGAAGGAACCGCAACAGGTAGAGAGGGCAAATGATGGATTACAATTCAGTCACGACCCGATAATCTCCTTGCGTGGAGCAAGTAACACCAGACCAAGGGGGCAGATCACCCTCTCCGCACGGGTCGTCCCCGACCCACGAGTAAACCACCCTCCATCCAAGCGACGCCTTGATCTCATTCAACGCCTTAACTGCATCCAACAGAATTTTCCCAGTAAATTCACTACAAAGATTTGATGGGCATTAGCTGAATAAACCACATTTCCCCAGCTGATAAAGTCCAAACGACATAATCGAAAAAGCATACATCTTTCGATTTACTATGACTCCTGCTTTCAATGTTCCAACCAATGAGTTGAATCAAGAATGGCCGGTCCTGGGAACGAGCCCAAGCACAGGCAAAAATCTGAACTTGGAAACAGAACAGAGAACCCAACTAGAGACGGAATCGAGCTACTAGCGGGAGGCCATTACCGTCGCGCTTGAGGGTCTTGCCGAGAGCGACATCCGGGAAGAGTAGGGGGAGGATGATGAGGATCAGCCAGAGCGAGAGCGGCAACCGCCCCATCACTGAAGATAGCTCGAAGCTGCTTAGATCTCACCAGCAGATGAAGAAGAAAAAGTTCAATTGGATCGAACGCTGAACGAAAGCTATCAAAGAGATCTCCCCTCTTCTCTTCTTCTTCTTCAGAGTGTAATGATGATTGGGAATCAGCGGGACGTTTGTCGCTCTGTCTCACTCCCTCTCGCACTCTAATGAGATTCAACAAGCGCGTCGTCCGTCCCAGCCGGCGCGTTGATGTATCCTTTTTTTGGAAACTTCATTTTGCCCCCTGAAATTTTTAAATTTTGTATTTAGTCCCTGAGGTTGATATCACTACGGAATACAACCGGCAGTTTCGATTTCCATTGCACTTTATACCGTAATAAGTTCGATGGAACGATATATGGGATTTCAACTCATCTTTTAGATGGAAAGATTATCACATTATCATATTCTCCTTTCCATTTATCAGTCGCAGGAGCGGCTTGCTCAATAACAAGATTTGTGTTACAAATTGTTGTACATTAAATTTGGATATTTTCAAGGTTAAGTTACTTCACATTGCGTGAATTTCACTAATTAGTTCCATCCGATGGGTACTCGCGAATAACAAATGCGTTACAATGACTAGTTTCAGTTCCTCCGCTTGCCAGCTGAAAGTAGCTAATTTCAAATCAACGGAACTCGACCAGTTTGCGTAGACCGGGTTTTCCTAACTAAAGGAAAAGTAGACAATTGAATCAATGGAGTTAGTTGGCTTGGCCTCCTGTATATGTTGTTTGGCATTCAATAGTAGCGGTGCAGCTTCATGAGATCACGGGAGTCGTGGCCTGGCCTCTAAAGCCAGCCCGATTTATTAGTTAATATTCATCAATGAAGCTATAAATATATTTCATTCTCATGATAAGAATAAACATTGGCGCCATTGATTATAACACACCTGACGAATAAAATTTTGAATTATTTGACCCAACTACTTTGTTGATCATTCGCCATGGTATTGGTCGAGACGGGCAAATGAGAGATTAGGGCCACCACATGCTTCACGAATAATGCAGCGATCTGCATAACAAAATATATACATCGAACAACCTGTAAACCGCCCGCATGAACGAAAAGCATACTGCATTTAAAGAAGCATGATGAACTTGATCGTAAAAACTATTTTAGAGTGGGTAATAAAGTTGCAAGTCATATTCACTAGTACCGATCCCGTGCTATACGTGAGAAAAGGAGATACATTAATTGCAAAATTGAAAATTCCACAGTGAAAACTCAACTTTCTACCCAAACAAGAGTACTTCTTCCCCACAGAAACCCTAACAAGTTATCATTCCCCATAGCTACATACATCTCTTTATAAAAATTAATGGCACTCATGCGCTTCTCTTGAACCCTACCAATATCTCTCTCGTCTCTTGATGATTGGCCCCCACCTGAAAATCCATCCATTTCCATGCTTGTTTCCATCTCTAGCCAACCAATTAATAAACTAGACATGGCCTCTTTTATTTTATTTATTTTATCTTTTTTTTTTAAAAAAAAAGTTTGGGTTATAGATATAGAAACAAGCATGGAAATAGCATCATAGTTCGACCAGAAAAATACATAGGGCCAAAACCCTAAAACAATGAAACAGACCAAAAGCTTATCTTAAGCTAGCTAATTAGCAATTAAGTTCTTGCTCTTCCCCCCTCCAGCAACAAATGCAAAATGTCTCCATTCGAGAGCGCTGTTTAGCCTCTCAATTTCCTTCCGACACCCAAAAAGTCATCATACTGCTGCCGATGGTTTTGCGAATGCATCCAATCAAAGCCCATATGTAGTATCATGGTGTTTGCCCGTACTACTTACGTATATAATCTCTCCAACTCCAACTAATGAACTTACAGTAAACGAGTGTGTATATATATATATATCTATATATATATATCCAGAAGCAGGAACACATCCATGACGTTTTCTATATAAAGCTATAGGACACTGATCGGGCTAAGCGGAGAAAACACATATGATTCTAAATGTTAGACGATAATGTCGACTCGACTGAATAGTATAGAGATTATATAACTGGTGCCCAGGCATGTGTGCAGGAGAGGAAATGTACATGCAATATTTCTTCTTCAGTTGTGAAGGGGGTTGGGCCCTGAGGGGACGAGTCTCTTCTCGACTCCGTACCTCGGATCGATCTCGTTGTCTGGTGGTGGAGGCGGTGGCAAAGGCAGGAGAGGCCGGTGGCGGTGGATGCTCTGGATGTGGAAGCACAGAGAGCGGGGCTGTTGTTGGACCAAAGAATCGCAAGAACTGTGGGAGTGGCGATAGGGGAGGGCGTGACGGGTGCAGGAAGAGGCAGAGACGAGGAGGAGGAGGACGGCCAAGATCAAGAAGGGCCTTCTTGCAGCGAGGGGCGGCGGGGGAGATGGCCTATTCTTCTTCATGGTGTGTGCTTTGGGTTTTCTCTCAGGGAGGGAAGGTTTGAAAAGATGGGGAGAAAGGGAAAGACATTGGGGAAGATAGTGATAGAAGGTTGGGGAGAGGTTATAAATGCGCAGAGCGAGAGACACATGAATGAATAAAGGTATCAAAGACCCAATGGGCACTTGAGGCATCCCATAATATTAGTCACGTACATAGGTTTGTGTGGGGCATGGAGGACTGCTAGTACGATATATTTATTAAGAGTTCGAAGTTTGAATTATGTCGATAATTAGAATGTCCATCGATTCAGAGATATATTATATTCAGGCCACCCGACTGTGTATTCGTACACAATCATACGTAGAACATTGTATATATCTATATGGGGTGGTGAATAATTTCTTGTTTCGTTCCGATAAAAAGTTATATGAATTAATGATGACGAAATACATTGGGGTTCTTCTCCTGATGATGATGTAGATGACTTTGCCGGGTTCGATATATATCGCTACATATGACTGTCCATATTAGCGAGGCACATCGAGAATTCAAGATTGTTCACCAACCTCGTCTAGTCAGAATCACAATAGAACATATAGTTGGTTGTGAACCTCCATGATATATATATATATATATATATATATATAGCAAGTATGAATTTATTTCATTAATAATGTACTCATAAGGTGAGTTTCTACAAATCACTCTCGGTATTTTTAATGGTGCGTTTGGTTTCAGAGTTAAAATAACTTTTATTTTGATTGTGGAAAAGGACAAATGATTGTATAGCGTGTTGAGTTAAAATTAAAGTTAAAATTTTTGATTTGAGAAATGTGTATTTTTATTGTGTAGTGTATTGAGTTAAAGTTAAAGTTAAAATTTTTGTGATTTTAACTGCGAAACCAAACAGAGTATAATATTCTGTCACTGATTTAATAAATGTTTGAGGTTATGATTGTCTCCATAAATATTAAGGTAGCGTTTGATTTTAAAGTTAAGTAGAGTTGAATTTTAGTTTTAATTGGCTTGTAATGATTGTGTTGTTGAATTATGAAAAAAGTGTGAACAAGTAATACATAGTTAAGAAAAAATAATGATTGTGTTGTTGAATTGTGGAAAAAATAATAAATAATTGAGAGAATTTAGTATTAAAAATTGAATTTAATAGTTAAAAAAATTGAAGAAAAATATAAAAGTAATAATAGTGATTGGAGGTAAATGGAATAGGGTGGAGTAGAGCTAAAAAGTTTTTTTAAGTGTTTGAAAATAATTTTTCGTGAGAAAATCATTTACTTGGAAAGTATTTTCAGGGAAAATAATTTGCTTTCAAGTGTTTGAAATCATATTATGAAAATGAATTCCATCTGTTTGATTAGACCACCGAAAATAAATTCTCAACCTTTAAACCAATATGTGTTAGTTTAAATGATTCGACACTTGTTCTTTTTAAATAAAATTTCGAATTCGAGTTTTGTAAATGGATAAAATTCACGTTGGAAAAACCTTACCTTTTAGTGGGCCGATCCGGTTCGACTGCATTAGTCGGAATCCAATTGGACTTACGAATACCATAGTTCATATCGAAAAATTTTTAATCTTTACAAAAATAATAAAAAATACAATTAACCTTAGAAAGAAAGATATCTTATTAAAAAAATGTTACCTCTGGTGAAAAGTAGGAAAGAGAGAAGAGGAGGCGTGAACTGATGATGAGAGAGATCGTAAGGGTATAGAGAAGAAAGAGGGGAAAATGAATTTCTAAAAAGTTTACTTTCATAGTGTATGATAATTCTAAATTCCCACGTTTAAATTTTTTTAGTGCATTTGTAAAAAATAATTACTAATTGTGTGCTCTTTAACTTGGATTTGGAAGACACCGATTTTTGTAAATTATATTAGGTTCTTTGTGGTATTATACAGACGGAGTCAGTGCTTATACTGATTGTTTAGTTCGTCTGATATGTTCGCGATTAAATATGAAAGTTCAAACATTGCGTAGTGAGGGAGGGCAAGATCATCACTATTGCTGCCTACCATTTTACCTATGCAAAAAAAGAATTCCTAAAATTTTGAGATGAATTCATTTTTCTTAAAATTGTTCTTTGTTTGTACTTGATGGAAAATATTTTCCAATTGACCAAACTTTATTGTGTTTCCAAACACCAGAAATTGCTAAAATCATTTTCCTGAAAAGTGATTTGATTGTAACAAATGGAGTCTAAGTATATAAAACTATTAGAATTGTTGCCTACAATTAGGGCCGGCAATATTTGATACGACGCGATTACACGACGCGATTACACGACGCGGACACGACACGGAGTTAAACGGGTTTGGGTTGGGTATTTTTGATATTCGGGTTAAACGGGTCCAACCCGTTTAGACACGATTAATAAAAGTGTTTTAGCGGGTTGAACCCGTGTAACCCGATTATACACGATTAAACCTGTTTATTTAACCGTATTTAATCGTGTTACTGTAATCGTGTAACCCATTAACCCGTTTATCTAACTGAATATACGAAAATATCCTTAAATTAACCCTAATTTTGAAATTTCGGAGGCAGTAGGCTTGAGCTTCCACCCGGTTTCAACTTTCACACGCCCCCCTTCATCCTTCATCTTCACGAGTCGAAGCTCTCTACTCAGACCAGCTGACCAGACAAAGACGAACCCGCGAGCTGTGACCCTCGGGCCCTCGACTGCGACCTCGACTCGACCTCGCGACCCTCGAGCCCTCGATCCTCGAGCCGTCGACCTCGAGGTCTCTGCTTCTCTCTGTTGACACTACTGTTCTGCTCCAATACTTAGTAAGAGTCCTGTTTCCATCCCGAATCTCCCAATTCATTCATCCGATTTCCCTCCTGCTTCCACGGTTCCACCCGATTTCCTTCGAAATTTGGATCCTTGAGTTGAATTCTTGCAGATCCAGCCTCCACCTGAGTCAAGGACGACTTCGATCGTCTGCTCAGACGAAGCCTCCACCTGAGTCCTTCCGTCGTTCGGTCGACGGAACCCAGATGAAGGAGACCTCACCACGCCACCTCGATCTCGAGTCGACTTCGCAACCTCCCTCTCTGAAGCAGGTTCGATATCACCGTCCTTTGCATTTCTTCTCCAACAATTGATCATCATCAACGCACTCGATCTGTTATGGCAGGCACACATACTTGAAAAATTGTGTGATCGGTTTTTTGTGTAATTTGGCTGTTACTGATTTGAAACATCATAAGATACTTGAAAACAGAGGGATGTTTTGTCAGATGTTGGAGTTGGAGGTTTGAAATGGGATAATGTCCGAACTTGTTTGAGGACGGTTGGATATCAAAAAATGTGCTTGAGTTAACTGAATCAGCAGCAATGCTCTGTATGATATTCTCGCTGGAACTTTTCAGTTCTATCTGAACTGTGTAAGAGTAGGTACTTTAGGTCATAGGATTGAGCTCAATTCAGGAACTAAGGAACACGGCTTCGGTAGGAATCTGAGTGTGGACTTATTTTGAGTATATGCAGGATGGCTTACTATATATAGTCTTGCATATATATAATAGTCATGGCTCTTTCAGCTCTCCTTTTTCACTCGTGAAGCAGTTGGTCCATTTGTCAATGGAAGTTTCTGTCTTTTGAGGTGTTCAAGCTCTTTGCAGTTGTTTGGCTTGGGTTGGATTATGTTATCAAAGTTTCTTATTAGATATAATTTGATGTAATCTGTATCTGATGGATCGTGTTTTTCTCAGTTCTGTAGGAAAACATTATGATATATGGAGACTTGTGTCTTTGATGGAGGATTACAAGTCAGAAATTGAGAACTGGGACTTGTCTTTGATGGAGAAGACTTGTGTTTGGCTTTCAATATAATTTGGATGAATGTTTGAAATTTTGTTGATTGAGAACTGAGACTTGTCTTTGATGGAGAAGATTTGTGTTTGGCTTTCAGTATAATTTGGATGAGTATAATTGAGAACTGGGACTTGTCTTTGATGGATGAGACTTGTGTTTGGCTTTCAGTATAATTTGGATGGTGTTTGAAATTTTGTTGAGCTGCAGTGCAACTGTGCAATGCATGGAGGAAATAAACGGATAAACGGGTCGTATAACGTGTCCGGGTAACCGGATTGAACGGGTAAATGGGTCGTGTAAACGTGTCCGGATAAATGGGTTTATCGGATAAACGGGTCGTGTAAACGTATACGGGTAATCGGGTTTATCGGATAAACGGGTCGTGTAAACGTGTCCGGGTACCGATTATAATCGTGTTGTGTATTCGTGTATCTATTATGACACGTTTCGATAAACAGATTTAAACGTGTCGTGTACGGGTTGACACAAATATAACCGTGTCGTGTACGGGTTTCCAAAACCTGACCCGTTTAATAATCGTGTTGTGTAAGGGTTATGACTTCGATAACACGAACCCGTTTAGACACGACACGTATAAACACGACACGATACGAATTGCCGACCCTACCTACAATACGCTCAGTAAAGCACTTTCTTTTTTCAATTACAAAGGGATTTTCTGAGTCTAATATAACATATTTTTTAACTTACATATTACGTTAGGGGAGGCAATTCGTATCGTGTCGTATTTATACGTGTCGTGTCTAAACGAATTCGTGTAATCGAAGTTATAACCCGTACACGACACGATTAATAAACGGGTCAGGTATGTACACGACACGGTTATATCCATGTCAACCCGTACACGACACGTTTAAACCCGTTTATTGAAACGTGTCATAATAGGTACACGTATACAAGACACAATTATAACCGGTACTTGGACACGTTAACACGACATGTTTATCCGATCAACCCGTTTATTCGAACACGTTTACACGATCCGTTTATCCGGACACGTTTACCCGTACACATTTACACTATCAAAATAAGTAAACTGGAGTTAGTAGTTAAGAACAACGTAATGTTTATAGCCTCCAACAACAATCAGGAAACCAACAAATATAGGAAACACAATATTAGAGGTGCCAGCAGAAATTCCAACACAATATTCATCTTCAATCTTCAACAGAAAGCATAATAGGTGCCTAAGCATACAGAGATAGACAGAACAACTGAACAAGCATCAAAGTCGGGGGAAGGGGAGTGCCTTGCGGTCTGCAGAGCAAGGGATACCCAATGTCGAGGTCGCATGGTCAAGTCAGGGTGGAGGTCGACCTAACGTCGTCTTCGTCTGAGGTCGGACTCGTCGGAGAGAGGGCTCGAGGTCAAGGGCTCAACGGTAGAGGGCTCGAGGGTCGTGGGATGGCAGTCGCGGTCGCGGGGTTGTGGTTGCGGGGCCGAGGTCGCGGGGTCGAGTCGAGGTCGAGGTCGTGCGGTCGAGGTTTCGTCTGGGTACTGTCGACCGGAACGGCGGAAGGATTCAAGTGGAGGCTTGCTCTGAGAGGACAGTCGAGGTCGTCTTCGACTCAAGTGGATGCTGGATCTAGATCGAGTGGAAGCTGGAAGCAAGAAGCCGAAAGATGAAGATTGAAGACTGAAGATGAATCTGGAAATTTTGAATCCGGTGATGGTGAAGACTGAAGATGAATATGATCTTCTGAAGCAGGATTAGGAAGATCGAATTGAAGACTCCTAGTTCTGAACGCCGCGGCTGGCTGAAGCAGTGACTGCAAGTCTGCAACTGGAAGTTTGGAAGAGAAAGACCGAAAGAGGAAATTTCGAAATTAGGTTAGGGTTATTGTAAGGATATTTTGGTAAATTCAGTTAGATAAACGGGTTAACAGGTTACACGATTAAATAACACGATTGAACACGTCTAAATAAACAGGTTTAATCGTGTATAATCGGGTTATACAGATTCAAGCCGTTTAGACACGATTATTAACCGTGTCAACCCGTTTAGACCGATTATCAAAAAACCCCAACCCATACCCGTTTAACTCCGTGTCGTATCCGTGTTGTGTAATCGTGTCGTGTCAAATATTGCCGGCCCTATATTACGTGATATGATCATGTAATTTCTAATATGCACTGCATTTTTTAAAAATTATGAGGGGAAAGTTTTCAGATATAATGATTTTGTTTTTAAAAGAAAGGATACAATGCACATAAAATTATTATTATTATTATTATTATTATGGGATAAAAATGACCCGAGGAACATCTTTTTGGGTGTGTATATGCCTTGTAACTTGGGGGGAAAGTTTGGGCTTTTGCAGCCAAAGTTGAAAAGTGGCCCATTTCTAGTGCAATTACATAGGCCCCAAAGGCAATGCATTAAAGACTGTAAGAATTTGTATATGAATGAAGATGCATGAGTAGTGGATGCACTGATTTCATTTTCATCTTCACGTCATTTTCCCTCAACTGATGGATAACCATTTGTTACCAATGACGAATTTTTTCGTCTTCAATTTCAAATTGAAATGATTGGATTTGCACAAGTAGAAATCATAAATTTCAACACAATAAAATGATATAATGAATCTTTTTTTTTAGATAGTGAATTGCCTTTTTCCTTACATTTTATCCTATTCATTGGTCCTTATCATTAATACCGGAAAATTAGTTTCTTTCAGTTTGTACCAATGAGGATTTGAACGAGTTGCACATACACCCTAGTACATGTTCCTCGGCGTTGAGGACATCCCTGGAGAGCAAGGGATTTCGTGACATTTATGATTGGTTGTCTTGTGTTTCTAATAAGTTGTTTAATAGTTGGCATGTTGAATCGTATACATAACATATGGACCGATTTAGATCGATCATAACCGGAATCATTTGTTCATATAAGGATTGTAGCTTTGCTGTGAGCTGTCGTATCCACATATGGGTAAATTCGACATGTTCTTATGCTACTGGACCTTTATATGATCATGTTATTGCATGGAACATCTAACTTCCAAACATCGTCGTTAAATAAGTCTTATTGTAACCCGCCCTTTCAGAGTAATGTTCGTTGAAATATCTTGTCCCACGAGAAAAAATTAAGAAAGAAACCACAAACTTATATGAGATTTGTATCCAACAACCTATGAGTTTAAAATTTGGGGTTGCATATGGCTCAAGTTTGTGTGGCTCAAGTGAGAATTTTATAAGATATCAGAGCGGGTTACGTTTTCGCGAGCATGTGTGGGCTCACACCACGCTAGATTCGGTTTCGAGGTTGCCAAGAGTGCGCTTCATATTAATTAGACTCGAAAGTGACTTATTCTAGTTATGAGGTAACTAAAGGTGCACCTCTAGTGAGGCTCGAGTGTGGAGCTCGAGGCTAATTTTGTATTTGTCCTCCTAGCCCGAGCACGGAAAAAGATGCTGGGCTCATGGTTAGTTGTGGAGGACAGGTATTTAAGGACACGTGGTACATGCTGGATCACACGCTATCACACGAAGGCAGGTATTGAAATATCTTGTCATATATGGAAAAATTGATAAAGAAACCACAGGCTTATATAACGCTTGGATCCAACAACTTATTGGCTTAAATTTTTGAGTTGCAGATGAGTTCAAGTCCGTATAGGTCCAAATGAGAATTTTACAATGCCGGTGTTCTACACGTCACAAATAGAGATTCTAGCAAGGTCAAAACTAATGTACGACATCTGTAACATTTTGCCATCTCGTCGAGTAAATTAAAGCAAACCATTTAAGCTTAATGCGTGTTTGTTTGGACTTAAAATTAAGTGTTGAAATTTTAAGTAATTAATGGAATAAGTGCTTAATAGAATAAGTCAATCTTGTTTGGTTAATGGTGAATTTTTGACTTATTTCACTGAGTTGGGGTAGATTTTAATTTATTACATCGGTATCCTTAAACTTTTTTTGCTTTTTGCAAATCAATCCACCATTGCTCCCTACACCCCAAGAGAGAGAGGGGAGGGGCGACTAGTGGCCCCTCTCTTCACTATTGTTGATTCCCAGCAATGGTGGCCCCGTCGCCGGCCACAACCCTTCTAGTGAGGTCCCTTGGGTCTAGCGACCTCGCCGGAGGGGTAATGACCGGCGATGGGGCTAGCACCGCAGGGAATTTTTCATGATCTCCTCTCCCTCCTGTCTTGAGAAAGAGCAAGAAGGAGATTTGGGCTGCGGTGGCTCGTTGTGGGCCACTGCAGCCCATTCAATGTCGTCGGCATCATCAGTGGTCGTGTGATGATGTCGCCTAAGCTACAGTGGCCTGTGACGAGCCATCGCAACCCAAATCTCCTCCCTTCTCTCTTGAGAGAAAGAGAAGTTGGGAAAAATTTATGGCGGCGATGACCTCATCGTTGGCCGCACCCCTCAGCTAAGGTCACGGGACCGAGAATCAACGGCGGCATAGGGGGCAACTCTTTGCCTCTCTTCTCTATCTCTTCTCTCTCTCTCTCTCTCTCTCGGCTATGGGGAGGAAAGGTGGATTGGTTTGCAAAAATAAAAAGTTTGAGGGCACCGGTACAATAAATGAGAAAATGGTCATAGCCGAGCGAATTAGTTAAAAAGTGCTCAATGATTTAATAGGTTTTGGATTACTTACTCATTAATTAAGTTAATTTTCATATTGTGTTACCGAACAAATTTAACTCAATTAAGTGTTGAATGATTAAATTCAATACTTAATTTAAATTATCAAAGACAACCTTAGTCGAAGAGGATCGAAACTTCGATGACTTCTATGAATAATTGTCCACTTAACGACCGGGCCGAACCGGTGCGAAGGTAAATTGGTTAATATGGTGAAAGTATACATATAAAATTCTTATGATAATATATGCCTTGGGAACGAAAAAGAATATTCCTAATGTAATATATAATACACAATTTCCATCATCACATCTTCTCTTTATATCCACAACCGCCGGTCAACCACCACCACCTCATCCGTCGTAGCCGGCCGCTTGCCCACCATGGATCTTCTTCCACATCTCCTCCTCCTTCTCCTCACTTTGCTTTCCCTCATCGATCCATCTTCTCAATCTTCCCAAGTATCCATCTCCGTATCCCCCACCGTCCTCTCCAAGTCCGGCGACACGGTCCGGATCCAATGGACCGGCGTTGACTCTCCCTCCGACCTCGACTGGCTCGGGATCTACTCCCCACCGGACTCCCCGGATGACCTCTTCATCGGCTACGTCTTCCTCTCGACCGACCCGGCTCACCTGACCTCCGGGTCTGGCTCCGTCTCCCTCCCCCTCCCCAACCTCCGGGCCAACTACACCTTCCGGATCTTCCGATGGTCCAAGTCCGAGATCGACCCGACCCGGCTCGACCACGACCACAACCCGCTGCCGGGAACCCGCCACCAGCTCGCGACCTCGGATGCTGTCGGCTTCTCGACGGGCCGCCGGCCGGAGCAGGTCCACCTGGCGTTCACGGACCGGGAGGACGAGATGAGGGTCATGTTCATGACGGGGGACAAGGAGGAGAGGCTCGTGAGGTACGGGGAGAGCGAGGGGGAGCTTGGGTCCTCGGCGGCGGCTTTGGTGGAGAGGTACGAGAGGGAGGACATGTGCGATGAGCCTGCGAACGAGACCGCCGGGTGGAGGGACCCCGGGTGGATTCACAGCGCAGTCATGAAGGATTTGAAGAAGGGCTTGAGGTACTATTATCAGGTAAATCAATATTTCATGCCCAGCTCTTCCTTCTTGTTTTCCAGCCGATTGCTCTAACGTGAGATTCGAAGTCTCGGGTTAAGGAAATTTGTTTGGCAATTACCTTAAAAAGTTTCATTCTTGATTGTTGGCACTCTTCAGATGTTAGTGCATTTGCTGTTATATAGGGATTACTTTGATGAGCCTGAAGATTGAATTTTTAGTTTGTATTTGTCTATATACCGTTTGTGAATGATAGATCAATCGTCGTTTTCTTCTTTGAGGCTAGCGAATATATGGGTCCTGGAGTTGTTGGTTTAAAGGGGAAAGATTCAGTCCTCGATATAATGTCACTTGCTGATGAATGTTCCTCTCTGAGGAAAAGTTCACTCTTGTTCAGGAAGTTGATATTTGAAATTGAAAAGGAGGGGAGGGCGGGGCGTGATCCTTCCATTTCTAAAGCTTTCTTACAATATTGGTTATATTCATCACAAATAGCAACTTATCTCGAGTTCCTGGCATTTCGGGTGGTAGGTTGGTAGCGATTCTGGGGGTTGGAGTCCAATGTACAGCTTTGTATCACGGGACACACACTCTGATGAGGCATATGCTTTCCTCTTCGGGGACATGGGAACTGCAACTCCCTACACGACTTTCTACAGAACCCAAGACGAGAGCATATCAACTATGAAATGGATCCTCCGAGACCTTGAAGCGCTAGGGCCCAGCAAGCCCAGCTTTGTGTCCCACATTGGAGACATCAGCTATGCGAGGGGCTACTTGTGGCTTTGGGACCACTTCTTCACCCAGATAGAGCCTGTTGCTGCCCGTGTGCCTTACCATGTCTGCATCGGGAACCATGAGTACGACTGGCCCGCGCAGCCTTGGAAGCCTGATTGGGCAAAGACGATTTACGGGAAGGACGGAGGAGGTGAGTGTGGGGTACCCTACAGTCTAAGGTTCAAAATGCCCGGCAACTCTTCCGAGCCAACAGGGACAAGGGCCCCGGCAACCCGTAACCTCTACTACTCATTTGATGTGGGGCCAGTCCACTTTGTCTACATGTCAACGGAGACAAATTTCCTCCCTGGGAGCGCCCAGTACGACTTCTTGAGGAATGATCTGGAATCGGTTGACAGGGAGAAGACCCCGTTCGTGGTGGTTCAGGGGCATAGACCAATGTACACGACGAGCTATGAGGCCCGAGATGCTCCAATAAGGGCACAAATGCTTGAGCACATCGAGCCTTTATTTGTGGAGAATGGGGTGACCCTTGCTCTGTGGGGCCATGTTCATCGATATGAAAGATTCTGCCCATTGAGGAACTTTACATGCAGGACGACCGAAGGATACCCGATTCACATTGTGATCGGGATGGCAGGTCAGGACTGGCAACCTGTCTGGCAGCCGAGATCGGACCATCTGAAAGACCCAATCTATCCACAGCCGGCAAGATCTTTGTACCGAGGTGGGGAGTTTGGGTACACAAGATTAGTTGCTACGAGGGAGAAGCTGACCCTTTCTTATGTGGGGAATCATGACGGCGAAGTGCATGATAAGGTGGAGATTCTGGCATCAGGGCTGGTAGTGAGCAGCGGTATTGATGATGCTGAGGGGATGAAGAATGGCGGGGTGGTCGAGTCATCCTTTTCATGGTTTATGAAGGTAGCCAGTGTGCTGATTCTCGGGGCTTTTATTGGGTACATTCTCGGTTACGTCTCGCATGCCCAGAGGGAGGGTGCAATGAAATGGAGGTGGTCCCCCTTGAAGAATGAAGATGTGTGAGAGTCCCAGAATTCTTTGAAACTGTTGCTGTCTGGGTTTCATTGAAGAAGAAAGACTTGTGACTTCCACTTAAGTCAGAACACAAACTACGATATAATCTGATGTCGAGATATTATGTTCTTAGGCAGCTGGCAATGATCCGGATGGTCCCTTAAGAGTTTGTGCAACGACCGGAAGTTCAGAGAACTTGGTGAAGAATGACTTGTTGGGACAGGACAGTCTCTTGTAAATATGTCCCTTAAGAAGTTTAAACAATAGTGTGTTAATTAGTTCGGCCTTGTGAATGGTACCCGTCAAATCTTCTCGACGGCTATGGACTAATAGCTTCAAAATAAAAGAACATATGTTGCCTGTACTGTTAAGTCAATCAACATAGTATTTGACACCTTCTTGTTCAGTTGAACTGGCTATATTTCAGAACAAGCAATTGTTTCTCGTATATTAAGATATTTTTTCTTCCTTAAGTTAGTTCTAATTTGTTTGTTGCCCTTAATGGATATTGCATCTTCATACTTCATATACCATAAAAAAATCTTCATACTAAAAGAATCGAAGTGTTCTCACAGATTCATTATCGTTAATTTTTTTCAGTTTTTCGTATCGGGACCGTCGATTTAAACACGTGAGAGAGAAAATCGCCATTATTGTTAATTTTTTTTCAGTTTTCCGTAACCAGACTGTCGATTCAAGCAAGTGAGAGAGAAAGCTGCCAAGCTGGAATGTTATTGCAGGAAAATTGATCATCAGTTTATTCATTGGATGAGATTACAAAAATGGAAGCAATGGCCCTAGACACGAGCAATTACAAGATTATGAGTAAGAAGCCAAGCGCAAGCAGAGACGACAAGTGAAGAAGACAGCTCCATTCTGCCATTTTATTTGCCGACGAGGCGACGAGCGCGTTGATTGGCTCCCTTCACGCGAGAATTGAGCTCATCCACATCGTCATTGAGATGATCAAGGGATTTATTTTGCCTGCAGAACAAGTATGCTTTAGAATCCTTGCGGAACTTTTAGCATGAAACATGATTTTCTTGGTGCAAAACCAGAAAGAGGGTAAGGAACGTTCAATCCTATAACGTTCAAGTAATCATATCAACTATTTGATGAACGCCAAGAAGTCGACAGATAAAAGAACATGCCGTGTTAGTTTTCAATCCAATCGAACAAGCAAAAGACTTCGTTATTAGCCCAAAGTAGTTTTCTGGAAAATGCGAAACAAAGCGGGAACCTAGTCAAAATGTTGTTTCGAACTTCAGCTACAAATGCAGAAAATTTGGTGAGTTCATTTGCAAATACAGCGGAATTCGGATTTGATAAGAACAGAAGGAGTGACCTTTCGAGTTCAGATCCCATGTCGACAGCCATGTTCTTCAGGTCCCCTAGTATATTGCTCAGATCCGATAAAGCATCGTCTTGTTTTGCTTTCTCCATCTGCCCCGCAGAAAAACTCGAATTAGTAGTGCTTTTCCAAACTGAATAAATGTGTCTGGGGAACGGATCGATGAGTTCAGCCACTCATTCTCGGGCATTGACTTCGGCTAGAAGTAAAACTTTTTCTTCCCTTGATGGGATAGGAACTTTCAATCCTTCGATTGTCGTTACGAGTACAAGAGATTTTATAGGAGCACAAACCTCGACTTTCTGCATAGCGGTGGTCTGATCCTGAGAATGCTTGGAAGCTGCCTGCCCTTTGGGAAGAGAAGCCAGGCCCAATTTCTCTCGCTGATGCTTATCGGCTTTCTTCGACGAAGTATCTGCAACGCATATGAGAAAAAAGACCGATAAGGGAATCCATTTCACCGGAAACTGCATTCTGATCATCTGCATAGTCCCAAGAAAGTCGCAGTCGAAAAAGTGTAAACAGAATCACGGCATTGAAAGGTAAAACCTATGGTCACTTCAGGCCCTGTGATTTCTTTTCCCTTCTTCGGCTTCCATGTCTTCGAGAACATGCCCCCGAGATTGCCAAGAATCTTCTCGCCCTGATATTAGCAGCAGCAGAACCCGATATGACGAAAAGCTTCAGTATTGGAGCGAAAAGCTAGCACGAGAAGCAAATATTTTCTAGCTATTCTTTGGCAGGCAAACAACTAAAAGCATTACCCGGCTCAAATCCTTTTCGGTATCAGCAACCATATTATGGGTCCTATTGATCTGCTCTCCCTGCACGTGCAGCATATCAAGCGTCCTCGTGGCGTCGTCTCTGATATCCTCGGCAATCCTCAGACAGTTGTTCACGGTACTCGTGGTTTCCTCGGACTTGTAGACGGCATAATTCTCCAGCTCCTGCGTGGTTTGATTCTCGAGCCCGCCCGAGTCCCTGAAGTCATTCTTGTACCTGTCTTTAGCTGCAGCAGAGTTGTAAGGCGATGAAGAAGCTGACGACGACAAGCCTCCTCCCCTGTGTCCGTTATCGAGGTCGTTCGGTACGACGAGGTTTGGTTCCGAAGCAGCTCTTTTTGCAGGCTGAGTATTAGAATCCGAAGAGGGCTTGTTGAAGCCCTTCATAAACCCGAACATCTTGAAGATGGACTCCCAACAATGCTCTTGTCAACTGCACAAAGTTTCGCCTCCTCAAAATCGATGCAAGCAGAGCGGACTGACCAACAAACCCAAAAAAAAAAAAAACGCCACAATCATTTGCTCTAGACAATCACTGTAAATGGAAATGCATTCAAATTAAACATCTATAGCAGCGGCCGGCAGCACAAGCTCATGCCTGTTTTTCCGATGAGCACCAGAAACAGAGCAAGAAATCAAGTACTGCCATGCTCTGTTTTCTGAGAAACACACCAGAAACAGAGCAAGAAACCAAGAACTGCGTGTGACCTTAATATTCCTGAGGAAATCTTCAGAAACAGGAAGCTTCAGAGGGAGGAAGAGAGCTCCAAACACAAACCAAGAAACCGTTTATAGGTCTGTCCGGGGAGGAAGAGGAGAGATTTCGTAACGGGCGAAAGTGAAGGAAGAAATATTTACCAAAAGGGGAAAAAAAAAAAGGATGAAGAAATGGGGGCCGTTCGAGAGGATGGGAAATAGCAAATCGTCAACCAGCGGAGGGATCTCCGGAGACGCCATCTTCCATGGCAGCTGCTGGCACGGTCTATTTTGAGGATGGACTCTTCCGTGCTCCCGGTGCAGGGGAACATTCTGGGCTTCGAATTGGGCTTGGTTGTGTTTGGGCCTAAGTGACGAGGCCCCACATCCGAATAATCTTATGTTATTTTTTTTATAACTTTATTAAAAAATTATTGAGTCGATCCTTCTTTTATCGCGAATAATATTATTCCATGTCGATATCTACAAATTATTGAAAAAGTATATGAAAACGTGATATTGAGGGTCGTCCTATACAATTTGTAAACAACATTTTCACATCTTTCACTTTTATTATTTACCGTATCTATCCGTATTACAAATGAGAAAAGAATAGAACTCGCCGTAAAATTCTCTTAATTAATTTGCCCATATCAAAATAACATGATTAATTAGTAAATTTGTTAGATTAGGATATCGTTAAGGATAAATTAGCAAATTCATATACTTTTTAACCACTAATCTATATATAATATATAATAGCGAAACGAAAAAATATATTAAATGAGGTTGTGCCATGTGTCATCTCAAGATTAATTAGACTGTGTCATGTGTCAAGCTTTTAACTCTTTATTGCATTGCTTCACCTATAAGGAAGAAGATAGTCAAATATGATTAAAAGGAAGTAAGAATATATATAATAAGAGATGGTCAATGTATACGTGACGGTTAATCCTTGCACGATAATACTTACGTGGCAGCTTATAGCACGAACGGAAGTTTCATCAGAGTAGTTTGAATTACTTAGTATATAGATACATATATAAAGAGATGTAGATTAGTTAAAGGTTCTTTAACTATACTGTGTTAACTGAAGCTCTAGTAGCATCAAGAAATATATCGGGCATAGAATGGCAATATGTTATGCTTATTACTTTTAAAAATACTTTATTGCTAATACAACGAAGAGTTTAAATTTATGTAAAGTACTTATTTACGTAAAATATTTTTTCATACTTAAAAAAAAATTATTACTTATTTATGTAAAACTTTTTTTTCATACTCATGCAAATCGAATCTAAGGGGACCAAGGTTAGATTTGTCCAAGCTTCTTGCAACAGGTCAATATTAACCCCTATGACTTTTGATATATATATTTCAGTTTTGTCAGTTTAAATTTATATTGCAATATAAACTAATTAACTTAATTTTGATTAAAATAATTTTATTAATTTGATTTTGTTAATATTATCAATAAAAATATATAAATGATTCTTTTTTGAGTTAATAAAGTACTTATTTATGTAAATAAAGTACTTAATTTTGATTAAAAGTAATTTTATTCATTTCATCCAATCGTCAAAAACTAATAAATATTTTTAAAGGTATGATTATATAATAAAATATGTTTTTTTTAATGAATGATAATTCCGCGCAACACGCAGGTGGGATAGCTAATTAAATATTATTTCCACAATTTTATCTTTTGCTTACTTCCCCGTCTCTCTATCTCCTCATATTATATTATAATGTATAAAAGCTATGGCTAACATTGTGGAGGTTCCACACAATCGAAAATAAGAATTATCAGCTCCTCATCTAAATGGCATTTTTCACTTTTGGTGAACCCTCAACTCTTGATTCAAATGAAATTTTCATTTTTATTACATGAATTATACCTCATTTTTCTTATTGTTCATTCGATGTATAATCGTTCAAGAGTCCAGGTTATTTGTATAATATCAAAGAAATTTAAAGTTTTTTTTGAGAAATGATAATTTTTTTTAAATATACGAAGAGTTTTTAAGTTATTTAATCATGTATGTAATGAAATCTTTTAAAAGTATTCTTTTTCGGAAGATTTTAAATATATGTTTTTCGGTTTGGACTATGGCATCCGAAAACCCAATTAGGTTCCGACTAATCCAGTCGAGCCAAATCGGCCCACTAAAGGGTAAAACTCTCCAAATATAGATTTTTTTCATTTACAATACTCGAATTCGAGACATTACTCAAAGCAAACAAGCGCCGAACAGTTTGAATCAACTCACATTGATTTTTAATAATCTTTGAAACACATATTGTTTATCATTTTCGATTCACTTTTATTCGGTCATCACCATTTTCATTCTCCCCATGCACACAAATATTAATAACTCTTTCTCATTGACGCACATCTGAGTGAAGGTATTTTTTTCACATTGAACATTTTTCAATAATGTGTTCTTAAGCTCCTAATCTTGTGGAGCAAAAAAAAAAAACTCCTACTCTCCCTTTACCCTTTCCCGATCTCGCGATTTCGTTTTTTTTTAAATTAATTTCATTGATTAATCATTACAAACAACCTACAAATATATTATAATTTATAAAAATTAATTGTAATTCTTTTGGAGATTTTAGAAATACAAAAAGAAAAAAGAAAAACGATAATCCATGAATAGTACAGCTACGCATCTTGTGTTATAAAATTGTACAAAAATCTATCTATATATGTATGAATTAGAGGTTTTTCATTTCACTTAATCTGGCACGTTTTTTCCTACTAACTGTCATGGTGGGCTGAAACGGACAAAGTCCTTGGAGGGCCCCAAATAATTGTCCATTTGGAGTCTTCTCTTTAGCTCTTCTCCATCATGGAAAAATATCTTCCTTTAGGCCACATTTCCATTTCTATGGCTCAATTTGGTCCCCCTCTCCCCTCCAATCCCATTACTTGCAACTCATTTGCTATACCACAAATCTCTGCAAAAAATAAAATATAAAAAAATCATCTTATAATACTTTAACATTTTTTTTGCCTAGTGATTAATGTACATCAAAGTTTGTACTGAGACCTGGATTCAAATCTTCTTGAGGCCACCGGAATGCCTTTGACGTAATTACCGTTCAGTGCGCCGCCGGGGGTTTACGGAACCCCGAGAATTAGTCGGGCTAAGCTCGGACACTCCGGGTTAGCAAGTTTAATTATTCCTCTTTCGACCGTGGCAACTTTTTCATAATTCTTAAAATTAGAATAATCCCTCAGTAAAAAGTGAAAGTAAAAATCAACATGAATTGGTTCAATCGCCCGAACACCTCGGGTTAGCAAGTTTAGTTATTCCTCTTTCGACTGTGGCAACTTTTTCATAATTCTTAAAATTAGAATAATCCCTCAGTAAAAAGTGAAAGTAAAAATCAACATGAATTGGTTCAAGCGATTTGATCTTTATTTTCTTTAAATAAAATCTCGAATTCAAGTTCTTGTCAATGTGAAAAATTCACGTTTGGAGAACTTTATCCCTTAGTAGGCCGATCCGGCTCAACTTAATTAGTTGGGACTTAATTGAGCTTTCGAATATCAACGTTCACATCGGGAAAAAAAAAGAATGTAAAATGTAAACTTCAAGGTGAGGATCGGATAGGTCTGGTCAGCCAAACTAAAATCGCATCCCCGGAATTAATTTCTGGTGTCCATTGCAAGCATGAAGCGTTTGGTGTATTTATCAGTCAAAACAATTGAAAATCATTCATTTGATTATGTTTTGTTGGTGGCAACCAAGGAAAACTATGGCTGGTCCAAAATAGCAATGGGTGAACAAGAAAATATCTGTCGGGGGGCATTCTAGTAAAATCGAAGAGCCTTCTTGTCCGTACATGTTGTCCTGTTAACGACCGATCTGCTTTGTCGGGCGGGCGGGTTCGTTTGCCATGCGAGCGAGCGAGCGATGAGAAGTTGAAGGAGGAAGAAGCTGCTGGCTCTGTCATCCATTCAAAGAGTGAGCAAGAACAGAGCACACCTTCAGCTCTCTCTCTCTCTCTCCCCCCTTCATTTCATTGCTCAAGAGGCTGAGAGATAAGGGAGAGAGCTGTGGAACTGAACGGCCATGGCAGCTTCTACATTCTCAGCGAAATGCACAGAGCCCAGGTGGGTCGCTCAGTCTCGTCCCAAGAGCTCTGCACGCTCACCCTACGATGGCAGAACCTCTAAGCTCGCGTTTCTGAGGGCCCCGCGTTTGGGATGTTCGGCGAGGAGGAGCAGGAACCTGTGTGTCATCACCAATGTTGCCAGCAACCAGAAGCAAGATCTGAAAGAACCCTTCAACCAAGAAGATGGTAAAACGAAATCTCCCGTTTACAGTTTTTGAATTTTCACTGGTTTAGGCTTCAAAGTTGCTCGGGGCGTGCCGGAATTTTGGCTTACTTGCGTGCTTCGTATTCAAGAAATGGCTCGATATGGCACATGTTTAAGCTCATATGTAAAATTTAAATCGGATAGTCATAGATTAATGCTGCATAGTTAAAGATTATATATTGAGTTTCCATTGAATGGAAATTTATCATTCTGGCAATGTTCTTTAACGGAAAATTGACTAATTAACTGCCGTGGGTTTCTTTTTTTCCTTGGAGTTTGCATCAGATGCTCCTGATGTGTTCATTCCTGACCCCGTGTCAATTGCCTCGAGCATCAAGTACCACGCCGAGTTCACCCCTTCTTTCTCTCCAGAGAAGTTTGAGCTGCCAAAGGCATATTACGCGACAGCTGAAAGCGTCCGTGACGCTCTCATTATAAAGTGGAATGCCACTTATGACTTTCACGAGAAGATGGATGTAAAGCAGGCTTACTATCTATCCATGGAGTATCTACAGGTCAATCAGGGTGAAACTATATGATATAGACTAACGATAACTTTTCTTGAGCTCTGTTCTGTATTTGCTATAAATGTCAAAGTTATGTTGTAATGTTTCCAGGGGAGGGCGCTGCTAAATGCGATCGGTAATTTAGAGCTTACGGGCGCATATGCAGAGGCTCTGAAGAAGTTGGGACACAACTTAGAGGATGTGGCTAGTCAGGTCGGGTTTCAGATTTCTTTCATCTCAAGGCCACATTTGGTATGAGTGAGCCGAAAGGGACTGGAATGCAATTGCCTTCTAACTATGAAAATGTTCCAATTTTCAATGACGATTCCAGTCAGAGTACCTTTTGTTTATGTTGTAGCTTACATGATCTGAAAGTTCATATTTGGCCGTCCCGAGCAGGAATCAGATGCTGCACTGGGAAATGGGGGATTAGGCCGACTGGCTTCTTGCTTCTTGGACTCCCTCGCGACACTTAACTACCCGGCTTGGGGATATGGGCTCCGATACAAGTACGGTTTGTTCAAACAGCGGATCACAGAGGATGGGCAGGAGGAGGTTGCAGAGAACTGGCTCGAGGTATTCTCATGCTCAATTTATTTGTCCTATATCAACTTAAAAATGTCTGTGGTCACATATAACATAAATTAAGAATGATAATTTTTTCTTTCTACTGTCAAAGTTTGAAATACTTGCTCATTGATCTGAAGTCACTTTGCAGATGGGAAATCCATGGGAAATAGTGAGGAATGATGTCTCTTATCCGGTGAAGTTCTTCGGCGAGGTTGTCACAGGGCCTGACGGTAGAAAACAATGGATCGGGGGTGAAGATATAATGGCCGTTGCATATGACGTCCCAATTCCAGGATATAAGACTAAGACCACGATAAACCTGAGATTGTGGTCCACAAAAGTTGCAGCAGAAGAATTCGATCTGCGTGCCTTCAATGCTGGAGATCACACCAAAGCATCTTCAGCTTTAAAGAATGCCGAGAAGGTTCATATGGATACTCTGACATTAATTCTTTGTAATCCTGAAAATCGTCAAGACCACTACATACTAATCCAAGATTGTCAAGCTTGTCGGTATGTTTATTATTTAACAATAGTCAATGTTTCATGATGAATGATGATCGATCATTTCTTGGATCAGATTTGCTACATTTTATACCCCGGGGATGAATCAGTTGAGGGAAAGACTCTCCGACTGAAGCAACAGTACACACTGTGTTCTGCTTCCCTCCAAGATATCATTGCACGATTTGAAAGGAGATCCGGCGATCAAGTGGGCTGGGAGAAGTTGCCTGAGAAGGTTGCTGTGCAGATGAATGACACTCACCCAACATTATGCATCCCCGAGCTGATACGAATACTAGTTGATGTGAAGAATCTGAGCTGGGAGGAAGCTTGGAAGATCACACAAAGGTGCTTATTTTTATTTACATCTCTTTGCTTAACAAGCAAAAATCCATTCAAACTCTTAAGTTTCTTTTCCATGTCCTGTTGAACTTTTTTCCAGAACTGTTGCATACACAAACCATACAGTGCTGCCTGAGGCGCTTGAGAAATGGAGCCTGGATCTTATTCAAGAGTTGCTTCCTCGACATGTGGAGATCATAAAAATGATAGATGAGGAGGTAACACTAGAGAGTCGTGGCTCTGGAGATTGTCCTAGTTCTCCTTTGCTCTTTCTTGGAAACACCAAAAAATAGGTCACAAGTGTAGGATTACCCTTTGAAAGACCGTAAGATTTAGAGGAACTTGAACTACTTATAACATAAGAAAATAGAATCCTAGAGTTGTTTCTTGGAACAGAACATGGATTGTGCATAGTGCATAACCGAGTAGACGTCTTCTTGTGGCCTAATTCTGACTTGTTTCTTCTTTCTGTTCTGATTAATGACAATAAACCAGCTGATTCACACGATTATTGCGGAATACGGTGTAGAGGATCTTGGCTTGTTGAAACAGAAGTTGAAGGAAATGAGGATATGTGACAACGTTGAATTGCCAGCTTCGGTTTTGGAGTTAGTGGTAAAAGAGGAAGACACCAGTCCTGACGAGGAAGTTATCGTTGCTCTAGAAGAAGAAGAAGAAGAGGAGGAGGATCAAGAAGAGGGAGAAGAAGAAGAGGAGGAGGAGGATCAAGAAGAGGGAGAAGAAGAAGGAGAAGGAGAAGGAGAAGATAAACCGACTGATGAAGAAAATGATCAGGTTATAGAGGCAGTTACCGCGATAGACAAGGTCTCATTTGATCCCGACCCGAAACAACCAAAGCTTGTTAGAATGGCCAATTTATGTGTCGCTGGAGGGTTCGCAGTAAATGGGGTCGCGGAGATACACAGTGAGATCGTAAAGGAGGAAGTCTTTAATGAATTTTACAAGGTATGGATTCAGTAAATTGGAAACATTACGGTACTGTTTGTGATTTCCATGTGAACTGGTACCCATTTAATTCCTGTAAGAGTAGCATTAACAAATTCACGGTTCCTTTTTTTTTTTCTCTCTTTTTTCTTTTCCTTTTTTCCCTTGGCATGTTCGGATAACAGCTATGGCCTGAGAAGTTCCAAAACAAAACGAATGGTGTGACACCACGAAGATGGATCAGGTTTTGCAATCCTGATCTCAGCAAAATCTTGACCAAGTGGATCGGGACAGATGACTGGACCATTAACATGGAGAAATTGAGCCTGCTTCGAAAGGTAAAGGAGTCATTTGTCCCACTTAATGCAATGACTTAAACTTCAGATGTTGATTTCGCTGCAAGAGAAAAATGAATGTTGATTCACATCACGACATCATTTCTGAAGGACATACGTGCTTGGCATTACTAAAAGCCTTACATGATATACATTGTTGTTGCACTCTTCTAGACGTTATCAGTAAGCTAACATGGTATCACAGACTTAATATAGTTTTGATTCATCAGTCCAGATAATATCCTATTTCTGTCGACTGTTGCATCTGCCCACCTTCCACGTAGTTCCTGCTTACACCTCAAAATGCCATGTCAGGCTTAAAGATAAGTGGGAGCATTATGACAAACCATTTTTGATGTACAATGTTCATAGGACAATAAATCACTTAACAGTTACAAGGTTAATGTGCATTGTCCACAGTTTGCTTATAATGACGATCTCCAATTGGAATGGAGGGAAGCAAAGAGAAAGAACAAAATGAAAGTCGCGGCCTTTCTGAAGGAAAAGACTGGCTACAGCGTCATTCCTGATGCCATGTTCGATGTCCAGGTTGTTTGCTTCACCATAATCTTTTTCCACTTCTTTCTTTTCGCCCCAAAGTCGATCATTAGTCTTCTTGATCCAAATTGAGAGTATTGTGCTTGATGCCTTTTCAGATTAAGCGCATTCATGAGTACAAGCGGCAGTTGCTGAACATATTGGGGATTGTATACCGCTACAAGAAAATGAAAGAAATGAGTCCCGAGGAGAGGCAAAGGAGCTTTGTCCCTCGGGTCTGTATATTTGGAGGAAAAGCATTTGCCACGTATGTCCAAGCGAAGAGAATTGTGAAGTTCATCACGGATGTTGGGGCCACCGTGAACAATGATTCCGAAATTGGCGATCTTCTGAAGGTATAAATGATTTTGCTGCATATAAGTACTAGTTGATTTCTGAAATTTTTATAACCTATGGTTTGTGATATACCATATTGTTTTACTTCGAGGTAAACTTCATAAATTGTCTAATGCGTCCACGTTCATCAGGTTGTCTTTGTCCCTGATTACAATGTCAGTGTTGCAGAATTTCTTATTCCCGGAAGTGAACTGTCGCAGCACATCAGGTATCAACTGCATTTCTGCAATTTTTAGACGTCTTGTTGCCGGTCTCTTTTGCAGACATTGCATTTTGACATTCTCGACACAAAATGTACTCAGTACTGCTGGGATGGAGGCAAGTGGAACCAGCAATATGAAGTTTGCGATGAATGGGTGCCTCCTCATTGGAACCTTGGATGGTGCAAACGTCGAGATAAGAGAAGAGGTTGGGGAAGATAACTTTTTCCTCTTTGGTGCGAAAGCCCATGAAGTTGCCGGTCTAAGGAAGGAGCGGGCTGAAGGAAAGGTAACATAACATGCCATGTACGGTGTTGCTTGGACAACATCAATTTATGGTCTCTGATTTGTGTTACTGTTTGCAAATTAACAGTTTGTGGCAGATCCGAGGTTTGAGGAAGTGAAAGCTTTTGTGCGGAGTGGTGTTTTCGGTCCTTACAACTATGAGGAATTGATGGGGTCCTTGGAAGGGAATGAGGGGTACGGTCGTGCTGACTATTTTCTCGTAGGCAAAGATTTCCCGGGTTACCTTGAGTGCCAAGAAAAGGTCGATGAGGCATACAGAGACCAGAAAGTGAGTACATATAATCACTTCTTTGGTTAACATTGATTCTCTATATATTCAAGTGTGTACCTTTTCATACTAATGTTTTGATTAACATTGACTGTGTGGGGGCAGAGATGGACGACAATGTCGATACTGAACACGGCAGGCTCATATAAGTTCAGCAGTGACCGAACGATTCACGAGTATGCAAGAGACATATGGGGAATTGAGCCCGTGTTACTTCCATAAAGGGTACTGATCCAGGAGACAGAGGAAGGGAAAAACAACTAAATGTGTACCAAGTTGTAACTTAATGTAATTCAGTTGATCCACTGACAATGTCACCTACTAGAGTGCGATCAGTTGCTACATAATGATGGATCTGATTCGTACAACATGGCAGGCCATAAAAGAGGTATTCAAGTTATGCGTGTAAGGCGCGAGTTTACGTTGGGAAAGGTTACTCTTGGAGGAGAAAAAGTGGCGCTCGACTCTCTGAATCAAAAGTCTAGCTTGATTGGTAGCTTTCTCCTTCCTGATGAAAGATTCGAGGAATTCCGAACTCCAAACTGAAACCAGAGTCCTGCGCCCCAGAAAATAATGTTCATATCAATTTTAATTTAGTTTTGTGTCTCTTGCTGATCATCTTTAAATGATCAGAGATCGAATAATACAGATTTTTCTTACAGCCGGTAGAGTTGCGGTATGAGCAACTATATGCTATATATTAAAACGAAGATTTTCCATGGGAATGAAAAAGAAAGATCTTCAACTTGAAGCCTGCAGGGACCAAACCTTTGGTTTTGGGAACGGTATTTATATAAGCAAAAGGGGAACTATTTGAGCGGTGTATATTTTGGAGGCTCGTAGTCTGAAAAATCCTAGTTTTGGCTTCTTCGATCTTTGTTTTTCGGTTTCAGGATTACTCTCGCTCCTTGCTGCTCGTATCTTCTTCTTGTATCTTCATCCTCAAACTCTGATCATCTAGACAGTGCTGATATATATAGGAAATGAACCCCCATAATAGCAATTGCCTTCAGTGCATCCATCTTTTCGTTGAAGAGAAAAACAGCAATTATCGGAGCGATAAGTAAGCCCACCATGCTGATTAGGGGTGATCGGTTCCGGGTACCCTATATTTTTCATAATACCCGGACCCTACCCTGTAAGGGACAGGTTCCAAGATTTTGGAACCGGACCCCTACCCTGTTGAATCATGGAATCGGACCCTACCCGGAACCTGTATTATACCACAGGTTCCGGGTACTCTGTTGGAACTTGTAAATTTTTTCCTTTCGCTAAATAAAATCGAAAATGTCACATATATAATCAGTAATCATGCCAAATAGATTATCAACAAAATTTAGATTAATCCACAACAATGAAATAATAATATGTCTCATCAATCCATCGACAAAATTGAACATCCATAATACGATATCACATAACAAAGTGCCTATGTTTTGATTCATTAGAGGAGATAGTAACTTTACCCTTTCCTCTTTTTTTTTTTTTTTTTATAAATAACCGGTTCCGGGTACCCTGTAGGCAGGAACCGGAACCGGAACCGATTTTCACAGGTTCCTAATTTTAATACCCGGAACCTATCCTATTTTCAATACGAGCTACCCAGACCCTACCCGTTAGGGTAGGTTCCAACCGGTTCCGGGTATACCCGGTACCCGTGCACACCCCTAATGCTGATCACGTTGCCGTAGACTCGATGATTAGCCCTGCCATGCCAACCGCACTGAGTTGCCAAGTTATAGCTGTCCAGACCAAGTTCACTATATATGAAACCTCCCCTAATGCAAACCCCGGCGCTTCTCCCTTTTGCAAATGCCTTGAGTCCCCCCTCCTGAAAGAGCCCACCATGTATAGACAACTCGCCCCGGCTGAGTTGCATATTTGCTGTTGAAATTAGAAGAGCCAGATAAAGCATTTGTTAAAATGATAAGAAAGGGTAGAAATATTTATCACAAACAGTAGTACATAACGAGATCTTTTTTTTTTTTGGATAAGTGATATAATGAGATCATTTTTGGGTGTACCATATTGATAACACGTAGAATGTATATTATGTTTCTTTTATCAGCATTATGTGCAATATTAATAACATGTACAATATATGTAGTAATTATCTCGGAACAGTGAAAAAGTGATTACCAGTTCGAAGATCACTTTTAATGTTTGCCTTCAAGGAATTTCCGGAAGCAAAATTGCATCCTGTTGAAAATCGACCCATATATATATGTGCGTGCGTGTGAGTGTGCGCTGCTGAAGAAGCTATCTGCAGACAAATCCGATCATCACATATTTCCTCTTGGACGCTTTGTTGGAGTTCTGGCCCAAGCCGACGTCGATCACTAGGACAGATGAGATTATGATTAGGATTAGTAGCATCTCTGTACTAGGACGTTCATGCACATCTCTGCACCAGAAGAACAACCATACTCGGGTTTATAAGATAACGAAAAGTACACATGGGGGGGGGGGGGGTGTTGAGGACCGGGAGGCGGATGCATTGAACTAGGCTTTTGATCTACTTGCTACTCCCTCTCTTCTCGAATGACAATCTTCCCAAGAGCATGGACACTGTCTGGCCTGCGAGGAGACCAGGTCGACTAGATTGCCATCTAGAGCCACCATACATAATGGATCCTGCTCTTAACAACTCCCGTTTCACTCACAACCGGCATGTTATCGATCAGTTTCGCTAATTTTCTTGCTGGTCCTTGATCTGTCATGAATCAGTTTCCATGCCATCATACGTCTTCTCGTGGGTTCTGCCTATTTAAGTGCTTTGGTGCATTAGGGGAGCCATATTTACTAGTTCGATCCCACCTATATTAACCATTTTGATGAGTGTTTAGCTCTATACAAACGTTTATTTATATAATGCGAATAATAATTTCGTATCATCTTTCAACATATATATTAATTAGCTCCCATGCGCAGTCAATATATATTATTGCCCATATAACACACATCATGTGATTGTAATTTCCAACAAGGCACACTTGATCTATGTACACACACATATATATATTCCTATCAAACAATTAATATAGAAGAATTTGTCTGAGATAAAAGAGTCGTCACATAAGACATTAATGACCATTTCCATAGTAATGCGAATAAGAATTTCCTAGACACGTATTTCCTATATTAATTCACGAATTACATGTTTTAAATTGATGTAGTTATCGAAGAAAGAAGTCATCATAACTCTCTTGCACCTGGCTAGCTTAGCCAGCCAGGCTTTGAGATTGATTAGTTAATTAGTAGTTTCCAGGAGGAAGTGGTGCTATAAGGTTGTAAATTGTTTTTTTATGTAACCGGTTATATCATCTGACTTATGTTATAAGTTAATAATTATTCAATACTTTAGCATAGGTGATTGCGAATTTATGACATAATACTATTCAAAAGAAAATAAAGCATTTTATTGAGTTTTGTGATGCAATATCACGTGATAAACTCATTACATGTAAAATATATACGGGATCAATAGCGACTGAGACCAATGGGATGCAATAAAATAACAAAACCTTATATAATCATTTTCTTTTTCTTTAAGTATGAACGCATTGAGTTTCAAAAAAAAAATTTTAAATAATCCGTACTTTTACCCAAAAAAAAGGGAAAAAAAATACTCGCTCATAATTTAGAGTATGGGGTCCTACTCACTGATATTTCACATATCTCAGCTCGCTCTCAATTTTATTAAAATAGTACAAAAAAGACGACCCAAATTTTGTTTATTATTATGTTTTATTGTGAGAAATTTGTTTACTATTTGAAATAATTCCCATCCCACTCCCTCTTCTCCCATCTGTATATCTCTCTCGCCTCAACTCCGCCTAGCTTCTCTCCAGTACTGCCGGTGACCGGCTGGTCTCCCTCCTCAGCCCCTAATGTAATTAACCCTCTTGGATGACGACATGAACAATAGAGATCGTGCGATGATAACTCTGATGATCCCGTCAAGAATGCGCACTGTGGTTATTATCATATCTTCCGGATTACATGTGAGAAGAAAAGTAGTATCAGAGTCATCCAAAGCTAGGTACAAGGCGGCCTTGATCTCTGCGACCTGGCTGGAGTGAAAGAGGAGCACGCAAGAGCGCAGACGGCTACCTTCAGCCTCCAATACGGTAGGGTTCTGGTTCCAGATCGAGTTCTCGGGTTCTAATAAATGACTTCCTTGATTATCCGGATTGCGGACTTTCTAAAATGATATTGCTGGTCAGTTAAATTTGCTTTAGATTTTGTTGGGAATAAATTATAATGATTTCTTAAATGAATATTGTGGGAGGAGAGAGAGAATCTAAATATTAATCGAGGTAGTTTAGGTAAGTAAAGGTGTCGTCCTCGAATTTTATGAATGAAAAAGAAATTACTATTGAGAAAAATTAATTCCTTACAAAGTTGACCCGATTTAAACCCGAATTAGTCGAATTTCATGGGATTTTCAGATATTAGGTGGTTCATATTAAAACAAGAAAAAGAAAACAGAGGATATTTTTCGCTTAACTAAGTTTTTAACATCTTGAACAAGGCCTTTCATCACCCACGACCATATATATTCTTGATCCATTAACAAAATTATAGGAGTGGCCGGGAGAACTGCTCGAAAGTATGTATGCTAGAGCAAAGGGACATTGCAAATGATTAATTCTCGGTGATGAAATCGACTTAATGTCAGTTCCTGGGGTAAAGTAATTATACGATATATATCGCCGATCACTAATAGTATGCTGCACGATCAAAATTTGCCTAAGTCGGTCCCTTTCAATTCCAAATTCTAGTTCTTGTAATTATTATCTTAACCACGAAACACCTTTTCGATTGCTTGCAAGTTCGAGCAAAGCCTGCAATAGATAATTAGAGCTTTGTGGGGTACTTAGAATATCGACAGATGATCGATATGATCTTCAGGTTCTTTACGAAAAGTCCCCAGTGCCCTTTTCGGACAAGTGGGATTTGCCAATGCCAATGGGAACTTATCCCATCGGAAAAGGTCCTCGAGACTTTTTGAATGGTGGGCCAATATTGTATGTCCTTCCACATTATTAATCTATATAATTAAAGGATACGTCTTTCATACTAGGGGTGTGCACGGGTACCGGGTATACCCGGAACCGGTTGGAACCTACCCTAACGGGTAGGGTCTGGGTAGCTCGTATTGAAAATCGGATAGGTTCCGGATATTAAAATTAGGAACCTGTGAAAATCGGTTCCGGTTCCGGTTCCTGCCTACAGGGTACCCGAAACCGATTATTTATAATAAAAAAAAAGAGGAAAGGGTAAAATTACTATCTCCTCTAATGAATCAAAACATAGGCACTTTGTTATGTGAGATCGTATTATGGATGTTCAATTTTGTCGATGGACTGATGAGACATATTATTATTTCATTGTTGTGGATTAATCTAAATTTTGTTGATAATCTATTTGGCATGATACTGATTATGTATGTGACATTTTCGATTTTATTTAGCGAAAGGAAAAAATTTACAGGTTCCAACAGAGTACCCGGAACCTGTGGTATAATACAGGTTCCGGGTAGGGTCCGGTTCCATGATTCAACAGGGTAGGGTCCGGTTCCAAAATCTTGGAACCTGTCCCTTACAGGGTAGGGTCCGGGTATTATGAAAAATATAGGGTACCCGGAACCGATCACCCCTATTTCATACATCCCTCAAGATAAAAAAAGGAATATATCTGATTATATGTGTGTGTGTGTGTGTGGAATCCGGTCCTATAGAGCTAATTTAAACGAGCCTCAAAAGTTAAATTTCGAATCATACAAGCTCATTGTAACTTCTGCATTTTAGATTACCATAATACCGTGTGAGATGAATGAAAACATTATCTTAACATTGCCCGTATGCATGTATATTGTTGAAACATGATTTTTTAACATCAATAGAAAAATGATACGGGAGATGCGAAGAGATGCGGTTGTTAAAAGAGAATAGAGAGAGAGAGAGAAAAAAAATCATGATATTCGCCTACCTAGACAGTAATGATAATGGATGATTTACTAACAACATACGAAATCTATATATATTGGTGCTATGCTATTTATGATATAAAGCACATGATCTTTATATATATGTCAAGGTTCAATGTTTCTTGTTAAGGTATTATTCACCCTATGGTCCCCAAATTCATCTCTCTCTCTCTCTCCCCTTCACTATGAAAGTGTCACTCTCACCTCTATGAACGGTAATTTATATAATATTTTGGTGTCGGCCGGACCATTTTGGCCGTTGATCTTGATCCTTCCATCAATGGTCTCATCATGATCAATTAACTGCATAACACGACTTCACTCAATATTCGTCAAGCTTTAACACACACACACACATATATAAGTGCCCTATATGTATAGCTAGGTTTGATTAGTTTGTGAGGTCAACCTAAGTTGGTTTATGTATACCATCTTTTTCTCAATTCACCATGAACTCGTCTCATGCATGTCGGACGTTATGGCGTTAATCTCGGCATCATTTGACGCACTTAGGATATTCCTAAACTAAGTAACAGTTTAGACACTTCTTAACATGTCCGAATAATCGCCCATAATATATATATATTTGGATTCGATCTTTATATTTGGTTTTTATGTAGTATTATTTGCCTCGCCAATAATGCTTATAGAGAGATTTTCTAGGGATTGGTTTAAAACGCGGTGAGTTCAAAAGTAGTACTAAAAAGTTATATTTCAGTTGGGCTGTTATTTTATTTTCGAAATAAATAAATGATTAATTTTGGGCTTGTACTCTGAAGTTAATTTATCAATGAAGAGACTACTGGAGTTCATCCAAAAAAATAATAATAATTTTGACATGACAATGACAAGGATGAACTAACGATCATATATGCATTGTTTTCTTGTCCTAGAGGTTTGATGTAGCGAAATGCTATAATTTTGAATTTCAAAAAATTAATTAAGATGTGTGTGTGGTTGTGTGTACGTAAGATATTATTTGATCTATGAATGATCACGAATAGTTGAAACACATCATTATATATCATGTGAATAGATTCTATTAATTAATAACTCTTTGTTGTCTTATATCATACATCATGCGATAAGTTCATCAAGGTCGAGTAGCACCATTCCTAACCGAGATCGTCGAAAGTATCAGAGAGGTCGGTGTCGGCAATCTCATCTCGGGAAGAGATGGGTTACAAGGAGCCACCATTTGCCGTGGGTCATAATCCTAGGTGCAGACGGTCAGACAGAAATCTAGACCAAGGGCCGGGGCGCACGAGAATAGCAAAGAAAAATTCAAGGACAGGTCGACACCAAAATTTTCAATGTCTATATACACTTAATACATAAATAAATCAAATGGCTTGATATGTAGCAACTATACTAATTGATAAATATTTTGCTTACAAGAAAAAAAAAAAGAATCTATATTTTGCTTACTTCTCGTGACTCTATTTTTCCTCCCCTCCTCTCCCTCAACATAGTTTTATCAATCACATTCCACGAATTCGAATTTTTCGAAGTATAAAAAGCTGATATATATTTTCAAACGTTAGCCAATTAATTATATGAATCACTAATTACATGATATACGTAAGTAGATGTCAAGATATCAAAGAAAGTATAGAGCAGTAGCGCACACTTTCACATTGTAACTAAGGGGTTCCAAAGTCGATCCTCATAGTGGAACTATTTGCGTCCATTTATTAGCTATTCGATTTCTATTTCATTATATTTGACTCATATACTTTTCCTTATAATCGAAAAAAAAAAGTTGTTATTACAATTTCTATATTAATTTTATCAATCCAATCATCCAAATGACATCATCATGGTAAGGAAGGTCGACGATGCCAATTTTTCTAGGTAAACCGACTACGTCTAGTTTGTGTCCGGTGTCATTCCAAAGCCTCTTTATTCAGCAAATAATTAATGGTGCATATCAACATAAACGGTTTTGTATATAGGGATTAGTCACTACATACTAACGCGTCACGCAGACTCATAATTAATTTTTATTTCTATAGTTATTTTTAATATAAATTTTATAGTTGTAATTGACCATATTTACAAGTTATATATTATATTATAAACTAATAAATTTACTATTGATAAAAATTAATTTATATTAATTATATATATTTATGACTAAACTTTTTTTCCAGCTTATATTTATATATGGGTTAATGCAAGGAAATGAAGAGTAAATCATTCATAAGTTCCTAAACTTGTTCAACTGGTATATTTTCGTACGATGATTGGAGGCCTCTCATCATATTTTAATACTTGAGAGTATACTTTAAATATCTATAATAATAGATTTATCATGATCTTATTAATTAAGCAAATTTCCTGCATGTAAAGGACCTTTTTCTAAAATATTTGAGGATTAGATTAATGAAGTTTTTGAGTTTTTTCTTTGGGTCAATGAAGAACTTTTTTTATTTAATTAATCGCACTCTAATATTAGTAAGGATGAATATATGCATATATATATATATATGTATATATTAATTTTTCACAAAAATAAATGGCATATAGTATTCTAGGGAAACATATACCAAAATAATCTGCGATTAAATATAAAATGAAGGGTGCAAATACTTCCACGTACTTGAAGAACTGCCTATGGAGTATGGACAATGGACCAATCCACTGAGGCTCGGACAAAATATAGAACAATTTTTAAATATAAATTAATATGCATTTAATCTATAAAAAGTAATGTCAGAAAAAGAAATATCTGTTGCACTTAATTTCTGAATGTTGGGACGAGGAATTATTTACTATGACTTTATAAATTTCTTCAACTTGTTAGCACCGTATACATGAGAAGGGGGGAAAAAAAGGGCTTATTACCCCAAAAAACTATCTTTGAATTGCCGATCTGCCATGTGACTTCACCATTGTCAATCAATCCTTTAGCTCGGGATCGTTTATGAAGAGATATCAATATCCAAAAGATTGTTACATTACTCCAAAGTAAATCTGGGATTGACAAAATAACTACTGGTCTTCATTTGGCGTAATAAATTAATCAGTGCATTATGTTTCAATTTTTTTAAGAATATTATAGCTTGAACATATATATACACAAGAAGTTTATTCGCGCAGATGTTTTATGATAATAAAAAACAGATAATGTCAAAAAATAAGCCAGTTGCCCGTGTACGTACGGATTAGATATATCCAACGGCTCGCGTGTACTTCTACGCATGCGTGATGCACTATTAGACCTAGAAATGAAAATATGTAGCAAAGGATTAAACTCGTTCTAGAATATTTTCCGACGCCATTTTACTGCCAAAAAAAAAAAAAGGAGTCAATATAGTATAGATAGTTCTTGTGGACGATGTTAATGTATAGATACTAGTGAAATCAGGCTACTTTTGTCAACCAGTCATATTTGAATTTCTGCCATGTATAAGAACTCTTCGGATTTATTTATATGATCGGGAATATGATTTTCTCTCTCTGTTTTTTTTTTGGCAATGTTAAATTGCTTTGATGGGATAACGTTAGCGTTAGAAGCTCTTTTCCATATACATACATATTAGAACTACACTATGATACCTTTTTATATCGCAACCTTTGGCTGTCATGTTTTCGTTGCATAATAGTTGTCTATTTGGAATAAGAGTATGCTATTATTAGACGAAGTATGAGTTACAGAAGATAACAGACATAAGAAATCCGTAATGTCACGTATGCATTTCAGCTTTCGATCGGGCAAAGGATTGCACAGAAATCATTTATGTGAGGAAGTGATATCTTGAAGAGAATTTCAAACGCAACGTGTAATATATCTTTCCACAATGGGCCTAGCTAGCTAGTATGCTCCTGGATGGATGATGGATCCGTCGCCCAATCGAAGAGACGCAACCCAAAAGTAGAACTAGCTGCAACTAAAAGCAAGACTTAGACGTGACTCAATAAAAATATTAATAATTGTCATTCGTTAACTAATCACAGTGAATTAGTGATCGGAAATGAATGCATTCGGTGGTAGTTACAGTTCCAGAACTTGTTTTATATCCACTTTAATTGCAACATAGTTGAAAAGAGCGGGATTCATCAAGAAATCGGAATTGTCCGATTATCAAAAGTGTCACGATCCATCATCCGGTGATAAGAAATGTTACACCCTCGAAATCCCCAAAAAAAAAGTATATAGTATTAATTGATTATTTAATAATCAATTAATAATATTAAAAAAGTTTCAATACAGTTACGTACGTTCTCATATGATAATAAAATAGTTTCAAGTTCAATATTTATGGTGAGATACCAGTGCTCCATCATTAACTATTTATAATTTTTATTTCATTCTTTTATTTTATAATTTTTATTTCTATCTGTTAGGGTAAGTTTGAGTAGCTCGTATTGAAAATATGGTAGGTTCTGGGTATTAAAATCAGAAACCGGTGAAAATCGGTTCCAGCTCTGGTTCCTGCCTACAGGGTACTCGGAACCGGTTATTTATTAAAAAAAAGGAAAGAGTAAAGTCATTGTCTCTTTTAATGAATCAAAACATAAGCACTTTATTGTGTGGGATCGTATTATGGATATTTAATTTTATTGATGGATTGATGAGACATATTATTTTTTTTTGTTGTGAATAAATATAAATCTTTATTAATATTATATTTGGCGTGATTACTGATTATATATGTGACATTTTTTTATTTTATTTAGTCAGAGAAAAAAATTTATAGGTTCCAACAGGGTACTCGGAACTTGTGGTATAATACAGGTTCCGGATAGGTTTCGGTTCTAGGGTTCAACATAGTAGGGTCCGGGTATTGTGAAAAATACAGAGTACTCGGAACCGATCACCCCTAATAAAAACGTTCAAATACACTGAGAGTCATCAGGTTTCTGGATAGCACGGAGGTAAGGGTCTGATGAATGTGGGAAGGGGCGCGAAGGAGGCAAAGAGGATTTGGTTCGATTGAAGCCCTCCTAGGGAGCGAAGCCTGTGATCTGAGTTTGTTGCTACAATTTGCAGCACACGAGCTTCGATCGAAGCCCTCTATGCCTCGAATAAGAGCGGCGGTCTTCGATCGAAGTCTTTGTGCTTTGATTCACAACATCATTGCTCAGAAATTGAAAAAGAAAAAATTAAAGAGGTGAAATTGGGATTGGTGGCAGTGGGGTGGAGTTGAAGGGAGTGGAACGGAAGGGAAGGAAAAACGCATGAGAAAGATGGTATAGGAAGAAGAGAGATGAATTACATTCATTTTCTAAAAATAAAAAAAGTTTGAGATTCACTTTATAACTAAAAAATTTAAACAAAAAGGATAGAAAAAGGAACAAACAGTAAACAATGCCAAGTTGGACGATTCCGTCAAACTCTTGTCGGAAGCCAAACGAAAGGTTTTTTGAGGTATGCGTTTCAACGGTTAAGATTTTATGTGATGTAAAAAGTGATTGGAGGGCACGCTTGATGTAAAGTCCATATTTCATGGTATATTTGATAGTTTTCTATTATCAAAAAGTGTCACGAACCCGTCGTATGATAAGAAATGCTACCCGGACATATTTAGTACAGTGATATACGTTCTCACACAATATCAAATAGTTTCAAATTTGATACCTGCGGTGAGTTAGCCGGTGCTCTATTGTTAACTAATTATAATTTTTATTTTATAATAAAAAAATATAACGTGCAAATAAGATTTAAAAATAAAATCCAGAGAGCGCGTGGGGACCACGCCCGCCATGCGCCCCCAAACTATCTCCCAATCCGTGTCTTCGTAGTACTGTTTCACTTTGACGGCGATTTTTCTAACTTTATCCCTCTCTTGCTCTCTCCTCTTCCCATCGAACTGCACACTGACAGGACAAAGCTTTCAAATCCTCTCTCTCTCTCTCTCTCTAAAACCCAAAGTTTCGAAAAACTACGCGTCCTTTCCACTCTCCACCTCAAAACCCTAACCAAAGCTTCCCCCACTCTCTCTCTCTCTCCCACATTCTCTTCCCCGTCCGCATGCACCGCCGGGAGAATCCAATTCCACCCAGGAGATCCTCCGCTGATTGATCCCCCGGCCATGGACGGCGACAAGAGGCCCCGGGACCAGCGGCCCCACGCCGATCCCCCGCCAGAGTTCTTCTTCTTCGGCGACGACCAGGACAGCAGCATACTCAGCGAATTCGGGTGGAGCCTCCCCGAGCCTGCGTCGCTTGCTTCCCGGTCCGGGGAGCTCGGCTCCGTCGGCGCAGGTTCAGCCGGCACGTCTGCAGAACCGGCGGAGACCACGACGACGGCTGAGGTTGAGGGCGCCGGTGGTGGAGGTCCTCCAGCAGGAGGTCTGGAGGCGTCGACATCGAACTACCCCGCTGTCTCATCCGACTCGAGCGAGGACCCGGCGGAGAAGTCCACGGGCTCCGGCGGGAACCCGCCGGCCGAGACACCGTGAGTAGACGTTGCGTTAGCAAGCTAGCTAGGGTTGGTTGTGGTTGCATCACCGTCGTCGTCGTCGTGGTGTCCTGAGTCGTAATTAATGGGGGGCAATTTGCAAACACCACTATAGACCAGATAGATCATAAAACTTCCTTTTGGGGCAGAGTGCAAATTCCATGACCGTACGGCTCTAGAAACGTATTGTATTTGGGCATTTGCTACGGGACATATTCGTAATTTAAGCACAAAACGAGGGGGAGTTTGCAAATTCGATCAAGTTAGAATAAAGAAGAAGGGGAGGCGGAGGGCTTTAATATTCGTTAGGTCGTCGTCCTTTGGACACCGCCACCATTATTGCGGCGGAATTGGCGTGCTAAATTTATAGATATATTCTTATATATAGAAAATATATATATATATATATATTTCTTTCGTGGACATTATTGTTATTGCACTATTATATGGCTATTTTACATCTAAAGAGAGCATATATACGATTCCAAAAATTGGCATTTTCTTTGCGGCTCATTGTATAGGTGCATTATCATGGGTCTATTGTACGTACATGCCACACATGCACATGTGACATCATCATTACCCTTCTACAAAATGTTGGGTGTAGTTCAATTCTTGGTTCGTTTCTCGCTGTCGCTTATGCGATTCTCTTGCTGAAAAATGTTTTTCGTCAATTACTATGTTTTGCCATTTGCATGAAATTAAATCCCTTTGTTAATGTTAGGTGTTGGCTAGAATTCTAAGCCAAAAAAGACAAGTGAATGCTTTTGGCGGCAGAGTTGATAGTCGAGAAATGGTTCTATTCTCCCTTGCAAGAATTAGAGAAAGAGAGGAGAGAGACAGCTCAGTTACCAAAGTAGATATGGTTGTCTGTCTAGTGGGTCTAAGAGGGGTCTTCGATTGCATGGGGATGATATCCATTATATTAAAATTGGTAGATGTGCGTTTCGATTAATTTATGTACCGATGAATCATTTCTTACAATGACTAGCCTCATGTTCTGGTGGGGTCACTAGCTAGTCAGAAAGTATTTGCTTTCTTAGACAACTTTGCTTCAATTACCATCGGAATTCTCGTGCAATTAAAGGCAGCGCTTTCTGGATTTTCATCTTTCTTCCCTAATCAACACTCGTGAAAATAAATGTTTGATTTATGTCTGGCTATGTGCTGAAACCCTTTTGTATGATTTCGTGTGAAAATGAGTGTGAGATAGTGTATATCGTTTTTAGTTATGGAAAACGAAAATTATATATGATCTAGGTTGCACGTATATGTTTCTTGATTGTCCATTTACAATTAGTGGCAAGTAAACTACACGGTCAACTTTGGTGCAAGGAATGGATACCCAGTGGAAGGGGACCATCACAGAACTGATCTGCTTGTTTCGAATGGCTTCTCGATTCTAATTTTTCTGCTAGTTGAGTGTGCAACAGTTCTCTTGCTACCATATACAAGTCGGCTACCCAATTCGACATACTATTCTAACTTCAGAGAAATTGCAAGTACCCAGTCAATATTTGAATTTGTTCGTTGAGCTGTCTTGTATTTCGGTTCAGCTGATTATTTTTGGATGGATTTTCTCTGTAGGAGCAATAAGGTGCGGAAAAAAGGGCAGAAGCGAATAAGGCAGCCTCGCTTCGCATTTATGACTAAGAGCGATGTCGATCATCTCGAAGATGGGTACAGATGGAGGAAATATGGGCAAAAGGCTGTTAAAAATAGTCCCTTTCCAAGGTACATCTTGCTAGTAACTCCTCCAATAATTTATGAGTTTGACTACCTATTGCACGTACATGTTTGTATCAGTTCTACTCATTTTAGTTGATTAGGTTCCCATTCTTTTCATCATTTTGTTGATTTTTAATGCGGGAAAAAAGTTCGGGTCGGAATCCTTTCCCCATCACGAATGATCCTTGGGCCCTCCTTCGAACCCGACCAACGCCCCGTGCCCAAGAGGCCTCTCCGACGCTCAAGTTAGAGGTGTATCTTGAAGAGTATTCAAGAGAGTGTGTTAGGGTTACCTTAATGTGTTTTTATATGTCCCCAAAATGGAGATGGTGATGATAAAGCATGTGAGAATTAATTGGGCCTTATTGATGGTGATAGACCCAGAGGTTTACATGGGCCATGTTTAACCGTATGTCATGTGCCGAAATATACACACATATCAATTTTGATTACCATTGTCTGTCCATGTTTCTGGAGGAGATGATGATTCTAATTTCAGTATTTGAGCCTCATTTATTAGAACGGTTTGGTTCATGAGGTCTTATAATTGGGCTGGTCAGAGAGCCAAACTTCATTCAATGACCTATGTGTGAATGCCAGTCAGAGAACACCACAACTGATCCTTAGATATTGTGAGGAGGCTGCTCACCGTATGAAGATTAGCAAGGGGAGATCCGGAGCTTTTTTGCCGGTGTCTAGTCTTTGCAATTGATATATGAGACATGGCATGACGATTATAAATGTTTTTTGCTAGTGTCTATTTAATTATGGATAATTTTGTTCATTCTGTACAGAGAGCATGGCATATAATTACAAGACTTGAAATTGCTTCAATGGTTTCATTGTTGTTGTGTTACCAATTTTAAAGAAACTTATTGTTCTTCCCCCTGGGGTTCGTGTACAAAATGTTATATCTGATTGTTTCAAATGATTTTGCAGAAGCTACTATCGTTGTACAAACAGCAAATGTACGGTCAAGAAACGAGTGGAGCGCTCCTCCGAAGATCCCACAGTAGTAATAACAACCTATGAAGGCCAACACTGCCACCATTCTGTAGGGTTCCCGCGGGGTGGCAGCGGAGTGCTTACCCCTAACGAAAATGCAACTGCTTTTGGCCCCCAGCTAGCTCCTCCATTGTTCCCGCAATTGTACCACCCGCCAAGAGTACTTAATCTTAACCCTTCGCCCCGAGAGATTAACAGCCCTCCCCGTCCGCCTAATCTTCCCCCTCGCCCGTTGGCAACCTCATCCGGGTCCGACTCTCAGCAGCTGCCTCCTCATTCTTCTGAAGAATTCCAAGCACAGCAACAGTTGGGAAGATCAAACCCTCCTGACCTTCCCACTGATGAAGGGTTGCTCGGCGATATGGTGCCCTCTGGGATGCGTCATAGGTGAGAATGTAATTAATTAAAACATGGAACAATCCATACACTAATTAATTCAAATCATTAATATTTAATTCGGAACAATACATATATATATATATATAAGTAAATTATGCATATGCATGTTAACAATTTAACATAGAAAATGTAATTGTGTATATAGTTCAAGGGGTATTTAGGGTCTTTATTCATGTGGGTAGATACAGATATGCATTTTCCTCGAAGGGAGGTGATCATCCTGGGAAGTTGTAGGCCGGTCGCACCATTTGCACATACGTGTCGGTCCATCCAATGAGTACGCTTAGTAATTCTGTTATGACCATGATGTTAACTATATTTTCATCAAATAAAAGCTTCCTTTCTTTAGAGATTATGTTGCCAATTGGGAAAGTCCCTCAACTTCGTTACATCCTCTGCATATTTATATAAATGCAAAACATGAGGCAGTGGGATGGACACGCCTATGAATATACATTGTGGCTATTTTTTTTTCTTCTCTTTTTAAAATTTAAATTCAAAGCTCTATTTTTGCAATGGTTCTGTTATTCTTTGTCCCCACTGATTACTTTCTTTTTTTTTCCCCATTGAATTGAGCATCGTCTTGGTTGGATAGAGTTAATGCCGTGGAATTAGATGCCCTCTAGCTTCTCAGTTAGCTAGCATGCATGTGAAAAGCCTGTGTTTCTTCTGCACGTCGTATCAAATAGAAATGCACCGGCATATTCAAAATATAATAGTTAAATTTATATAAAGATCTGGTTGGCTTTGGTTATATATTAATAGTCATCATAGATCTAATTATATTATAGTACTGAAATATATATCATAATTATATCATAGATCAATCTTGCAGAGATCGGAACTACTAGGAATCTGAAGGATGTCAGAATTTTTGAATTAAAAAAAAAAGGATATATCTGCCAATGTTTACATTGCTTTTTTTTTCTTTTTAATAACAAGATAGTAGGTCAAATCTACGATTTTTTTTTTTTATAACTTGATGTCCATTTGTTGAGGGAACGTCGTAGTCAAAAGCTTACCGGGTGATTGAATCTATAAAGGTAACAATAAGGAATTATTATAAGTTTTTATCTAATCCTGGTAAAACGTAGAACCTATGGCTATATGTCAAATAGGAAGAGAGTTCTCGATTTCTTTTTCCATTTTTATGGTTTAATGATTTACAAACGTCCATTTCCATTTAAATATTAATTCATGGTTCAAGTCACAAAGTTAAGATTATATTTATGCATGGCATTTATATTATATAGCATAGATACTAATAATTGATCAGACACGCATCGCATGCGTGTGATTTTTTTAAACACAGATTGTATTAATTTTGTTTTGTATGTTGAGACACTGTTGGGATCTGATCGACCTTTTTGCTTGTGCATGGAAAAAAACCAGAGGCCAAGGACCAATTAAATAAAACTTGGTGCTTAAATAGAAATGCCTATTTAAGAAATTTAATTAATTGAGCTTAAAATTTTGGGGCAAAATTATTATTTTCTATTTTAGTGTAATGACACAAGTACCGCACGTGAAATCAGAATGGAACGGTTTTGTCTAATGGGATTTCTTAATCATGTCATATTATTATTATTCTTTTCTTTTCTTTTCCTTTCCCTGGCTATTAGAGCCACGGCCTGGCCCTCCTTATAATAAAATAGAGAGGATGCTGAATTTGGTGAAGCAGTATCACCCTTGATCTGAGGATTTAAAGGTTCTTGGTTCGATTTTCACAAGTAAAATCATCCGACCCTATTTATTTCTCTTTTCCTATCTATTTATTTTTATTAAAAAAAGATGTCGTATTTGTTTGAGTGGAGACTCACCAAGAAGTCTGAAACTTTCATTGATCGAATGTGGATTCCCTGTCATCATATTTTCTTTTCCTCTCCTCCCAAAATTTTTGGGTAAAACCATTGATATCTTCAACTTATTAATTGAAATTAATTTCATTCAGAAATTTACTTGGACTTGATGATCAGAATGTACTTCCAGTGAATTTCAAATCCCTACAAAATAGGTAATTAGATCTATCTACTAAGAGCTTATTTAAAAAGAAAAGAATTATGATTGAAAATCATCAATTAGAGACGACGACGAAAGATTTGATCCTTATAATGGTAGCACATAAGCCATGAACAAATCATAAATCGGTTATTCCGACCGAGCCATAAATATATAATCTCAAGCAGCTATATACTTATGGGTTGTTTTCTAGCTATTGAGTGAGTATACATATAATATATATATATATATATATATATTGACAGATAGATAGATAGATCAGCCTCTCTCATTTTTCCTCTTCCGGATCGATGATGACTTATCATAGGCAGCTGAGAGTTGAGACTGGTCAAAGGTTACGCGATCACCATTAATTAAAGAGAATGATTCCAAAACACCAAAGCTGCTATCGAAAGGCCTGACGATGAACAGTATATATAGTTGATGATAAGGGAAGCAAAGCAAGAAAACACGGTCGGTGTTTTTCACAGGAAAGGCTGAACGTCCAACTGACAAAGGAACACGCAGAGATAATATATAACAGGGAGCCCCCCAAAGTACCAAGTACACACACCACACGTCCCCAGAGGAATTAACATACATGGGACCATCTCTGCAAACATATTTGTATGTATGTGCTTGATAAGCCTGTGGTGAATTTTGAGTTTGTCAGCATACTTGAATTTGGAATAATTATATTGAGTTCCAAAGAGCCAATTTAAGCAGTTTATTATATACAAATAAATATATACTAGTTGTTTCACCATGCGTTGCGCGGAAATGACACTCATAATAGGAATTTTTAAAATTTTATGAGAATATTGTTCAAATGGGTCTCTGAACATATTAATTAATTTATAATTATAGAATTAACTCTTTAACAATTTTCAAGTTAAACATAAATAGAACAATGTTAAATTGTTCATAGTGGATAAGCTCTCTTTGATATTTTATCTGTATATACATGAGAAAGAAACTTTATTCACTTAAAAGGCATATATATATTATCAATATGATTCCTTAAAAATATTACAGTATTTATTCGACTAAATCTTAATAATTGAAAGCATAATTTAGGTCCCGACTAATCTAAGGAGTAAAGCTCTCCCAACGTAAATTTGAAAAGTAAAAATTATTTTGAACAAAATCAACATAATTAATTAATATAATTATCCAACAATTTTGTGGTTTGCTAATCATTTTAGTAATGCATTTTATTTGAAAATTTGTATTTACAGTTTTAAATTTAAATTCTTTTGCAATATTTTTTTTTCATTTACTCAAGTAATTACTTAATTCTTACTCAAGTAAATGTTTTTCATCAAATAATACCAATTATTAAGTGAAAAATCATGGAAGGCATATTAATTCTTTGAAAATATTAATTATTGATATTGTTGCAGATTTAATTTTATATATAGTTTACGGCCTTGAATTATATGCTTATTGGCTAAGAAATGTTAAAATTGAATTACATAATCAAATAAGATTGATTAAGTTCATTAAATTGTTATATATTTTTGTGTTTAAAAAATTAATTACCTGAAACTCTCTATTAGATGACTTCTCATTTACTCTATGAAGGTAGTTTGACCCACAATGATTAACTCCCAATTTTTCTCTTTGACACATGGCACTAATTTATTAACTTTAGGATGACATGTGGTGCAGCCTCATTAAATCTCCTTTTGGGTTTTGCTATTAAATATTATATAGATAAATATATGTTTCAATTTGTAATTAGGCTAATTCATTGTTTGCTTAATTATTTCCTTTATCCGAAATCATTAAAATGATGATGATTATTATTATTGAAGAGAAATGGTTACTTCACTTTTATTTTCTGGTTAAATATGCAGGTTAGACAAGCGGACATTAATTAGCTGGAATTCTTTCCAAGGATAAGAATCTTTGGGAGCTAAAAGAATTTAATGTAAGAGGAGGTTTGAAGTTTGATTTTCTCTAATAGGACTACCTCGTTCTCTTTATTTTTATTTTATTTTTACTTTTTTATTTATACTAGACTCATGTCCCTCCTTAATTTTGTAATTAATAAAATTATGTAAGACGACATACTGGATGATAAGAGTTTGAACGGAAAATGAAAAAAAAAAAAAGAAGTAACTTACAATAAATATTTATTACTTAATAGACCAACAAGATTTTCAATAGTTTTTTTTCTTGATTCTGAGCGGCCATCCCGCATGCAATTCCTTGGGTCTACCATCATGCTAGCAAGAGTGTTTTTTCTTATAAAACTAATTTTGTACCCTAAAAGGTGTTTCCTAAAGATTGTTATAACACAATAACAATAATTTTTTTTTTTGCATATTAATATCATGCATTATATCATTTTGTGAGTGATCTAGAGAATTTTTAGTCGGGTCACTTTTGTGATGATATAGCACAATAAGCATGGCTCCTCCTTCCCGACTGTTCCTATCTAGGGTATATTCATGAATTTACACAAATTACTTGAGTAAATCAGATGTAGAAAAAATTACGCGCGCCTTTTTAGTTATGAATTACATGAACCTTGAACAAATTGGTTGAGTTAAATTTGAGTGTGTGATACCTTCATTTTTACTGATTATAACTTAAATCTGAATGCGTGTGTATAGATGATGTATATGCACAGATGAAGGATAGATGCAAAAGGTATATCTTTCTTTACCTTTTTCTTTTTTTCCCTCTCTTTTGGTTGATAACTAAAGCCATACTTTCGAGTATATAGTGCATGCCCTTTTAGCCCAGCCTTTTACAAGAATTGTTCCCATTTGAAGGGACATATATTGGTGCAACTAGAGAGTAGAGATATATATATATATATATATATATAGAGAGAGAGAGAGAGAGAGAGAGATCTAGTGGGCACCATAGCTAGAAGTAGTGTGCGTGTATATATATATATATATATAGAGAGAGAGAGAGAGATCTAGTGGGCACCATAGCTAGTAGTAGTGTGCGTGCATATATATATATATATATATAGAGAGAGAGAGAGAGAGAGAGAGTATTTATATGAAAATGTCAGTGTGATTCAATGAATTGCATGGGGGAGTGGTTAGGTCCATTATAAGAGGAACCATTGGGGGACAATTACATATGGAAAAGAGATTTTGAGTGGTCTCTCTCTAACTAAGCATTGATACATGACAGAGATTAGACATTTGGCCTAACAATATGGTTGAAAAGTTTTATCAGCATAAGAGAGATAATGGAACCTAAATAAGAATACTTTTTATGTCATTGCACTAATATCTCTTCCTAAATCAGAATTAAACAAGGAAGGGATACAAACTTTTGTATATATAGAGATGGAGAGAGAGAGAGACAATGGAATCTAAATGAGGAATTAATTTTTTACCTTTATAAACGTTGTTGGCTGGAGATATGAAGAGAATTGTTGCAAATACTCAGCTTTCGGTGCAAACCCGCCTCCCTAAATAGAATATTTGATAGCTATTAATAAAGTGTTGGCCGAGTAATAATCATATTTGATTTTCACAAAGAGTATAATAAAATTTGAATCTCAAAAAGCACACTTGATAAGAAGTAAGATAATTTTTAATATTCGATCTTCTGAAATTTTCAAAGCAATATTTTTCACAATTTTTTATCAAAATAATAAAACATTTGTTTGTTAAGGAAATATCAGGGATTAGGTAATAGTGCTCTAGAGTCGAGTCAGACTCATGTCATGTGCAGATTTTATTGATTAACTAGTACTCTTTTCACGCTTGTATAGTTTCTTTCACGATTATGATCTGTTTGCTCTATGCAGGCGTAGTAAACAACTACATAATCAAGATTCTAACATGCTTGTCCGAGTTTTTGTTTAATTTATAAATGATCAAGCAGTATTTCCTATTAAGATGAAGCCGTCAAAAATATTATGTAGGTTAAAGATTGGATTTACTCTATATGGTATTTCCGCATTTAACATTCATTTAGAAACTCTTGAGTGTTGCGGAATCGAATTTGTTTGGTTTAAAAATAAAATTTTACTCTACTCTACTTCACTGTGTTGTTGTCTTCCATTAGTTTAACAACATAATTATTATTTTTTTTATCTTTTTTTTCAATTTAATAATAAATTTTCTAACATATTTTTTCTCAACCATCATCACAACTAATTTTTAATACTATATTCTCTTAACTATTCATTACTTTTTTTTATCTATTTCTCCAATTTTATAATAAATTCTCTCACATATTTTTTTTTCAATAATTATTACAATCAATTTTTTAATAATAAATTCTCCAAATTATTTTATCTTCATTTGATGGAGCTGAGTAAAATTATAACTCTACTCCGAAACCAAACGCCTACTAACGCTCCTAGGTACATGTAAGAAATTAGAAATGAAGATTAGAATAAGTCAAAGATAGAGTAATATGTAAAGACCCTTCTATTTCAATATATATGGCACGAAAAGCATCGTACACATTATAACCTTTTCCAATTTAACATTCGTAGTACTGCTGCATGTCAAGGATTATCACTAACATTTACGGACCCAAGTTAGACCCACTTCTATTATGATCGAGAAGGGTCCGACAAACATCAAATTTACCCCCTTTTTTATATAACCGAGGGGAGTATATATATATATATATATATATATATATATATATTTTTTTGGATAAATTATATATATATATATTTTGGGGGCGTGAAATTCTATGATGCTTCGGCTTCAGCCAAAAGACACAATGCCTAGAACACATAAATCTCCTTTTCAATTCTTTGTTTCAGCAAAACATTTTAATTAGTTAAATTATGAGTTTCACGGCCACATCTCTATCGAAACATATACATCTATCATTTGTGTGGTGGGATTTTGTCTCGGTTATCGGATGTCGAACGATCCTATACTATACTTTTGAAACTTCTTTGTAATCTGTTGGTTTGTGTTATAGATTTTGCAAATTTCATATCCGAAACGCAAATTAAGGAAGGAAAAAGGGCAAATCGGCACGGATTTTCCATTTATCATTTAATCTGTTTGGGCAAGCAAAATAAAATAAATCCGTGAAATCACAGTCAGTGACTCAGTGGGGCCAACCTGTGATCACCGTACACGTGGCAGATGAGTTTAGGCCGTCCAGTACAGCATCTCTATTATTGTGGGTGGCCACATGAATGGTGCCGCATTACCCGCCCCTTCAGTTCTCCCTAAAGGCTCAAAAAAAAAAAAGGAAGGGAAAAAAAAAAAAAAACTCGCACGTGAATTTCCGCGGCGATGAATTCGAGAGTCGTGTCGCTCCAAGCCAATCCCTCGGCGGCAGTTGGGTTAGTTAGTTAGTCGCTAGCTTAGCTACTGCGCAGTCAGGCGCGTGGATTTACCACTGGGCCCCACAGGGCGGCGTGGTCGAATGTGGTAAGGGCAGGCCCACACTAGCTTCTGTGTGGACTCCATCTCTAATCAATCACACTGATGATAACGTAGTACAGCTGCTACTGCCGACCGAAAAGATCAAAATGGTCAGTATTATATACGAAATACCTATGCAAATTCAAGAGGAATGCATCGTAAAACCCATTGCGCAAACGTTTTAAGTTTTCTTTCTTCGTTTCATATAGCAATTCACTGATCCATTCTTGATAAAATGCTTCACGGACTTAAGCATTCCTATCTTTGTCTGACAATTTACGTTGAAATCTAAGAGCATAAAAGTTCGATTAGTAGACTCCTCCAACAACCTTGTTCGGGTGACGCAGACATAGGGGCCGAAGGTGACCACACACACCCCCCCCAATCGATGTGAAGGTTGCCTGCTTTTCTTGACTCCATTGTAGCCATAACTTATGGTTTCGGTACAAAGCCCGATTGAGACTGCTTGTCCTTATCTACATCGACTGCGAACGCTTTCATGGGAGAGGCATTCACAGCATGGGAACGGTGGCTATCGGATGTGCTTAGAGTAGGCAATAGGCATTATCTCTAGTCTTCATCTTGTTGGGGACTATAGAAATTAGGGTAAATTTCAATGCTACCCCTTATAATTTATGAAATTGCCAGCGACATCCATCTTTTCAAAAATTTATCACACACCACCCCTCCTTTCGCTGACGTGGTACCAAAAGAACATTCACTTTACCACGTGGATCTCATGTACAAAATTGCACAAATTGACATGTTACTTGGTTCATTTACTAAAACCAAATCTGACCCAATTTACGAAAAAATAGTAGAAATGAGCGAAAGGAAGGGTGGTATGTGGCTAATTTTGAAAAGAACAAGTATCGCCGATCATTTTGTAAACTATATGAGGTGTCGTCAAATTTTACACTAAAAATTAAGGTTTGTTAATGCTTTGCATGAGAACTAACAAGAAGGCCCAAATATGACCCAGCATTCGTCATCTTGAAGGCCCACAATCATTTTGTTTCACAGCCCACAATATCTGTCTCAGGACTGCTTCTCTAGAGCTCGCTAAGCATATCATCGTCCCGTTCGACATCACTCAACCGTTTATTTGAGAGTCTCAGACGACCAAATTCAGAATCACAAATGCTTCTTTTTTGTTTCGTTTTCCTCTTTAAGGAATAGTAAAATTCATTTGCCCCATGATAATCGAACTTTTGGGCTTATCGATATAAATCTGGTGAACAAGTTGGGTCATTCCTTTTTTTTTTTTTTAAACAAGACCCCAGCTTGTAAATTGATGCACTTCTTTTGCTTGCCTTTTTTTTAGTCTCTACGTCTTTATCAGAATATTTTTGCTTTTCATTTTGCGCAATTCTAGCTGCTCTAGATAGAAATATATCTAACCACGAGTGAAATAAACAGAAACATGAAGGACGAGTCTATAAATATAGGAAGTCTTGGGGCTGAATCAGAAAAATTAAACAACTCAAAGCTTAGCTTAAACTCGACATCACTGTCCGGCGGGTTCTGTGAGTTGAAGCATTTTTCCGGGCCGGATATGGAAGACGGAGAAGAAGAACCGCCGCTCGCTGTCGAGATATGCGATGCGGACCAGCCGCAAGACGGCGGGGTTTCAGTCGGCGTGACCGTAATCACTGGCTACCTTGGCGCGGGAAAATCCACTGTGAGATGTTCATCCCCTTTTGTACCTCAATGTTGCAATGCCAATTTGAAGTTCCTATCATGTGTGTGCTTGCTTTATTGATATGTTGTTGGGCTCTTATCACGGAGTTTCTACCTTTACTGTATATGTCAATCTGATTTCATGTTCGCTTGTTGGTTTCGACTTGGATTGATTTTGGGGTATCAACGGCAGCTGGTGAATTACATTTTGAATGCTCAACACGGGAAGAGAATTGCAGTGATCTTGAATGAGTTTGGAGAGGAGATAGGAGTCGAGAGGGCGATGATAAACGAGGGAGAAGGCGGGGCTCTGGTTGAGGAATGGGTGGAGCTTGCAAATGGGTGTGTCTGTTGTACGGTCAAGCATAGCCTGGTTCAGGCCCTCGAGCAGCTAGTTCAGATGAAGCGGAGGTGATTGAACTTTTCAAAGTACTTGATCGCTCAGTAGAAATTGGCTGTCTTTCAGGGTAATTGATTTTGACTTGATTAATCATGTTCTGGTAGGGTAGACTCGACCATATATTGCTGGAGACAACAGGGTTGGCAAATCCTGCTCCTCTTGCATCGGTTCTTTGGTTGGATGAGCAGCTCGAATCTGCAGTCAAGCTTGATTCGATCATCACTGTAATGACTCACTGGCTATATCTGAAGTTAGCTCATGCTCTAATTTCTGATACTGAAAGCACAAGAATTAATTTCCTGTTTCTTAGGGGTCCGAAGCAGAAGATTACTCATTTCCCACCTAATACAAAATCGTACATAACCGATGAAATATTCGGCCACCTGTTGCCTACTATTGTAGATGGTGAATTGGCTCTTGGGGGTTGCTGAAATCCAATTGCGTGATATTTTTTTTCAAATTGTTATTGTAGAATAGGTTTTAAAACACACTGTTAAAGTTATGGCAAACACAAATTCTAAATCTCACTTTGGAAACAGATTAATTCATTCCCCTCTCTTGAGCTTATTTCTGCTTCATGGAATGCGTGTTTAGGCATAAATTCTTCTTCTTCCATGTGACTTATGAGTAGGTTGTAGATGCTAAAAACCTTCGCTTGCAACTTCAAGGGCGCCGCGATTCTTCCTCATTTCCTGAAGCATTTCTTCAGATAGCATTTGCGGTAATTTTCTGCTATGCACCAAATCTATTACAATTTCCTGATTTTGTTGCTCATCCTCAATCATTGCATTTGATGTTCCAGGATGTAGTGATTCTTAACAAGGTTGATATGGTTTCGGCTGAGGGATCTGATACTTTGGAGGATTTGGAGAAAGAAATATATAAAATAAACTCCATCGCTGACATCATTCGCTCGGTTCGATGTCAAGTCGACTTGTCCAGGATTTTGGATCGGTGGGCCTATGATTCCGGGGTCAGTCATATATTGTCCTAAAAATGGTTGTCTCCCCCCTTTTCACCGTTCATGCAGACCTCTGAAGAACTGATTTGTTCAGGCTGTTTTCTTTCTTTTTCTTGTTCCAGTATGTCACTCACTTGGAATCTCTGCTGCAAGAAAGCCAATCTCTGTCTGCCAGCAAAACTCATGATAGCAGTGTGAGAACCTTATGCATCATGGAGACACGGAAGGTTGATCTGGACAAGGTAATAATGCGGCCGTTCATTTTCCAAGTGAAGTGTTCTTTCGTTATTTCATTTGGATTTATCAAGTCTTCGATGAGTTTTTTAATATTTTCTCAGGTCCGATTGTGGCTCGAGGATATTCTCTGGGATAAGAAGTACGGGATGGAAGTATATCGCTGCAAAGGAGTTCTGTCTGTCTCAAATTCGGACTTGCTCCACACATTGCAGGTACACGTCTTTTCCCATGATATATTGGTCCCAGAATAAGTGCTTGACGTATTTCGGTAGCTGTTTCATAACTGTTTTTTTTTTTTTTTGTCTTTGGACATGGATCATTCTCTTGAAGGCTGTGAAGGAGATATATGAAGTCGTTCCAGCTCGAGAATGGAAAGAGGGAGAAGATCAGATAAACAAGATAGTTTTCATCGGTAATGCTATAGAACTTGCCTTACCTTTTGAAGCCTTACCTGGTCCCTAGTTCGATTTGTATATTTCTAAAAGATGTTGTTTTCGTTTTCGATTCTCTTACTGCAGGCCACAATCTGAATGAGGAAGTTCTCATTGATTCCTTGAGAAGCTGTGCATTGTCAACTTCATGATCTGATATTTTCTCCCCTCCATTGTTAATTCATTCTGACGTTACATAGAGATGAGATGCATAGTGAAGAACATTGTCTTGTCTTTACAGATACCCACGTTCTCTTGGTTGCACATTGAGAAAGCTGCATGTTTCTTTTATTTCTTTTCGCTCTAATGGACTAAAACGGCGTGCTTCAAGCATCCGATTAGGGTTCTCTCGCTTGGTAAAAAATATGCTAGCAGCGCTGACAGGCGTCATGAAGACACGCCCAAATCACATGTCCCAATCCGAAAGTCAAGCAGCGGCTTTCTGGAACCGTCGAGCAAACTTGGAGATGCATTTTACCTCCGCCATTTTTCCCACTAGGATGCAATATTGGTTCTGGAAGATTTAGAAAGTGACTTTGGGCCCTGACCCTATGAACCAAGACTGCGTGCGTATCCCATGAAGGTCGCAGAAGGCAATGCCGAGGGAAGCCCGTGCCCGGTTTTTTAGCGACCTAATGGAGAGATCAATGTTCGAAAAGATTGTGGCAGGGGAAAGCCGGATTGAAGCTACCAATGTTGTTGGGTCCTATGATATTCGGTCGATTCTTAAAAATTTCATTCAAATATCCAATTCGTCTTTTCAGTTTCAGCGAAGAAGTAGTTCGAATGGGATTTCGGCACCAAATTAGCGTCAGCATCAAAGGAGTCGTATTCAAATTGTCTCTACATCGCCTGATTTTCCAATTGACGCACTTTTTTTTTTATTGCCTTTCCGGGTGAGGCTGAAATCTCGCCGAAACACATGCTCCAAATGCATATGGGCAACGGTGTTGAAGTCAAATGGACAGTTTGCTTTCCCAGGAATATGCCCGTCATAATCAATGGAAGAGGACAATGCCCGATTTCCCAATCCGAAATTATTTTTATGGTATCTTTTTGACGATTCTCGAACTCCTCACAGTGACATACGATTTAATTCCCTCGTCTTGCGGGGGATTTAGATGAGTTACATCCCTAGACGAAATATTGGAACGGACTATCTCGAGGCGGAAGGGGAGTTCAATGTATATTAGTATTAGGTAGATAAATCTCTGTGATTTCGAGAAAATTCATGTATTGTAATATTCCAATATGGAGTACGATACTAGATACTACGACAATTATAGCGCGTGAGAGCATGTCATGTTAGTTGTGGTCCGTTTCCTATACAACAGATCATTATGACACCTTATTTACTATTAAGACTTCAGACACCTAGTCCATCTATATTGGTCATGTTCCGATAGGCAAGAAGTTGTGGCTAGAAATATTTTTTTCCCTATAGTAAAAATATGTCAATTTGAATTAATTCAAGTGATTCAGTACTTCATCTTTATTTATTAAAAAAAATCAGGTTCGAGTTTTAGAAATGTATAAAATTCATGATCAGTAGAATTTTACTTTTTAGTGGGCCGATCTAACTCGAACTTGAATTAGTCGAATCTCATTAGGCTTTCGAATGTCAGGTGATGCAAAATGACAAATAAATAAATATCATTGCATGGAGGAGGATATTTGAGATTTTCTCTATATCTATATCTATATAAATATTAAAAGCCGAGTCGAGGCATCTATTAATGCCATATAGGATGGAGGAGGGCTCTCCTTGCTTGACCATTCGTATGACCGCTAACAATAATTTGACAAGAGGCAAGTGTCGTAATGCCACATTACTTCTCTAAACTAATGCATGAAAGATGTAAAGACTATGTCATAATCATAGATATTCTTTAAAAAAAAAAAGAAGAAGACATAATCGTAGACGTAAGTACTGACAAGGAAGCTCTTGCTAATCTGATAGAGGAGAAGGGATGTGATCATTGGATTTTTTTTTTATGAGACTTCTACAAGATTGTGCGGTTATAAAGAAGGCTTCGTAATTTTTACGAAGAGCTAATCAAAGTGATTTGTGAATTGTTCGTGATCATATTGTTGCAACCGGTGCAATTTATGATAGCACATGCTCTAAGAAAGGAAATTTTAGATTTGAAGAGGAAAACAATTTCTAATCAAGTCAAAAATATGACTTAATCACTATGAAATTCTTTAATTTCAATTGATAAAGCATATTGATTGACACTGCAAAAAGTAAGAACATGTGATTAGATATAATAAAAGCTTCTTTTTTCTTATAATATTTCTCATTGACAGGTATTTCTCCATTCAAGGTATTAACTAATTTTATATTTGTATATTTAAAAAATATTGAAACAAGAAAATTATTTGTTCCAATAATTCTAGCTCGCGCTCGTTAAATAGTCAAAATATGCTCTGTTTGGATTCAGAGTTGAATTTTAAAATATCACTTTAACTTGATTCTACCCACAACAAAATAAAATTATACCTGCAACAAAATAAAATAACTCATATAAAGTCAAAGGGTGAGCCCCATTTATACAATTCTTTTTCAAAATTAAAATCACATCACTCATACAAAGTCAAAGAGTGAGCCTTATACATAACCATTTATACCATTCTTTTTCAAAATCAAAATCTGATTTTAAAATGTTACTTACAAATCAAACAAAGCATTAATTATTCCAACATATATTATCTTAAACAGAGGACTCGTTATTTTTAGGAGCTAACGAGATATTACCATTTTAAGAAGTTGCCCCAACTTTCGAGAAACTTGATAAAAAGGAAATAAATATCTGTAAGGGGTTCTCCTGTGGCAATAAATTAGTTGGCTGTATATATTCTGATTTCACCGAATATGAAATTTTGATTTTGAGGAGTTCCGTCTATATTGGATCTCCATCTAATCAGTTAAGAGCAAGAAAAGTAAGCATTGTTTGCGTGTCGACTAATGTAGTTCATGAACATTTAATCGCGTACACACCCAAGCCGGCCATCGCTAGTAAGAAGTAAAGTTTCTATCCTAGTACTTCATCTATTTATGGATGACGATATAAAGGGAAAAAAAAAACAGTTATAACTATGTCATTCAACAAATCACCTCCGCTTACTTTGCATAAACGTTTTCTTTCTTTCTTTCTCTCTTTCTTTTTTTTGGTAAATACACCTATATTGATACTGTTAGACTTCAACACATGGCTTACAGATCCTGCTCACATTAGCCAACATGTGGTCGGGCCTCATTTCAAAGATCTTAGCTAATCGACTGAAAGCAGTATTGGTAGGCCTCAAGAACTCTTTCATGTGATCCACCAATGCTGTCGTCATACAATGAAAGGATTAACGGCAGTTAAATTAGATACGAGCAAAGCTTACGATCGTGATATTCAAATAGAGCGTTTGATGATTAATGATTGGACCATTGTCCTGGATGTTATTTTCGTCTATCCTTGAGATGTATGTAATGTAAAACACGGAAAGAGAAGGCATTTGCCATGCATGCATGGTGATTGGTGAGCTGTGACCGTGAAGTGGAGTGAGGGAGACCCCTTTCCGACCAAGGCAACCTTAATCTTATCAAATCAAAGACAAAATCATGTCTTTCAAAAACAAAAAAAGCAAATATTATTTAAAAATATCCCATAAATAGAATATATCACGACAACTCACTTTAAATATCTACGTAAAATACCGATTACCAATAAAACCTCAAAAAAACCATATAAAATCAATGTGAAAGCGAAAATTAATGTCAATTAATTAACATTAAGTTAAAAGAAAAGAAAAAATTCTTAATTTGCGTTTAGTTTTAGAGCTGAATAATGATTCAATTCAATTTAATTTTGTGTAATAATTATAAGTGTTAATAAATATATTAATATGTGAATATATATATATGTATATATACACGTGAAAGTAGATAATAAATATTATTTAAAAATTATTATGTATATATATAATTAATTATAGAAATAGTTAAAAAAATAGAGAAAATATTAAAAAATAATGATTATAATATTAAATTTAGAAAGAATATAATTAAGTCGTATTGAATATCACATTTACTCTAAAACCAAACCAAATGTCAGATGCTGTCCTTTTCATCGGCTCTCCCCGTTGCTCACGTTCTTCGTGTCTGCTTCTGTCCCATCCGCCCCCCCCCCCCCCCCCCCCCCCCCCCCCCCCAATTTTCAAATATCTTATTTGGTAATCATCACCAAAACGAACACCACGCGTCCCGCTCCTTTTCGCCGCACATTCATATTAACCCTCCAGGCCAGCAATATCCCACTAATTCCTCCATTCCTCGGAATTCGATATCGTTAGTGTAGCGAGCGACTCCAAGGCATTAATATGTCTCGAATCTATACGTGCTTTAAACGTTAGGTCTAATGACTCGACTCGAAAACCTTAAGATCGACTCAAAAACCTAAGGGTCGATATGCAACTTTGGTACATGTAGGCACGAGTCGACATCCCTCTATAGTTCGAGTCCGATCAGTCACATCACTGCTCGAGAACTTTACTAGCACGACGTTGCCATTGTTGTGAAATATATAAATGCACACACTGACTACAAGACAAAAATCTCAACGAACCCACCCAGAGGTGCACTTTCCCTTTTGATGTCCTGGACAATGACCAGAGGTAACCCTACTTGACTCCATTAACGATTTCGAATTGTGACAGCCCGTTACAACCATTTTCCAGCAATCGAAAATATATATCAACTTTAAATACGAGGTGTGTTATAGTCGGTAAATTATAACTTTACTGATTGGAAATTTCTAGACACAACTAGCGGTGGCCAAATTTGAGTTGATGTTCGAGTCGGGATTAGTCCAGTAAATGAGTTAAAAGACAGCTTGTGTAAATTTTACTGAACTCACAACCCCTCACTCTCTCTCTCTCTCTCTAGCAGCGAAAGCTCTACACGGAACCACTCCAAGAAACAGAACAGAGCAAAACCAGAAACCTCACCTCATATTTATCATCCCTGGAGTCTGCCCGGCATTGATCTCGCAATGAAGCCCGCTGAGAATGGTTCCCCCGACGAGAGCAAGAACACGAACGCCGACATGGGGAACGGCAGCCAGATCTGGAGGGAACCCAGCTACGAGATATGGAGGAAGGACGAGGCCCCCAGTGGGGTGTCCAACGCCAAGGAAGGTGGAGAGTTCCGTTTCCAGCAGCAGAAGCCTGAGGAGGAGGAGGACCCGCCTTCGCAGCTGATCGGGCAGTTCCTCCACAAGCAGAAGGCCTCCGGCGACTTCTCCCTCGACATGGACCTGGAGATGAAGGAGCTCAAGCAGGAGGGCAATGCCGCCGAGGAGATTACCATCATGTCCCCTGTCTTCGAGTCGCCGCTGAAGACCAGGTCCTCGCCGAGCGACGTCAGAGTCTCCTTCAATAAGCAGGTCCATAGCTCTAAGGGTGACGACGGGCAGGTAGTACGGTGCACGTCGAACGCCTCGTTCCGGAGCAACACGTCCAGCTTCAAGCGGAAGTCGAATGTCCAGGTCAACAAGAACAAGTCCCGGCTTCTGGACCCGCCCGAGCAGAAGACCCCGAAGTCCGGGATGCTGCCCGGGAAGCGACCGGAGGAGGAGGAGGATGACCCCTTCCTGGAGGACGATCTGCCCCAGGAGTACAAGAAAGGGAAGCTCGGTCTGCTCACTCTGCTAGAATTCGTAAGCTTGCTGTTGATCATTGCTGCTCTTGTTTGCAGCCTTGCTGTTCCTTATCTTAAGCATAAGAGGCTATGGCGGCTCCAGTTGTGGAAGTGGGTAGTGATGGTGTTGGTATTGATATGTGGGAGATTGGTTTCTAGCTGGGGGATTAGGATTGTCGTCTTCTTCATTGAGAGGAACTTCCTGTTGCGCAAACGGGTTCTTTACTTCGTCTACGGGCTCCGGAAGGCCGTCCAGAACTGCCTGTGGTTAGGCTTGGTTCTGATCGCTTGGCACTTTCTGTTCGATAAGAAGGTCGAGAGGGCCACGAACAGCAGGAACCTCCAGTATGTGACTAAGGTTCTGGTCTGTCTGCTGGTGGGAACCATAATTTGGCTGGTCAAGACTCTGGTCGTGAAGGTCCTGGCTTCGTCGTTCCATGTCAGCACCTACTTCGATCGGATCCAGGAGTCGCTTTTCAACCAGTACGTGATTGAGACCCTTTCGGGGCCGCCATTGATTGAGATGAAGAAGGCTGAAGAAGAGGAGGAGAGGATGGTGATTGAAGTCGAGAACCTGCAGAAGGCTGGGGCTTCGATTCCCCCTGACCTCAACGAGGCCATGTTTAAACGAAGTATGAGCGGAAGAGTGATCGGCAGTGGGAGAAAAAGCCCTACGAGCGCGAGAGCGATCAGCAGTGGGAGGATGCAGAAAAGCCCCAAGGTGGGGAAGGAGCAGGGAGATATTGGGATTACGGTCGATCAATTGCATAGACTGAGCCCGACGAATGTCTCGGCTTGGAATATGAAGAGGCTGATGAACCTAGTACGATATGGCAATCTCACTACTTTAGATGAGCAGCTCTCAAATCAGAATGATGAGTCCTCCAAGCAGATAAACAGCGAGGCTGAGGCTAAGGCTGCGGCTAAGAAGATCTTCCACAATGTGGCACGACAAGGATCCAAGTAAGTCCTTTTATATAGCCGAGACGGGTAAACGAAGTTACAAAATATTGGATTTCTATTTCAGGGTTTTTAATTTTATCGTCAAAGTAAGTATTATTGCTGTCAATGTTAGGTACATATACAAGGAGGACCTGATGCGGTTCATGTTAGAAGATGAAGCCTCGAAGACGATGAGCCTCTTTGAAGGAGCATCCGAGAGCGAAAGGATCAGCAAATCCTCCCTCAAGAACTGGGTGGTAGGAGAACTGTGTTTGTATGAGCAATTGTTTTATTCTGTGTGATGTTTTTTTCCTTCGGCATCTGTTATTGATGAGTTCAATAATATTCAGGTCAATGCTTTTAGAGAACGGCGGGCGCTTGCCCTGACACTGGATGACACGAAAACGGCCGTGAACCAACTCCATCGGATGGTGAACATTTTGGTTGGCGGCATTGTCTTCATCATATGGTTGCTTATTCTTGGTATCACCACGGGGAAGTTTCTACTTCTGATAAGTTCCCAGCTACTTCTGGTGGTCTTTATCTTTGGGAACTCGTGTAAGACAGCTTTTGAAGCCATCATTTTCCTCTTCGTGATGCATCCTTTCGATGTTGGTGATCGATGCGAAATTGACGCGCTTCAGGTACCTAATCAAAACAGATCTTACAGCTTAGTTTCATCTAGTGATTCAGATATGTTTCCAGTTTGTGAAGTTGAATATACTTTCCAACCGTATCCTGACCTCGGGTCTACCTTTAGGAATGACTTATGTTTGAAGACAATGAACTGACACGAAAACTCGATTGCTTGTTTCTGAGTTGGATGTTGTTAGAAATGTGTGTAGTTTTGCTTGCTCATAATGATCACTTTGAATTTCAGGTGGTTGTGGAGGAGATGAACATTCTAACGACAGTGTTCCTGAAGATCGACAATACGAAGATCATATTCCCGAACAGCGTCCTTGCAACAAAGCCCATCCACAACTACCGCCGCAGCCCCGACATGGGAGATGCGGTCGAATTCTGTATCCATGTAGCTACTCCTGCAGAAAAGATTGCTGCTATCAAACAAAGAATATTGAGGTGAGCGCAACTTCAATCAATTTTTACTCGTACATTACCACCCACTGTTTCTTCTGTGTAAACATCAATTCGAAACGTAATGTTATTTTGCAGCTACGTCGAGAACAAGGAGGATCACTGGTACGCTGCGCCGATGATCATATTCAAGGAAGTGGAAGAACTCAACAGGTTGAGAATGGCCGTTTGGTTGTTGCACAGGATGAACTATCAAGACATCATGGAGAGGTGGACCAGGAGATCTATTCTTATTGAGGAGATGGCCAAGATTTTTAGAGAGCTCGACATTCAGTACCGTCTTCTACCTCTCGATATCAATGTCCGGACTTTACCTTCTGCAAACTCAACCGGGCTTCCTCCTGTTTGGACAGCACCTTCAAGCCGAGTGTCTGAAACATGATAAGAGAATGTATTATTCTTAATGAGGTCATTTTTGGATGGGTCGGCGTAAATATAGAGGAAGAGTTCCATTTTTCTTACATTGGTAGTTGAATTGGGTTTTGCATGTTGCTGCTATTCGTGATATAGTACAAAGAGAAGAGACTACGCAAATTTTAACTTCGACTCCGTCTAAATGTATTCACTTTAGCGATGCGACAGTTTGTTTCACGAATTGGACTACTACAACATTAGTCATGGACCTTGCGGTATGAGACCTCTGTCTCTCCTCCTGTCACGAGTCGCCATTTTCTGCCCGTACCTCTCGAATATATAAGCCAAGTCGATCATACCCGCATCTCTCAACTTGTGGCTCACCTCTTCGAACATAACCACGCCATCCTCGTTTGAATAATGATGCAAGAACTTGTTATAATCAAACCGAGGCACCTCTACTCCCCCTCTCGTCACCCGCTCCACAAACTTGGTCGCTTCGAGAGACTTCCCGGCCTTGACCAACCCTCCGACAAAGATGCTATCAAAGTTCACAGCCGAGTCCGGTCCTCTCCTTCCCCTCTTCCCAAAATGTCCCTGCAGTAACATTACATATGTGTGCATTATAGGCTCGCACCCTCTCCTTGCCATCTCCCGAAAGACTTCAGTCGCCTCACTCGCTCTCTTCAGCTTCAAAAGACCCTTGATCAGCCCATGGTAAACCGAAATGTCGGGCTCCTCGACCCTTTGCACAAGGCTGTAAGCCTCTCGAATCTGGCCCCTCGAAAGGTGCCCATAAACAAGGGATGAGATTGTCAGATTGTCAGCCTCGATCCCTCTCTTGTGCAATTCATCAAACACCGCACAAGCTTGAGCTACCTTCCCCCCCTTGCACAGCCACCCGATCACGAGCCGATAAGTGGACAGACCCAATTTCTCCATGGTCCTTACCCTCATCATCTGGAAAAGCTTCAGAGCCTCGCCGTATCGATTAGTCTTGAAAAGGGTCTCCATGACCGACTCGATCGGATGGATATCGGGTTCGAACCCTTGATCGACCATGAGATTCCACACCCGAGATGCTTCAATCAGATCGCCCGCATCACAGAACCCCTTGATCAACCACCCATAAATAACCTCGTTCGGCTGAACCCATTCCTTCAGCTTAAAGACCAGAAATTTGGCCTCATCGGCGAGCTTGGCCCGGCAGAGAGTCTCAACAACTCTGTTCAGAGTCTCCACCTTGTACTCCCATCCGTTCTCATTCATCAAGTGGAAGAACTGGACGCACTTGTTCAGCTCCCTTACCTGAGCCAAGGTCTTGAGGGCGATATTAAAGGTCTTGTCATTGACAAGGCGGCGGTGGGCCATGTCGTTGAGGACATCCCAGAAGAGATCGATGTTTCGGGACTTGCCGATGACGTCGAGCATCTTGTTGAGAGTGACAGTGGAGTGGGAAAAGTCGGGGAGGGTACGGGTGAACTGGTAGAAGCGGTAGACGGGGCGCCATGAGAGCGGGAAGGTGTTGCAGACTTGGAGGAAGAGCTCGGCGACGGCAAGGGGACGGGAGTGAGGGCTGTGGACGGCCGAGAGGAGCTTGGCGTGGAGGCGAGAGTCAGGGGAGTGCTGCTGCTGGAAGAGGATGGTGCAGACCCGGAGGAGCTGCGTTCGGTCGGCGGCGGAGGAGCCGGCTGCCGGGAGGCTGGGGTGGGCGGACTCCGTGGTCAGGGGGCGGAGGAAGGGGACGAGGCGCGGCTGCGGGTTCAATAGCCGCCGGACGAGCACTCTGCTCGTCATTGTACGTACGGTGAAGCATAAAATAACTAAAGTGTGAGGCCACTTTGGTTACAAATTGTACTCTCTTTTTTATTAGTTGAGGTACAAATTATAGTCGGAATGATATTAAGGACCGAATAAGGTCATTACTCGGTACGAGTTATACATTTCCTAATTCGGAATCGACATAAGTTTTGATTTCAAAATCAAGGAAACGGTTGAACATGATCCGATAGCTTGAAATCGAAGTTTGGTCTATCCCGTACTGTATTGTTATTTGGCAAGGTTAACTCGATTGGATTAGCCTGCCTAGTTAGTTTGATCAAATCCAAGCCAGAAGTAATTTTAGTGGATTCGACATGAGTTTGCCTACCTCGTGAAAGCTATTAAATACCATCAGCACGCAACTTTACGCTTCTAAGCCAACCAAAAAGGAAAATGAAAAATACGAGTTATACATTGGATACTATTATTCTCATGCCTTAACGACACGACCTAACAAGTTGCTATATGGACTGACCTTACTCAAAAATCTGTAATACAACCCCTATTTTATACGAGAAAAAGTATACTTTCAATCTTGAACTTTTAGTTACTTTTCTATTTTCATCCCTTTTTTTTGTATTTTAATTTTCGTCCTATTTCTGTGGTTCCTTTTTTGTTCCGATCATGTATGATTGATTTTTATTCTATTATTGTCCTTCCCTCTCTGTTATGTAATGCTAATCTGTACAAATATGTGGGGCCCATAATAGACCAAAGCTGATCAAATTTAATTCCGATTGAGACCCTGTTTACCCACCAGCTTCAAACCTCAAATACATCTCTTCCACTTCCTTCTTTTAAGTCGGAGAACTAAAGAACAATTCTTTTAAATTTACAATACTCATCTTCTAATCTTCATTGCTTTATCTTGGTATTAAAATGATTGGATTTTCATTTTGTTCCTAATATAATCATCCATTAATTTAAGGTTGTCATAAGTTGTTCTGCAAATCTGCCGTAGTCCTTGAAACTCGGTTAAAAGAAGGCTCATTTGACTCATAAAGCAGAGCACTAAAGAAAGGAGGATAGATTAAAAGAAGATGCTTGTGTTTGTGTGTTGTCTTTTGCTTAATCCACTATGCAACATTACAAATTGCTTCGTCATTTGCTTAAAGACTAGCTCCTTTTCTCTCACGAGATTTGCAGCTCCTCTGCATAAAAAAACAGGGTTTTGCCACTGTACGCCACTGTTCTTCATCCCATCTCTGTAAATTTGTAACTTTTCTCTCCTAATCATATGCTCAAATTCTATATACAAAAGCCAACAAGATTACAATTTCTCGAGCATTTATTCCTTCCTTCTTCGGGCTGCTAAAGGAAACAATTGGGTTGATTTCTTTCACTCGGTCATGAATTGGAGGGCGTTGTCTACGGGCTTAGATATGCTAGCTTCTCCAATACATCAAGTCCTTGTTTCTTGCTTGATGTTGAGTTGTTGACAGAATAAGAGCAACCCATGCCCTAGCTACGATCCTAGGGGTTTCTGAGTTGCCCCACATTTGTCTAAGGGAAAAGGGCACACCCTCCATAGCATCTTGGAAAGAACAAAACACAAATCAAAACGAAGTCCTAAATTTAGGTTTATGGCTGATTTTGTGAGTTCCGGAGGGGGGAGGCGAGCTGGAGGGGCATATGAAATTACCCTAGCAACACAATCGAACATTTGTTATTCTACGAAAGGTTCAGTTCTCATCTTCTTGAGAATAATTGCACCGAAAGACAAGTAGAACCGCTCAACATTTGATCTTATGAAACTTTTTCATAAAGTAGGGGGTGGGTAAAGCATGAGTCACGATAAAGTTAACCGAATAAAGAGGTTCTGCTTCGCTTGTTTTGCAATGTTTGCAACTTAGATTCCATATGATATCATAGAAATCCTCAAAAAGTGTAGTCATCAACCCAATAGGACTTCCTTGGTGGTTAAGGAGCGTAACTTCCTCGGAGGGGTTTCAAGTTCAAGTCAGCTCATGAAACATGCAGAAGAATACCACTCACAATTGAATGCTATCAGATTTGCTATCAAAATATATTATTCCCGACTCCTATTTGCCTATAAATAGAGGGTTATTTTCAGTATATTGTACTTTTGATCATTCTCATGTGATGAGACTCTGCCAAAATAACCCTAAAATTCCTAATTACGCGACTGCCTACCTAATTTAGTAAGGAAACATCCATTTCCGAGCTTAGGGTGATTAAAAGGTTGCTCTTCCCGAACAAGTAAGAAAATATATAGTGGGGCCGGCTTTTTCCCTCTGTCCAGAACCGAGATGGAGCTTCTTAGCTCCTATCTTTGTTGCTATGTACTTAATTACGTGTAGATTAGACTAATAGATTGCTAATTTGTGTGTATTAGAGCTTAATTCGGAATGAAATAATAGATGAGGAGCATTTTGTTGCCTTTCGGTCTTCCATGTGCTCGATCTATGGGCCGGTGAGCTTGGGGAGCATTTTTCCTTATCTACCGGATGTTGATGCTTTACCTTGTAATTGATTGAGAGAATCCTGAGCCTTGAGCAACGGCCGGCAATTTCTGTTAAAAAAAATAAAATAAAAATATTAAAATCCTTTGGTCCGAGGAACTATTGGCCGTACATTGACTCGGAGTCCATCGATCAAGTATAGTGAATATAGCGTCGTCATTGGAAAGAATTGCTTTGATCTTATGTTAGAAGATGTTGCATTAAAGTTTTGCCCATGTTTTGTGATACTGGTTGTTCAATTGTTGGTTTGGGGTGTGGTTGACCAAATATGGTGCTACTCCAGTAGAAGTGCTTGTTTGTCTACTCGTAATCAAGCTCTCATCATGTTAATAATCCCAATAGATTATTCCTGATCTCTAATTACCAAAAGAATAATTATACAAAAAAAAATATTTCAGACCATAACGTACTTTCAAACTTCTCTTATAATAGTTTAATTATTTGCAAAATATAAATAAACAAGGGTATCTAGGAAGTCTTCCAAGTTGATTCCCGCTGTTAAAAATGGTTCTCCTGCTCAGCCAAGCTAATCTCTAATCCATTTGGAAATATAATATGCAGAATGTGAATTGCATCTCAGTGAACATAAAATTTCACAGTAAAATGAACTACAATTAAATAAAAAATATATTTTTAAACAACTAAGTGTTCATATATATAATACTAGCTAGCGGTAATCAGTTCTGGGTATCCTTTTTTTTCACGATACCCGGACCCTACCCTGTAAGGGATAGGTTCCAATATTTTGAAACCGAACCCTATTCTGAAACCAAAACTTACTTGGAACCTGTGGTATACCACAGATTCCGAGTACTCGGTGGAACCTGTAAATATTTTATTTTTCCAATACCTAGAGTACCTAGAATCGACTCTGCTTGTGCTAACATTTCCCAATTCAAAAGTCCAAGACATGTATATTAGAGTACTTGTCGAAATACATGAACATGAATATTAGAGTTAAATGCCACCATCAAAGGAGCAGATAAGGAAAGCAAGTGACTAAGAAGTGAGAATATATCAAAGCTGGTCTATGGTCTGTCATGCTCGTCGAGGACCTGGTTTCCTATCTACCTGAAAAATAGTCCAAAAACTATTAACTCGAATTTCCTCATGCTGGGAATTACAAATTTCAAATCAATCAGCTCATAAACTTAAAAGTTATCCAAATTTGACGGGGCTGATATTAATCTTCCCCAGCTAATCCATAAGAGGGTGAAAAATGATCTGATTCACTAACACCTTTGCATGTTCTGCATCTGGGAAAATTGCAGGATCTTTTTGTGCATCGCTCCGCATTATATCTAGAAATCTGCAGTAAGATTTCCCAAATAAGTATAAAAGAGAAAAGTCCAATTAGATTCCTGCTCGACTAATGTGCATTCTCATAATGAAATGCATGTAAATACAAGGAAAACATGCCACATTCAAAACTAAGAAGCATAACGGTGGTGAAATTATCAAATTCTGTGAGAAAAAGTAAACTCTTAATTCATTCAGAGGTACAACATCAAACTCCTGAAAACATGCAAGAAGGTCAGATTCGTTTGTTGCATACTTTATTTAGATAGACATTTGGCTTGAGAAGATGTATATATTCGTTCTTTTCTGTTTTATTTGCCAAAAAAGTTTAATTTGCTGCTCTTTTTCCATCACCTCGTTGCTCATTTTTATTGGGAGAGGATACCTACTAAAGAGAGCTCGCTCAATATCTCTTATGGAATGGAAATTGGCCTTATTTAGAAGCTATTCCTGAGTACACATCTGCAGGCTTTTCTCCTGCAACTAGATTCACGGCAGCAACCCCCAACTGAAGAAACAAGTTTGCATATCAAATGATCATAGTTGTTAATATTACTAAAAGTAAAGAACTAAAAATAATTTCACAAAAAGAAAGATGACTCATCACCTTATCTCTTCCAAGAGCAGCAGCCGGAGCTAGTCACCGACAGTCACAGCCCATAGGGCCGACTGCCGAGACTCGAGAGAGAGTGATTGAGTAAGAGACAGACATGGGCCAAGGCCACACGACAGGCTTCAGCGGGAGCGACGGCCAACGGAAAGGAATGCAAGGTAGCAGGAGGCTGGGAGTGACAGCCACGGATAGGTCGAGAGAGAATGGGAGACAAACAGCGACAACCAGAGTCGAGAGTCTTGAGACTGAGTTCATCCATTTGCTATGTCTAGGGTCTACTTTGTAACTTTACTCTCTTTTTTTTTTTTAATTAGTAAGTATCAACCGGTAATGGTTCTAAGTACCATAGTAGGAATCGGAACTGTAATCGATTTTCACCAGTTCTTGATTTTAATACCCGGACCCTATTCTATTTTCAATATAAGCTATTAGGACCCTACCATAACGGGTTGATTCCGATCGATTTTGGGTATACCCGGTATCCGTGCACACTCCTAATTCTAGCATACCCGAGTCCGTCATTTAATTCACCAAACACAACATGTTATACAATATATACAAGTAATTATTAAATTCATTAATAATAAATTATCTGTATAACTGTATAATAATATTAGACTTAATCATTAACTCAACACCACCAAACATTCATATACTGATTAAATCAAACTCTAACGAACAATACAATTTTTACGGAATAACTTCAAACAACTTCAATAATCATTATCTATGGCAATCACACCTGACAAAGAAGCTAATTTGGTCCATCAGGTTATTAACGTGATAGTAGCTCAGGACCTACTACTCGTTCCTTTTATATATTTTTCAATTTAACTTTCCAAGTGTCAAACTCTCCTGGTCCTTGAGCATCATATTTAATCATAATTTATGCATTTCTTCCACGCTGGCCATTTGGACTCTTGTGATGCGTTTGGATTCAGAGTTAAAGTAATTTTGATTTTGATTGTGGAAAAAGACAAATGAGATCAGAGTATAAATTTAACTTGGAAAACGTGTATTTTTATTGTATAGTGTGTTGAGTTAAAGTTAAAATTAAAATTTTTAACTTGAAAAATATGTATTTTTATTGTGTAGTGCGTTGAGTTAAAATTAAAATTAATTTTTTTTAACTTACAATCCAAATAAAAGTTTGGCTTCCACCGCAAGCTAACTCGACATTAAGTTTCATCAGGTGTGAAGGAGATGTGCCATCTGTCGAGCATTCACTGCTGTTGATGTGCTTTTTTATGTAGATTCTGTTTATGCGCTTTGAAAGGTTGAATGAAGATAGCACATATTTTACGATATCTTTTTCGACAATGGTACCGCACATTTATTCCTCTGTCATTTCACTTTTACCCGGGTCAACCCTGCCCCGCCTAGCCTTGGATGGTAAGGGAGACGTGAGCCTCACCCGCCATACAAGGCTGTGACACGGGTGTTACGGTGACCCAAGGTCACTGTAGCAGCACCGTGAATGAAGATAGTACTTAATCATGTAGCTCACCTTGTCTTCCTATATAATTGTTGCTTTTATTCCTCCACCATTTCACTATTACGGCAACACAGAGAGAATTTTGAGAATGGAGAGGAACATGCAGATTTGAGTGGGGAAAAAATAAAAAGGAATCGTTGTTCTTTGAATTTCGGGATTTGGATACTTATCAATGTGAGTAATATATTCTAAATTAGTATTTTTATTATCATTATATTGGTATTTTTAGAATTGTATTGTCATGATCATGTCAATATCACGGATCGTGTATGTATTTTTATATGATTAATTACAATATTTTGGAAATGAGTAGTGAGATTTTGAGGTGTGAAACTAAGATTGATGGGAGTCAATAAATCCTTTGGCGACCTGAGTTAGTCGTAAATCGAGTAATAGGAAAATGATGCCTAAAGCTGAGAGGCTTTCAATGTAAGGCCGCCACTGTGTTTTGGAACTGGGAAGGGGCTTAGGATGATCAGAGTTTAGGATACAATTGTACTCATGTTCGTCCAGTCATCTTCAATCGTCATCCAGCTCGAGCGACAAGACATTATTTTTTTTTTGCTAAATAAAAGGTTGGGAGATGGAGACCAGCGTAGCAACTACTCTCTAGAGACCAGAGGAACTCCATAGCCGTCATGAAATGTTCCATTCGCCCGAATGGGTAATTGATTCAGTGAGACATCAGCCCACCGAAATCACCATTACCCCCATCAAAGTACACAGTGGACCAAAACAGCTCTCATATGGTTACGGATAAGGGTCTACTAACGAAAGCGCTTTCGTATTTAAACCGAGTTTCGACACCCTTCTTTTGGAAGACAAACCCCGTTCCACTGGGCTACCAGCTTGGATGGTGCCCTGGCGACAAGACATGAGTTTTCTTTGTTAAAACCTTAAATTAAGGAAACTATTCTTTAAAATTAATTTTCCATTTTAACATCGTTGACGAGTTGACCAAAAGAAAGCTCCATCTCGTTATATAATTGGTGAGGATTGCTTGGTAGAGAGGTGCAAGCTCATCTGCTGATTGGTTTCCAGTGTACGTACTACTTTCTGCTTCTTCTTCTTTTTTTGAGTCTTCAGATATATCGAGAACAAAAAAAATATGTTTTACTGTAATTCATCCGTCCAGGGCTGTCCACATGAATCCAGTGTTCGCTAAATTTTACTAATTTGTTATCTTATCTCGATTTGGCATCTCGTGGCAACAGAGTTTCTGCGTGTTTTCTAGGAAAACAAAATAGGTGCTCCAGATTCGCAGTACTACTGGAAAAGGAGTGAGGGGGGGAGAGTTTGGTGCTTTCTGATGATTCCTCTGTTTTCTGTTTTCCCGGGAACTAGTTTTCTGGGTGATCTCGATCGTTTTGCTGGTGGCTGTGACTCTTTGGTAGGCAAAGATGAAGGGAGCTAATAAGTTATCTTGTTTTTGTTTGTGATTCAGCCGAATACATTCCTAATGGCGAGCAATGGAAATGGGAATGACGGGAATCCTCAGTTCTCATACTATTTCCCTCCTCCGACCTGGGCCGATCCATACCAATCATCCTCGTCCTCATCATCAGTTCCGACATGGGTTATCGCTGCAATAGTAGTGGTCGTCGTCATTGCAGGCGTATTACTGCTTCTGTACATCATGAGGAGGGGGAAAAAGATCGCGGAGAATGCTGCTGCTGAGGCCACCGAGGCTGCCGAGGTCTCCGAGGCTGCCAAGGCTGAGGCTGCCAAGGCCGCCACAGCTGCCAAGGCTGAGGCTGCCAGGGCCACCGAGGCTGCCAAGGCCTCCGAGGCTGCCAGGGCCGCCACCGCTGCCAAGGCCTCCGAGGCTGCCAACTCCGCCACATTTGCCAAGGCTGAGGCTGCCAAGGCAGCCACAGCCGCCACGGCCGCCGAGGCTGCCAAGGCTGGGGCCACTGAGGCTGCACAGGCTGCCAAGGATGCAATCGACCAGCTGCCTATAACCATTTGTCCATCCTGCAGGCATATCAGGGTTTTGTGCCCAATCACTTCTCTGGGTCCCTGGTGCAAGTGTAAGACAGGAATTAGCTGGCCTTGTCCAGCGAAAAAATAAAAACTATAGTAGCAGAAGAACCTTACTTTTCAGTGTTAATCAGTTTATCGGATTTGGAATTTGCTGGTTCATGATCTGAGTTCAGCAGTTATATTGGTCATCCGAGTTTGAGAATAAATTGTAATTGCAGATATTTCTTGGACTTTTTTTTGTTACTTGATTTGTGAAGTTATGATGAGGAACAGTAATTGGATTCATCACATATCTGCTGATATAAATTCCACGTTTCCATTTTTTAAATCATAAGAAAAACAATTTCGGCTTTGTATTTCTTTTTTTATTCTGTTTAAATCCATGAACATGCATGCTTCCCCAGGTGTTCTGATTAATTGATCAGACCGATTACCATTCACTAATAAAGGTCCAGAAAACTAATTACTCCGACTGAGCTCTGCTCCCTTTTATGACCCAGCAAATTATTTTCGGTTTGGTGGATGAAAACGAGTTTGAATAAAAATAAAACCGATACAACAGCAAATGGGGATCTATCTATATTTCTCCATTGTCCTCACCCTCATCATCTGGAAATGCTTCAGAGCCTCGCCGTATCGATTAGTCTTGAAAAGGGTCTCCATGACCGATTCCATCGGACGTATATCAGGTTCGAACCCTTGATCGACCATGAGATTCCACACACCCGACATGCCTCAATCAGATCGCCCACATCACAGAACCCCTTGATCGACCACCCATAAATAACTCCGTTGGGCTGAACGCATTCCTTCAGCTTGAAGACCAGAAATTTGGCCTCATCGGCGACCTTGGCCCGGCAGAGAGTCTCAACAACTCTGCTCAGAGTCTCGACCTTGTACTCCCATCCGTTCTCATTCATCAAGTGGAAGAACTTGACGCACTTGTTGAGCTCCCTTACCTGAGCCAAGGTCTTGAGGGCGATATTAAAGGTCTTGTCATTGACAAGGAGGCGGCGGGCCATGTCGTTGAGGACATCCCAGAAGAAGTCGATGTTGCGGGACTTGCCGATGACGTCGAGCATCTTGTTGAGAGTGACAGTGGAGTGGGGAAAGTCGGGGAGGGTACGGGTGAAGTGGTAGAAGCGGTAGGAGGGGCGCCATGAGAGCGGGAAGGTGTTGCAGACTTGGAGGAAGAGCTCGGCGGCAGCAAGGGGACGGGAGTGAGGGCTGTGGACGGCCGAGAGGAGGTTGGCGTGGAGGCGAGAGTCAGGGGAGTGCTGCTGCTGGAAGAGGATGGTGCAGACCCGGAGGAGCTGCATTCTGTCGGCGGCGGAGGAGCTGGCTGCCAGGAGGCTGGGGTGGGCGGACTCCGTGGTCGGGGGTGGAGGAAGGGGACGAGGCGCGGCTGCGGGTTCAATAGCCGCCGGACGAGCACCCTGCTCATCATTGGACGTACGGTGTAGACATAACTAAAGTGTGAGGCCACTTTGGTTACAAATTATACCCTTTTTTTTTTAGTTATGGTACAAATTATACTAGAAACGATATTAAGTACCGAATAAGGTCATTACTCGGTACGAGGTAGACATTTCCTTACTCAGAATGGACATAAGTTTCGATTTTAAAAGCAAGGAAACGGTTGAATATGATCCGATGGAAAAAATCGAAGTTTGATCTATCCCGTAATACATTGTAATTTGGCAAGTTTAACTCAATTGGACATTGTACATTGCATTGTTATCAGAACCGGACCGGACCGGCCGGTTCGACCGGTCGGACCGGGAACCGGCACCAAGTCCGGTCCGGTTCGCCTAAAAACCGAAATGGCAGCTTTGAACCGCCGGACCCATTGAACCGGCCGGTTTTAAGCAAAATTTCATTAAACCGGCCGGTTCTATGGGTTTTTATGGGTTTCCTATTTAATGTAAAAATTGGTTGGTTGTGTAAAGATTTGAACTCATGACCTCTTACTTTTCATATTAGCATACTACCAACCAAGCCACCACCACTTTTTTGTTCTTTTAACTCTACTTTTAAGTACTTATTAAAATAAAATATTTATTTTGAAGTAAGAAATATTAAATATAGATACTTTCTTATACTATTGTTATATTTCTTTAAAATCATCATACTTTTATCTTAATTATCATAATTTTTTTAATAATATGAATATTTATTTTATTTTAAGTAAACGAGCGGTCCGACCCATCGAACCCCCGGTTGGACCCATAAACCCATGACCCCGTACCCCTTCCGGTTCATCATCCGGTCCGGTTCTGATAACACTGGTACATTGGATACTACTATTCTCATGCCTTAATGACCCGATCTAAGAAGTTGCTATAAAGACTGACCTTATTCAAAAATCTTTAATAGGACCCCTGTTTTGTATGAAAAAGTATAGTTTTAGCCCTGCTCCTTTTTTTCTATTTTCATCTTTTTTTTATAGTTTTTTCTATTTTCATTCCTTTTCTGTTTCAGACCCGTATGTCTGATTTTTATTCTCATCTTGTCCTTCTATAACCTTTTCTGTTATGTAATGCTGATCTGTACAAATATGCTGGCCTCTCCAATATATCAAGCCCTTGTTTCTTGCTTGATGTTGAATTGTCGACGGAATTAGAGTAACCCATGCCCTAGCTACGATTCTAGGTGTTTCTGAGTTGCCCCACATTCGTCTAAGGGAAAAAGGCACGGCCTCCATAGCATCTTGAAAAGAACAAAACACAAATCAAGAGATAATAAAGAACATAAGAGAGAGAGCCATGAAGTCCGAAAGAACAAATGAGTAGAGAAAAGGACACGAGTGGAAAGAGCTTCCCTCTTTCCATTGTTGAAGAAAAAGGAGAAGAATGACAACTAGTATGATCATAGTTGGTTTGGTAGTTGGTATACGAGCAGAGACTACTGTCATCAAATAAATAGTCGGTTCGGTTTAATAATAATACGAAAATTGCCACGTGTTTGCTATTTATTGGCTTTCTTTGATGTGGGCAACCAAGACACTACAACTCGTTATTATTAACAGTAAAAGTTACAGAAGGTTTAAAATAGAAAATGGAGTAAAGGAATAGGACCAATATAGAAAAAAATAAGGAAAAGAATGAAAATAGAAAAATGGGTAAAGCTATGGGACTAAAGAGCATAGTTTTTCCTATTTTCTACTTATAAACATTCCATGGCTCACTACTTTGCCCTGCCTTTCTCCACTTCCCAACCAATTATATAAAGTTTAAAAATTCCAAAATTCATATTAGATTTTCATCCTTTCATACTCGAAATCAGGATATAATCTTGAAGAATCTTACCTCGACATAACATTGTTGTTCGAAAAAAGTATTTATTCAGCAAACTCAACCTGTCAACTGTGATTATCTATTTATTATTATTATTTTTTACAAAAGTGAAATCGTCAATTACATTTTTAATTCAATAATAACATAAGGGAAAAAAAAGGAAAATGAATTTCGCGCTCGTTCTTTACTTTCAAAAACAGCTCGAATATTCTCCACAGCAAATGGTCAGATCTGATCTTCGCTCTCCCACCCTTAACCACACGTCGCTCCGCACCGTATCTAAACCCTTCCCATTTTCCCTCGCATCGTCTCCTCTCCCCTCCTCCGCTTTCCTCTGCCTGCTTGCCTTTCTCATTTCACATCTCTTTCTCTCTCTTGCGAGAGATTATTAGGTGATCCTATCTCACCACATGGGATGAGGAAGAACCAATTAAATTGTAATAAACTAAATAATAAGTGTTAATCACTCGATTAATTGTGGAAAGTCTTCTTAATTAAAACAATCTTATTGGTTCATCATCACCACATCATTATGAGATATGATCATTCAAAATTTTCTCCTCTCTCGCCATAAACTTGGAAGAAGAAGAAGGCTTCTCCACAACTGCTCCGAACGATCCATCATCGTCTATCTCATCTCTCTCTTGGGTGTCGCCTGCTCCCCCAGCCCCGCAATGTCGATTGAGAAGGAAAGGGAGACCCACGTTTACATGGCCAAGCTCACCGAGCAAGCCAAGCACTACGACGGTATGTCATATCTATCTAACTAACAATGTAATGTAATGTCCCTACATTTCGTTGCTGTTCAGCCTTCGATGTGCTCGATCTATGGGCCGGTGAGCTCGAGGAGCAGTTTAGGTTGCATTTCTCGATGGCAGAGAGACTAAGGTGGTGTTTGGTTTCATAGTAGGATTTTAAAATCAGATTTTGATTTTGATTTTGAGTGGTATAAATGGGGCCCACCCTTTGACTTTGTATGAGTTATGTTGTTTTGTTGTGGGAAAAAGTGATAAAAATGGGATCCACTCTTTGACTTTGTATGAGTTATTTTGTTTTGCAGTGAGTAGAATTAAATTAGAATTGTGATTCTAAAATACAATTGCGAAACCAAGTATAGATAATATTGACTCGGAGTCGGTCAACCAAGTATAGATAATACTAGCATACTCCAGTCGGTCATTCAATTCACAAAACACAACACGTTATACAATATATACAAATACTTACTAAATTCATTAACAATCAATTATCTTTATAACTATATAATAATATCAGAGTTGATCATTAACTTAAGACTACCGAATATTCATACACTGATTAAATCAAACTCTAACAAACAACACCACTTTCATATAACAACTTCAAACAACTTTAATAATCATCATCTATTGCGATCATACCTGACAAACAAGCTAATTTGGTTCCATCACGGTATTAACGTGATAGTGGCTCAGGACCTTCTACTCGTTCCTTTTATATATGTTTCAATTTAACTCTCCGAGTGTCAAACTGTCCTTGCCCTTGAGCATCATTTAATCATAATTTATGCATTTCTTCCACGCTGGCCACTTGTCATTCTTGGCTTCTACCGCCAAGCTTTCGAGCATTCATTGCTGTTGATGTGCTTTAAAAGGTCGAATGAAGATAGTACATATTTTACCTAAATCTTTTTCGATAACGGTACGGCATAATAGTTTGAGTGGACGTTAGCTCACCTTGACTTCCTATATAAGTGGTGCTTTTTATAAGGCTGTGACACGCGTATTACGATGGCCCAAGGTCACTGTAGCAGCACAGTGAATGAAGATAGTAACTTAATCGTGTAGCTCACCTTGTCTTCCTATATAATTGGTGCTTTTATTCCTCTGCCATTTCACTTTTACGGCAACACAGGGAGAGTTTTGAGAATGGAGAAGAATATACAGATTTGAGTGGGAGAAATATAAAAAGAAATCGTTGTTCTTTGAATTTCGGGATTTGAATACTTATCAATGTGAATAATATATTCTAAACTAGTATTTTTATTATCATTATATTAGTATTTTTATTATTGTATTGTCATGGTCATGTCAATATCACGGATCGTGCATGTATTTTTATACAATCAATTACGATATTTTGGAAATGAGTAGTGAGATTTTGAGGTGTGGAACTGAGATTGATGAAAGTCAATAAATCCTTTGGAGTTCTAAGTTAGTCGTAAACCGAATAATAGGAAAAGGATGCCTAAAGCGGAGAGGCTGTCAATGTAGAGCCGCGCACTGTGGTTTGGAATTGGGAATGGGCTTGGGATGATAAAGTTTAGGATACAACTGTACTCATGTTCGTCCAGTCATCTTCAATCGTCATCCTGCCCGGGCGACAAGATAATTTTTTTTTTTTACTGAACAAAAGATTAGGAGGGGGAGACCAGCGTAGCAACTCCTCTCTGGAGACCAGAGGAGCTCCATCGCCACCATAGAATGTTCCATTCACCAAAATGGATAAAGGGTTCGGTGAGACATCAATCCACCTAAGTCACCATAATCTCACCAAAGCGCATAGTGGACTAAAACAGCTCCCATATGATTGAGGATAAGAGTCTACTAAGGCAAGCGCTTTCGTATTTAAGTCAAGTTTCGATCTATTGATCTCCCTTTTAAAAGACAAAGCCCGTTTCACTAGGCTACCAGCTTGGATGGTGCTCGGGCGACAAGACATGAGTTTTCTTTGTTTTTTTTTTTATAGATAAAATAGTAAACAACAGTGATTGCAACATTGCCGCCCCACTACGCAATGTTCTTAAATTAAGGAAACTATTCTTTAAAATTAATTTTCCATTTTAACATCGTTGACGAGTTGACCAAAAGAAAGCTCCATCTCGTTATATAATTGGTGAGGATTGCTCGGTGGAGAGGTGCATGTTCATGACTGCTGATTGGTTCCAGTGTACGTACTACTTTCTGCTTCTTCTTCTTTTTTTGAGTCTTTAGATATATCGAGAACAAAAAAAAATATGTTTTACTGTAATTCATCCGTCCAGGGCTGTCCACATGAATCCATTGTTTGCTAAATTTTACTTATTTGTTATCTTATCTCGATTTGGCATCTCGTGGCAACAGAGTTTCTGCGCGTTTTCTAGGAAAACAAAATAGGTGCTCCAGATTCGCAGTACTACTGGAAAAAGAGTGAGGGGGGGGGGGGAGAGTTTGGTGCTTTCTGATGATTCCTCTGTTTTCTGTTTTCCCGGGAACTAGTTTTCTGGGTGATCTCGATCGTTTTGCTGGTGGCTGTGACTGTTTCGTAGGCAAAGATGAAGGGAGCTAATTATTAAGTTATCTTGTTTTTGTTTGTGATTCAGCCGTATACATTCCTAATGGCGAGCAATGGAAATGGGAATGACAGGAATCCTCAGTTCTCATACTATTTCCCTCCTCCGACCTGGGCCGATCCATACGAATCATCCTCGTCCTCATCATCAGTTCCGACATGGGTTATCGCTGCAATAGTCGGGGTCGCCGTCATTGCAGGCGTATTACTGTTTCTGTACATCAGGAGGAGGGGGAAAAAGATCGTGGAGAACGCTGCTGCCGAGGCCACCGATGCTGCCGAGGCCTCCAAGGCTGCCAAGGCTGGGGCTGCCAAGGCCGCCACAGCTGCCACGGCTGAGGCTGCCAGGGCCACCGAGGCTGCCAAGGCCTCCGAGGCTGCCAGGGCCGCCACAGATGCCAAGGCCTCCGAGGCTGCCAACGCGGCCACATTTGCCAAGGCTGAGGCTGCCAAGGCAGCCACAGCCGCCACGGCCGCCGAGGCTGCAAAGGCTGGGGCCACTGAGGCTGCCAAGGCTGCAATCGACCAGCTGCATTTAACCAGTTGTCTGTCCTGCAGGTATATCGGGGTTTTGTGCCCAATCACTCATCTGTGTCCCCGGTGCAAGTGTGAGAGAGGAATTAGCTGGCATTATCCAGCGAAATATTAAAACTATAGCTGAAGAAGAACCTTACTTTTCAGTGTTAATCAGTTTATGGGACTTGGAATTTGCTGGTTCGTGATCCGAGTTCAGCAGTTATATTTGGTCATCCGAGTTTGAGAATAAATTATAATTGCAGATATTTCTTGGACTTTTTATTGTTACTTGATTTGTGAAGTTATGATGAGGAACACTAAATAGATTCATCACAAATTCCACGTTTCCATTTTTTAAATCATAAGAAAAACAATTTCGGCTCTATATTTCTTTTCTTTTATTCTGTTTAAATCCATGAACATGCATGCTTCCCCAGGTGTTCTGATTAATTGATCAGACCGATTACCATTCACTAATAAAGGTCCAGAAAACTAATTACTCCGACTGAGCTCTTTCTCTCACGCGATTTGCAACACCTCTGCATCAAAAACAGAGTTTTGCAACTATACACAATTGTTCTTCCTCCCATCTCTGCAAATCTGTAACTTTTCTCTCCCACTCATATGTTCAAATTCTATAGACAAAAGCTAACAAGACTACAATTTCTTAAGCATTTATTCATTCCTTCTCCGGGTTGCTAGAGGCAACAATTGAGTTGATTTCTTTCACTCGGTCATGAATTGGGTGGTGTTGTCTACGAGTTTTGAGAAGCTGGCCTCTCCAATATATCAAGCCCTTGTTTCTTGCTTGATGTTGAATTGTTGACGGAATTAGAGCAACCCATGCCCTAGCTACGATTCTAGGTGTTTCTAAGTTGCCCCTCATTCGTCTAAGGGAAAAAGGCACGGCCTCCATAGCATCTTGGAAAGAACAAAACACAAATCAAGAGATAATAAAGAACATAAGAGATAAAGAGCCATGAAGCCCGAAAGAACAAAGGAGCAAAGAAAGGACACGAGCGGAAAGAGCTTCCCTCTTTCCATTGTTGAAGGAAAAGGAGAAGAGAGACAATTGGTATGGTCATAGTTGGTTTGATAGTTGGTATGCGAGCCGAGACTATTGTCATCAAATCAATAGTCGGTTCGGTTCGACAATAATGCAAAAATTGCCACGTGTTTGTTATTTATTGGCTTTCTTTGACGTGCGCAACCAAGACACTACAACTCGTTATTATTAACATTAAAAGTTATAGAAGGTTTAAAATAGAAAATGGAGTAAAGGAATAGGACCAAAATAGGAAGAAAAAAAAGGAGGAAAAGAATGAAAATAGAAAAATGGGTAAAGCTATAGGAGTAAGAATATGGTTTGCCCTATTTTCTACTTTTTAAAACATTCCACGGCTCACTACTTTGCCTTGCCTTTCTCCGCTTCCCAAACAAATATATATAGTTTAAAAATTCCAAAATTCATATTAGATTTTCATCCTTTCACACTCGAAAACAAGAGATAATCTTGAAGAATCTTACCTCGACATAACGTTGTTATTTGAAAAAAAAAGTATTTATTCATCAAACTCAGCCTACCAACTGTAATTATCTATTTACTTTTTTTATTTTACAGAAGCGAAATAGTTAATTACATTTGTAATTCAATAATAACAGAAGGGAAAAAAAAAAAAAAGGAAAACGAATTTCGCGCTCGATCTTTACTTTCAAAAACAGCTCGAATATTCTCCACAACAGACGGTTCAGATCCGATCTTCGCTCTCCCACCCTTAACCACACGTCGCTCCGCACCGCATATAAACCCTCCCCCTTTTCCCTCGCATCGTCTCCTCTCCCCTCCTCCGCTTTCCTCTGCCTGCCTGCCTTTCTCATTTCACATCTCTCTCTCTCTCTCTCTCGCTAAAAACTTGGAAGAAGAAGAAGACTTCTCCGCAACTGCTCCGAACGATCCATCATCGCCGATCTCATCTCTCTCTTGGGTGTCGCCTGCTCCCCCCAGCCCCGCAATGTCGACTGAGAAGGAAAGGGAGACCCACGTTTACATGGCCAAGCTCGCCGAGCAGGCCGAGCGCTATGACGGTATGTCATATCTAACTAACTATGTAGTGTAATGTAATGTCCCTACATTTTGTTGCTGTTCGGTTTTCCATGTGCTCGATCTATGGGCCGGTGAGCTTGGGGAGCAGTTTAGGTTGCATTTCTCGGCGGCAGAGAGACTAAGAATGAATAATTAAATGCACATTCGCGCAAATCAGGAAATGCAGGGCAAATCCTAGGAATTTTTCCTGATCTACCGGATGTCGATGCTTTACCTTGTAAATGATTGAGAGATTCCTGAGCCTTGAGCAACGGCTGGCAATTTCTGTGTATATATATATATATATATTAAAATCCTTTGGTCCGTGGAACTATTGGCCGTACATTGACTCGGAGTCAGTCGACCAAGTATAGTGAATATAGCGTCATTGGAAAGAATTGCTTTGATCTCATGTTAGAAGATGTTGCATTAAAGTTTTGCCCATGTTTTGTGATACTGGTTGTTCAATTGTTGGTTTTACTCTTTGCTCAATCACGTTCTCTGGTAATGTGGAAGTTAGCTATGATTATTTCCTGGTCAGATCTCGTGATCAAATGTAATGGCCGTACCTCGACTATGGTTGGTATATGAGGGTGATATTCTGATCAAAGTGCTCTCCCATTGATATTACCTCTCATACATTGGCAACAATTGTATTTTACATAAGCACCAATTCTGCATTCATTTCAATATCCTATAGAGAAAGGGGTTCTGTCTAAGATGAAATTTTATGATTCAGAAATGGTAGAAAGCATGAAAAAGGTTGCCAAGCTCGACCTGGAGCTGACAGTGGAGGAGAGGAACCTGCTCTCTGTTGGCTACAAGAATGTCATTGGTGCAAGGCGTGCCTCCTGGCGAATCATGTCCTCGATTGAGCAGAAGGAAGAATCAAAGGGCAATGAGAACAACGTTAAACTGATTAAGGGTTACCGCCAGAAGGTGGAGGAGGAGCTCTCCAAGATTTGCAGCGACATTTTGTCCATCATAGACCAGCATCTGATCCCCTCCTCCAACTCAGGAGAGGCCACTGTTTTCTACTATAAAATGTAAGGTTCTTCAAGAAAAACTTTTTCAGTTGTTATAAGCTGATCTTCAAGTGAAACAATATGACTCCAGGCTCATGATTTCGCATCTGCACCGCAGTCGGGTCTGCCCAGAATATGTTCTAGATTCTGGAAGCCATTTGATTATGAATGACTGGATTTTGGATAAGAATTTGATTGAAATATTTTATCATCCTGTCATACAAGTAGTGCAAGCGTATATGATTCTGGCCTTTATTCAAAAGCTTCTTTTGATCCGAGGGTGAAGGATATCTATCATAATGCTGTTCTTGCCATATGCATTGCCTGGACCTTTTCTGCAACCATATATCATGGCATTCATGTTTTATATGGTGGAATGTTTTCTCTGTGTTCTCTGTATCTTCGATTAGTTCAAATGGAAATGCCTCCTTTAAAGGAAATTGCTGCCTATGTGATTCCAGGAAAGGTGACTACTATCGCTACCTTGCTGAGTTCAAGACTGACCAAGAAAGGAAGGAGGCTGCTGAGCAGTCGCTGAAGGGCTACGAGGCATGTTGACTTGATATTTGCTCGGTACACATGTCAGGAATATCGATTTCTATTCATTAGTTTCTGCTATCACTTGATATTTTGCATATTCGATTCGTTTAGGCTGCATCCAAAACTGCCAACACGGATCTCCCATCGACTCACCCAATCCGTCTTGGGCTTGCTCTCAACTTCTCGGTCTTTTACTATGAGATAATGAACTCCCCTGAAAGGTACTCTTTCTCATAAGTGTTCCTATGGAAAATCTGCCAGTCGTTGGGGCAACACTTGATGACATAACTGAACTTGCAGGGCCTGCCATTTGGCAAAGCAAGCTTTTGATGAAGCAATTGCTGAGTTGGACACTCTGAGTGAGGAATCATACAAGGACAGCACACTGATCATGCAGCTCTTAAGAGATAACCTCACTCTCTGGACCTCTGATCTTCCCGAGGATGGAGGTAATGCTTTATAAAATTGGATTAATGCCTGCATTTGGAAAACCCGCTTTAGTATGCTGGATCTAGATAATGGTTGAAGAGCATTCAGCCATTGTGCATAGAATTTATGTTTATGCATGCTTTATAATTTTATCCATCTTGGAGGATAATGGTCATGGGAATAATGCATTTAAAGAATCTTTTAACTTCATTACTTTTGAGAGCAATACTCTCAAATATTTAGTCTCATTGACAGGTGAAGATGGTGTCAAAGTCGAAGAAACCAAACCTGCTGAACCCGAGGTATGTCCATAAGTCTTGGGATTTTGTACAGCTATGACCCAATATTTACTGCTTGGCTGCTGACTGTTTGACATGAAACTCCTTGCAGCATTAATCGAGAGCCAAGTCTCAAGGAAACGGCCATTAGACGATAGAGAACAATTGCAGAGTGTGGCTATTTTTTAATTTCGAAGCTCTTCATTCCAAAAGCTGATCAGGATTAGCGGTCGGGACAATCCAAATATCTAAAAGAGTTCATTGTGCTCAGATCAGGAGTATAAAATCTGATACGGTTTATCGGTTTTTCTTTATTACCCTTTAACATCTTTGCCTCTATCTTTTGTGTTAAGTTGTCGCCATGAACTTGTTACTAAAGAATATCTTATAAGCTGTACGTTGTATGCGGTATTATAGCTTTTCTTCCATTAATTTCTCATTTGCTTTTGGAATGCCATTATAATTTCTATGATACCATGGAGCTGTAATGCAATGGAGTGGAGTGCCAATATCATTCTCAATTTCGGAATGTTGAGATCTCTCTTACGACATTTACCTCATCTTCCGGTAAAATATTCCTCAATTCAAATCTATAACATGCAGTTTCATAAACAAAACCACAAATTTAAAGAACCTACGAGTTTCCAATGGGTAAACTATCTCATTCTACTTTGAGAAAAATTATTGATCGAGTATTACTCATCCACTTTGGGTATAAACATTTTAAACCGAGTTTGAGCTTACACAAAGCTTTGGTCAGCACTTTGTCAAGCCTGGCCAACCTCAATCCACGGCTGGGGGTTGCGATCAGGAAATCACATGGCCTATGTAACTGTCTAGTGGCTCCTCCAAGCACCCTCCAGAGCCTAAATCTGAGGGGCTTTGCATGGCCTAAACAAGGTTAACATGGGCTGCGATGCGGCCAAGATCTCCCAAGGAGCTTTCCCACTCTCGCCATGGCCATGTTGGACCGAAATGATTCCTTTGGAAGGTCGAATTCAGTCTTGTCAGGCCTACGCCATGGTAAATATAGGTTAAGTCCGGCTCGATGAATCCACAACCAAGGAAAGCACCATTCTCAATTATCAGTCGCTCCACTTGACAAAATCGGAACAGGAAAGAAAGATTTTATACCCTTAATAGTTACTGATTTGAGATGATGTGGTGATAGCTGAGGATATTTTCTGATTGAGGTTTGATTAGGTTTAGGAGGAGTTGAATCGCTGATGTTTAGTGGTTTTTTTTTTTTTTTTAGGTTCCTAGTTTCTGGTTTTGTCTAGGCTTTTGGTGCTCGAGTCTTATCTGGGCTTGGCTTAATGAAAATCTATGTGGATTGATTCATGTTCAATGATGACTTTAGTGATTGTATTCATATCTAGTGGTCAGAGGATTTTTTGAATTTGACTTGAGAATGATTTTAATTGCATTTTATCATCTCATTGTTAAACTTGTTTTGAGATATTTTTAAAATATTTAAAATCAAATAAAAGTTATGATTTCTTGAACTAAACTGCTTTTAAAACCATACATATGTTGAGTAGGAATAGATCAAGTTGAAAAGATTATGAATTAATGAAGCATTTCAACTTACCACCTGAGTTGTCTTTGATATGATTTTTGATATGGGAGTAGTCTATTCATGTCAATGTAGTGGATCAATCGATGGCATGAGCAGAAGGCTGACAGCAGCGGCCTTCAATTGCTCCTCCGGGAATTCAACCAGGGACAAAATCTGCCCAGGAAAGAGGTCAGTATATTTGTTGACCTCAAATATCCAGGAGTATATTTTGTGCCATTCTACAAACATGCTGATCCGATGATCGTAACTTAATAACATAGCAAATCCATCAAATCCATCGGACAAGGATACCAGGAACGTGATCCTACTTAGAATCGGAAAAGAGTCATAGGATCGAGAATCGTAAGATCCTATATATATATATATATATATATATGTATGCTTTCATGTCCATCACAACTCTAGTTAAGCGCCGAGCACGTGGCGTTCTTTGCCCCCTAACATCATCTCTTTCCAACAGTCCGACAGCTCGTGCATGTTACGCAATGGATCGAAGTGAAGGATCCGGAGCAAATGGGCCGATTATTGACCCGACAAATCCAAGGATCAGTTGCAAATGTTGTTCGGGGTTAGAAATATCGATTGCTTACAAATAATATGTTTCGGTTGCTTAATCATCAAATTCTTGTTTAGACTTGGTCTAACAAAGAAGCAACTTTGGGAGTCGGCCAATCATAGCTATATAATTAACTCTAACGAATACATTAGTTACAACTTTAGATTGATGTAATCTTTCATCTAGTCGCGATCGATTTAATCTAAATAACAGGATCTATATATGTTGTTTTTTTTTTATATACAAAAGCATATTTTGTATCGAATAATTTGAGTGTAAATTGCTAACAATAGCATGAATTAAGAAATTCTAAAACCGATCGTATATTTGATCAATATTATAGCTTTTCTTCCATTAATTTCTCATTTCCTTTTGGAATGCCATTATAATTTCTATGATACCATTTGGACCTGTAAGGCAATAGGATGGAGTGCCAATATCATTCTCAATATCGGTACGTCGAGATCTCTCTTACGACATTTACCTCTTCTTTCTGTAAAATATTCCTCAATGCCAATCTATAACGATTTAGTTTCATAAACAAAACCACAAATTTAAAAGAACAGAACCTACGAGTTTCGGATGAGTAAACTATCTCATTCTACTTTGAGAAAAATTATTAGTTAAGCATTACTCAACCACTTTGGATACAAACAATTGTGTTTGATTTTAAAATCGAGTAGAGTTGAGTTTTGATTTTAATTAATTTATAATGATTGTGTTATTAAATTATGAGAAAAATTGAGAAAAAGTAATGAATAGTTAAGAGAAAGTAATGATTGTGTTGTTGAATTGTGGAAAAAATAATAAATAGTTGAGAGAATTTAGTATTAAAAATTGAATTGAATGATTAAAAAATTAAAGAAAAAGGAAAAAGTAATAATTATGTTGTTAAATTGAAGATAAGTGGAATTAAGTATAGTGGAGTTTAAAAAAATTTTGAAGCCAAACCGACCTCGGAGTTTGAGCTAACACAAAGCTTTGCTCAGCACTTTGACAGGCCTGGCCAACTTCAGTTCAAGGCTGGGGGTTGCGATCGGGAAATCACATGGCCTATGTAACTGTGTTGTGGCTCCTCCAAGCACCCTCCAGAGCCAAAATCTAAGGGGCTTTGCATAGCCTAAACAAGGTTAAAATCGGCTGCAATGCGGCCAAGATCTCCCAAGGAGCTTGCCTACTCTCACCATGGCCATGTTGGGCCGAAATGATTCCTTTGGAAGGTTGAATTCGGTCTTGTCAGGCCTAGGCCATGGTAAATATAGGTCAAGTCCGGCTCGATGAATCCACAACCAAGGAAAGCACCATTCTCGATTATCAGTCGCTCCACTTGACAAAATCGGAACAGGAAAGAAAACAGTAGCTCATAACTAGCTGACACAAAAAAAAAAAACTTTGCTCCTCAAGACAACTAAATCACTATTTATTCATTTAGCCCATGTACAGTAAATAGGGAAGATGTTCAGCAAATCAGAAACAAAGACCTCCCAAGGAGCCTTTCTATTTACACGACTTTTTTTAGCTACTGCTCGTCCTTGGTGAAATAGCTTTGGGGCAAGCTGAAGTCCTCTTCTTGATTCAGGATCTCCATTTCCTCCTCATCCGGTTTCTGAAAGAAAGAACGGGGATTCAGTCAGTGGCACAATAGACAGGAAACATGATTCCTGATGCGAATCAGTTAACTGTTTTACAGCGCTGAGTTTACACCTTTCTTCAATATAATGTATGGACTAGGATTTTAAGAATATATGTAAGATTCCAAGAGATAAACAGCTAACATTTTTAATGCAGATCGTATATGTTATTGACCTGGAATCATTCTTAACTCTTGATATGGTTCTACTATATTGAAGGAAGTGAATGGAAACATGTCGAAATGAAAATAGTACCATCATTTCTAAGTTGTAAAAGCGATCCAGCAACTGGAGAACCTCTTCCGCAGAGAAAGACCGGTCAAAGCTGAGATGATGAATCGAAAAACTATAAGTGTGCAACGGAGATATGGTTACCATTCACTTTGTGAATTAGGAACATACTAGAAATAACTTTTTTTTAGGGGAAAAAAAAAGGAGAAAAATGAAAATGATGGAACATGGTGAACCTTCTGCGCAGATATTCCATCAGTCCATACAGGACAAAGTGCCTGTGGATGCCTGCGTAAGAAGAGCTTCGAGTCAGATAATGAGAACCATTAGTCTTAATTGGGATAACCGCATGAAAAGAAGATTCCTGAAGCCTTCTTTTATCAGCAAAATCATGAAAAGATTTTCCAATTCACAGCAGCCCCAAGTTAAAATACATATTCAGGAAAGGGGAGGCCAAGACAATTCATCTTTTTACTGCTAATCTTCCATGCGCCACTTCCGTGCTCAATATAAAACCGAGAGACAGATAAAATAAAAGATACAACCAAGTCGGTCCAGGATCAAGCAAATGATATCTTTGCCCTAATCCTTTTCTCCGAAAAGGAGACAGGCACACACTGCTACAACTTCATAATCAAGATAGCTCCATGAAAATCTAAAATAGGACGAAGAGGAAGGGCAATGCCATGTGCTGCATGCATCAGAGTTTCCAGTGACAGCTACAATGATGAGGTGAGGACAATAATGCTCAAGACATCATCATCGTGTCGACCGAATAGAATGAAATTGCGGGATATTCTGAATGATTGAATTAATCCAATCATCTCAATAGACATGTCCCATAAAACATCATGATGAGATCGAGATCGAGATCCTATTGAAAGTCGCATGGTTTCGGTGCTCATGAATTCCAATTGAGTGTCAGACGCATCTCTTCCAGAGCATGTAATAATCACTAAATAAACCAAACAAAAAAAAAAACAGCTGCTTTTCGACAAATACTTTCGAGATGCTTGCCTTGCAGCTTTCCGGGAGGATATATCTCAAGCGCTTGTAACAGCCTGAGCTCCAATTCAACCTGGGATTGCTCCTGTTTCATGCACACAAACCCACAATTTCAGAATACAGACCCCAGCCCCGTTATTTCCATAGAACGAAAACGGGATTGTTAAGACCTTGGGGAGAGAAGAGGCAGAAGAAGGGGGAGCTTTGCAAGGAGAATGCACCGAGACCCCATCCTGCTCCTCCTCTTTCTTGGGGCCGCCGCTGCCGCCTTCCATGGGAATACTGCTCTGCTTTCTCGAATTTGCAGCTGAAAGCAGGGTTCTAGGGCATCAACGGCTAGGATATAGCGATCACAGAACCGAAAATCCGTAGCTGACAGTGCGAGAGGGAGGGAGGGAGGGAGGGAGTACCGATAGAGATCGGGAGAGAGGGAGGGAGGGAGAGACTCAGTCGAAGCTTCAGTAGCGGAAAGGACTGAACTTTCTGTTCGTTCTTTTCTTATAGTCCGATGAACGACAACCAACAAAACCCGGCTCTGGTCTGGTCGCGGGAAATCAGCCTCAGTCTTTCCCTTTTTTCAGAATTTATTCCCCTAAAAATTAATCTTTGAAAAATATAAAATTAGAAAAAGAAAAAAAAACAATACAATGGTTAATTTCAACCAAAAAATGAACATACTTTTAGTTTTTTCTTCACCAATTTTGGTTGTGTTTGAATGTAAAGTGAGGATTTGTTGACATAAAATCCAAAATTTCTTAGTACATCGGACATGATTTTTAGTACAAAATGAATCGTTATAATCCATTTCCTATATTCAAATTTTAGGACTCGCTATTTTTAACTGGAATAAATTTTACAATCAAGAGACCTAATCATTATTTTTCGTGAAATCCATATATTTTTTGACGTAACACTTAATATCCAGAAATGCAATTGATATCGAATAATCCGAAATCAAGTCGAATTCGCTTGCCAAAGGAATGCTGACTAGTCAACAAGGGTTAGTTCAAGCGATTCGACATAATTTCCCTCAAACAATGTCTTAAGGTTTGAGTTTTTATGGATGGAGAAAATTCTTGATTGGAAGAGTTTTAGGTGTGTTTGGATTGAGAGTTGAGTTGAGTTGAGTTTTGATTTTAATTGATTTGTAATGATTGTATTGTTGAATTATGAGAAAAAGTGTGAAAAAATAATAAATAATTGAGAGAAAATAATGATTAAGTAATGATTGTGTTGTTGAATTGTAAAAAAGTAATGAATAGTTGAGAGAATTTAATATTAAAAATTGAATTGAATGGTTAAAAATATTTAAAAAATAAAAAAAAGTAATAATTGTGATGTTGAATTGAAGAAAAGTGGAGTTGAGTTGAGTTGAAAATTGTTGCGAATCCAAACACACTCTTATCCTTTAGTGGCCGACTCGACTCGAACTATATTAGTCGGAGCTGATTGAATTCTGGATACCGAAATACACACTGCAAAACTGATGTTGGCCATGAAGCCCATACATTACCTCCATAGAAACTGAATTCACTCGACCAAACCTCCCCATGTTAAACTAAGCCAGAATAAGATGGGGTCATATACCTGGCTTAAAGGTATAATCAAATCCAAAACTTTATGAATCCAAGCATTTCATAATTGGTGCAATAATGAACGGTAATGACAGTGAAATGTTTCTTTCTTCATCACTCATTGTGTTTCTTTTATTCGATTACAATCCTCTCTTCATTTTGGTTTATAAGTATTTTCGCGATTCTGTCCATGTGCTTCCCTTTTGTTCACTGTGGTATATTGTAATTAGGTGAATGCCGATGCAATGGACACGAAAAATAAACAAAACCCCAACTAATCACCTTGGACTAGAAAAGATTGCCCGAGAATTGAGACAGTGGAGTTTCATAGAGCATTGAGAAACCTTAGATTCAGTCGAAAGAGATCAATTAGCAACGCGAAAGAAGAGTGATCTAGGCACTTTTTATTCTAAATATAACCATCACAGGGGAAAAAAGAAAATTATTTATCTAACTAAACTGGCACTATCAAACTACAAAAAAATCGAAACAAACTGCTCCATACGTTCTCAAAATTCATCCTATCAAGTTTCAAAGCAAGTAGAAACTGAATAATATACAGTACAAGGGGATGATCGTGACAGGAAACCAGAGCTGGACCTGTTGCCAACAAACGCGGCGGCATCATCAGCCTTGGGTCTCCCAAGCAGAAATTAGGATAATACCTACATGATCAGAGGAAGACAAAGTCCATGTTAACCCGATGCCAGTACAGAAACCCATGAATGAATGAATGACGAACACGAAATCATGCGCATCAACATTTCTGCTGCAAGCAGATGGGACGAGAATAGATGCTTTTGCATATCAAGGCCATCCATGTTGGAAGCAAACCGAAATCAAAAGATCATTCTCAGTTTTTTCATTTTTCATCTTATGATCTCGAGAAACAGGAAAAACAAGGAATAACTGTTTCCGTTTCTTGCTGAAACATGAAGTTATTGTGGAATGACCAATAAAATGCTGGAAAATGAGACCACAGCCCAAAATTACTTGATCAACGCTTCCTCACCATATCACCATTCCAAGCACACAGTTCATCTCTTACAATCGATCTCTCATGAGAGATTATTCTATCAGAACATGCCTGACCTAAAATGACATAGGCTCCACCAGTGCAACCAAGGTCTAAGAGCATCTAACAATTTCCCAATTTCCGATAAAGCCAACATATAGAAGAATCATCGGAAGTATCTAACAGTACCTCAGAATTTACCTATGCAGCGTACGCCATGCTGTAGTCAAGATTAAAGAGCATGTCCCTTCGAGTCTCGGTACCCATCCGAATGTCAAATTTTCTGGCTAGTGAATCCACCCGGTCATCACTCTCATAATCCATTTGTCTCGTGCACCTTCTCCTGATCTTTTTCAGCATATCTTTTGTGGGAACAAATCCAGCAGTTACCTGCCCCATGCACAAAATCCAAAAAAACATAAGACAAAAACATTTTAGATAGAAAATTTCACCCAAACACAACCTAGTCATGGTTACCATCTCATCAACCACAGAGAGTGCAGCTTTTGGATCCCTATTTATTAGATGAGCATCCACAAGCACCGAATATGTCATTGCATTTGGTTTTACCCCCACACTCAGTAAATGCTCGAACACTCTTGAAGCTTCAGAAGTCTGCCACAGAAAAGCTCTTTCACTACTTCAACAGTGGCAAATCAACATATCAGTATATAAAGAGGATCATATAATGTGATTCACCTAAAACGGGGCTGCAAACGAAACTCTATAAATGGTATGCTCATACATTTGGGACTTGAAGACCCCACTCGCATAAACTCTCCATATATTTCTTCTATACTTTAACATATGTCCCCTCCCAGAAGTTAGCAGATATAAATTCCAGAAACAAACTATTGTGTAAACAAGGGATCGCTTTGGACAGAACCTTAACCTAGCCAGTTAGATGACACGTGCGAACTAAAAGCCACGGGAGAAAATTAAGCACAGCAATAGCATATGCACAGATCAGTAAACTAAGACGATTTAGCACCTTCTTTAGCTTCCCAAATGCAAGTACCAAGGAATTAAAGGAATGAACGTTAGGAGTCAACCCAAACTCCCCATCGATTGCCTCGAATGTCGCATATGCACGGTTTAGGTCCCATATATTTGCACAGCCAAGGATTACACAGTTGAGAGCAGCAACTGATTTGTAAGGAGGATTTGCATGTTTCAACTTCTCCAGCTGGTAATAAACCTGCAACAATGGATGGTTCATTAGAGCCCATTAGTTAAATTATCAAGCCCAAAAAGAAAAATTGTAAAAGCTTGCCTGCCATAATGAATGATATATCCAAGCCAAAAAAGAAAGAAAAAAGGGTGTAATTACGCAGAAGTTAGTTGTGGGACCACACGTTGCTCAAAGAACAAATACATTTAGCTATATTAAAGACCAGTATGTACTGTACTGATAGAATTAGCAGCAAAGAATGATCTAATAAATGTTAACTGAAGCGAGTCAAAAGAATAAATAAACTGGGATTCCAAAGTAGACTACAACAAACTGGAAAGAATTATCAGAAAGAAAAAGAAGTGTGTCTAGACAACTAAAGAAAAAAACTCAAGGTGAGTGGCATTACTTGGTCTAAAGACTCGAAGCCCTTTTCTGAGCACGCCACAACCAGCGGATACAGTGAGGTAAATGGAGAGAAAAGATCTTCAGCTTCCTCATTATTCCCATAGGTAGCCTCAAATTCGTTGAGAGTGCCAAAAGCCCTTTGCAGATTAGACAAGGATGCATGTGCATATATCTTTGCCAGGTAAGATTCTGGAGAAGGTGACTTTGTTTGGCGCAACGAATGTTTCAGGATTGCCCATGATACATCCAGGAGAGTAGAATCATATGTTCTACCAGAAGTTCCAAGAGCTGCAACAACAAGTCCTTCATCTACAGAGAGCAGAACAGGCGGCCTAGCAATTTCACCTCGAGCAATCCACTTAGCCAAGAACTCCAACGCACAAAGGGCTAGTTTGCTATTATCATTTTGCATTGCAATTTCAGCAATATCATTGCAAAGGCCCCAGGGTGGGCAGAGGGCTTTATTCTGATCTGTTGCCTAGCACAACCAATACGAAAAATATTCATGCTTGGAAAAGAATAAACGAGAAGTTGGAAAAGAACGGGACATAGACATATGATTGAGTTCTATGAAATAGAGGGGTGTACTGTACCTTACACCTCTCAATTACAGACACCAGTGTATCCAATCTGCCCTTGTTAACGCAACTTCTTACACAATCAGTGAAAATCCTGAGTGACATCATATGACCTGATCTCAACATCAAGTCAATATACCTCAAGGCAGCATCAATCTTATTGGACAAAAGGAGCATGCCGACCACCAAATCATATGTCTCAGCATCAGGGGCAGATTCTTTTCCAGTCTGCAGCATCCTGAAAACAACAATAATTAGTTTGACCTTGCAGTCTATTTCTCAAGGAACTTACTTATGGCACCTTAAGACAACAAAGGAAGCGAATGAAACTGAGTCTGACACACAGATAAAAAGATCAAACTGAACCAATATAACAGCAAGAATCACAAAAACTCTCATGCCATTTCTTCCCTATTCATGCACAAACACGCCATTAGAATCAGCCCAATTAGTTTTATGAATCTTAGTTGAAATTCAGATTAAAATCTCTGTACCGATCCTTTTTCTCGTTTTATAGAGACAAAACGTACATTGTATCGTTATGATCAAACTGTACAAAAATGAGGTGACTGATGGCACGCTCTCCGTGAGAACTGCAGATTATAAAGACATGCCCATCTACTCAGTAGAGACAGAAGCAATGTCAACGGCAAACTAACATCATCCAACACGAACTGCATACTGTAAAGACATGCCCATATACCAGCAGAAACAGAGCAATGTCCCTGGCAAACTAACACTGGCCGACCCAAACCACTGAGGCCCGGAGTTAGCAACCATCGATGAAACGTAGCCCATTTTTTAGCAAATGAATAGCAACATTGATCATTCTAACCGTTGGAGCAACTGCTCGGCAGCTTCAGTCTCTCTGCCCTGGTGCATTGCTTTCAGGACGAGGTTAAAGGACGCTGTGTTGGGCTCAATCGCGTAGTCCTGCATCTGAGACACCAGATCCAGCAGCTCCCCGGCGGAAGCCCCAGTCATCAGGTTAGCCCTGAGGTAGTGATTGTATATGTTCACGTCGGGCTTGTTGGGAATTCCATTCTTGTCCAAGCTCCGAACCCAGAGCTCGAAGAGCTGCTTCATGTCGAACCATCGCTGAGACGTCATCCAGTCGGCGAACAAGTTCATGAGGGAGTGGACGTCTAGGGTCCGGGAGAGGGACTGGATCCTCGGCTGCGCCGTCTGGTTGAGGAACCCCATGGGGATCAGGGACTGGGCCCCCGGGAGGCTCTGGGGCATCGGGTTGCGCCAGTTCGAGGAGTAGAGGGGGCTGCCGGAAGCCGGGTTTGGGGGAAGAGGGGTGGAATGCGCCGGCTCCGGCTGGGGGTCGACGAGCTGGGGCTGCTGGGAGAGAAATGGGGAGGCGGTGATGGTCCTAAGGGAGGAGGAGGCGGCGGCGGCGGCGGGGTTTATGGCTTTGAGGAGAGGGCGTGACTTGGAGAGGATTGTCATTTGAGGCGCCTTTGATGTGGTGGGGGGTGAGAAGGTCCGCTCAGCACAGAGGCTGGTGCCTGCTCAGAGCTCAATTTTTTAGGGTTTTGCAGCTTCACAGTCGGGACAGTGGGAGGAGCGAGGTTGACGAGGGTTATCCTCTTGAGGTCAACTTGGTAATTTTCAAATTACTAATCATATAATAATTTATTACCATCTTAATAATCTTAAATTAATACAAAAAAAAATTAATTAGAACCAAACACTCTTTTTTTTTTTTGGTCAGACACGAGTATCATCATTTTATTAATTAAAATGAATTCTTTTCAGATGTCAATTTGGCCTAATTTTTTAGATAATTAGAACGCTCTACTTCAATTGCTAATGATAACTTCAAATCACTAGCCCAACCCTTATTTCATGATGGGAAAATTGACCCACTTTTTGGAATAAATCCATTATTAAACTCGGGCGGTTGTTAATGTTAAGATTACTCGTAATAATACCTCAAACTCGAGCCATGCATAGGTAATAATAAGATTACTTGAATATTACTAATTACAATTTACAAGTATATATGAGGTGTTCGATAATGATATAATTATGTATATATCATCATTCTCAAATATATATTGTTCCTTTTAACGATCAACATAATATTAAAACAAACTTATATAGTCATAGATTAGAGCAATCCAGTAAAAATAAAAATCTTTATCGAACAAGCGAAATTTAAACCGGATATATCCGGTTCTAAAAAGTTATTCAGTCAAGCTGTTAAGCGTTTAGGAATCGGGAACCTCTACGAGCATAAGATCAGTTCGTCATGAGCGAGCCACTTACGACCCCAAGGTGGCCCCGAATAGATCATTCCTCGATGGTATAGCATTGATTTTCTTCTTCCCCCTTAGATCATTCCTCGATGGTATAGCATTGATTTTTCCAACTCTTGACACTCTCTTCCTGCAGAAAAAACTTTCAGCTCTTATGGCACTTCTGCTGCTGTCTCTGCTCCTATTGGCCCTCACCGGGCTGTCTTTGGGTAAATTCGTCTTTGTTATCTGGCCTGAAATTGCAAAAACACGACCATTTTTTTCCCTTGCTAATAATCACTGGGCTTAGCTTTGGGTTTGATTAGGTGCGACGTACTGTGTCATGTTTAAACAAGGGCTGAGTGATCAAGTTCTGATGCGAACCCCGGGCTATGCTTGTCGGGCCGGGGCAGAATGCAGCCCCATCTGCCCGAACGGAGCCTGCTGCCAGCCAAACACCATCAAGAACCACTGCGACTACGCCGTGAACAGTTAGTTACTTCCAGCAGAAATGTCAGGCCATCGGGAGCTGCGACTTTGCCGGAAGCAGAACGACCTCCACCTCTATTCCTAGTAAGTCTTAAGAAGATCTCTGGAGGATTCCTCGTCCAGTCTCTCAAAGAATACCCAGGGGATTCACTGCAAATACCAGCTTGGCTCATTAATGCCGAGATAATGGTCTACTTCTTCACATCCGCCGTGCAATGCATGCAATCTGGATGGGCTATGTAACTTATGTTGATGAGACTCATTGATTCAGCTCAGAAACCTGGATGTATCTATCCGAAAAATCCCGGGTATGATCTTCTCCCTGCTCCTTGATTAATTTTTCCAGAGAAATAGAAGATCATTAATGCTCAGTCTCGAACCGACATTCCATTTCATAATTTCGGAAGTGATCTTCATATCTGTATATTTTCATACCTTTGTTATTATCCATGGTTGTTCTTGTTATCTCAGCACCTGCTCGACCCCGCCGAGAAGGCCCACTCCCACCACCTCAACCACCATGGCAACTGCCGCCGCCACCTCAATAAACTCTAGCTATTGCTGGAGACCGCGCCCGCCACCTCCGACCCCACAACGGAAGTCTCTAAGCTAATACTGACCATTGAGTTCTCATGCAAATTTCTTCGTGCATGTGGTTGGTGGGATACGAGTGTCTTCCCATATATATTAGTGTGCTCATTACATAGCTCTTTTATGATTATAAGGGAAGTGGATGGACCAAAAAAGTACGTAAGAAAATAATTTATCCGGGCATGAACTTGATGGGATATATGTCTATAGCTTCAGACTAAATGTATTCACGAATATGATGCCATATATGACATTTTTTTTCTCTATTTTCCAATTTATAAAAATTCTCACTTGAACCTATACGGACTTAAGTTCATCTGCAACCCAAAAACTTAAGCTGATAGGTTGCTGAACCCAAGTCTCATATAAGCTTGTGGTTTTTTTCCTTAATTTTTCCATGTGGAATAACGTATCTCAACATCCGCCCTCACGTGGCAACGTATGGTCCAACGCGTGCCCTTAAGCACCCGCCTTTAACAACTGACCACGAGCCAGGCATCCTCTTTCGTGCTCGTGGGGACAAATATCAAACTAGCCTTGAGCTCCACACTCGAGCCTAACTAGAGGTGCACATTTAGCTACCTTGCAACTAGACCAGGCCACTCTTAGGCCCGATTAACATGATGCGCACTCTTGACTGCCTCGAAACTGAATATAGCGTGGTGTGAGCCCACACGACAACGCGGAAGTATAATCCGATTTGATATCATGTAAAAATTTCCACTTTGACCTATACGGACTTGAGCCCATCTGCAATCCAAAAGTCTAAGCTGATAAGTTGTTAGACTCAAATCTCATATAAGCTTGTGATTTCTTTCTCAATTTTTTCATGTGGGATAACGTATCTCAACACATTTAAATGGAAAAATTGATTACCAGCTGGTTCTCAAAATTTTCATGGAAAAAGTAAGTGCAGAATGAAGGTTGTCGCTGAACAAGCGATATATAGATAACATGAGTTCAATTTGGGCCCAGTCCAGCCCAAAATAACTTCAATTTTATTTTTGGGGAGTAATATATATATATATATATATATATATATTTTTTTATGGTAACTTCAATATCTTTTTGTCTTCGATATTTAACTGATCATCATCGGAGAAAGAGATTTAGTTGAATGGCGAGGACCCCCCTAGATCAATCACTTACATTCAGCATCCACTTAAAAAAAAAATCAAATGTAAATTCGTAATCCACGATGTTGTCTGATTAGTAATATAAAAAAAATGAATTAATTCAGACTACCTCAAAAGAACTATAAACATATTATATAAAGAGATGAATCTGATTCTACCGAAAAAACGAGACAAATGAATCTAAAATTAGGAGCTATCTTTGACTGATTATAGTGTACGTTGAGTAGATTTACAGCATAACCTTAAAGTGATTAATGAGGCTGAAGCTGAAATTAAGAAAAGAAGCGGCGCCGACATGCATGCACTTGCACGTATAAATTAATTAATAAATAAAGACAATCGTTTCATCCAAAGTTGATAATTTCCCCTAGTTATTAAGCAAAATAATATCCGATCATTAACTTTTTTACTATATATTGTGTGTTATGAAGATAAACAAATTAAACCAAAAATCCCAATACAAATCTGCGTTCTCAAGACATATAATGTGGACTGTAGTTCTTCTGTATCGATAAAATTAAGCTTTAGCGTCGGAAAATACTGTTATCATGTATTATTGCAGAAAAGTCTGTCGATTTTTAAAATTCATATTTCGTTATCTGTGGATTTATGGATGGATTTTTAGTATTTTCATTTATCATTAAAGAAAAAGGTTTCTTGTTAACGAAATTGCATTCACATATATATATATATATATATTACCTATCAACTTGCGTGTTGACTGTTGAAGCTTCATTTGACTAATTCTCGGGACTCCGTCAATTCCCAACGGCGCATGGAGTGAATAATCACGCCAAAAGTATTCCAGTGACAACAAGGAGTTTCGAATCTAAAATTAAACGGATACTCGAACTCCTCATTAACCACATAAACCGAATTCCTTGGAGTTATTCCCTTTTTTTTTCCAGCTTACGTACACATATATTCCTCCATTTCTTTTTTATACATATGCATCATATATATTCCTTCATTTTCTCCCTTTTAGCTATATGGTCCTTTTAAAATTAATAATAATGATATAGTAATAAGAGAACCTATATTTTCAGTCATGCATCTTTGTCAATTTTTCTATTTTCATCCCTTTTTATTTTTTTTCTATTTTCATCCTATACCTTCCATTGTTTTTTTATATTAGCCCTTCCGTCATTTATTTCATTAAATATGTTGAGTTGGATCCTTGTAGGTGCAATTTAAATGACAGGTCAGAAATTTATGTATTATCTAAAAAAGAAAGAGCAATAGAGGATGAAATGAAACCGGTAAAAAATTCAACTAGTTATAAAAGTATATTTCATCTTTCACTACAATTTCATTTATCTCAAAAGAAGGAATAATAAAGAAAATCGAAGAACACACAAGCAATGGAAGAAGAAGGAGACGAATAGGAATCCAACGGGAAAGCCAAGTAGTAAAGTTGGATTCCTCATTTCAGTGTTGCTTCTATTTTATGCTCTGCTCCTAATTTAGTATATATACTTCTCATTCCTCTCCTTTGTCGAGTTTTAAAGAAAAAGTTCATTGTTGATTTTGAGATCTAACAAAAAAAATTCGAAAATTTACTTTGAAACTCTAAAGAGAAAGACCCAAATTGATCGAAGCCAACAATAAATCTTAAAATTAAGAAATGACAGTGAAAGGAGAGTATCGAAGCAAACTTTGTGATTCGTTTGATTGCTTTAGGATTTTTGTTAGCTTAGAAATTTTACAAGTTGGTTTTAATTTGATTTCCCTTGGATTTGAAAAAATGATTTTACTCAGGCTTTACTTGGACTCCGCGAAGAAGAGGAACAAGCGAAGTCCCTCCCTGCTGCCGCTTGTTCATCTTCTTCTTTCTTTTTTCATCAATTTTTTTTTCTTTTTTTTTAATAATTTGAAGTAGATTTAAATTAGAGATGAATTGAATAAAATGTGTAAGTCGACGTGTAGCAGCCAACGGAGAATAGCCGATGTGTCATTGATGGAGCATTCATATGAATCTAACTCGGCAAAATTAAATGAAGAGTTAATAAAATGACAAAAATAGAAAAGTAATGTAAAATATATGGTCAAAAGACAAAATATATTGGAAAAGGGACAAAAATAAAAAAAGTGGACTAATGTGTAATTTCTCTATAGTAATAATAATAATATAACACAATAATAACATTTTTTTTTTGTGAGGGGGGGGTGTGGTTTGAATAAAGGACGGCTGTAAATCTAATAAATAAAATAAAATCAACGAAATAAATCAAGGTGGTATAGGAAACGTTCCACATGAGAACTTTTTAATTTCGAAGCGGTAATTTGTGTCACTATTTTAGTTCCTATCCTCAATATATATTATCGTTGTGATCTTTTTTTTCTTTATCTTTTTATTTTTCCCTTCTAAGATGACGAGGCAAAAGTCCATTTGTCGTTGTGATTACTTTAGTTGGGGGCGTTTGACTGAAAGGGGACACGTGTGCGATAATTCACATGGCGAACATATTCTTCTGCAGAGCTTTTTGCCCACCGGACAAAAACAGAAAGCTTTCTGGAAACTGTAAAGGATGAAAAAGAACGATAAAAAGACCGGGAAAAAGACTGGGTGATGATTCGCGTTCTTATTTGTAAATAAAACGGTTATAAATTTCGATAATAGAATTACTCATGCTCATTTAATAATTGTTAAAATTTTAATTTTATTATACTAGATTCATGTGTTTCATTACAAGAATGAATAATGTACATAACATATATTCAGCATATAAGAAAGGGAAAAATTGCAAAAAGAAATAAAATGATTAAAATATATGGCCAAAGGAGGATGTTCAATTAGAATATCATATCAGCGCCTGAACGAGATTAATCTTTTTACTGAGAAAATTTTGTGATTTCATTGAAATTATAACAAAATAGCCAATCAACCTTCCATTGGTCAAAGTATCTGCATTTTAACACACAATTGCTTCTCCCGTGAATTTAAATGACATCTAAATTGGTGACTTTACCACACTCCAAGTGGGATCTCACCACAATTTTTTGAAATTTTTTAGGATGCTAACGTCCATTTTTGTTACAATTTATATATCTTTTCCACAACTAAGCTTCACCTCGAGTGTGGTGAGATTTCCAACTCATATACCATTAACCACGTAATCACTATTAGCTTGTCACGTTGGATTTTTTTGTCCAAATTCACGGGGAAAGTAATCGCGTGCTAGATATGACACAAATTCATTAATTCATGCTTTTTTTAACAATTTCAAAAAAAAAGATTGTGCTAAAAAGATACAAAGTGAAATGTTTGTACATTTTTGGGCAACTAACCCTTTGTAAAGACAAGTCTTTCTTTGCAACTGAATTAGTTGAATTACCGTGGCTATATCTTAATAAACTAAAACTCTTGTACGTAGTGCCATGTGTCACTCTCATGTTTTTTCCTTTTTTATTACTATTTGCAACAAATTCTTTATTATTAATTTTCACATATATAAAAGGAATGGGATACGTTCTTTTTTTCTTTTTAAAAATAGATTAAAACCTTTCCTTTTCTTTTCTTTTTTTACTTTTGATTTTTATTAAATATAAGTATATAAATATTTTTGTTGTTGTGCACCACTAGATATTCAGAAGTGGTCCGACTAATCTAGGTTTGAGTGAGCTTGATCCACTAAAAGATAAACCTTTCATAATCGTGAATTTTCTTTAATCAAACGACTCGCACCCGTTACCTTAGTTAATAATAGCAAGTGTCAGCTCACCTAAAACTAACTAATGTTGATAAAATCCTATCTTAATTCGTCATCAATTCAAATAGTCTTTTTTATTTGTGATTTTTTCGGTGTATACCACTTGATATTTAAAAGTTCTCTACGTCCAATTAATCTAAATTCGAACGAGGTTAACTCACTAAATGGATAAATTATTTTAATTTTTCATCTATTTAAGTAGTCTCTTTAATATGTGGTGCTAGAAATGTCCTTTATTCTTGTTGTAAAACTAACGTTATACTAACACATTAACTTAAGAGTAATTTTTGTTTGGGTATTAACTTGGTCTTAGTCACGATATGCTTTTAATAAATATCGCACCTATTGCAAGAAAGTTCATTCACGTAAAATTAACGGACCATTTCAGGTCTATTATATTGCAAACATAATATGAGAGATTTTAAAACTTTAGTTATACAATATATTAATTACTACCAAACCACTATAACAAATCAACAAATTCATGAAATTTTTTTCCAACCACGGCATCGCACCAGCATTATCGTAGTTATTCAATTAAAGTTGACTTGTACCTGTCTTACCAAGTGGTCCAATACTAGAGTTGATATTACTACGGTATTATTCCAATTTAAGTGACAAAATCAGTAGTATTGTATGAAATTTCATCGCTCTACAGTGAATATTACAAGAAAAAGAATGAGAATTCACCCATACTTTGAGATCGAGACCAAAATAATTATTTCCTGGAATTTAACTTTGAGATTATTTTAAACAATCACTCTCGAACTGGATTCGATCCAAAAAAGATAAACAATCATTCACCTTGGATAGCAATAGCATGGGACCATGTTAGCTGCGAACACACAATTTTCTTTATCAGGTTTTACTAAAATTTTGGCAGTAGAAGGATTAAATCGACTGCAGATATTTCACTGGTCAGAAATATCATACAAAATTTATCAAATTTTGTCTGTAATTGACTCTTCTGATAATATCGGCTACAATTCACACCGTTCAATACTTTTTCTTCATTTTTACGTGCTTTGAAAAAAAAGGTTTTTCTTTATTTTTTTCAAAAGTTATATTCCAAAGCGATAGGTGGAAGGAATTTCAAAGCCCCAATCAAACAAAACCATGATCAAAAGTCGTGGAAAAGCAACCAGAAATTCAAAGAACACTTCCTATTCTTCTTCCTTTATAGCCTCCACCTAAAAGGGGTACTTCCCACCCCCAAAAAAAATGTAGTGCAGAACTATACTTTCTATCTTAAAAAGAATTTCGTATTCGATTTTCAATAATGAAATTATTATTTAAATTGTTATTTTCTCATATCAAACTTATAAACTTTTTATAATCTTGTAATAGAAAGAAAAGAAAAGTTTAAAAAGGTGAAAAGAAAGCCACTATAATTGCCTACTTTGCATGGACAAGAACCTCTTACAATATGAAAAGCCGCATCTCTAATTTTATCTTCTCCGGTTTCACTGTGATTAATTTTGTTACTATTGCCTATCCATGCGAAGAATACTGAAAATTTTTCACTTTGTATTTTCGGATATAGGGCGTAATAATGAATATTTTAGCCACAGTACTTTGATTAGTAAAATCAACGCAACGATCTGATGTCTCGATTAAATTTAAAAAGGACTTCAAGGTATTTATTTGGAAAATAACGACTGTTTACCGCATAAACCAAAAGCGAGGACAATGATAATTTTGGCGAGGATGGTGACCTTTCCATCCGTTGGAACCAAAATGATAACGATGCACGAGAAAAGCAAATAAAAGATGGGACACCACAGCACTACATATCAAAATTCCCAGCATCTCATTTTCATGGGGAAGGAGCATAAAGTGCCACACACACACGCACCCACATAGAAAAAGGGAAGAAAACAACATGGCATCATCCGAAAGAGACCACTCTACAATTGGAAAACAAATGTATACAGCCTCACAATATCTTAAAACCCGAGACATACAAAGGTTTGCTTGTTAAAAAGAGCGACTATCCGAGCCATTTTTCGTGGGATAACTTTGATGATCGTCATTTGCGAAGTTATAACATTGCCTTTCACTATAGGTCTGACCCTGATTCCAAAAAAAAAAATAAAAATTACATGAGTTCTCTGCATGACAGGGCTTAAATTTTGTGTTTAAGACTGTATATTGCCAAACCATCCAGGTTAAATCTGTTGTTTGAACATATGTAGGTTGATTCTGAACGAGAACTGATTGGTTTATTTCAAATTGTCAAACCAAAAAAGGTTCCAATCACACGTCTAATTAGTCAGTACATGTGAATAATTCGGTCCAGTTTTTATAAAATTTATGGATAGAGTCAGGGACATGTGTAAATGAATTTGTAGGACAACTAAAGTCACCGTCCTCGCGGATTATCCTTATCGAGCTGTTGCATTAAAAAGTGATTTGTTTATCCTTTATCTGTATAGAAGGAAATGGAGGATAAAAAATGAAACAACAATTCCCCTAATCCAGTCTAATTCAATCGACACATTAAATGGTAAAATCCTTTCGGCGTAACTCTTTTTTTTTTTAATTGGGGTTAGGTCCGAGTTCAAACTCAGGATAAATTTTTTATGTCCATAAAACTCGAATTTAAAATCTTATTCATGAGAAATAAGATCCGAATCCCTTGAATCAAAAAAGAGATTTTCTATGAGATTTCTTTTTTTAAAATTTTTATACAGATCCCCTTCTTCCTCCTTTTTCTGTTCATCCGTTTTCTCCCATCCACATAAAAGGTCAAAATATTGTAAAGGACAATCATACCCAAGTAGGGAGCGATTTAATTAAAGAAATATCCATAAAAAAGTTAATTAAAGAGATTGAGAATATACAATTCTTAAGACATGTTTTCACGCTGAACATGCTAAACAGGCATAAATGTATACTGCAATCAGGATAAAATACAAATTCCAATACCAAGTTTAATTAGTTATATACTCAAACCATGCCGTAATACGTAGATATGATTGGTAATTAGTTCTTCGTAAGGCTTGACTGTCGGCTCCCAAATCATCATGAGACCGGTTGAAATGGTATCCAATAAGCACCTGTCGAGTTAAGTTTTATCTATTCCATTAGATAGATTATCCTTTACATACAAATATTGTGAATCTTAAGATGTACTTAAGCATGTATTCTTTACTCTGTGAAACCTTAAAAATGTCGTTTAGCTCAAATGAGATCATAAATATTTTTTTAAAAAAAAATTTGCGAAACCTTAAAAAAGATCATCGATTATCAACTAAGTTATTAATTTAATTAACTAACAAATTAGAAAAACTAATCATAAATGGAGCTTGGAAAGAAGAATGAGACACCGACACTACCAAACAGAGCCACTCACACCGGCATTCACATATTCTTGTCTGTCTGGAACTCTCTCCTACTCTCTCTCTCTGAACCTATCAATCATCTTCATCTTGATTCTTGATATTCCCCCTTCCTCCTCAAAGGGGTTGTTTCCTTTCCTCATCTGATCCTTCCTTCCTGCAGAAACCTCTCTCTCATGGCTCTTCTGCTGCTGTCTTTGCTCCTCTTGGCCATCACCGGCCCTTCAAGTGAGCTCCTCCTCCTCACATCTTCCCCTTTCATCTTCCTTTCTTCGAGTGTTGGGAGTGATGAACTGATGATCAAAAGAAAACAGCTGATCTTGAGTTCTTTCTTTTTCTTGGGATCTTCCTCTGTTTTTCTACTATAGTTTCTCTCTCTCTCTCTCTCTCTCTCTCGTTTCCTTGTTGTGGTCTCTGGCCTCCATGGCTTCTTGGGTTTTTGTTATCATCATCATCTTCTTCTTCTTCTTGCTACAGCACCGTTAACGAAGGTGCTGAAGAGCTCTGCATCAAGAACAGCTAATCTTTTTGTGCATAGCACCATTTGACAGCTTGCGAACTTCACTAAACTAGTCATCCTCCATATTTCGAGTTCTGCAGAGAAAGGGGGAAAAATATAAAGAAACCCCATTTTCAAGAAAATTTCTTTCTTCAGCTATGGGAGTTAAGGAGGGACATTTCTTCTGTTCCTAACAATCTGTGGTCGTTTGCTCTGTCTTTCTTGATCAGGTGCGACGTACTGTGTGTGCAAAGATGGGATGAGTGATCAAGTTCTGCAGAAAGCCCTCGACTATGCCTGCGGGGCCGGGGCCGACTGTAGCCCCATCCTCTCGAGCGGAGCCTGCTACCAGCCCAACACCGTCAAGAGCCACTGCGACTACGCTGTGAACAGCTACTTCCAGCGGAAGGGTGAGGCTGCCGGGAGCTGTGACTTCGCCGGAACAGCCACCACCTCCGCTTCTGCTCCCTGTAAGCCTTCGAAAAAAATCTGTTCCGGCACTTCCATGTGTAGTTCTCGCAAATTCCTCTCATGTTGATGTATGAAATGTGTCCTGTTGATGCAGCCCAATCAGGTTCATGTGTCTATCCTTCAAGTCCCAGGTATGCTCTGCTCTTCGATTTCTCCCCTTGTATTTAACTTTGAGCAAGTGACTTTCTGCAGAAGATTGATTAGTGACCGAAGTGTCAAAGTTAGCACTGTGATGTTGAAAATCGCCTCAAACTTTGCCCCTCCTTGTTCTTAATTCTTCTGGGCTTCCTCCATGATCTGATTCTGTTGAGTATGTCTCGTATTCAACATTTCGATCTGATTCTTGCACGGACTTCGGCACACGAATGTCAAATTTGTCCTATTTCTTTTATGGGTTTGTGCGCTGTCTTGTGATGTTAAAAGATCACCGCAAAATTTGCTCTTTTCTTCTTAATTTTCGTAGATGCATTTCCCATTTCTGGGTCTGGTCATGTTTCCTTAAAAGCTTCGAATATAATAATCCAAGGACTGATTGTGGAGTAATCTTTCATTTATGTACAATGAATGACTCATATTCCTTCTTCTCTGTGGTTTTTGTTATGGTTTCAGCACGACCGGGGGAAGCAGCACGACCCCACCCACAGGCACCACCACCCCACCCACTGGCACCACCACCCCCACCACCACTCCTGGCACTCCTGGCACATCGACCACCCCGACTACTGGCACCACCACCCCCTCCACCACTCCAACCACTACCACCTCAACCACCCCTTCCTCCACCCCATCCATCTACAACAGCGGCACCGGGCTGGGCCCGACTGGCCTCACGGACTCTTCCTTCCGCTTCACCCCCAGCTGGGCCACCACCTTGACCTTCCTCCTCCTCCTCCCACTCTTCTCCTATCTCCACCGCGCCTGATTGAGGACTCTTAACCCTGCTGAGGCTGAGGCTTTGCTGCTTGATGTTTCTGCCACGCGTGGTGTATGTGATCATTATTGAATGTAGGGGAGTGGTGGAATCAAGAATCATGTAGAGACAAGAGCCCACTAGGATGTTTTTTTTTTTCTTCTCTTTTCCTTTGTTTTGTTCTCCTCCTTCTTTAGCAGTATAGTATTATCATATCATGAGAGGGAAAAAGGGCTGGAAGAATTCGATTCCTTTTTTGAGTGGCGCCATGACTGGTAATGGGGTTGTAGATTGGGCTCAGCGAGGCTTAGTAATGGCACCTTCATCATCATCATCATCATCATCGATCATCTCTCTCTGTCTTATTAGGCGTTAGAAGACATTTCCCTTCTGTATATTAAGAGCAGCTTCTTTTCTTTTTCTAATGGAGCACTTCTCATGCGATACCCAGCTAGCTTTTATATTCATTGCGTCTCAAACCCATGTTTGGGATGATTGATGTTTGCTAATGAGTTCGGGTTAGTAATATTGGTTTTCGTCGTGCAATTTTTTTTTTATTACTCCTCAAATCCTGGAGCCTGAGAAGCCCGATACTGTGTCTTGTGTTCTAGCAAAGGGCAATAGTAAGAGGGCTGAATAGCAAATATTGGATACTTGTAAATCAATCGGGAAGAGTGAGTACAAGACATCTCAGCTGTCTGTCCATCAGCACCAACCAACAGCATTGCTGTGGTAGCTGTTGGAGAGCGACATGACACGAGGTACGATGGAGGGAATGACTCATGACACATGGGAACATACTCTCTAGCAGGACGATGAGGCTCGAACTATGGGCAAATTGCACTGATGAAACATGACGGGTCATGCCAGCTTTTTTATACAAGGTCGAATATCAAAAGTTAAATTCAGATTCTATCGATCATGACTGATTGATTGGTTTTATACCGCATGACAAAAGTATGATTCCTTCCCTGAATGATGTTGGCGTCATGCATGAGTTCGGAACAAGATGATAACATGCTTGGGTTATGTCAAGCTATGTAAACTTTCATTCGACTGATATAATTAGGCAATTGCTTCACAACGAACATATGCTCCCGAGCTGGTAAAAGTTTTTCTCGAGTAGATGCTTCTCTCTGCCGTTTTGGCGAGAATTTTTCTCAATAGAAAGCTTCTCAGTGTAAAGGGGTTTCGTAGAGATTGACCCCAATCAATTGCATGACTAATGAACTCAACCAGGATCACATTCAATCAGGCTACTTGTACTAGTGGAGTGGTGGAGCTGGGTCAGGCGAGTCCGTTTGCTGAGATGCATCTCTGGGCTGAGAAACAAGCAGTAGTTCTCTACGATCTTCTTCAAGAACGAACTCAGTGATCAACTTCACGACAGCGCCTGGCTTCTCCACGTGAGGAATATGGCCGCAGTCGGGTATCTGATGTAGAATCGCACTTGGGAGTTCGCAGTGTAGCCTCTGTATTCATCCCGGAATTCACAATTATGTGGCAGTTAATGGTGGGGAACCGTAACCAACAGATGACGCAATCGAATTTCTAAACTGCAATAGTAAAATAAAGCCCAGGACTAACTACAATGAAGGCTCACCTCAGCTAGTTTGCTGTCGATTATCTTATCATCCTGGCCCCATATTATGAGCGTTCTCTGCTTCACCTGGTGGAATATTATCTCAATAAGCCGCTCATTACAAACCATAACAGCGTGACGGGACTGCTAGCTATAACGATGCTACTTCTGGATTATGAAAAATGTAGAAGCAATAAACATAAGATGGAAAATTTGGTGTTATTTCCAGACGGGGAAAGACAACTCGACTTTAATGACGTGAAGAGTTTACCAATGGTTGCTCAAAACTACCATAATCAATTTATTCTTTTCCAGTGGTACCAGAATCATATTTGATATCATCACCATTGCATGCAATTTGATTTTAATGCAATATGAGGTTGGGCCAGCACTAGTGTGTGTCATATTATTTTCTTCAATATGCTTTGCCTACACTGTCAATCCATTGTACATGTAAGACTACATCAACGTGCTGCTAATAGCCTAATACTGAGGACCTGGGAGATGAATCTTCAATGTGGTGTGCAATATTTAATATAGCAATTAAAACACAAGGCTACTAAGTCCTTTATATCTCTTGCAGGAGTAACCAAGATAGAGATGTTTTCCTTTTCCATACTTGCGAAGAGATGATGATGTTGTCAGGAAGCTGATCTTTTGCATACCTGTCCGATCTGGGCAGTCACATTATATCCACCGCTAAGCATAAAATCAACAGTAGCATCCTCCCACCAAGGATATCGGCAATGCAAGCGACCAATCTAGATTGGGTTTCAAGGACAGTAGGAAATGATCAGAGCCATCTATCTAATAGCTTGCGCTCCATGTGATGGGAAATAGTTCAAGGACTCACATTGGCCCAATCTATGTTGGTGTTGACCGGTAGACCATTGAATGCCAGAACATTAACATAAAAACGGAGAGGAAAGCTCTTCAAAATGGCCACCTGACAACAAAACAATCCTTACAGTTGGTGTAGCTTAAGCAAAAAAACTGGAAGAACAATTCGAGGAAAAGGACTGATTCACTATAATTACTGCAGACTAAAAGAAGATTAGTCTGAGGGGATAGCCTACCCCGGCATAGGCCAAAGCTTTGGGTAAACTTGACATTTTTCCTGTGCCTTCTGTATATACACTTGCATCAATTAAAACCAGCTTTTCGACCTGAAAATTCAAGATACCATCTAGGACGCCAACTGAAGTATCAATCTTGGTTTTTTTGGATACAGATATGTGAGTGCCAATACTGGTAAGCACTTGCCCTCCAGCAAAGAGAAAATAAAAGGAAGCACTTACAGCTTCTGGATGGGCGACTGCGAAGTCAATTGCAACTGCAGCACCGAGGCTTGGTCCAACTAATATCATTGGCTTTTTGATGTATGCTTTCCACATCTATGGTTCACGAGAGAAAAACCAATTTAATGAACATAACTATTTATAAGATTTTGTGGGACCCAATATTGCCAACTCTTTCCACAATGACGTTATTTTAAATCCCTAGTTGTGGATAAAATGATTGTCTAGCCAGCACAGCGCTGCTTCCAAAGGCATCTCACTAAGTTTTGCAGGGAAAAGTATGAGTTCTACGCTATTTGCAGTCTAAAATAAGCATATGGAATTCATTGAAATTTTGAGTAGGAAAGCTTCAGGATTTCTTCTGAGATTTTCGTTACCAAGACTTGAGCTCGAAGAGAGAATCTAAAGTTCCCTCATGAGAGTAGAAGGCTTGGAACAACGTACCCGATAAAGGTGCTCACGTTTGGATGCCACATTACATGGGGGACGTCTTTCTGTTGCACGAAAACAGAACAAAAGAGGATGTCAAAATGGAAAGTCGGAAACAGAACAACTTGCTTGAAAGACATAATTCAGTATATAGCTTAGGAGTATGGGGCACACGCACTGAGATCGGAGAAACCCCAACCGAGAATGTCGATAGCCCAAGTCTCTAGGCCAGCTTCCTCAAGCAAGGGGTAACCGTATCTCCATTCTAAACACGAGCTGAATGATCAGAAGCAGTGAACTCAAGATATGAAGAAATAACCGAGAGCACTTCAGCAGACCACACCTCGGATACTGCCAGTACCTGTCAAAACCATGCAGGAGTACTAATGGACTTGCCTTGCCCGACACGAGTGGTTTCACACAGCTGGCCATGACGCGAATTCCTGATAGGTCAACCTGTAGATATCAGTCAAAGGAAATGAAATGCGAATCTTAGTTTCTTAAAAAGAAGAAGAGAAAGGGGTTATCCATCTCATAAACTGGAGCCCTGGCCCCTGCTGGGTGTCATAACACAGTGAAACAACTACTTTCCTAGTCAAGGACATTTGCCAACAAAAAATACTCGAGACACGGCCATTGGCAACGACTTTAACGTCAAAGTGAAAGGACTTAGCTTTACACTGAACACTTCAGCAGAGGTGCCAGCATCACATTTCATTCACATATTTAGAAGGTATTGCTCAGACTACATATCCAAAGTCCAATGCATCTCTGCTATCTGATGAAAAACTGAAAACCCGGGTAGACCAAGGAATTGGGCTGATGGTAGACCCAGAGGAGAAAAAGAGAACTTTGCTAGAATGGTTTTGCTTCCCAACTCACCGGAAGTCGCTCGATCCGGGAGGCGAGCTTCCGGGCGAATCCATCCCTGATGTTCTCGACCTGCTTGGGGAGGAAGGGAGGGAACTCGCCGTCGGCTGAGACTCTGAAACGGCGGAAGCTTCTCCGGATGGAGGCGGCCGGTATGGAGCCGACCGAGAGGGCAAACGCCATCGCACCCATCTCAGAGCCTCTCCTCTCTCCCTGTCTCGCGCTCTCTCTCTACCGTTCACTGTTCAGAGCCCAGGAGAAGAAGAAGAGGAGCGGGGACGACATGCACCTCATCCTACAGAATGGCTGGCGGGTTTTTAAGGACTCTAACGTACGCGACCATGTCGCGCGTGTTTTCAAACCACTATCCGGTTTCAGTCCCCGGGCCCATTGGGCCCTGTTGGTATGAGGTCCGGGCTCAGAAATGTTGGGCTTGCTTCTGCTCGGCCCATTATTAGTACTTTTGCATTTTCCGTCTTGGTAGGCCCACGAAGACTGCCCAACCCACGGAAGACGCCTGACCTGACTTCCTGATCGTCTCGTCTCCCCGCCTCAGTTCAGCTCACGCAGAAAAAGCAAAAACCGCCATGGATCCATCGGAGCAACTCGCTGGAGGACAGCCACGTCCGCCGTCGCCTCCTCCTCCGCCTCCTCCGCCTCAAAGCTCCGCACCGCTCTCCTTCCTCCTCTTCTTCATCGCCATTCTGTCGTTCGTACGGAGCCTCTCTCTCTCTCTGTGACAGCCTTTAACTCAGAAGCAGACTTACGCATACTAGCACTTGAGCTCGAAACTGATTGTCTCTGTTTGCGTAGGGTGTGATTTGCTTAGCTGTATGAATCTGAATCAGCTAAACGGTCCCCATGAGCTGTTATGGCGAGGAATTTTTTGATAACCTTGTTTCTAAATTTGGCCTCTCATTACAGTCCAGAGCTCGTTAATGGTGATCTCAATTGGTTCCTAATTCATAGTTGATATTCGTTTCTTTTCCATTTTCTTGAGTTCGGCTTTGGGATTAGACTTTAGGGCCCGTTTGATTTCAGTATTTGATTTTAGAATCATTATTTTGATTCTAACTTTACCCACTACACAACAAAAATACACGTTTTCCAAGTTAAATTTATAATACTATCTCATTTGTTCTTTTCCACGACCAAAATCAAAATCAAAGTTACTTTTAACTCTAAAACCAAGCGCACTCTATAAGTGTCATGAAGGGGCTGAGGTGCGCATTGATCTCGTTCTTGTATTGACATCGTAATGAGTTCTGAGAGAAAGGTAGTTGGAAAGTTGAGTGAAAATGGAGAAAGTATTTGATATTCGAAATGCTGATAATTTCGTTTTGAGTGATCCTGGCGATACTGATAGGTCCGCTGACTGCCGATTTATTCTTCTTCTGCCTCTACTCTTAAGCTGGCGGTTTACTTCTTGAACTTCTAGTTCTTGTTGAGCTACTATTCCAGCTTAGTCTTAAGTCATTTGCTTGATTCGTGATGAATTACGGATTGTCCTCTAGAAGACATACTCTTTGTCCTCAATAGAACAAATAATTATGTCATTGAAACTATGAATCATTAATTTAGGGCTCCTGTGTTTGCAGATCGTGATTCCATCTACAACAACTGTCAAGAACAGCTTAAGTGTTCTACATCAAGTGCCAGAAGGTCATGTCGGGGTGTATTGGAGAGGTGGTGCCCTCCTCAAGACAATTACTGATCCCGGTTCGTCCACGGCCTTTTCTTTCTCATGGATTTTTGCGCTATTCTTGCTTGTCCTAGACTTCCGTTGCAACTTGACAGTATTTATTCTTGTTATCTAGGTTTTCATCTGAAGCTGCCTTTGATAACTCAATACGAGCCTGTTCAAGTGACCCTTCAGACTGATCTGGTAACGCTCCTTCCTCTTTGCCTTTTTAATTGGTGGATGCTGTAAATGCTTTTGTATGTTAATGTTATTAGGTTTGGATTTCATTTTTGTCTTTAATGCAGGTTACGGATATTCCTTGTGGTACAAAAGGAGGTGTTATGATTACCTTTGAGAAGATAGAGGTGGGGCTTTGAAGCCTTTGAATGCTATCAAGTATGTAATGGTTAGATTGGCAATACTACTCATGTTTTCTTATGGTTTTGTGCAGGTCGTGAACCGCCTCCGCAAGGACTATGTTTATGACACGCTGCTTGATTATGGGGTCCACTATGACAACACATGGATATATGACAAGATTCATCATGAAATCAATCAGTTCTGCAGCTCTCACTCGCTGCAACAAGTATACATCGATGTGTTTGATCAGGTGAGAGAGGTTATTAATTAAGACACTGAATCATATATAATCTGATACTGCAATATCAATACCTCAATCTCATGATTACGTCAAGCGAAAGCTTAAGAAACGTATTCTGGGCACTTAAATGGTGTGAACTATAACCTGATTTTCCTGGCCAAGTTTATAGTTAAAAATGAGAAACTTCGGTTTCAAAATTTAAATTCTGGCCAACCAATTGTTTTGCTGCCCCTGAAGAAAATACTATCATGGTGATGGTCATTGTTTCAGATTGATGAGAAGATGAAGGAAGCTCTTCAAGTTGACTGCACACGATATGCTCCCGGTATTGAGATACTCAGTGTGCGTGTAACGAAGCCAAATATTCCAGATAGGATTAGGAGAAACTTTGAACAGATGGAAGAGGAAAGGACCAAGGTACTATCTTTTTTTCTTTTTTTGAAATATAGTCTTTTCAACTTCTGTATTGATGTTTATAAGCAATTTTATCTTTTATTTATTTATTTATTATGTGAGATGAGGTTAAATCTTAAGGCTTGGGCACAAGACAGTTCAGGATGTTTCATGGCTTTTAATGCAGATGGAATCAATAGCTTGTTATTAAATTTTTATTGAACAGACCTGGATTAAATGAAGAAAACTGAAATTTCTAAATTTGATTTCTCCCGTTAGGTTGACTGAAAAAACCAGATACCTCTCTCTCTCTCAGTTTAAGTTATGTTTTCATCAGAGATGGGAACATGGGCCAAGCTAAAGCTATTATAAAACATGCAATTCATTCTAAACGTAAAAGAAAAGAAGAATAAAAACCAAAAGTATCATGGTAGTACATAAGATGTAACCATCCCTCCGGGGGAAAAAAAATCCAAAATGCTTACCAGTTATGTTTTCATGTCAAAGACAGCTCTATAGTTTGAGTATCATGCGATGAGATCATATTTGATGCATATGCACCATGCAATTTCTTTGTTTCCTCTACCTTTTCTTTGATTTCTGCTTATATAATAATTATAGTCAGTGTGTCCTTTTCATTGAAAATGAGAGGATGAGGGTGTCCGGTAAGTGAACAATATACAACCACTGATGAAATTCTGTGGATGCTTCGTTGTAGGTCTTAATTGCGATAGAGAAGCAGAAGGTTGCCGAGAAAGAGGCAGAAACAATGAAGAAGATGGCTATCAGTGAAGCCGAAAAAAATGCCAATGTCAGCAAGATCTTGATGGAGCAAAAGTTGATGGAGAAAGACAGTTCCCGGAAGCAGCAAGAGATAGAGAATCACATGTACTTGGCTCGTGAGAAGAGTCTTGCAGATGCTGACTTCTATCGGTGAGAATCCTTTATGCGTGATCATCCTAGTGCAGGCATGTGAAAATCCTAAAGTAACTGCTGTTATATGCTTGTTTTGGTTTCAGTGTGATGAAGGAGGCTGAAGCAAACAAATTGAAGCTCACTCCGCAGTTTCTCGAGCTCAAATTCATAGAGGCCATCGCAGGAAACACCAAGATTTTCTTTGGTAACAAGGTGCATGTCACTTTCTTGCATCCTTCGGTCAAATCTCCAATTTAGAACTCTCTTCTTCCCGCTCTGCTTTCTTCCCCTTCTTCGTGATGACTTCTTCCTTGGTGCAGGTGCCAAACATGCTCTGGGATCAGAGATTGCTCGGGAGCTTCCTGCAGAATATGACGAGGGTAGTCTCCGAAGTGGCGTCTACAGATGGAAAGTCACAATCCTCTTGAGCTTTGTGATCAGTACGCCATCAAACACGTGATCAGCGCAATATAAACGCTGATACATATCTTAATTGTAGCTTGACAAGAATCGATCGCATGTAATCCTTTGCAAGCTCAGGTTGTTGCAGGAGTTTGGCTGTTTAGTGATCTATATGCTGCTTGTAGGAATGAAATGAAGAGATTTTACAACTCGGGCTGGAAAGGGAAAGCCATATCTGCAATATTCATGTTTGATATTCAGTGATCTATACAAACACGGAAAAGCATCCGATGCGACTATATGTCATCAAATCTTTTTTGCAATATGGATTCCGCCACAAAGCGTTGGTCCGACATTAAACACGGTTAGGTACAGTTATCTTTTTTAGAAAACATTCAATTTGGTTCTCGAAAGATCAATTTGCCAATAATTTAGTTTCTCAATGAATTTTGTTAACAATTTGATCTTTGAAAGATTAATTTTGCAAACAATTTGGTCACTTAATGAATTTTGCCAACGATTTAGTCCTTGAAAGATAAGTTGGTTGGTCCATGAAAGATTAATTTTGTCAATAATTTGGTTCATTAATGAATTTTGTCAACAATTTGGTCCTCAAAAGATCAGTTGATCAACAATTTGATCTTCAAAAGGTTGCTTGGCTAGACAATTTAGTCTCGACATTAGCAGACCATTGACGCCATGATGATAATCTGATCTGAAAATTGATGTGTCATACCCTTAACTAACGGCCAGTGAAAAATTGTATTTTTAATCCCCAAACTCGATATGACATTGTTTTCATCGTTTGTCCCTCCTCCCCCTTAAAAAAAAAAACCCCACAAGCCCACTGAAACTGAACGATAGCGTTCCATCCTCCCACCATACAAAAAGACGTTCACATTTTCACTTGCTTAGCTCTGTAAATTCAGCCATTCTCTATCCTCATTTTAACCCTAATTTCGAAAATTTCTCTGCAAAATGTGAAGACATAGTGAATGAGTGGCGAAATCAACAACTCCATCACGTGTTTCGTGCAGGTTAGACCACCCCTTGATTCTACGTTAGTTGAGATTCCCTTTTCTTTTGTAGAAGATGAGAGTGGGATGATGACCAAAACGACGTTATAACTGATTTGAGGATTAAAAAATCAATTTTAAATTGTCGTTAGTTAAGGATGTGCCATATTAGCTTCCATGTCAGATTATCGTCATGGTAATGACGGTTAGTTAATGTTGGGACTAAATTGTCTAGCAAAACGATCTTTCGAAGATCAAATTATTGGCTAACTGACCTTTTGAGGACCAAATTATTGGCCAACTAATTTTTGAGGACCAAATTGTCGGCAAAATTCATTGAGGGACCAAATTATTGACAAAATTAATCTTTCGATTACCAAATTGTTGGCCAATTGATCATTCGATGACCAAATTATTGGTAAAATTCATTGAAGAAACAAAATTGTTGGCAAACTCATCGTTCAGGGACCAAATTGAATGTTTTCTCTATCTTTTCGGTTTGCATGAATTTTCAGCAACCAATACCCGAGCTGCATTACTGGTGAAAGATAACCAAATCCAAGCTTAGGAGTTTGAGTGAGGATGTAATGCATAGATAGGCTATATGGCAGAGTCAGATTTCTGCTGATATATGTCATATCATTTACTAATACTCTGCATCGATTTTAGAAGTTACGTTCTCAAGCTGATACGATGATCCATATAATTTGGAGGTTAAATTTGGTAAGTCGTGGATCCCTAATAATATTTTGTCTTTTTAAAATGTGTCGCGTTTCAATTTTAGATAATCGACTGCCTGTGCATATTATCAGTTACATCATATAATTTAGTATGCAAAGTAGTTGATAGTACGTATATGCAATCGACTGTCTGAATGGTTTACGAGCCGAAATACGATACAAATAAATAGAAATATGACGCGAATACGATCAGAAAAAGACAAAATAATGATAGTGGATCCGTCACTTGACTGAAAATTTCCCGTAATGCGAAACTACATTAAAGGAGTTTGAAATGGAACTGCAAACCGACAAAAGTCAGACGTTTGAAAAGAGTGCCCCTCTTGCATCAAATCCGTGCGGTCTACAGACTCGTTTTGTCCACAATCTCATATGATATTCCTCCCGATTGGTTGACCGAGTCTGAATAATTTAAACGTGCGAAATGCCGGAAATGCCCTTGGCCCACCTTGATAGGCGGCGACAATGACAGAGGGAAATGCCGTGGGGGAGGAGAGACTGAAGAACAAGAACAGAATCCTCAAAGATTCCCCTCTATGCCGCTGACAGTTAAGGCAAGGCCATTGAAAGAGATTCCGTCCCCGCTCCCTCCCTCCCTCCCTCCCTCCCTCCCTCCATTTCTATACTTAGACACTCTCGTTTCAGCATATCTGTGTATGTACATACCTGAAAAGGTAGGAAAGTGAATCTCCATACATTGGAATACGGTACAGAGATTCCATCTTCTTTGGGATTCTGTCTTTGTTTGGGGGGGTGCTGAGGTTCGAGATTCCGGTTTGATTCTTGTTGGGTCATCCCAAGAACAGTGTTTCGAATCCAGCTATTGATCGGGATATTGGTAACAGATCTCTCCTCTGACTCTGTCCACTTCCAGTTTCGTCGAATTTAGTGTTTCTCTAATGCGGTTTCTGGATCGTATTTCGTGGTCGTTTACCGAGTCCTGTGTTTCTGGACTGTTATTGTTTTGGTTGGTTGGTGTTGGTGTCAGTCTGATGTCAGCTACTTTGCCTGATGTGTCCTCTCCTCCTGCAAACTGCCATCGACATCTTAGCGTGCTGCCGTCTCCGGTTTATATTAATCAATCGGGTCTATTCAGTTTTTACGAATTGAATATTGGTGACTGCGTGAGCACGGATCTACGGTTGCGGATCCATTGGCTTTTCACAAACCTTCATGTGGCCCAGATGATGGGCATTGGTTGTTTTAGTCAAGCACGTGCTCATTTTTCTAATCCAACCATAGTAAAAGAATCCCCCACTTTGAAATCTTTGAAAGTCGGGTTGCTTTACTTTTCTTCTTTGTTTATTCTATTGGATATGCCTCAGGCTCCGTTGATTTTGAATGCCGATATGAGATCTCATAAACGTCTTCTCTTCTCGCCGGCAGGATCCCTTTGCTGTTTCTCAAACTGGTCAGCGTAGCAGCAGATAGTAGTTTTTGCGGTTTGAGAGCTTGAAAATGTATCTGGTGGAGAGCAAAGGAGGAGCTATAGCATGTATGTTGCTGGCTCTCTTCTTCTTGGGCACTTGGCCGGCTGTTCTCACTCGCCTCGAACGGCGGGGAAGACTCCCTCAACATACTTACCTTGACTACACGATCACCAATCTCTTGGCAGCCGTTATTATCGCTTTCACGTTCGGGCAGATCCATAAGGGTACGCACGAAGCTCCCAACTTTCTGGAGCAACTCTCTCAGGTGAGCTTCCCTTCTTATTCAAAGGTCCATATAAAACAATTGTATCGGGGAGAGTAGTTTCAAGATCCTTAGAAGAGTGAGTGGCATAGTTCATCAAAGCCGTTGCAGGGTTCTCCACAAGACAGTTTGCGACTCCCATGATTTTCTTACCGTTTACTTGCTGATTTCAGGTTATCTGTATGTCTTGATTTATCACAGGATAATTTCCCATCAGTTGGATTTGCAATGATAGGAGGGATAGTTCTTAGCCTTGGGAACCTAGCCACACAATACGCGTGGGCCTTTGTTGGTTTATCCGTCACAGAAGTCGTCACATCCAGCATTACAGTCGTTATAGGAACAACTGTGAATTACTTTCTTGATGGGAAAATTAACAAAGCCGAAATTCTGTTCCCTGGAGTTGGTTGCTTTTTGATAGCAGTTTGTCTAGGCTCTGCTGTCCATGCATCTAATGCAGCTGATAATCGAGCAAAGCTCAACGCCCTTTCCAAAATGAATGAAGTTGAGGCTGGGAATGGGTACACCGTACACTCCTTTTCCTCTTGAGCTTGCTCGGTTTTTGAGATATCGTTAAATACATTGAGCTTTCTGTAGCAATGACTGACGCATATTTGCTTAGATGCATAGATGCTTTTGTTCATACTATATTGCATTATGCTAAGATGACCTTTATGTCGATTTTCTGACAGGCTTGTGCCTTCACTCAACGGAGCATACGTGAACGAAGGTAAGAAAATATCGCGATTTATATAGCTATTATTGCCCTCACACTTCATTCTGTTTTATTGAATTACGGAAAACTCCGAAACTGTCCAGGTGGATTGAAGGATGTTGAGAGAGGAAGTCGACCCGAAGAGAAGGCAAAACCAGGAACTGCAGATTTTCTTGTGCAACTCGAGAACAGGAGATCAATCAAGGTCAGTGAGTAGAAGGCGATCGGTTTAAATATATTCAGCACTTTCATATGTTCCTGTCTCATAGCCTGCAACATGATCTTGCACTGATAGAGTGGTTTTCGTTTCTGGAAGCGCGATTAGCAAGCTCACATCCATTGATATTTCCAACTCTCAAGTAGAGAAAAAGTGAAAATTTGAAGATTAGAAGATTTTTGAGTTTTCTCAATCCAGACTGAGCCATTCTAGACTCTTATTTTGCTCTTCAGCATGTCGTGATTCAGATGTGCGTTTTGCTTTCACTCGCAGGTGTTTGGGAAGAGCACTGTGATCGGGCTTGGGATAACTTTCTTCGCCGGATTCTGCTTCTCCCTCTTCACGCCTGCGTTTAACTTGGCCACGAATGATCAATGGCACACCCTGAAGAAAGGGGTCCCCCACCTGTCTGTTTACACTGCTTTCTTCTACTTCTCGTTGTCTTGCTTCTTTGTTGCCCTCGTTCTGAACATCAGCTTCCTCTACCGGCCGGTGCTGAACCTGCCGAAAACAACTTTCAAGGCTTACATTAACGATTGGAATGGGAGAGGGTGGGCCCTCTTGGCGGGTCTTCTCTGCGGGTTTGGGAATGGGCTCCAGTTCATGGGGGGGCAGGCTGCGGGATATGCAGCAGCAGATTCTGTTCAGGTAAACCAATGCTCAGAAAGTGCACTAAAAGTACTTGGAAAATGTCTATTTAAACATCATTGTTCGGTGGTGAGCAGCCTTGATAATACAGAAAGAGCTGCATAACACCCCGTCAAACATTGAGTTGAGTTGTTTTTAATTCTCATCTGTTAAGAATTCTGATAACTGTGCAGGCACTTCCATTGGTGAGCACATTCTGGGGGATACTACTCTTCGGGGAGTATCGGAAATCATCAAAGAGAACTTACATATTGCTCATCGGGATGCTTTCGATGTTTATTGTGGCAGTTGGTGTTCTAATGGCATCAGCAGGACACCGGAAATGATCTCAGAGCTGTATGCTGGAACTGGGATTCTTCTCTGTGGCATAAATAAACACCGGAAAATCTCGAAATTGGAGACCAAGACAAAGTGAGAGAATCATGTCTGTATGGATTGCATGGCTGAATTAGAATTCTCAATCTGTAAATAACGGAGAAGGTCCGAGGAAAAATGAATGTAAAGAAAGTAGACAGAAGTTTTATCAACCGGTAGGGTCCCGGGAATTCGGATTTCCTTTCTCATTCAGTTAAACATTGTGTAAACTTAAGTAGAACATGGAAGCAAATTCAGTCAAACCCCGATCCTCCCTCCCTCCCTCCCTCTCTAACCTCACCGACGTCCTCATATTCGAGTCAGTGGCGGGACCTTTGATATCTCTCTTTTAACCATTGAGGAGGGGATCTTCGAGGTCAAAACTACTGCCAGAGACACTCATTTGGGAGGTGTGAAGATTTCGACAACAGGTTGGTGAATCACTTCGTGCAAGAATTCAAGAGGAAGCACAAGGAGGATATCAGCGGGAATGCCAAAGGTGCAACTGCTGCTGCAGGACTTCTTCAAAGGGAAGGCCCTATGCAGTATCTGTCTTTTTTTTAATAATTCTTTTTTTTTAAAATATAATATAAAATAGACAATGCCAAAAAAAATATAAAATATGTAATTGATACATAACAAATAATTATTCATTAAAATAATTACAAGCTCCTTAATAAATAAGTATTTATAACTTTAAAGAACTTATGTATTGAAATATTTGGGTGAATAACACATAATAAATAGGATATAAATAATATAAACTACAAAATAATTTTTAAAAAATAATTTTATAAAAATTGATTCTAATATTTTAATCAATTAAAATAATTAGATAATATTGTTTTATTTTTAATTAAATTTAAAATAATCTAATATATTCATTAAAAGTATTTTAACAATTATACAACATGATTTATTAAGTCTATATAATAATTTATTATTACTAATAACTTTTCAAGTTATCATAAATTACCCATTAATTATAATAAATTGTGATAAATTTAATATATTTTGTGATAACTCCTACATTGAACAAGCTATAACTAATTGAACATAGTTATCAGAATTTGTGATGACCTCTATATATTTTCTGATTAATTATTACTAGTGATAATCTCAGTATACTTAGTAATAGCTTGTTAAATTATTATAAATTATCCTTTAGTTATCATAAGTTGTGATAATATCAATATATTTTTTGATAATTAGGAGAGTTATCATAAAATATACTAAGGATATCATTAATTAAAAAGACATAATTACTTTTAGCTATAATTTATCATTTAGTGTGATAACATTGGTTCAGTTAGTGATACTGTCAGTTAATTTTGTGATAACTTGACTAGTTATCACAAAATATATCGAGATTATGAGAACTAATGACACCTGAGGGATAATTTATGATAAGTAGATAAGTTATCATAAAATATAGGGGTATTTACCTAAAATGACCCATGATTTGTTCGTTTTGTCAAATCTATCATATGTTTTTTTTGTCAAATCTATCCCATGATTTACTTTTTGCATCAAATCTATCCCAGTGTTATCTTTTCCGTCGACATCTAACGGCCATGTTGACGTGGCGCTCGCGTGGCAAGTGTGGCCCACTATCTCTCCACATACCACGTCAACACGGCCGTTAGATGTCGACAGAAAAGATAATGCTGTGATAGATTTGATGCAAAATGTAAACTGTGAGATAGATTTGACAAAAAAAAACATATGATAGATTTGACAAAACAAACAAACCATGAACCATTTTAAGTAAAAACCCCTAAAATATATCGAGATTAAAAGTGAAAGCCTTAGTGTAATTTGTGATAACTGCGATACACTTTATGATAACTTATTAATTATCACGAATTATCCTTTAGCTATCATTCAATGTGATGGCCCGAATAAATTTTTTTTGGAGAAAAGATCATAAAATATATTGGAGTTATCACTGGTTATATAAAAATTGTTATTCTCAATGATAATTTATCTCTTAAAGTGATAACCTCAGTATAATTAGAGATAACTTAAGTATATTTTGTTATAACTAATAAGTTATCACAAATTACCTCTTAGTCATCATTAAGTATGATAACCTAAGTATAATGAGTGATAATCTCAGTATATTTTCTAATAACTTCTCCAGTTATCACAAAATATATTGAGATTATAATACCTAATGATAACTTAGATATAATATATGATAACTTAATAAGTTATCACAAAATATACAAAGATTATCACTATTTGTACGAAGGTTATTACACCTTGTGATTACCTCAATAATTATAGTTACCCCTTTTAACGAGTTATCACAAATTTGATGTCGGTTATCATATATAGTGATAACTTATTCATAATTTGTAATAACTCGATAATATTATTATAATATTTACTTATTAAATAATTAATACCTTTTATTATTTTTGTATTTTTTATCATTAAATATATTAATAATCTTTTCTAAAATATTTCATAAATTTTTTCATAAAATCGACTCCACCCATTCTCCCTCATCCCAAGACCCGTCCAGGCCCTGGACGGCATAAGTTCCCCAGAGATAAGAGGTAAAAGCTGTAAAAGTCATCATACCATTATTCCTTACAATCTTCTCCTCTCTCCTCTTCTTACACCCACTTCCCTTTCACTCTCATATCCTCTTCCTCTTTGTTGAGATGTGTCTCGTATTCAGTGAGAACTCGAAAACTCGAAAAAGAGAACGAAGATCGATCAAAGAGGAGGAGGAGGAATCTGCAGAGGCATTGTCCATAGTGTGCTCAGGCACACATTTACTGAGGCGCCGGAATTGTCAGTCTTGAGGCACAGTTTTCCATGTTGAGGCATGGATGGTTGAGTGAGAGATATTCTTGTGATTCTGTTTCCTTTATGGACCGATGCAAATCAGAATGAATTCAACTAGGTGGTTCAGAGATATTTTGGATATATTCTAGAGAATATTTGGAGTTTTGTACCTATATACGATAGGGGAAATCTTGAATAAGATACGTTGGATGTAAATCAAGTGTAATCCTTTTGAGAAATTCTCAGTTATTCTCTTGGAGTCTTTATGGTTCATAGAGTAAGAGAGTTGTGAGATTGAGAGGATTATAAAGTTCTTCTCGAGTTTAAGTCTTATAACGGGGGTTAAGAAACATGATTGTAATTTTTATTGTAACATCATGTTTTCGATCCAGTGAAATTTCCTACTTTGTTTGTCAATATTTCCCTCGCCTTGAAGGTTTTATCATGTATATTTGACGTCGTTTATTTTTCGACTTCTCGTTATTCTAATATCGTTTTGGCATTACAACACTATTCTTCCACCATCACCTTCCATTTTTTAATTTTCTTTTATATTTCGCTTCATTTTCATTAAAAGATTTTATCAATATAATTTTGATTAACTTATAAACCGTGTGTAACACGGGTGTTAGCTTTTGCTTTATAATTGATAACGGAGGCAATTATATCTGTATCTGACCTCCTTTAAACTTTGTTTTCTCGCTAAATACATATTATGAAGGGCATGTACCGCAATCACATTTAATTTCTTAATGTATTTATATAGAAAAGTGCGATGATATAAATTAATTCTCAATATTTGTATATTTGATTTTTCAGTATATTTCTTACTTTTTTTATAAAAAAATTACGTATCAATTTGTAATTTTTGTTTTTCAGGAATTCTTATAACTAGTGTGTTGCATGGGATAGTCCATCAATTTGGAAAAAATATAATTAAAAATAAAAAAGAAAAATTGCTTGGAGAATCAAAAATGAAACAAAAATAAACAAACATTCGCATTTAGTGGCAGAATAACTTACTTTTTGAGAGCTTGTGTAGAGAGATAGGAGTACCTTTCAAGAGATGAAATTGACATCACCAATCTTGAAAAAGAATATGAAAAAAAATTAGAGAAAAATAAAAGAATGAAATTTTTTGATAAAAATGAGAGAAAAAATCAAAGTATAAATTTAATTAACTCACTTGCATCTAGAGATATATAATTTTGAGAGTTCGCGTCTAGCTGTAGATGTATTTTTTGAGAGCTGAATATACTCATAATTATGTGAGTGATAATTCATATAACTATCATACAAAATATAGATAAATATAATTTGATTTATTTTTTTGATGAACAAATATGATTTTTTTGAAAAGAAAATATAATTTATATATATCTATAAATATTATCTAATCTATTTTTAAAAATAGATATCAGCAAAAATATATAATTGATATACACTTTTTCTTATTATATATACTAAAGGTTGTCCACATAACCATATATTAACATATTTTATATTACGTATGATTATATACTAATATTAATTTTTTAAAAAAATTCAAGATTATTAAATAATATCTATACATATAATAAAATCTTCTCATTTATTTCAAATACATTATGTTATATAGATTATAAAAATTAAAGAAATCAAGAAATTAGATTTTATGATGAGATATATTTATAAAAATATTTTTTATTAAAAATAATTTCTAAAATAAAAATATTTCAAAAATCTAGAAAGTTCCATATATCTCTATAAAATATTATCTAATCTATTTTTAAAAAACATAGATATCTATAAAACAATATAATTCATATATACTTTTTCTTATTATATATACTAAAAGTTGTCTATATAACCATATGTTAATATATCTATATTATGTATGTATATGTAAGAACATATTCTTGTTTTGATGTTAATACTGATGTGATGAAATATTATTTTTATTTTAAAAATTCAGGATATTTAAATCATATATAAATTAAAAATTTAAAAATAAGAAATAGTATTTTATGATGAGATATTTTAAAAAAATATTTTTATTAAAACTAATTCCGAAAATTAAACAAATTTTAAAACCTAGAAAGTTCCATTTAGAAAATCCATATTGCATTCAATGGAGATCGCCGTATTATCCAAAATATTTTACGGTATTTTTGGTTTTTAAATAGAATATTATTTCAAAAGATTTTGTCGCTAATTTTAAAATTGAATATAATTTAAAATTTAAAAAAACTAAAAAAATCAAGAATTTCATCTATAAACGGAGCGTTTTAAGACCATCTGGGATGAAATACTAACTTTCATATTAAAAATCCAATACTATTAAATGATATATAAATTATAAAAATTAAAGAAATTAAGAAATCTAAAAAAATCTTAAAAAAACCTAGAAAGTCCATTATTGCATTCAATTGAAAATTACTACAGTATCCAAAAGATTTTATAGGATTTTCGATTTTTTAAATGGAATATTATTTCAGAAGATTTTGTTGGTAATATTATAATCAAATATAATTTAAAATTTTAAAAACTCAAAAAATCGAGAAAGTTCTATTCAAAAAACGGAGCGTTCTGAAGTCATTTGGGCTGGCCCACCTCGTATCTTGCTTTGATAGACTCTAGTCATGAAGCCCGTGCGTTGCACAAGATAATTACACCAATTTGAAGAAAGAATTATAATTAAAAATTAAAAGAAAAATTACTTGGACAATTAAAAGTGAAACAAAAATAATAATATAAACAAATAACCTTTGCATTTGGCGGTAAAAAAACTTACTTTCTAAGAACTTATGTATATGAGTAACAATACTTTTCAAGAGATGAAATTTATATCACAAATCTTGAGAAAGAATACGAAAAAACAAAAAATTAGTGAAAAATAAAAGAATGAAAAATTTAGATAAAAATGAGAGAAAAAAATAAAGCATAAATTTAATCAGCTTACTTGCATAGTTTCGAGAGCTCGCATCTAGTTGTAGAGCTATTCTTTGAGAGTTGAATAGACTCTTATTTATGTGTGTAATAATTTATATTTATAACTATCATATAAAATATAGATAAAATGTAATCTGATTTGTTTTATTTTTTTGTGAACAAATCTGATTTGTTTTTTAAAAAGAAAATATAATTTATATATATATATATATCTATAAATATAATCTAATCTATTTTTAAAAATAGGTATCTGCAAAAACATATAATTCATATATGTTTTTTCTTACTATATATACTAATAGTTGTCCACATAACCAAATATTAAAATATTTTATATTATGTATGAATATATACTAATATATATACTTATATTGATGTTAATGTTTATTTATGAAATATTAATTTTTATTTTAAAAAATTCAAGATTATTAAATAATATGTATACATATAATAAAATTTTCTCATTTATTTCAGATACATTATAATATAAAAGTTAAAGAAATCAAGAAATTGGATTTTATGATGAGATATCTTTAAAAAAATATTTTTTACTAAAAATAATTCAAAAAATAAAAATTCAAAAAATCTAGAAAATTTCATATATATCTATAAATGTTATCTAATCTATTCTTAAAAAATAGATATCTATAAATTTAAAAGTTGTCCACATAACCATATTTTAATATATCTATATTAAGTATGAATATATAATAATATGTACTTATTTTGATGTTAATATTTATGTGATGAATATTATTTTTTTTTAAAAAATAAAGATTATTAAATTACATATAGATTATAAAAATTTTAAAAAATAAGAAATCGTATTTTATGATGAGATATCTTGTAATTTCGAAAATTGGAAAAAAAACCTAGAATATTCCAGTTAGAAAAATTCATATTGCATTCAATGGAGATCACCGCATTATCCAAAAAAAATTATGGTACTTTCGATTTTATCAAATGGAATATTATTTGGAAGATTTTGTTTCTAATTATATAATTTAGTATAATTTAAAATAAAAAATAAAAAAATCAAGAAAATTCCATTAAAAAGTGGAGTGTTCTAAGGCCATCTAGAATGAAATATTAACTTTCATATTAAAAATTCAAGATTATTAAATAATAGATAAATTATAAAAAATAAAGAAATAAAGAAATCAGATTTTATGATGATATATCTTTTCAAAAATATTTTTATTAAAAATAATTCAGAAAATTAAAATTTTTTAAAAACTTAGAAAGTCCATTTAGAAAATTCATATTGTCTTCGATTAGAGATCACCGTAATATCCAAAAGATTTTATGGTATTTTTAATTTTTTAAATGGAATATTATTTTAGAAGATTTTATTACTAATTTTATAATAAAAAATAATTTCAAATTTTAAAAACTCAAAAAACCGAAAAAATTACATTCAGAAACAGAGCATTTTGAGGCCATTTGATCGGGCCCACCTCATAACTTGCTTATATTTATATATATATATATAGAATTACCTGGAGAGTTAGCACCTGAAAAAAAAAATCATCCAAGATAAAAATTAGAGTAACCAACTTATGAGACGTTGTGAACACAGAACAACGAAGAGGTAAAAATTTTTCTTATTTATTGTTATATCTATAATGAACAAATTTGACACTTTATCCCGTGTAATGCACGGGCTCTATAACTAGTTGATAATGAAAGCAAATATATGTATATGACCTCCTTTAACTTTGTTTTCTAGCTAAACACATATACAAAGGGCCTGTACCGCAATCACATTTTCTGAATGCATTTATATTAGAAAAGTGCAATAACATAATTTAATTTTTAACCAACCCGTGGAAAGTATGGGCATATTAATCACAGTTCATTATTATTCAGTGGAAGTTGATAACTTTTGAGTGCATGTGGAATGCGGGACGTTGAATTAGTACTCCCTCGCCATTCACATTTTCAAATGTATATATCACCTTCATTCTTCTTAATTTGTTTATTATATTGGATATGCCTCGGTTGTTCACATCAAATGCCGATATCAGATCTCGTAAACGTTTCTTGCAGGCAGGATCTCTTTGGTGTCCCTTCGCTGTTTCCCGAGCTGGGCGAAGGAGTAGCAGATAGTTGTTTTGTTCTAGTGTCTAAGAGATTTAATATGTATGTAATGGAGAGCAAAGGAGGAGATATAACATGTATGTTGCTGGCCCTCTTCTTCCTCAATCGGCACTTTTCCCGCTTTTCTTACTCTCCTCAAATGGCAGGGAAGACCCCCTCAACACACTTTCCTCGACTTTACAATCACAAATCTGTCGGCCGCTGTTTTAATCGCTTTTACGTTCGGGCAGATCCTCAAGGGCACCCCGGAAGCTCTCAACTTCCTAGAGAAACTCTCTCAGGTCAGCTTCCTCCCTTCTCATTCGAAGGTCGTCCATGTAGATCAATCATATGAGGGTGATAGTAATTACGAGATCCTAAGAAGAGAGAGTGGCTTGGTTTTAGTTGATCAAAGCCATTTGTGAGGTCGCCGCCACGACATTTTGCGACTCCCATGATTTTCTTACCATTTTATTGCCTATTGTGGGACATCTGTATATCTTGATTTATTGCAGGAGAATTTCCCACCAGTCGGATTCACGATGATAGGAGGGATAGTCCTTAGCCTTGGGAACCTTGCCATGCAGTACGCGCGGGCCTTTGTCAGTTTATCCATCACGGAAGTCATCACGACCAGCATTGCAGTCGTTATAGGAACAACCCTGAATTACTTTCTTGATTACAAAATTAACAAAGCAGAGACTCTCTTCCCCGGAGTTGGTTGCTTCTTGATAGCATTTTGTCTCGGCTCTGCTGTCCATGTATTGAATGCAGCTGATAATCGAGCAAAGCTCAATGCCTTTTCGAAAATGAACCAACTTGAGGCCGGGAACTCGTATGTCAGGTTCCTCTAAAGCTTGTTCGGTTTTTGAGATTTCGTAGAATAGATTGAGCTTTGTATGGCAATGACTGATGCATAATTTGCTTAAAGCACGCGCAAAGATGCTTTTGCTTGTACTATACCCAATGATGCTAATCAAGATGACTTTTACGTTCGATTTTCTGACAGGCTTGTGCCTTCATTCAACGGAGCATATGTGAATGAAGGTCTGAAATCATCAGGATTCACGCATGCTATATATTATTGCTCTCGTGTTTCATTATATTTTATTGAACTGCAAAAACAGGTACTGCATTTTTTCTCGTGCAACTCGAGAAGAGGAGAGCGATCAAGGTCAGTGAGTAGAAGGCAATATGTTGAAATATTTTCAGCACTTCCGTAAATTCCTGTTTCATAACCTGCAACATGATAATGGCCAGGTAGAGCGGCTTTTTCATTCCTGGAAGCAATAGACGAATTTGTATTTGTTGATTTCTCTCCATTTCTTGAGAAGATCAGGGAAATGGAAAGCAAAAGAAGATTTCTGAGTTTTCTCAAACCAAGCCGACCCTTTCTGGACTCTTAGATTGTTCCTCAGCATGTTGTCATTCAAGTGTGCATTTAGTTTTCACTTGCAGGTGTTCAGGAAGAGCACTATGATCTGGCTCGGTATAACTTTCTTTGCCGGATTCTGCTTCTCCCTCTTCTCACATGCATTTAACATGGCCACAAACGATCGGTGGCACACTCTGAAGAAAGAGGTTCCCCACTTGTCCGTTTACACGACTTTCTTCTACTTCTCAGTGTCATGCTTCTTCGCCGCCCTCGTTCTGAACATCAGCTTCCTCTACTGCCCAGTGCAGAACCTGCCAAAAACGAATTTCAAGGCTTACCTTAACGATTGGAATGGGAGAGGGTGGGCCCTCTTGGCGGGGCTTCTCTGCAGGTTTGGGAATGGCCTCCAGTTCATGTTTTGGGGGGCTGCGGGATATGCAGCAGCTGGTGCTGTTCAGGTAAATCATAGCTCGGAGATTGTTCCAAAAGTACTTCAGGTCGTCCATTAGAACAGCATTGTTCGGCTGCCAGCAGCCTCGAAAATATGGCAAGAGCTGCGTAACACCCATAAGCAGTATTTCAATCTTCGAGTCGAGTAGTCACTGATTCTTAGCTCTTAAGAATCTGATAATTGTGCAGGCATTTCCATTGGTGAGCACATTCTGGGGCATACTACTCTTTGGGGAGTATCGGAAATCATCGAAGAGGACCTATATATTGCTTGTTGGGATGCTTTCTATGTTTATTATTGCCGTCGGTGTTCTAATCGCATCAGCAGGGCACCGGAAATGATCTCAGAGCTGTATGCTAGAACTGGGATTCTTCTCTCTGGCATAAATAACCGATATACTGGAAATCTCAAAACATTGGAGATAAAGACGAAGCAAAAGAATTCTTTCCATATGGATTGCGAGGCGGAATTTGAATTGTCAATCTGTAAATAATTCAGAAGGACCAAGTAGATTGAAGCAAATTTCCCGAAATTAGGATTTTTGTTCTCGTTCAGTTAGACTTCACGTAAACTTAATTTTAAGTTGAACATGGAAGCAAATTTGATTATTTCAAGAATGTGCAATTGAGTTTCGACTAGATATTGTGATATGCTCTCATACTCGAGTTTCCTGACAGGACTTCCATTCTCTCTGGCATGGTTATCTCAAACTTGGTTACAACAGAACCCTCGTAAATGCTCTGAATCTACTCAAACATTTTTCTCCAAGAAGTTAGTCAATGGTCTCAAATCTTGCAGCAGATGTTCCCAATCGATGATTTTTCCCTCCAGCAAGCTTGGTAGTGAATGAACAGCTAGTCAACCTTTTCATCTAGAGACTGGAAGCTCCAATGCGCCCTCCACACCACTGAAGGCGAAAGAAGGCGTTCTGTGTTCCAACCTGATGACTTCAACTGCAATGTTGGTTAGTTTTTATTTCTAACAGACAGAACATGCTCCAAAAACTAAGCAGCAAATACGTAGACCATGTTAGCGGAAGTAACAATAGCTCTGATATCTATACGAAGAAAACAGATCAAGCTGACCTTTTTTCCCGAAGAAGAGTGGACCTAGTACCTTTTGAAGAAACTCGGTGTAATTCTTATCTATCCACGATTGGCTATCTGAGTGAGCGGAGCTGTGATCTATTGCTAAGTGCCCTTCCACGAGCGCATGAATATATGACTGCAAGATATCAGAAGCCGTGGCATCTTTATGTGCAATGATACTTAGGTTTCCGTTCCTTTCTACCAGAAGATATCTCCCTAGAAGAAGACCAAACAGAAAAAAGAATAAGGAAGAGACCCTTTAATTTTTTTTTCCCTGAAAGATTATATAGTACATATATCCTAGGAAACATCAGAGAAGAATCTCACCTTTCTTTTGATGAGATTTGGCTGATCGCATCAGGCCCATTCTGTTCAAAAGAAATTGGGGTTACAAAAGCAAACCATAAATAACCTCTTCGCATAACATTGCCACTTATGATGCAATCCGATAGCTTAAGATATGTTGGGATAAGATATCAAATGTTTTCAGATGGCAGAGGTAATTTTGTAGCCTAATAAAACATTGACATGAATTCAATAGCCAAACGAATCCAACTCACATTTCTTGCTGGTTAAGCGAAGAAACTCTTGCGCCCAATTTTATGCATTTGTGCAAAAGCTGCAGATTTTTAGGGCCTGATGAAATTATGAAAGTGGGCAATATATGCTCCATTTTAGAAACCTGTGTGGGGGAGAGAACTGCAACAAACTCAGATTAATAAAATTAAAATTGAATAGAAGACAAATTGAATTTTAAAAATAAGGCATATTGATTTTACCACAAAAATAGCTAAATATATTGCAGAAAGGAAATGAACAAAAGTTAGGAGTCTCACCTTGTCCCGTTTTCATAAAATGCTGTAAAAGAATTGCGCTCCTCTTTGCATTTAGTGAAGTTAGTGCAAGACACTGAACAGCCTTGTAGTTTGCTGATAACCAAGAAAACAAAAAAAATATTAGCAGTAAATCAAATATTAGATTATCAAATTGCATCGCAAATGAAATACAAGTCAGCCACGTACTCTTTGTAATTCCAAATAAGTGCAAACCTTTGAGATGTAATATAAAGTACGCAAAGAGGTACCGCATATATTCATAATATCATGTAGTCAAGCTCCATATGTCAGAGCGCGATTGCCACACTGTTTATCTTATTTTTATGTGTGTGTATATAGATCCACTTACCATACATATGGAAAATGGTAAGAGAAAGAAATGATAGCCAGATTAATACAGAGTGGCCTATGGTCACATGAGCAAGAAGCATTCCGATGGCCATGCCAATCATAGTGGCCACTGTCTCTTGACTTCCTTCCTGCAGCATATACATGTGCCTGAGGATATCTAGATATGTAAATCATATAAAATCATTGAAGGCTGCACAAAAGGGACAAGTCTATACCTTAGCAGATATATCAGCCGCATTATTTTGAAGGGCAAAATGTTGTGTCAAAGCAGCTCTAGTTGCTCCACTGGCAACACCGGCTAATAGGGGCACAATGTAAAAAAACATGCTAGTCATTAACAAAATACTATGGTTCCATTTCGAATGCGTAGAATATTCACCAAACAAATCTACAAGCACTTGGCCGCAAACATCAAGAAAGCTCGTTAGTGGGGGAATATCATAGAGGCACTCTCGTAGGTTGGATATTTCAAAAATAACACTTATCCCCTTTGAATTTTCCAGTGCAGTGGCACATGTCAACACCCAGCAGACTGAGCACCAGGTGATCATGCAATTTTGAAAATAAAATAATATCTTCTTGTAAACAAATTAAGCTAAAAAATTGGTAAATAAACCTATGTTCCTGCTAGCCACCATTGGTCCTGCTCGATTTGAACAAGATGGGGTCTCTGAAAATTTTCCATAATATATTCGACCCCTTAAGAATATTGCTATTAGCTCATTACATTCCAAAGTTCTACCTACACAAGTGATGTTCATACAAAGCTTTTAGGTTGACAGCATGTGCTCACGACTAGGAGAAGAATGGAAAAACACATACAATTACAACATGGGACCATAAGGGAAGTGAAAGACTTACTGAAGGATCTCGATAGACTTCCTAAACAAACAACGAAAACAAAAGCTGAAGGGTACAAAGGAGAGACAAGATCCATCAACATCCCTGCAATCGTTAACATATAATATGTCACATCACAAACATTATATCATGCAACTATGTCATGATGCCTAAGGATATAAAATGTAACAAAAGATGAAACATGAACACAAGTTGGAGGTCCGTGAAGATTTTATTTTGATACAGAAAGACGGAGAGAAGTTGTTTTCCTCATTACTGCAGATATTTGCTAATAAGTGTCTAGCTTTTCTACTATCTTGCGGCACCCAGCACTTTGTTGTTTAAGCACAAAATATCAATGCCAAAATCTTAGAGATTGCAAATTCAATGACATGATTGCTGCAAAAGAATGAGTATGAATAGCGTGAATCATCATATAGAATTATGTGGTTTTGACACCAACTCTGTTCTGCTTCCCTTTTCTCTAACCACGATTGCAAGATAAGGCAAACTAACATGTGAGACTCGAGAACCAACTCACAGAATATATTTCATAACCAAAGTTCTCCAAAGAAAGAAAACTATCGAGACATACCAAGATCATTCATGAGGTCAGCAACTAGACGCCACATTTTTGCATTGCTATCTAAACTGGAACCCTGAGAAATGAAGCACAATGAAGCATTAATCTACATGCCCCTGGGGCTTCTTAAATTACAAAACTTTTTTATGTAGAATTTACCTATATTCTCAATTCACCACCCTTAGCCACTAATTTACTACTTGCCTCACTTACCTCTCCCATCAATTAGTATCGCAAAAAATTCTTTTTAACCTCATAATATCACTCACTATAAGGAGGAAAAGAAACGAACTAGGGTAGCACCTGGTAGAATGTGAAGAGGATTCCTCCAACCATGCCGGTTAAATCTCTTAGAAACCACTGGCAAAAATATGTAGTTCTGGTCAAACTGCCAATACATTGCAAACAGGTTTATATAATAAAGGTTAAGAGAGCTCGTGATATCAATCAGTGGCTACCTGAAATGTAGCACCAATAACGGTTGCCGATTTCTCACCGACCCCAATAGCACTCAGCAGAGCCTTAAGCGTCAACAACAAACATCAGTCTGCAGAATTTTAACAACTGACTGAATCTTCAATTATCAAATAACAGAGATGTCACCTGTGTAGACAGCATGGTCCTAATGTATGTCGAAAGGCCCTAAGAGAAAGAAAGCAATTCGAGTTTGAGTGACTGGAAAATGCCTACCTAACTCTACCAAACAGAGAAACAAACTCTTATGTTACCTGCAATGAATCCCACACTTGGAAAGGGAGATAATCAGGGGTTACACTGCTAGGAAAACCCTACATTGAGATAAAAAAAATGAAGTAATCCAACACAAATAATTGCTAAAAAAAAATAATCAAACTTTCAACTCTGATTGCCATGGAAAATTAATCAAGACGAAAACCCACACGGGAAATTCAGTAAAGTTGGAAAAGTTTAGCAAGAAAAATCGATAACTACAGCCTCACCTCAGGAACGAATGCTTGCAGAACGCGACTCCAGACATGGCTGAAACGATTCCCACATCTGTAAATCAGATTACAGAGAAAAGTTGAGCAACTGATCTCAAGACACAGTGAACGAGTGTGCCCCAATAACTGACCTTTGAATGGAGAGAGAAGGGGAAGCCGTGATGACTGCGGTTCTCGAAAGCTTCATAGGAGAGGAACCATTCCATTCTTCGAGAACAATGGCATCGGTGTCGAGATTTCTGTCGTCTAATGGTGAGGTTGCAGTCATCAGTTCCCTATCCGCAGAATCCGCCATGGCAGATGGGATTCCTTCGAGCAGCTTCAGCAGGGCAGCTTGCCTTCAGCTCAGCTGGACGGGGACGAGATCAACAGTGAAAAAGGGTCTGTGGATCGTTTTTTTTTTTTTTGAATAATAAGGCTGGGAGGAGGAGAGCAGGACATGGGCCTATTAACACAAGTATTTTTCCTGTTTAAATCGAATTTTGATCCGTTGACTTTTCTTGGAGTCCGTTACCGGTTAGACTATCACTTGGTGGTCTGTTGACCGTCTTTGGGCATTAGGAAATACTCGGAAGTGAAGGACTTTCAGGAAGTCCGAGGTTTTGCAATTTCTGGAATTTCTTGAATTTGCTGGAATTTCTGCTTATACATTTCCCATGTAAGGCGCATGTCCAATTCAGCACGTTACAGTAGGAGAGTTATTTATTTGGGAACAAGGAGCTCCTTTACTTTATTCTAACAATTAGTAGGGGTGATTGGTTCCGGATACCCTGTATTTTCACAATACCCAGATCCTACCCTGTAAAGGACATGTTCTAAAATTTTGGAACCGGACCCTACCATGTTGAATCTTGAAACCGAAACCTACATTATACTACAGGTTCCGGGTATCCTGTTGGAACCTGTAAATTTTTTTGTTTCACTAAATAAAATCGAAAATATCACATATATAATCAGTAATCACGCCAAATAAAATATCAACATAGATTTAGATTAATCCACAAAAAAAAAATATATATATATATATATGTCTCATCAATTCATCAACAAAATTAAACATCCATAATACGATTTCACACAACAAAGTGCCTCTGTTCCGATTCATTAGAGAAGATGGTAAATTTACTCTTTCATCTTTTTTTTAATAAATAACTGGTTTCGAATACCTTGTAGGCAGGAACCAGAACCAAAATCGATTTTCATCGGTTCCTAATTTTAATACTCGGAACCTACCCTATTTTCAATACGAGCTACCCGGACCCTATCCTAACGAATAGGTTCTGACCGATTCCGGATATACCCGGTGCCCGTGCACACCCCTATTAATTGGGAGCTAGCTGTCAAAGTTTGTTTTAGTGGGGTCTATTCGTTTGAAAGTCAAGGCATGCATTTCCCGGTGCCTTGAATAATTTTTTATTTTTTTATTTCTCTTTGCTTTTGTCGAGTCTTACCAGTTGGGTGGGGCTTCCTGCTTCGCTCCTTCTTCCTTCCCCTTCCTTTCCTCTTTCTTGAGAGTTTACGCTTCATTGATACCCTAAAACCTTACAACCTGTTTGGTTTTAAAGTAAAATTTTAATTCTATTCACTACACAATAAAAGTCAACAACACAATCATTACCTTTTTTCTTCAATTTTTTTAACCATTCAATTCAATTTTTAATACTAAATTCTCTTAACAATTCATTACTTTTTCGTACTTTTTCTCATAATTTAACAATATAATCATTACAACCCAATTAAAATCAAAATCCAACTCTACTTAACTCTAAAACCAAACACACCACTAGTGTTCCAAGTTCTTGCTCTTTTGATGTTATTGTTTGTTGTTCTTTGAAGTTTCTTCTTCGATCCTTCAAAAAAAGAAAAAAATGGATCCAGCTATTTCAATTGCTGTCAAAATTGCAAAGTCTTTGATTGTGCCCGTTGGACGCCAGTTTGGTTATGCATTGTTCTACAAGAAGAACATCCAGGCTCTCAAAAGTGAAGTCGACAAGCTTTGTGATGCCAGAATCGGTTTTGAGAACCGATGCAGTGCCGTTGTACGCAATGGAGAAATTGTCGACAAAGAGGTCCTGAAGTGGCTCGAGGAAGCTAAGGCTAAAGAGGAGAAAGCGATCAACCAGTTAAAGGATTGGGAGGTCACACTAAAGAGATGTTTCAACTAATGGATCCCCAACACGAAGACCCGCTACTTGATTGGTGGAAAGGCGAAGAAAACTGTGTTGGCTATCTAGGAACTTCTAGGAGAAGGCAAGTTTGAGGTTATTTGCTATCCTGATGTGCCAAAAGGGGCTGTCGTCGACCCAACCACGAATCAGGTGTCGTATTACTTCTATTTTATTGAAGCTGATTCCTCCAAATATTTACTAAAAACATATCCGGAACGATATACTCTTTTGTGCTGGCTATCCACGGACGTCTAGGAGAAGGCAAGGTTCAAGTTATTTGCCATCCTGATGTGCCAGAAGCAGCTCCCACCACAACACCAGGCATTGTAGCAGCGACAGAAGGTGAAGATGCGCCACCAGTTGAAGGGAATGTCATCGACCCAACCATGAAACAGGACTATGTGGTTGATTCGAGGACTTCTTTCTTGAAGCTTGTCGTGGAATCCAAGTTGGGGATCAGCTTTAATAATTCAGGGTGAGTAATGAACAGCTCCGAGTGACATGAGATAAGTACCCCAAAAAAAAAAAGAAGCCTCGAATGCACAATGTTGCAGAATCACCCTAGTTCATTAGCCTAAAATCCCTGGTAAATCATGTTGTAGAATCTAGGAACCTGTCAAGAAGGAATATGGATGGAAAACCAGCTGATCTGTCCTGAATCGATGCCGAGGAAAGTATATTGAGGTTGTGGAAGATATCATTGGGAAAATCACTATCCATTATCGTGAAAACATCCTCACTACCCAAACCTAATGACTCCAAGTTGGGGATCACCTGCAATAATTCAGAGTGAGTAATGAACAGCTCCAAGTGACATGAGATAAGTACCGAAAAAAATAAAAAGCCTCGACTGCGCACTGTTGTAGAATTACCCGAGTTCATTAGCCTCAAATCCCTGGTAAATCATGTGACTTAGTTCATTCTTACTAGCTAGCTAGATTTCCCAGCTTCTTATAGATTAAAGATCAGTATACATAGCTGTGCAGACAATACCTGTTCAATGGATAAGAGGGCTTGTTGAGAATCAATATCATCTTCTTCACTTCTTGGTCGTAATTCAGATGCAAATATCTTCAGTTGGCCACACTTGTAAAATACTACTGGACCTATAAGCGATTGAGTCTATCTCCAACCCAAAAGTTCGAGCTGATAGATTATAGTATCCAATCTCTTATAAACCCATTAGATTCTTCTTAGTTTTTCCGTGTGGGATTTTTTACGCTCAACACCCACCCTCACGCAGCAACGTGTGGCTTTGACATTCACCTACACATGTCACGTGGACTAGAACAGCCCGCCCTCAGGAACTAATTAAGAGTCGGGACTGGACTTCCATGCTCGGGAGGAGGGGGATGACAATTGACAATAAGGCCACGCTTGGGCTGGACTAAGATGATGCGGGTTTCTCTCCGCACTCAGATTTCAAAGAGACCACGAGCTCCACACTCGGGCTAAACATGGGCACATTTCGGCTGCCCATCAACAAAGAGACATTTCAAATGGCCGGATGTGAACCCACACACATGCGCGGAAGCATTACCCGCTTTGATACCATGTAAAATACTACTGGACCTATAAGCGATTAGGTCCATCTCCAACCCAAAAGCTTGAGCTGATAGATTATAGTATCCATTCTTTTATAAACTCATTAGATTCTTCTTAGTTTTTCCGTGTGGGATTTTTTACGCTCAACAACATTCATATGCAAATAAATTCTTCAACAATGACCACTCCATACTATAGTTAATAGGGAAAAGTCTCTTTAGGTTTGGCAGTATCCTGAATTTCAATGAGATTAGCCGTGGAAAAAGGAGCTGATCCTCAAGAGGAAGAGTCTCATCTTCTTCTAATACTTCTCCTCCCGTGATGAGTTCCTCCAGCACCGCGCAGTCATAGATGTCAATCTCCTGAAGTTGCAACAGACCTCTGGCCACAGTCTTCCGCTTATAGTGTCTCCAGCCTGAGGAAGCTTCCGATGACGTTAGATTGGAAGATAGCTGGCATATCTTTACAATCCATGACGCTCGGTGAGTTCAGTTTGCAAAAGGAACCTGAAGGAAGCTTATCATCCCACAGCTTCTGCAGATTCCCCAAACCCTGAAGATATATTTTCTCCAATCTTGGCAATTCAACCTGTGTGAATTCCATCTAAATTTATTAAAGTAAAACAAACATATCTTTATTTTAACAATTACATAAACTGCATAATAGTATTCAATCAGTAGAGAAGGTTCCGTGTTAATTGTGATGCATGGGGTCTTAATACCATGTTATTGATAATTTTAATTCCTATAGTCCTATAAAATCCGATATTTACACACACACAAAAAAAAAGGAAGATAAAAGGAAGTTATCATTTCTTAATAGAACTTGTGATGAAAGGAAAAGGATTAAAGAATAGACCTTCTCATCAAAAAGAGGTTGGGAGAGAGTTCCTATAGTTGCTGCTGGACTAAAATCATCTTCAAATCTCCGATTCAACTTCATCAACTCATGATCGCTTGTTGTTGCAGGCCTCATGATAAATGTCTTCAAATTATTACACTGATCAATATAAAGATATTCCAGGGAGGGAAAATCAAATGTACAACTTCCTGAAGAGAAACTAATCAGACTTTCAAGGCTTCACAGCTGCAAGACTTTTAGACGTGGGAAGGAGATGGGCTCCAATGTGTCATGCCCACCTCCTTTGTCACCATCGACAACAACTTCCAGCATGTTGTTGCTCTTACCCAAAGTCAATGACTTTAGTTTCAGAAGGTTTCTAGCCGTGGCAAACGGTAGGAAATAAGTGAGGCTGTGACATCCTTTAAAAAAAAATTTCTCCAAGTTAGGAAAACCCACAAGTGCATGGGAGTCGTAATCCAACACGTGTTTCAGCTTGGGCAGATCATCCAACAGCAGGTCTTCTAATTCATGGAGCATCACCGCAGCAGGGTTGTACTTCTTCTTTTTGGCAGCAGCAGCAACAGCTGTTTCAAATATTAATTCGACTGAGGGACAGTTGTGTATTGCAGTTGTTTTCAGATTATTCTGGAACCTCTCTACCAAAGCTGATGGGAAAACGACAGTCAGGTTTTTGCAGTCTCTGATATGCGTGTATCTGAGCTGGCGAAAGGAGGATGGCTCGGAAATCAATTCTTCATTGTGCCATATGGTTTTGAAGCTGTCCATTGAAACAAGCCCAAGTCCTCCAAGCTTGGGAGCAGTACCTGTTGTGTCACATGAGAAGAGACACAAAAAAAATCATGTTTTCCATATGCTTAATATCTGTAAGTGTGAAATTGTACTGTAAGCACTATTTATTATGAAGCATACTTAATGAAAGTTTTTGCATATTATTTTGAAAAAATCCACTAGAGGCAAGGGCTCAACTGCATTATAAAATTAGATTGCAGAGAACTCACTGATCAACATCAACAACCAGCCCGTATATACACTAGTCTTTTCTACCCCAACATGGATTAGACTTTCTAAGCAAAATTAACAGTTCAACCAGGCATCTTTTGTCACCTTTTGACTAAAGAAGGACAAAGAAGCCACTGCTGCCACGTTCTCCTCACTCTGATGCTCGCCCCTTTCACTTGGCACTGAGTATTCTTGCATAGGGAATGCCCTCATTTTCGGGCATTCTTCAATCGCCAACTTTTTCAAATGAGGAAAACCGATTGAGTACTTTCCATGTGCAACAGTTGCCAAACAGGACATTTTCTTAAGAACTACTGAGGATAAAGATTGAAACACGAGAGTATCCATCAGTTGTCCTTCCATTTCCTCCTTAATAATGATGGCCTCCATCATCACCCATTTAGCAATTTCCATTTCTTTGATCTGCTCGAGAGCTTTTCCGACAGACAAAGGAAAGAGATAACTCAAGCCGTTACATTTCGTGACCTTCAGCGAATGCAAATTTTGCAGTTGAAACGCTCCCTCAGGATTGCCATTCCACATGCACCTCAAATCAGCCAAATCAACTAATTCCATTTCACGCAACTGTGGGAGTATTCTGACATTTGCATTAAGGTTCAGCTCCTCCAGGTCGAAAACTTGTTTCATTGTCATGCAACTTTCAATAGTTAATGCTTCCAAATTCTTACTCTTTATTAGTGAACGGGAGTCGATAATGCTCGAGAGGTTCCCACAATCCTTCAGCACCAGAGCTCGTAAATTTTCTTGCTTCAGCAATGTGTCCCTCCACCATATCTCATCCAACTTGGGTAGTTGGGATAATTCCAAGGCCTCCAAGGAGGGGAGCGAGATCTGAAATCCATTAAATAATATTAATAATAATAATAATAATAATCATCATCATCATCATCATCATCATTTCGAAATTATTGGTCTTAAAAATCGTGTGGTCATAACATCAAAATATGATGCATGTAAATCTATTACGCCCAAAGTGTCTTAAGAATCCAATATCCCCTTCACAATTTCTTTGCATGTAACAACTTATTGACTTGGGAAAAAAAATATTATAAACGTATAGAAATTAAAATGAACATGCTCAAGCATAAATAGCTTTACCGACTTACGGGACATCCACTAGGAAGAGCCATTGAAGTGCCTATATCATCCTCTGGCGTAATCTCTGAAATGATCCCTGCTGATAGAAGTGATGGATTATATACATTGTTGCCCAAGCTCGTAATCTCTGGTAGGCTCTGTAGTGTTAACCGGCGTAAATTAGGCATCTCAACTTTCGCATTCCCCATCGCTTCATCTTCATATCCACAACAATCTCCCTAGACGTTTCACATGCGCTTATGTCTATCTCTTCAAGTTGTGAGAAGCACTTCATCAAGGAATGGTAGAACAAATTCTTAAGCTTTCCACATTTTCTGACCTTTATAACTTTCAGTTTATTGAAGGATTTGAGAGCAAGATGGCCATGACAGATCTTTTCCAAGTTAACCAAGTTCTCAAGAATTAATGATATAGGGAAAGCAGAGCATGGCAGCCATTTTGTTGAGCAAATAACATATTGGTCTAAGGGACTGTTCTGCACATGAAGATGCTTAAACTCATGAAACACTTCTAGGCTCAACTCATGAATGCTTTTCTGCATTCCTCTCAATTCATCTAAATACAAGTCATGAGTCCTCGGGAGAGTATCCTGAAGCCACTTTTCTAGGAGAGTTTTTGTGAGTCCAGCTTGAGCTTTAAAGTTCTTGATTCTTTATGGTTGTTGGACCAATCCCAAGCATCACCTACAAGTATTCTGTAATTGAACCGATTTCCAAGTGGCAGGTCCTCCAGGAGCAAGGTGGCATCGGGGATAAGAATGCCTAAACTCCTTGGTTCAGGCATATTATTTAGCTCGGTAAGCCTAACATTGCTCTGTTCTGTTGCTCCCTCATTCTCCCATTTGGTGAAACTATTTTCCATCTTCAACTCTTCTAATGAGCTAAGCTTTTCAGCACACCGGGTTCAATCTTCTCGAGCTTTGAGCAGTGGCTCAAGTTTAATATTCTCAGCTCACTTAATTGTACTATTTCCTTTGGTAAGCGAGTAATGCCAGAACCCCTAAAGGTCAGAACCTGTAGTCGTTTTAGTTTCCCGATGACGGTGATATCATTCAGGTCGGTCGACCAATCAAGACACAAGATTCTAAGGTTTTCTAAGAATTGCATGGATGAAGGTAACGAACTAAAAGATAAACTGGAGAAATCCAAAACCCGAAGTTCAACCATACCTTCAAAAACTGAATATGGGACTTTGGAAGAATTGTTTTCCGCAAAAAATATAAACATCTTCAGTTCTAGACATTGCACTCCTGTGGGAAGCTTGGGAACATCAACCCAAGGCATGGATATTATGCTCTCTGCTTGATTTTTTCACTTGGCAATTCCTCCAATTTGTAGTCATTATTAATCACTAATATGTGTCGATCTCTTGACGCAATAGTGATGGCTACTTCACAAACTATGTCATGAATCCGAACATAATCATTGTCGTCATCTTCTTGTAAAAGTGAGGAAGCTTGAAGTCTATGGAGCTGTTGGGAATTGATGTATGCCCTAGAGGCAATCTATAATCAGTTTTGTAATATGATATCTATTTCATTATAAAACGAGGCATATCTGTTATTGTGTAGATTGCGCTAAATATGATTTTATACAATAATGTCCTTGGAATAGTATGTTCAATAGGCATCAAGTGTGACTTGATTGTGAGATCCTATAATTACCGAACATTATTCCTAAATGTCCATAGTCAAAGTATTATCGTTAATTAGGACAACGATAATACGGTTAGACTAGTGTGGGTGTTGATTGATGACCAAGTCTCACAGGTCATGGATATGGAGATATCAAATCACATCACATGTATACATTAAGAGTAATGTGTATTGGACTGATCCGCCATGAGATTGCTACATGGGTTGTTACGTGACTGTCATTAGCATATCTCAAAGTGACTATAGTGTAATGGTCCTTTGACTTGAGGTCACCATAGATTCCTACATGTAATGTCATATACTTTGATACTGTCAAACGCCACTGTAACAGGATGGTTATAAAGACAGTTATTGGGTATACCACAGAGCATGGAGAGGAATGTGAGTGATCAAGATAGGATTTGTCCCTCCTACGAAACGGGAGCGATATCTCACGGCCACTTGGTGGTTAAGTCTAAAAGTGTATGCATACCCAAATGAGTCGATATAATGATATCGAGCTCATTTGTTCTGATAGACTTACCCGGTAAACCAAGAAAAAGAGATATTGAGCCATACAAGGATGTCATCGACCATGCCTTGGGCTCAATAGAGATATAGAGGACAAAGGGATTATATTACACGGTAACGTAGGTCACGAGGTTCGTCGAGAATATGACTTTCCGATTACTTGAGTAACATTGATGCATTGCTAGATGCCGCTCACTGTTTGTAATATTGAAATAGAGATTTCGATATTACTATCAACGTAATTGGGAACCTACAGGGTCACACACGACGACTAAATTGACGAGATATTTTGAAATAATAAAATCGTCTAATTGAGATTAGATGATTTATGGTGTGACCGATTAATCGAATATTTAATGAGATTAAATTTATCGATTAATTAGACTCGATTTATTAGATTAAATGGACCTAATTGATGCACGATTAATACGGTGACACATGGGCCAATGGTTTAATGACATTTACTTGGACACATGTCACTTGGAGCCTTGATTTTCCTTGTCCCACATCGGCTAGAATTGGTTTTCTTCCTTCCCCTGTTGCTTATAAAAAGGGGGCAGATTACTTTTATATAGATATATATAAAAAAAAACACACATATATGTATATATATAAGTGCTGATACATATGTGTACGTGCATATGTGTATGCTCTATATTTGTGAGCATATATATATATAAATAATTTGAGTTGAATTGTTCAATTCAAATTAAGTCCATTAGTCTAAAAATTTCGGGTGTCGCATCGGTGTTTCTTTCGAGTGTTGGCCGCTAGCACCGCCGATCTCGAAAACTCGTCGACAAAGTCGGTGTGGATACCGGTAGAGGCGTCACGCGTGGGACGCTCGGTCGACAATTTTAAATATTCCAGGTACGCTTTTATTTACTCTTATTCTTCTAGTAGGTCTTGGAATTAGTTTCACGGGTTAGAAATTTTGAATTTCTGTTCCTTTTACGCTTCTGTTAGCCCCGTGGAACTAGCAGGAGCAACACATTTAGTCTCTCTCTTTCTCTTTTCATTGTGGGGACACCTTCAAGAAGGCCCAAACCCATAGTGTGTTCAAATATAATATCGAGCGATATACGTCCTTGGCCCAATAAAGAAAAGATAAGGAACATATTTCAAAGTTCGTCGCCTTCTAAGTTGTTGTAACTCAGCTCTAGACTTGAATAGACATCCTTCGATCGTCTTAGTTGCTCTAGTGCCCCACATTATATATTGTTTTCATCGCGAAAATAAGTTTCTCACCATAAGTTATAAGATATTGTGACCAAACGTTATTTTGTCACGATATACTTATTAGGACGAGCTTATTTTGACTAGACTTGTAACAAGTTATCTGCTATTTTCGTGGCTAGAAATCTTATTTGTAATTATGACATAGTCTTGTTTCATGGTTGGGTCGATGACATCCCATTCAATTAGTGGCGCATCTTCACCTTCTGTCGCTGCTATAATGCCTGGCGTTGTGGTGGCAGCTCCTTCTGGCACATAAGGATGGCAAATAACTTGAACCCTGCTTTCTCCTCGACGTCCCTAGATAGCCAGCACAAAATAGTATATTGTTATGGATATTTTTTTGGTAAATATTTAGAGGAATTAGCTTCAATAAAATAGAAGTGGTGTGACACCTGATTCGTGGTTGGGTCGACGACAGCCCCTTCTGGCACATCAGGATGGCAAATAACTTCAAACTTTCCATCTCCTCAAAGTTCATGGATAGCCAGTGCAATTTTCTTCGCCTTTCAACCAATCAAGTAGCGGGTCTTTGGGTTGGGGATCCATCCATTTAAACATCTCTTTATTGAAACCTCCCAGTCCTTTAACTGGTTGTTTGCTTTCTCCTTTACAGTCTTAACTTTGTCGAGCCACTTCACGACCTCGTTTTCAATAATTTCTCTATTGCTTTCAACAACACTGCATCGGCGCTCAAAACCGATTCTGGCATCACATAGCTTGTCGACTTCACTTTTGAGAGCCTGGATGTTCTTGTTGTAGAACAATGCACAACCAATAGAATTGTAATAAAATTTCTTTCTAAATATACTTTTCTTGTAATAAAATTTCTTTCATAGCAATAGAATTTGTCACGACATACAAAATTTCTCGTAGTGTGTGTTTGATTCGATGACTTCTCTCTTGAAGCTTGTCGTGGAATCTCTTGTGGATGTTGACATCAGTGTGGTCGGAGTTCATGGCCCAGGAGATGTGGGTAAGTCCACTCTAATGAAACAAGTTGTGAACCGTGTTAGGGCGGAGAAGCTATTTGATATCGTAGCAATGGCGATAGTATCCAGTAATCCGGACATGGAGAGAATTCAGGGAGAAATCTCGAACATGTTGGGTTTAATGTTCAAAGCCGAAAGTGTCCATGGAAGAGGATTCCAACTGAGGAGTAGGTTAGAAAAATCTCAATCTTAGAACAAAAAGGTCCTCGTAATCTTGGATGATCTCTGGAAAGAGCTTGACTTGGAAGATGTGGGAATTCCTTGCATAAAGGAAGTCAAATTGCTGCTCACGTCTGGAAGCTAAGATGGGCTATCTAGTAAAACAGGTTCACAGCGAAACAACTTAAAAAAAAAAGGTTCACAGCGAAACATTCAAGTTTAGTTCTAAAAGACATTAAACCATGGAAGTTATTCAGAAAGATGATGGGTGATGTGGTAGAAGAAGCGGGTAATCGGTACAACTCACGGCCTTAGGCCGTGAAAAGACGAGATTTAGACTGAATTTCATCGTTTAGGGCATCAAACGAACAATTTTTATGTTATTTTGGGCTTTTTTTTTACAATTTTTAGGAATTTTATGTCTTTCGTTGTAATTTCGGTTACCTTATTTAAGTGTTGCAAGCTCTAGGGCTAAGGACAGTTTTTTTAATCATCAATAAAGTTTTGGAGCTACCGTGCTCTTTCTCCCATTCTTGGACTCGAATTGAGTTGTATGCTGATTTCCTAGGAATTTGAAGAATCAATAGGAAATTGAAGGTCGTAGTTTCAGTATTCTGCGGAATCAACGGATCCGTGATAGATTGTTCACGTTTAAGCTGCGTCAGTTGGTGTCAGAGCCTACGATGTGATCTTGAACAACCATGCCACCTAGGAGAAGGGAGCGTGTGGACGATGTTCTTGACGGTGACAACCTACAACACTTGGAAAAGAGGTTGGAGCAAATCATAGATCAGATGATGGATCGTATGATGGAGCAGCTAACGCAGATGATGGCTGCACTTATGAGGAACCAAAATCGAGGAAACCCTAACCTTGATCAAGATGAATCTGGCGAGGATTTAGAGGGAGAGAATTATTTTGTGGATATCCCACATAGGCATCCAAGGAGTCCTATCGAGGATAACAAAAAGCGTCCTATCGAGGATAACAAGAGGCGTTGGGAGTCTGGGATGCGAACTGAAATTCTAGAATTTCGTGGCAGCTTTAAACCCGAGGAGTTTCTTAATTGGTTGGCCACAATCGAGGAGATCTTGGAATTTAAAGGACCCGAAGATAAACGTGTACTTTTGGTGGCAACCAGATTGCGAGACAGAGCTATGGCATGATGGCAGCATGTCAAACTAACTAGAAGCAGATTGGGCAAGCCAAAGATTGAGACGTGAGAGAAGATGAAGAAACACTTACGAGCCAATTTTTTGCCATACAATTTTCAAAGATTGATGTATCAGCGACTGCAAAATTTATAACAAGGAACTCGAACGGTGAATGAGTATACTACGGAGTTTTACCAACTCATAGCCCATAATGAGGTACATGAGACTGAAGACCAATTGGTGGCGAGGTAAATTGGAACGCGAATGCATATTCAAGACACCGTTAATATGTTTGATCCAATCAGTGTCTCGGCACCACATCAAAGGGCTCTATAAGTTGAGAAGCAGTCCCGACGCAACATCAATTTTGGCAATTCATCCAATGTAGGGAGTAGTAGTAGTGCGAATCATTTTGGAGGTGGTGGTAGTAGTAGCGGAGCGAACCGCTCTGGAAGGGGGGCTAACATAAATAATGCTAGCACAGGCCAATTAAATAGACCAACGGGTAGTGGGGTGAGATACTTTGGATGTGGCGATGTAGGTCACGGGCAATCCGAGTGCAAGAAAGTCGCTAGCAAAAAGACATTCTTCGTTGATACGGAAGAGGGCGATGAAATGGATGTGGAGGAATCCGAAGATCCTATATTTGATTGTGTAGAGGTTGTCGACGAAGAAGTAGTAACTGGAGACACAAGAACGGCACTGGTTGTTAGGCGTTCGTGCTTAACGCCTAAGGTTGCTGACGACAATTGGTTGAGACACAATGTTTTCCAATCCACGTGCACTGTCCTCGGTAAGGTTTGTTGTTTTGTTATTGATGCTGGTAGTTGCAAGAATATTGTGTTTGTAGAGGCAGTGCAAAAATTGGGCCTAAAAACGGATAAGCATCCTAAGCCTTATAAACTAGCATGGTTGAAAAAGGGAGGCGAGGTAACTGTATCACAACGTGCATTGATTTCTCTCTCTATTGGCGTGAAATATAAAGATGTTGTTTGGTGTGATGTGGTGGCGATAGATGCATGTCATTTATTGTTAGGGAGGCCTTGGCAATATGACCGCCATGTAATTCATGACGGGCGAACTAACTCATATAGTTTTGTGTTTAAGAATGTAAAGATTGTGCTAGTGCCCGGTAAAGAGACGAAGAAGCCGACATCTATGGGTGGAGAAACAAAGTTCTTGTCATTGGCCAGGTTCGAAGAAGAGTTGGAGAGTCACAGCTAGTTTATGTGCTAATTGGAAAAGAGGTGGCCGTTGAGGTGACAATCCCAACCGCAGCCATACCCCTAGTGGCTGAGTTCATTAATGTCTTCTCCGATGAGCTTCCCGACGACTTACCACCTTTGCGTGATATTTAGCACCAAATTAACTTGGAGCTAGGAGCGACACTGCCGAATAGACCCCATTACAGGATGAGTCCTGGCAAGCATGAGGAGTTGAGGAGGCATGTTGAGGAGTTACTGGCTAAAGGACATGTCCGTGAGAGCTTGAGTCCTTGAGCAGTTCCAGCCTTGCTTACACCCAAGAAAAATGCTCATGGCACATGTGTGTGGATAGTCGAGCCATTAATAAAATTACGGTGCAGTACAAATTTCTCATTCCACGATTGGATGATTTATTTGATCAAATCACTGACTGGATTTGAAGAGTGGATACCATCAAATTTGCATAAGGTTTGACGATGAGTGGAAGATGGCGTTCAAGACACGCGAAGGGCTATATGAGTGGCTGGTGATGCCTTTTGGATTGTATAACGCACCAAGCACTTTTATGCCTATGATGAACCAGGCCTTGCGTTCATTCATTGGCAAGTGTGTTGTTTATTTCGATGATATTCTGATTTATAGTGCTAACAATGCAAAGCATCTCCAGCACCTTTGGGCGGTTTTGTATGTGCTTCGCAGCGAGAAATTCTATACTGCCCTTAAGAAGTGTGTATTCATGGCATCAAAGGTCTTGTTCCTTGGATATGTGGTCTCCGGCGAAGGGTTGCAAGTAAATGAGTCCAAGATCGAAGTGGTGAAGTAATGGCCACAACCGAAGACAATTACTGAAGTTCGTAACTTCCATGGACTTGCTTCTTTCTATAGGCATTTCATCCTTCATTTCAGTACAATTATGGCGCCTATAATAGATTGCATGAAGGGTGGAAAGTTCGCGTGGATGGAGGAAATGGAGAAGGCATTCCAGCTTATCAAAATGCGTCTTATGATCGCCCCAATACTAGTCTTGCCCGATTTTGCCCAACCCTTTTGAATTACACAGTGATGTTTCTAAAGTGGGCATTGGAGCAGTCTTAAACCAAAACCACAAGCCTATCGCATATTTTAGTGAGAAGCTGTTTGAAGCCAAGTTAAATTACAGCACCTATGATGTGGAATTCTATGCGGTGGTGCAAGCAGTCAAGCATTGGCGGCATTATTTGTTCCATCGGGAGTTCATGCTTTTTATTGACCACGAGGCATTTAAATACCTACACCACCAGAATAAGGTGTCTCTGTGACATGCCTCATGGATTGCTTACTTACAGTGTTTTACCTTCGCGGTGAAGCACAAAGCGGGGGTGACAAATCAGGAGGCTGACGCATTGAGTCGCAAGAGCAATTTCTTGGCCAACATGCGTATTGAGGTACCTGGTTTTGATTGTCTTCATGATTTGCTTGAAATTGATTCTTATTCTTTAATGTTTTGGGGAAAATTCGTGCTGGAGAGAAATCAGAATTTTTGCTGTATGATGGGTTTCTGTTCAAGGGCAATCAATTATGTATCCCATATTACAGTGTCCGTGTGCAAATTATTAAGGAATTTCATGGAGAAGGCCATGTTGGGCAAGATCGGACATTACAGTTAGTGCATGGCTCGTATTTTTGGCCAACCATACGTAAAGAGGTGAAGAAGTACATGCAAAGGTGTCGAGTTTGCAACGTGTTCAAAGGGATGGCTACCAATGTTGGGTTATATATGCCATTACTAATTCCATCTCGGCCTTGGGAGGATGTTAGCATGGATTTTGTGTTGGGTTTACCGTGAACACGGCGAGGTAATGACTCCATCTATGTTGTCGTTAATCGATTTTCTAAGATGATACATTTTATCCCTTGCAAGAAGACGACAGATGCTATTCGAGTGGCCCAACTGTACTTTCGCGAGGTGTATTGTCTTCATGGTTTATCGAAGTTCATTGTTTCTGATCGGAATACCCGGTTCCTTAGCCACTTTTACCGCAACTTAGGGAAGATGGTGGATACACAACTGCAATTCAGTAGTGCTTATCATCCTCAAATCGATGGGCAAACTAAAGTCATGAAACCGGTCCCTGGGTAATCTGCTACGAAGTTTGGTGGGAGAGCATGTGAAGAGTTAGGACCTCAAGTTGTGCCAAGCTGAATTCATCCATAATCACGCTGTCAATCGTAGCACGGGCTTTAGTCCTTTCCAGGTTATGTATGCTATTGTTTCCAAGAGTCCTTTGGATTTAATTCCTTTGCCTAACCAATCTAAAGTTCATGGTAAGGCAACAGATTTTGTGTATAGCTTGCAAGAGATCAATCAAGTTATGTATGACCACTTGACAGCAGCCAACGCTAAGTATAAATAAGCTGCGGATAAGAAGCAACGCTCTGTGGAATTTGAAGTGGGTGTTTTTGTATGGGCTGTTCTTACTAAGTATCATTTTCCTACTGGGGAGTACAACAAGCTTTTGGTAAGGAAAATCGGCTTAAACTTCCCAGCTACGTCCGAACTGCTGATGTGTTTAATGTGAAGTACTCGATTCCTTACGCAGGTGATAGCTCAGACGATGACGATTCGAGGGCGAATTCTCTCCACCCAGGTGAGAATGATGTGGCAGAAGAAGTGGCTAATCGGCACCTTGAGAAAAACAGGTTTTGACGACCCTGTCTCGAATGAAACGGCCTCCGGAGCACAACTCACGATTTGGCCGTGAAAAGACGAGATTTAGGCTGAATTTCATCATTTAGGGCCTTAAACAGACAATTTTTATGTTATTTTGGCCTTTTTACAATTTTTAGAAAGTTTATATCTTTCGTTACAATTTCGGTTACCTTATTTAAGCGTTGTAACCCCTATGACTAAGGACAGTTTTTTTGATCATCAATAAAGTTTTGGAGCTACTGTGCTCTTTCGCTCATTCTCGGACTCGATTCAAGTTGGATGCCGATTTCCTAGGAATTCGAAAAATCAATAGGGAATTGAAGGTCGTAGTTTCGGTATTCTGCAGAATCAACGGATCTGTGACAGATTGTTCGCGTTTACGCTGCGTCAGTGGACGACATAGCAGATGATCCCAAGGTGAAACCCATAGCAGAGGAAGTTGAGAAATGCATTGGTTATCCCTTTCTGCTAAAGGCGCTTGCAACTACGTTGAGGAATAACAACCACTCTCAGTGGGAGGATGCATTGGAGCAACTCAGCTGATCGAAGGATGTTTATTCAAGTCTAGAGCTGAGTTACAACAACTTAGAAGGTGACGAACTTCAAAATATGTTCCTCATCTTTTTTTTATTGGGCCAATGACATATATTGCTCAATATTATACTGGAACACATTGTGGGTTTGGGCCTTCTTGAAGGTGTCCCCACAATGAAAAGAGCAAGTGAGAGACTAAATGTGTTGCTCCATAGCCTTCAAGCTTCCTCACTTTCACTAGAAGATGACGACAGTGATTATGTCCTGATTCATGACATAGTTCATGAAGAAGCCATCACTATTGCGTCAATGAATCGGCACATATTGGTGATTAATAATGACTACAGATTGGAGGAATTGCCAAGGGAAAAGATCAAGCAGAGTAGCATAATATCCATGCCTTGGGTTGATGTTTTCGAGCTTCCCACAGGATTGCAATGTCTAGAACTTAAGATGTTTATATTTTTTGCGGATAATAATTCTTCCAAAGTCCCAAATTCATTTTTTGAAGGTATGGGTGAACTTCGAGTTTTGGGTTTCTCCAGTTTATCCTTTAGTTCGTTACCTTCATCCATGATATTCTTAGAAAACCATAGAACCTTGTGTCTTGATTGGTCGTCCGACTTGGATGATATCACCGTCATTGGGAAAATAAAACAACTACAGGTCATGACCTTTAGGGGTTTTGGCATTACTTGCTTACAAAAAGAAATATCACAATTAAGTGAGCTGAGAATATTAAACTCGAATCACTACCCAAAGCTTGAGAAGATTGAACCCAGTGTGCTTAAAAGCTTAGCTCGGTTAAAAGAGTTGAAGATGGAAAATAGTTTCACCAAATGGGATAATGAGGGAGCAACAAAACAAAGCAATGCCAGGCTTACCGAGCTGAATAATATGGCTAAACTAAGGAGTTTTACAATAAAAAATAAGATTTCTTACCACGAAAATAGCAGATAACTTGTTACGGGTCTTACTAAAATAAGCTCGTCCTAATAAGTATATCATGACATAATAATGTTTGGTCACAACATCTTATAATTTATGGTGATAAACTTATTTTCGTGATGAAAACGATATATAATTTGTGTCACAATGTATGAAAATATGTATATACATATATGTTAATTATTATGGGAATACTTGATTTGTGGCGCTCACACATTATTGAAGATAGTGTATACATTTAAATATATATGTATCTACATACATATTAAATATGTGCACTATGAGATTTTATTTAGTGTAATTTAACATTCTTATCGCAATATACAAATTAAGTATGTATGTACATGCATATTAAGTATGTATATACATATATGTTAGTTATTATGGCTATACTTGGTTTTTAACGCTTATATAATATTGAAGATATGTGTAGACATATAAATATATATGTATCTACATACATATTGAGTATTTGTATTATGAGACTTTATTTAGTGTAATTTAATATCTTATCTCAATATACTTTTCTTATAATAAAACTTCTTTTGTAGCAATAGAATTTGTCACAACATACAAAATTTCTTGTAATGTGTGTTTGATTCGAGGACTTCTCTCTTGAAGCTTGTCGTGGAATCTCTTGTGGATGCTAACATTAGTGTGGTCGGAGTTCATGGCCCAAGAGGTGTAGGTAAGTCCACACTAATGAAACAAGTTGTGAATCGTGTTAGTGCGGAGAAGCTGTTTGATGAGGTAGCAATGGCGACAGTATCCGTGAATCCGAATGTGAAGAGAATTCAGGGAGAAATCTCGGACATGTTGGGTTTAATGTTCAAAGCCGAAAGTGTCCATGGAAGAGGATTCCAACTGAGGAGTAGGTTAGAAAAATCTCAGTCTCAGAACAAAAAGGTCCTCGTAATCTTGGATGATCTCTGGAAAGAGCTTCACCTGGAAGAGGTGGGAATTCCTCACATGAAGGGAGTCAAATTGCTGCTCACGTCTAGAAGCCAAGATGGTTATATAGTAAAATGGTTTCACAACGAAACTTTCAGGTTGAAGGTTTAAAAGACACTAACCATGGAAGTTATTCAGAAAGATGGTGGGCGACATAGTAGATGATCCCAAGGTAAAACCCATAGCAGAGGAAGTGGTTGAGAAATGCATCGGTTATCCCCTTCTGCTTAAGGCGCTTGCAACTACGTTGAAGAATACCAACCACCCTCAGTGGGAGGATGCATTGGAGCAACTCAGCTGATCGAAGGATGTTTATTCAAGTCTAGAGCTGAGTTACAACAACTTAGAAGGTGACGAACTTCAAAATATGTTCCTCATCTTTTTTTTATTGGGCCAAGGACGTATACTGCTTGATGTTATACTCTAATATACTGTGGGTTTGGGCCTTCTTGAAGGTGTCCCCATCATGAAAGGAGCAAGAGAGAGACTAAATGTGTTGATCCGTAGCCTTCAAGCTTCCTCACTTTTACTAGAAGATGACGACAGTGATTATGTCCGGATTCATGACATAGTTCGTGAAGTAGCCATCACTATTACGTGAAGAGATTAGCAAATATTGGTGATTAATGATGACTATAGATTGGAGGAATTGCCAAGGGAAAAGATCAAGCATAGTAGCGTAATATCCATACCTTGTGTTGATGTTCCTGAGCTTCCCACGGGATTGCAATGTCAAGAGCTGAAGATGTTTATATTTTTAGCGGAAAACAATTCTTCCAAAGTCCCAAATTCATTTTTTGAAGGTATGGGTGAACTTGGGGTTTTGGATTTCTCCAGTTTATCCTTTAGTTCGTTACCTTCATCCATGCAATTCTTAGAAAACCTTAGAACCTTGTGTCTTGATTGGTCGACCGACCTGGATGATATCACCGTCATTTTGAAACTAAAACAACTACAGGTTCTGACCTTTAGGGGTTCTGGCATTACTCGCTTACCAAAGGAAATAACACAATTAAGTGCGCTGAGAATATTAAACTTGTGCCCTTAATCAAAGCTCGAGAAGATTGAACCCGGTGTGCTCAAAAGCTTAGCTCGGTTAGAAGAGTTGAAGATGGAAAATAGTTTCACCAACTGGGAGAATGAGGGAGCAACAGAACAGAGCAATGCCTGGCTTATCGAGCTGAATAATATGCCTAAACCAAGGAGTTTAGGCATTCTTATCCCGGATGCCACCTTGCTCCTGGAGGACCTGCCACTTAGAAATCTGTTCAATTACAGAATACTTGTAGGTGATGCTTGGGATTGGTCCAGCAACCATAAAGAATCAAGAACTTTGAAGCTCATGCTGGACTCACGAAAAACTCTCCTGGAAAAGTGGCTTCAGGTTACTCTCCCGAGGACTCGTGACTTGTATTTAGATGAATTGAGAGGAATACAGAAAAGCATTCATGAGTTGAGCCTAGAAGGGTTTCAAGAGTTGAAGCATCTTCACGTGCAGAACAGTCCCTTAGTCCAATATGTTATTCGCTCAACAAAATGGCTGCCATGCTCTGCTTTCCCTATGTTGGAATCATTAATTCTTGAGAACTTGGTTAACTTGGAAAAGATCTGTCATGGCCATCTTGCTCTCAAATCCTTCAGCAAACTGAAAGTTATAAAGGTCAAAAAATGTGGAAAGCTTAAGAATTTGTTCTGCCATTCCTTGATGAAGTGCTTCTCACAACTTGAAGAGATAGACATAAGCGCATGTGAAACGTTTAGGGAGATTGTTGTGGATATGAAGATGAAGCGATGGGGAATGCGAAAGTTGAGATGCCTAATTTACGCCGGTTAACACTACAGAGCCTACCAGAGATTACGAGCTTGGGCAACAATGTATATAATCCATCACTTCTATCAGCAGGGATCATTTCAGAGATTACGCCAGAGGATGATATAGGCGCTTCAATGGCTCTTCCTAGTGGATGTCCCGTAAGTCGGTAAAGTTATTTATGCTTGAGCATGTTCATTTTAATTTCTATACGTTTATAATATTTTTTTTCCCAAGTCAATAAGTTGTTACATGCAAAGAAATTGTGAAGGGGATATTGGGTTCTTAAGACACTTTGGGCGTAATAGATTTACATGCATCATATTTTGATGTTATGACCACACGATTTTTTATACAAATAATTTCGAAATGATGATGATGATGATGATGATGATTATTATTATTATTATTATTTAATGGATTTCAGATCTCGCTCCCCTCCTTGGAGGCCTTGGAATTATCCCAACTACCCAAGTTGGATGAGATATGGTGGAGGGACACATTGCTGGAGCAAGAAAATTTACGAGCTCTAGTGCTGAAGGATTGTGGGAACCTCTCTAGCATTTTCGATTCCCGTTCACTAATAAAGAGTAAGAATTTGGAAGCATTAACTATTGAAAGTTGCATGATAGTGAAACAAGTTTTTGACCTGGAGGAGCTGAACCTTAATGCAAATGTCAGAATACTCCTACAGTTGCGTGAAATGGAATTAGTTGATTTGCTTGATTTCAGGTGCATGTGGAATGGCAATCCTAAGGGAGCGTTTCAACTGCGAAACTTGCATTCGCTGAAGGTCACGAAATGTAACGGCTTGAGTTATCTCTTTCCTTTGTCTGCCGCAAAAGCTCTCGAGCAGATCAAAGAAATGGAAATTGCTGAATGGGTGATGATGGAGGCCATCATTATTATGGAGGAAGAGGAAGGACAACTGATGGATACTCTCGTTTTTCAATCTTTATCCTCCGTAGTTCTTAAGAAAATGTCCTGTTTGGCAACTGTTGCACATGGAAAGTACTCAATCAGTTTTCCTCTTTTGAAAAAGTTGGCGATTGAAGAATACCTGAAAATGAGGGCATTCTCTATGCAAGAATACTCAATGCCAAGTGAAGGGGGCGACCATCTGAGTGAGGAGAATGCGGCAGTTATGGCTTCTCTGTCCTTCTTCAGTCAAAAGGTGACAAAAGATGCCTGGTTGAACTGTTAACTTTGCTTAGAAAGTCTAATCCATGTTGGGGTAGAAAAGACTAGTGTATATCGGGGCTGGCTGTTGATGTTGATCAGTGAGTTCTCTGCAATCTAATTTTATAATGCAGCTAAGCCCTTGCCTCTAGTGAATTTTTTAAGAATAATATGCAAAAACTTTCATTAAGTATGCTTACAATTTCACGCTTACAGATATTAAGCATATGGAAAACATGATTTTTTTTGTCTCTTCTCATGAGACACAACAGGTGCTGCTCCCAAGCTTGGAGGACTTGGGCTTGTTTCAATGGACAGCTTCAAAACCATATGGCACAATGAAGAATTGATTTCCGAGCCATCCTCCTTTCGCCAGCTCAGATACACTCATGTCAGAGACTGCAAAAACCTGACTGCCGTTTTCCCATCAGCTTTGGTAGAGAGGTTCCAGAATAATCTAAAAACACCTGCAATACACAGCTGTCCCTCGGTCGAATTAATATTTGAAATAGCTGTTGCTGCTATTGCCAAAAAGAAGAAGTACAACCCTGCTGCGGTGATGCTCCATGAATTAGAAGACTTGCTGTTGGATGATCTACCCAAGTCGAAACACGTGTTGGATTACGACTCCCATGCACTTGTGGGTTTTCCTAACTTGGAGAAAATCTTTTTTAAAGGATGTCACAGCCTCACTTATTTCCTACCGTTTGCCACAGCTAGAAATCTTCTGAAACTAAAGTCATTGACTTTGGGTAAGAGCAACAACATGCTGGAAGTTGTTGCCGATGGTGACAGAGGGGGTGGGCATGACACATTGGAGCCCATCTCCTTCCCCCGTCTAAAAGTCTTGCAGTTGTGGAGCCTTGAAAGTCTGATTAGTTTCTCTTCAGGAAGTTGTACATTTGATTTTCCCTCCCTAGAATATCTTTATATTGATCAATGTAATAATTTGAAGACATTTATCATGAGGCCTGCAACAACAAGCAATCATGAGTTGATGAAGTTGAATCGGAGATTTGAAGATGATTTTAGTCCAGCAGCAACTGTAGGAACTCTCTCCCAACCTCTTTTCGATGAGAAGGTCTCTTCTTTAATCTTTTTCCTTTCATCACAAGTTCTGTTAAGAAATGATAACTTCCTTTTATCTTCCTTATTTTGTGTGTGTGTGTAAATATCAGATTTTATAAGACTATAGGAATTAAAATTGTCAATAACATGGTATTAAGTCCCCATGCATCACAATTAACACGGAACCTTCTCTACTGATTGAATACTATTATGCAGTTTATGTAATTGTTAAAATAAAGATATGTTTGTTTTACTTTAATAAATTTAGATGGAATTCACACAGGTTGAATTGCCAAGATTGGAAAAAATATATCTTCAGAGTTTGGGGAATCTGCAGAAGCTGTGGGATGATGAGCTTCCTTCAGGTTCCTTTTGCAAACTGAACTCACTGAGTGTCATGGATTGCAAAAATCTGCCAGCTATCTTCCAATCTAACGTCATCGGAAGCTTCCTCAGGCTGGAGACACTACAAGCGGAAGACTGTGGCCATAGGTCTGTTGCAGCTTCAGGAGATTGACATCTATGATTGCGCGGTGCTGGAGGAACTCATCGCGGGAGGAGAAGTAATAGAAGAAGATGAAACTCTTCCTCCTGAGGATCAGCTCCTTTTTCCACGGCTAATCTCATTGAAATTCAGGATATTGCCAAACCTGAAGAGACTTTTCCCTATTAACTATAGTATGGAGTGGTCATTGTTGAAGAATTTATCTGCATATGAGTGTGGCAAACTGAAGATATTTGCATCTGAATTACGACCAAGAAGTGAAGAAGATGATACTGATTCTCAACAAGCCCTCTTATCCATTGAACAGTTATTGTCTGCACAGCTATGTATACTGATCTTTAATCTATAAGAAGCTGGGAAATCTAGCTAGCTAGTAAGAATGAACTAAGTCACATGATTTACCAGGGATATGAGGCTAATGAACTCAGGTAATTCTACAACAGTGCGCAGTCAAGGCTTTTTATTTTTTTTCGGTACTTATCTCATGTCACTTGGAGCTGTTCATTACTCGCCCTGAATTATTGATGGTGATCCCCAACTTGGAGTCATTGGGTTTGGGTAGTGAGGATGTTTTTACGATAATGGATAGGGATTTTCCCGATGATATCTTCCGCAACCTCAAAATACTTTCCTTGGCATCAATTCGGGAGGGATCAGCTGGTTTTCCATCCAGATTCCTTCTCGACAGGTTCCCAGATCTAGAAACAGAATTTCTTGTTCTGTGTACTTGTTCGTATGAGGAGATATTCCTAGATGAAGCGCTCGGTCCCGAGGGAACTATAATTTCATATAAAGATGGATATTCCAATGGCGAAAAGTATTCAAAGGCGCTTGGGAAGTTGAGAGCAGCTCGAGCTTGGGAAATGTACTTGATGACGCCTTCAGCAGCTCGAGCTCTGCCGAAACTGGCCAGTATGACCATAAGAGACTGCAAAGCGATCAGACAAGTAATAGCTGCAAATGATAGCGAAGCAAGTGTTGAGATTTCTTTCCCGCAGCTTTGGTACCTGGCACTTAATAAACTTTCGAGCCTCTCACATGCTTCTCCTCAACAAGTTGCAGCATCACATTCCCATCCTTCTTCAACAAGTTGCAGCATCACATTCCCATCCTTAGAATATACCTCCGTCCAAGAGTGCGGAGTGCCCCAGTTTGGCCTCTTTCTTGTTTTATTTTATGTTAGTTCTCGTTCAATTTGGCCTCTTTCTTGTTTTCTTTTTTTTCCTTCCTCGATTCATACCCCTTTCCTAATTTTGGTTTTCCGCCTCGGAATGCTCTGCAAACAGTGCGCCCTCATTGATTTATACCCTTTCCTAATTTTGATTTTCCGATTCTAGAAGTGTAACACTTTGTCCATATAGCACTTAATTCTAGAGGCGTAGCACTTTGTCCGCATAGCACTTAATTCTGACACTTCCGGCTGGTGCACTGCCGACCCAATCTACGGAATTGGCCCAGAAACTTATCAAGGGGCCTAACCACCGACCCAAAATGCCTAAGCCCAAATTACTAGTAATCCCATAGATGGGTCTTTATTAATTACTTTACTAACTTTTCTCCCATAAATGTGGGATTTTGGGGTGTTATAGGCAACGCGTAATAAATTTCAGTTATTTAACTAGTCTCCCATAAATTTGATCTTCTGCAACTCTGGGATTGCTATTTAATATGTCATCAATGTGTGATGCCTGAAGTTCTGTTTCTTCATATGCACAAAGTTGTGCTTCTGCAGTGTCTACTGCATCTTGTTAGATTATTTTATAGGCATTGCAGGAAAGCTCAGAGACAAAGACCGACCGGCAAGATGACTCGAAGAAAAAGGACTTGAGTTGGACCGTGTCGATAGTGGCTTGAGCTTAGCGTGACAACCCATACGTGGTCCAAGATGTTTATAAATTTTGTGAAATGCCATGAATATGATATTTGAAGATCGATACAAAGAGTGACCAGTCCCTGAATGATACAGAACATTAAAGCAATAGAAGAAAATTCAAAATAAAGCACGTGAATGAATGATAAATTTAGGTTCCCAATTAATAATAATAATAATAAGAAGAAGAAGAAGAAGAAGAAGAAGAAATTAAATATTCTCTTTAGGCTGCCTTAGTCAGAATTAAGAAATAAAAAGGAATATCAAAGCAACCAACTTTTCTAATTATAGCATGGGAATCTAAAGCAATCAAAGCATAATAATAACAAAAACAGAGCATAACTCAAAGATTATAAGTAATATTAAAAAAATAGAAGAGATTATGGGTATCTAAGAACAAATAAAATATATATAATACATAAATTTTATTTATGATTTCTTTATTTAAATTTAATCACTTAGATAACCACTGTCAGTATATATGTGTGTGTGTGTGTATAATCTTAAAGTAACCAACTAATTAACAAATAAGAAGAAATTGAAAGCAACCAACTTTTCTTGAGGGCCGAGGAATCTACTGCAGTCAAAGCATAACCAAATAAACAAAGCATTACCGAAAGATTATAATGAACAAACACGAGATAAGAATGCCAGAGACAGAGAAAGGGAGAGGGAGTATATTGCGGAAATGACAGTTGCCACATAGTTAAAGATTATGTAAATTATTATTTTGACCATAATTTTAGTGGCTAGTAATTGATTACGTTATTTTGATATGGGCAAATTGGCAATAGAATTTTACACCAACATTCTCTTTTCTCCTATTTGTAATATAGACATACTATATTTTCAGTAAAATTATGGATATTCTCAGTAGGGCTGTGCACGCGGCTGTTCGGTGCGGGCATGGAAAAAAATTTTGGGGATCCGAAGTGGTCGGGTTGTTTATTTTAAAAATTATCCTCGAGAACTGAATCCAAATCAAAAAGAAAAATAACCCTTCACTAATCAGGTTTTTCAAATCGATTCTCGGGTAACACGAATTCAACAAAGATTTAAACAAACTCATTAAAAAACACAAATAAGATAATTTTAGATTAATCACACAAAAGTATAACAATAACTTCACTGAGATAATTAAAACTCCATATACCGTAATAGCATCACTATTACTAGATAAAACTAAAAGGGTCTATAAGGGTCAAAGTTTTATCAAACACAAAATCATGCAAACAACATAAATTCGGGTCGGTTTGGGGCAAACGGGTTTTCAACCATGAAACCCGAAAAAAAACTGTATCTAAATCCAAGCTATAAAAAGTAAACTGACCCTAGAACCGAGCCGAATTATAAAAAAACCTGAAGATTCGGATCGGTTTGGGGCGGGTTGGTTACAGTAGGAGCACGTTATCATCTTATAGTGAGCTTATGCACGAAGTGAGAATATCATTCAAGGAACGAAGCTCATTTAAAACAATCAATTAGTTACAGTAGGATGGAACTTGAACTTGACTTCACATTTTCAACCTCGTATAGACAAGCTGCCAATCATCAGCGTAATTTGCCTTTAGTGCGGCCCTCGTTGTCCTAATCGAGAGTATGTATGTCCCTATTCGAGTCATGAGTAATCGAGATTATGTCCTCATTCGTGTCATGAGTCATTTTCTCCGTTTTACCTCGTCTCGTGTTGCTCTCTAACGGCCACCATAGTAACGCTGTTGGTTGGTGCCGATGGATGGATAGCTGAGATGAGTCTCGTACTGATCGACTGTCCCCGTATGATTTACAAGTATCCGATAGTTGCTATTCAATCCTACCTAGTGTTCCCTTTTTGATCATCCATACCAGAACATGAAACAAGGATAAATATCGGGATTCTCAGACCCCGGAATTAAAGACCTACTCAATAAAAATGATCATACCAGACGAAAACTGATATTACTTAGCTATATTTATTACAAACATTGATCATCGCGAACATGGTACCGAGACACAAACACGGAGAATAGAGCATAATAAAAGATACTACTGAATCAACTACCACTTGCGAATTTTTCGAACACAAGTTTATTCTAATTGTTGGGAATCATAAAATCCCACATAGAAAAAATGAAAGAATAACTATGGATTTATATGAGATTTATGTATCAACACTTATTAATTTGAGTTTTTCAGTGAATATGGACTCAGTTCCGTATAAGTCCATGGAAATTCAACACTAACTGGGGCCATTTTCAAATACTAAGAAAGGGATTGAAAATGAGAACTAAGAACAATTAAAGCTGTCGCAAGGGCGCTGATGAGTCGGATTTCCAATACAAAGAAGGGATTAGAAAAATTAGAATTAGCAAAAAGTAAAGCATTCATGAATGCGCCGATGGATCATAAAGACCGGACGGTTTTCATGATGGTTCTATCGAATTATGTAACATTGTTTAGGTCGAATTTATAAATAATAAAAAGGGAAAAAAAATGAAAATCGTTTTCACGATGGCAGCGGCGAAGACAAAAATAATGCTCAGGGGGAGCAAGTTAAAAACTTTTATATATTAGTAGGACTTATAAGAAAATTTTTGGGGCAAAAGTCAAATAATAAAGTAATTTAGGGGGAGGATTTGTGTTTATTAAGAGGCAAAAGTTGAAATTTTGATAAATTTATTATATATAAAATTTATAGAATTGCAAAACTGAGGGGGGCTAGAGCTTAAAAATAATTTAAAAAGGAGAAATTTTTGATTTTTTTTTAAAGGGCGAGTGAGAAAGCTCCCCCACTCGCCAGCTGGTCCAAGAAAGGGACTAGCAATCAATATCTTATATATATAATATAATATAATGTATACAATATATGTTATAATATATAATAATATATTATATTATATAATATCATTGCCGAGAGTTATTAAAAAAAAGAAAATCATAATTTACAATCAATAAATATCGTAAAAACTATATTAAAGATTGTTTTCTCGTCTAAAGAAATATACATATATGTATATGTATTTTAATATATATATATATATATATATTTTTAAATATTAATATTTGATGGAATTAGATATTATTTTTATCGTAAATAAAAATTTCAAGATTATGAAATATTATGTAGATAACAGAATCCATTCGAGAAATTTTAAAAAAATATGCAATATTTATATCCTATCAAAAAATATGGTTCAATTTTAATAGTTCAAAAATTTTGTTAATTTATTGAATATATTATGTAACTAGCAATATCTTGTCAGAAAATTAGCAAAATATTCTATGCTATATGTCATAAACTGTCTTTTTAAACTTAAAACAAAATTATTCTAAAAATTTAAGAAAAACAAAAAAAAAATATTTTATTCAACAACCGAGCGTTTTGAGGTCACCTAACTGGGCCCACTAATATCTTCCATTGCATAATATTTTGAATTTTTCATTTTTTTAATTATACAAACATAGATTTCCGAGACATGTCGTTACTTTCACGATTTTTTGAGATATCTTTAAAAATGATTTTTTTTATTTTTAATTTTAATTTTTAGAATTTTTAAAACATATTGATGTAGATTTCTAGGATTAGTCGTTATTTTTTTGGTTGTTTGAACTTTTAAATTTTTTATAGCATATAAATATAGTTTTATAAGACTAGTCATTATTTTCTCAATTTTAATTTTTTTTAGAAATTATATTGTGACAAATAAAATTTTTTACTTAACAACCTTTTCTTATATAAAATTATTTTATTAAAATATCCAAATAAATAAAATCATGTAAGATAATATTTGCTTTTTAAAAAGATATCATATTATGTAAACGATGTGTTATATATATGCTTTCAAAAATAAAATTAGATTATATTTTTTTATAAATATGATATATAATCTATATTATATTATATATACATTATAAATAGTGGAAGTACCACACATTAATTGTGACCGATATGGCTTTGAGAAATATTTTACTCTCTCAATTTCATGATCATTCTTTAAAAATGAATTTTTTTATTTTTAGAAATTTTAAAACATAAAAATATAGATTCGTGAAATCAGACTTTATATTCTTAGTATTTTGAGCACTTTTTGGAAAACTATTTTTTAAATTTTAAAACATATAAATATCGATTTATTTGACTAGTCATTATTATCTCGATTTTTGAATTTTTTGTAAATATAAATATTTTATTAGATGATCTAGATAAAACAAATCAAGTAAGAACATATTTGTTTTTCAAAAAAATAATTACATCATATTTTTCATAGATATGATGCTTTATATATTTGCTTTTCAAAAAGCAAATACATAGAGTATATTTAAGTGTTAGCCCAATTGGGCCTAAATTAATTGCTAAATCCACCAAAATTGGGCCTACGCCCGTTCTATCTTGGATCCATTCACCGGTGTGTGTTTCGCATGTTTTTCGTCGTCCACAGATTTAGGGAGAGCCAACAGGCCATTCAGTGTCAATGACTTCAAATTCGAGGCCCATTGGAGTATTTTGTGACTCTGGCAGGGCAAGTTGACCATCTTAATCGGAAATTTTCTTAATTAATAGATTGAAAGTATCTCGTGATCTAACGAAGAAAATAAATAACCATACCTCAAAGGAGCTCCCCGATGTATGTGACGCTAAAATCAGCTGACAAACATATCTCTGTATGACGTGGTTCCAAACTAAATGTTTTACTGTTGGAATATTCATCCAAGCAAGCCATCTAGCTCGACTTGGCACACATCTCGAGGTTCGATTGTGCTCTTGATAAAATTCGAACTCTACTTCATGAAAAATGAATGAATTCTCTCATCACTTGAGTCAACACCATTTTTATATCTACCTCTAATTTTGATTGTGCTGAGATTAAGTGGAAATAAAACATGTCCTCCTCATATATGCTTTAACCTTGTGTATGCGTTTGGGTATGAGTTTGCAACACAAGAGCTCGAATATTGCATACTAAGATAATATAATTATCATTATTATTGACCATCATTTTATTCATTAAAAAATTGAATAATTTTTTATTTTATATAATAGTATTTTTTATGAATATTGCTTATAATAGTATTGATAATATATATAATTATAATATATATATATATATATATACATATAGATTGTATCAGTTTGGACACGGGGAGATAGGAAAAGTTCCTATCGGAACCAATTTAATTTGAGTTGATTTAAGTGACTGGGCATCTATTTTTTTTTAGTAATATTTTTAATTTGAGTATAATTAATAGAAAAAATTTAAGTTGATAGAGTTTCGATGAGTCGATCCCGTTCAAATAGCGTGATGCACACCATCCCGGACCAAAACAGCTCGAAAATGGGTCGTGAGAAGCAAAATTTGGAAGCTGATCGAATCATGACGGACCACCATCATCAGAAGATGGAACGAGCCCCACTCTGTCTGGACTGAATGAACGAAGAATGCACCGAAGCGCTCTCCACCTCCACCTCCACCTCCGCCTCCGGCGCCACAGAACCTTCTCCTCTTCCGCCTCATCCGCCGGTGCCCCGCCGTTATATTCCTTCCTTCAGCCTTCCATATTCGCTCACAAGAAGCAGCCGCCGCAGCCAGACCCCACATCCGGCGGCCTCCAAACCGAGCAGCAGGGACGCCCAAAGACCCTGACGTCGGAGCTCAAGTCCACCCTCGAGACCACCCTCCACAAAGCCGTCCTCACCAGTGATACCGACGGAGCTTGGAAGTCGTTTAAGACGCTGACTTCCTACTCCGACTTCCCCAGTAAGTCCGTCACCAATGCCCTGATTGCCCACCTTGTCTCGCTTGGGGACACGCACAATTTGAAGAGGGCTTTTGCGTCTATGGTCTATTTGATTGAGAAAAAGCCTAACTTGGTGGATTTTGGGACTGTCGTTACACTCTTGGACTCCATAAGATGTGCTGACACGCCTGCCCCTGCTTTTGCCCTGATCAAGTCTATGATAAAAAATAGGTTCTTTGTGCCCTTTGGATTGTGGGGCAATGTTCTCGTCGAAATTAGCCAGAAGAGCGGGCATCTCGTATCGTTCTTGCGAGTTTTCGAGGAGATTTGTAGGGTTGCTTTGGATGAGAAGTTAGAATATATGAAGCCTGATTTGGCTGCATGTAATGCAGCTATGGAGGCTTGTTGTCGATATCTTGAGTCGGTGACTGATGCAGAGAAGGTTGTAGAGACTATGTCAGTTTTGGGCATTAGGCCTGACGAATCGAGTTTGGGTTCCCTTGGTTACCTGTATGCTCTAAAGGGGCTTGAAGACAAGATCTCTGAGCTCGAAATTTTGATGGATGGTTTCGGTCTTACGGATGACAGAGTATTTTACAGCCATTTGATCGATGGTTATGTTAAAGTGGGCAACTTGAAGTCTGTCACCGATACCATTCTACGCTGTCAAAGAGAAGGAGATGGGGTTTGCGTGAATTTTGGGGAAGAGACTTACAGTGAAGTGGTTAAAGGCTTTCTTGAGAAAGGGGGCATCAAGGAACTAGCTAGTTTGATTATTGAATCTCAGAAGCTGGATAGTACGGCAACTGCAGTTGACAGATCGATTGGGTATGGCCTTATTAATGCTTGTGTTAATCTCGGCCAATCAGATAAAGCTCACTGCATTCTCGATGAAATGAATATCTCGGGTTGCTCAGTGGGACTCGGTGTCTATGTGCCGATTCTAAAGGCCTATGGTAAAGAACATCGAACAGCTGAGGCTACTCAGTTAGTGATGGACATTAGCAATTCGGGGCTTCAGTTAGACTCTGGGAGCTACGATACACTCATAGAAGCATCCATGTCATGTCAAGATTTTCAGTCTGCTTTTACTCTGTTCAGGGACATGAGGGATACGAGAGTCCGGGACTTGAAAGGAAGTTACTTGACCATAATGACCGGCTTAATGGAAAATCACAGGCCTGAGTTGATGGCAGCGTACTTAGACGAGGTTGTTGAGGACCCACGAGTCGAAGTGGGCACCCATGACTGGAACTCCATTATTCATGCCTTTTGCAAAGCTGGAAGGTTAGAAGATGCTCGGAGGACCTTCAGGAGGATGGTGTTCTTGCAGTTTGAACCCAATGGGCAGACGTACTTATCCCTAATTAATGGTTATGTTGCTGCGGAGAAGTATTTCGGTGTCCTGATGCTGTGGAATGAGGTCAAGCGAAAGGTTTCAGCTGAAACGAGCAAAGGAGTCAAATTTGATCACAGCTTGGTCGATGCATTCCTTTATGCTCTGGTAAAGGGCGGCTTTTTTGATGCAGTGATGCAAGTTGTCGAGAAAGCTCAGGAGATGAAAATATTTGTTGATAAGTGGAGGTACAAGCAAGCATTTATGGAGACGCATAAGAAACTCAGAGTGAACAAGCTGAGAAAGAGGAACATGAGGAAAATGGAGGCACTCGTTGCATTCAAGAATTGGGCTGGTCTGAATGCTTGAGTTACTCTCATTCAGTTCACACTGAACTATGCTCAATGGGGCTTTGGGGTTTCTCCTATAATTGAGGCCTCTGAGCATAGATAGTACCCTGGGCAACCTCGATGAGATTTACCATTTCCCCTGCTTGCAGCTCGGGATCGCCGGATACTGCGGAATGGGTGAGTCTTGTTCCGTCTTAAATGTTGATGGACTGTATCATTATCGGGGAATGAATAATATATCACTTAAGCGGGAATAGTTGTGTGCATTGAGGGAATGGAATTCACTTGAAACCTAGTCTTCGAGTTGTTCACAGCGGGCGATGGTTGAATCAATGTAAGAACGACTTTCATATTTGATATGACACCAGATTCTTCAGTTGAGCTTCTGCCCTCTTAAGATTTTCCGTGTTACCCGATGCATAATATTCAAGAAAAAATCATGTGATACATGTACAAGTTCCTTTTTTTTTTTTTTTTTCAATACAGGGTTTTAGCTAAAATTATGCAAACTTTGCTTTTGCCTGTCCAATTAGTAATTCCAGGTAAAAAGTTTCTCTGCCTTTTAGCTATAACCCGCACATTTGGGCTCTGCTTTTGATAAAAAGGGCAAAGAAAATTGTTGAGGGTTTTGAAAAGGTCACCCCCACCGAAAAGAAGTAGACTCCCTCTCCTTTCCAAATGTGACCCTTTGGCCTTCACATTGTATGTTTCTCTCTTCTTCTCTGCACTTCCCCCCTCCTCAGAGCCTTTCACAGTCAGTACACTCCAATGTCATCTTCGCAGCTCCAACACCTTTCAATCTGCACGTTTCTTCTTCCTCTGCTTCTTTTCTCTGAGACCGTATCTGCCGCTCTCCCCATCGTTCCGATTAATGGGACGTGCCACGACACTTGCGGGTCCATCCCCGTTAAGTTCCCCTTTGGCACTGGCTTCGGCTGTGGCCACCCTGACTTCTCCCGCCACGTGAGATGCAGCAGCAGCTCCTCCCCCTCCTCGGGCACCCTCCAGTTCTCCACTGGCACTGGAATTTACGACATTTCCTCCATCGACTACTCCGCCGGCACACTTATCCTTGCTGATCCTTTAATGTCAACCTGCTCCTCAATGCAGAACTCTGGCAGCTTCAGCCTCGACCGAGCGAGCCCCTTCACTCTGACGGACGACAACATCTTCGTCCTCCTCGGTTGCTCCAGGACATCCCCGGTGTTCGATCCTGATGAGAATCTCTGCGACACCGGGTCGGTCACTCGGGTCTGCAAGGGGCTCTACTCTTGCAAGGCCGTGACTGATATCGGGCTCCAACAGAATGGGCCCACATCAACCTGCTGTGTCTATGAGTCCCCGACAAGGTTCAGTTCCGGTGGTTACTCACTGGATGTCCCGAAGCTGCAGTGCTCATCCTACTCTGCAGTGTATGGCTTTGGGGATGATCGGGGCAACCCCATGAAGTGGAAGTTTGGCATTTCTTTGAAGTATAATAATTCGTCTTACACAGATTCGTGCGAGGACTGTGAATCGACCGGGGGGTTCTGCGGCTTCTCAGGTTTAGGCGAGTCTTTTGCTTGCATTTGCCGCAATGGTGTGAACAGCACCAATAACTGCTATGGAAGAGGTTGACGATCTTACACTTTCCTGCATTATTGATCATATTCCTGCCTGTAAATTCAAATTTATTTGTCTTTTTCTCTTCTCCAAAATTATCAGGTTATGCTTGGAGTGGAGCCCCCGGACATAAAATTCAAACTGTAATCAGTGCTGCAGGTACAGTTAACTGTTCCTGCGCTTCATTTTATCTAGTTTGCTGCTACCATCGTGTAATGAAAAAACATGGATCTCTTCTTAATCTCAGGATTCCTACTCTGGGGGATTATGCTTCTCATTTGACATGCATCGGGCTCGCGATTCTTTGAATGCTCAATGCGGAACAAAGGGCTTCAGCAATTCCAGGAAGCTTTTACTTTTTGTCAAGTCAAGATGTTTCGTATCTCCGAGAAAAATGATACATTCTTGATCGATTCTTAGTCTGGCAGGTTCTGCGACTGATCTATCGATAAAGAAAGAAGTTATATGTGTATGTACGGCTTTAAGAGGAATTGAGCATGAATTGGTAGGGCGAGGATTGTTTACTTAAGACTTGGTCTTGAAAAAATCATTAGGGGCTACTTTTCCGAGTTCTTGGTTTGCTTGTAGACTACATAGCTACGATTAACGAGTTACTTTGCTGAATAGATGCAGATTTATTATGAGAACGCGTCCACTAATTAATTACGTGTTATCTTTTTTTTTTTTCTTTTCCCTTATACGGAGTGTCCGAGCTTCGCCTGATTAATCCCGAGGCTACGTGAATCCCCAACGGGGCACTACGCGGGTAATCGCGCTAAAGGTGCTCCGGTGGCTTCAAGGGGTTTTGAATTTGGGATGGCATGGATACACGAGTTTCTCTTTGACTACTAGTCCAAACCCTTCAGAGTTAATTACATATTATCATAATTAAATCAAAAGTTAGACAAGATCTGCCCCTTTTGTTCTTTCCCTTTGCAAGAAAGTTTAGTCTGACGCCCAACTATGATCCTGGTCTTAATATCTATCATATCATTATTGATTTGAGGTTGTCAGAAAAACAGAACTCGAATAGTGTGATCGGATAATCTAATTACCCGATGTCACTGATATCATGTGAAATAGATGTGTATCGATGTTCTCAACGCGTGCATCAGACAGCTCACGGCACCCTGTGGGTCCGAGACCGATTGAGCTAGTGATGTTACCAAGAGCAACCTTTCTGTGGTGGTGGTGGCTTGTAATCCCAACATCCCATAGAGTGGCCCAAAACTATCTACTAGCAGAACAATCTCACACATAGGCGCTGAACGTTTAAAACAAAAAGACCTTCCCATGGTTTATGTGCCCAGGAACAGGACAATGTCTTCAGGACCACGCAGTTCTTAAGTACAAATCACAAAGAATTATATAAGGTTCTGTGATTTGTGTTCTCTCTCAGCTGTCTGGTTGTTGTTGTTGTTCTTGAGGACCGAATGTCGTTCTTTTTCAGTCAGTCTGCTGAAAAATTTCCGCTCGAATCTTTCTCGGTTGCTCGTTGGAAAAGGTGAATCGACCAACATGGATTTGTTCATAGTCGAGTGAACAAATTGTTTAATTCTGGTCCCAGGTATCTGAGTTCGAAGACAGGAGCTCGTTCTGATTCTTGTGCTGTTCCGGGCATCCACTGCTCGGTAAAAGTCCAACAGACCTCATCAGTGATCGGAATGGAAGGCAGGGAAGGAAAAATTAGTTGAATTCCTCGGGACTAACTTGGCAAGAAAGTATTGGAGTTTTGATTAGAGTTCGGGAAGTTAAGGCAGCTAATGTCATCGTCAGCGATGCTCGCCTCATTCTAAATCAAGAGGGTATGGATTTATGGGTCGTTGCAGCAGCCACTGGTGCCGGGTACATAGCAAAGCACTTGCAGCAAAATCTACCATCCCGGGAAAAGGATGACTACTCCGACTCGCTCGAGTCGGCACCTCATGGGCATCCTCAATTTGTAAACGTGCTGAAAGAGATAAGGGAACAGACCTGCCCTTTACGCCGATTAGCCCGTAGAAGAGGAGGTAAATTGGGCGATGTTCTGGCTAAGAATTTCCACGAACTAATTCACCATCGCTTGGATGGTGATGATGGAGAGGCAGGAGATGCAACTACGAGCGGTTTTTATGACCATAGCAACCCACTTACACTAGACAGGTTCGACACATCTGTTGGTCCCGGATGTGAGCATCCTCGAGAATTCTGGGACAGTTATGATTGGAATGCTGAGTTAGACGATGGATACTCCTTTCGTCGGTTCAATAGGAATAATGGACATTCCAGAATGATGATGCCACATTTGTACTCAGTCCAGCCATTTGGACCATCAAATCCTTCTGAGAGTTTCTTCATTGGCCAGTTCTACAATGGACATGCTCGGATTGACCAGGACGGCGCCTTCAGATTATACAGTTTGCCCCCTGAATCAGCAGTCAGGCCATTATTAGTTACTGATGGGACCTGGTTGATAAGCAGAGCCAGCAGTGATTTCGAGATGGCGATGAAGAGCCAGGAAGGGCTTTCAAGGCCTATACGGCCAGATCTGCCAATGAGATCAATGCAAAATGTCGAGCAAGCGAGCTCTACGAGACCGAGCATTTCTGGTGTCAGGGCACCTGATAAATTGATGCATTCACAAGGTAATACTGTTTTGCTGTTAAAATAATGTAATTGTTCGACTTACTTGTGACGTGCTTCATACTTCTGCATTACTTCGTTCAGTTCACCGGCAACGAGTTATTTGGATATAGATTTTACTGAATAATGCTCATACCAAGCGCATGCATTTTCCGATGAGTAATTTGTCGATTCTCTCAGGGTCATCCAATGGATTACTCTTCTTCCTTGGGCTAATGATTGGGATGACATCGAGCATTGTTACGAACAGGACAGAAGTGGAGAAGTTACATGAAAATTTGGAGCAGGCCAAGAACCTGGTCAAAGACTTGCACGAAGAGCTCGAGATGAAGGATCAGTTGATAGTCAAGGAGATTGATTGGAAGGCTGCTTCTGCTGAAAGTTCAGGGAGGAACGGAACGCCGAATGAGCGGTCCTCTTATCATGAGCGCCATGAGCCAAGACCAGACGTGGAGAAGTCCGAGGCTATGAGTAAGATCGAGGCAGAGCTTGAAGCCGAACTCGAGAGGTTGGAGCTGAACATGGAAATGACCAGTTTGGATAATATATCCGAACTTGTTGAGGTAACTATGCTGCTACAAGTATGATAATCAGCGAATCCAAAACAAAGAAGTGCTCTTCAGTTATTGTAAACAACTTCTTTTCCTGATTTCTCTAGTCGATAATACATGTCATGTTATGATGTCTGCAACTATTAGCAGGTCGATCCGGATTTGGAGATTGATATCATTCGAGAGGACTTAAATCTCAAAAAGCCTGACGCACAACGACCCAAAGCTTCATCAAACTCTGATCATGACTCCTCTGAGGCCTCTGATGATCCACCTCAGCCAGCAAACTATGTTGTGTCTCCACGAGAGCTGACTCTGCGTCTCCACGAAATCATCGAGTTAAGGCTCGAAGCAAGGATCCTCGAACTTGAGGCAGCCCTGGAGAGTACACAGAGGAGGCTTTCCGCTCTATCTAGGAGCATGGATGGGGACTCCAGTGGTGAACTTGAAAGGCCTTGAGTTCAACCGGTGCTAATAGTGGAATCGAGCATCCCTTCATCATGAACTTGTCCGGTAAAGGCTATTGGTGCATATAACGAGGCTATGAGGAAATTGGTGGATTGAACATTGTGGCTTATGGACCGACTTCTGTAGAAGAATGGATGCAAATAAGTCGGGAATCAAGTGACGACGAGGAGTCAAGGAAGCATTTAGTCGAGCAAATCATGAGGAAACATCTCTGAAAAATCAGATCAACTGCTGCAAAAGAATATATGATATGTACTTTTCAATAAATTGTTGGTTTTCCTCCAACTTTATAGAAACTTTCCTTTCGACTAGAAAATACTCTGCAGGTGTCACATTGAGCATATAAAGAGGAGTCAGATGCATGAAAAAGATCGTCTATAATGATTTTTCTCAGTACGCTTCTCTACTCGAATATCCATTTGTTTTGCATACAAGAATACCGGTAAAAGGAATTCTACAAAGGGAAAACCTTCTTATGCCGAAAATAAAACAGAAAACAGAGGTATAATCCAACACAGAAAAAGCCCGTTACAAGTAGAACCCAATGGAATGTAGACGGGTAATCGAAAACTGAGGTCTCGAAGTTCATCCCAAAGATTCCTGTAACGACAGCAAAGATCGTAGCAACAAATGTTGCCGCCGTCAGGAGCAACTCGAACTGTATTAACTGGTTCTGAACGTTACCCTGTTCACAGGCACAGCAAAGCACAAAACAAATCCACAGGTTTACATATGTCAATGCAACTCAATAAATGATCGGCATCAGAAATGGGAATTTGAGATGTCAAATTGCTGCTTACCAATTTGATGTTAATTAGATCTTCGGTGTCATCAATATATTCCTTCAACTGCATCATTTGGGGAAAAGGAAAAATACTCAGCATGACCTACTACTTGCATCACACCATCAAATAATTACACAATAACTGAAATTTCCTAAATGCAAAGCTCGATCTCTTCGACAAAAAGCAAAAAGATCCTCTCAACCTCTAAACAATTTGAACCTACAAACTCCAGCCAAACATCTTCTCCAATGAATATAGATCCTTCTGAGATCCAATTACGTGGAAGTGCTTTAAAGTAAGCAAATAATGGAAAATCATGAAGTATAAGAATCGCAGAAATTTTACCCCTCCAATTTTCAGATGGTGAAAAATAGTGCAAGCATGTCACTGAAGAAAGAAAGACTAACAGACCTATAAATCATGCATAGGACAAAAGAGGACGCACCGATGATAATTTACTTAGTGTATTATCAATAACAACAAAGTAAGCCTCGAGCAACATCTCGAGCTGATCAATGTTCTCCCCACTGCTGGAGGAACTCAGCATGTTCTCATGTCTGCTCGAACTCACGATACTGCTGAACGCCCTCTGCAGCCCCCTGTGGGTTCCACTGAGCGACCCAACTGGAGAAACAGGTTCAGACTTTGAACCAGATCTCACCCCTTCTGAGAATTCTGTTTGGGCATATTGGTCACTTGAGTAAGCCTCCAATCTCTGCTTCTTCTCTGTGAGGTACATTTCTGCCATGTCATCATCATCATCCATTAGGTGTTCAATCTCATCCCGGACCTGAAAGTACCGCACATGGCATGAAGTTGAAGGACCCCACAAAACTCTTAAAAATTATCTAAATTTCCAACTTATTCTTCTTTCCTTCCTAAAAATGAGTAGAAATCATCCTGGCTGCACTTCATAAGAAATGGGATCACAAACATCTAGCAAACTTCGATTAGATGTCATCCTTTAGCCTCATTTTTCATTGTTCTTCAAGTTGAGAAACATGTTAAAGTGAAAATCTGGAAACCGTTTTCCTGAAGCAGGTAGACTCTTAATAATAGCATTACCTTCTGGACACGCTGAGTCAACGCAAGGAGGTGGCCTTTGAGTCTACGGACACGTTCTAGATTGAGAGTGTTAATAGAGGATGCTAGCTCATCGAGGATGGGATATATCTCCAACTCCAGTTCCTTCACCTATCACAAATCACACAAACGAAAATTTCACCTGAGGATGTTTTGGCAAGAGAAAACCATTCAAGGATTACATATATGATATCAGAGCGTAAATGGACAATTCAATGAGCCAACTCATTATGCAATCAATCCGGCTTCATCTTGCTCTTTCAGCGAAAACAATAAGTAGGCTAAAAAGTGAGAAAACAATCCCTAGCTTTCCATGTTAATGTCCAAGATTAGTAACTTTCTTCAGAACAAGAAATTATGATGTGGGTTGCTAACACAATCTTCTACGACCAACAACTTCAATCAAGTGTTCAGAAGGGATTTTACTAAAATAAGTATGAGAAACGAGGACCTTATATGCAGTTAACACGAATAATTAAATGGGAGCCACTCCGAGGGGAAAAAAAATCCTTTAATGGTTTCACTCACCTGAGCATCAAGAGACATGCATGTGAGCTCCAATGCCAGCTCCAGAGCTCTAAATTCGAAAGGCAGGTCATCTGAATAATTATGGAAACAAAGTGAGTGACAAAGCAGCAGTGACAAGGTAATAGGTTTGGTAAAACTGAATAATTATGGAAACAAAGTGAGTGACAAAGCAGCAGTGACAAGGTAATAGGTTTGGTAAAACGATAGATGAAAGCCAAAGAAAAAATTTGCCTAGCATACCAAAACACAGAAAAGGTAAAAGAGAGTAATCAGGTCATGATAATCTCAACCATTGTGATCTTTGTTCATTCGAAGACGTTTGCACAATTCTGATTCATACTGAATGACACGCCCATCGAGGGAATTCATCAGTATAACCTCGTCTGCTGTAATTATACACCTAATCTGTTCGAGGCTGACCACAATGGCATTCTCTCGACCCAGTATCGTGGAAGGATAAATGAAGAGAGGATCTAAGAGCCGAAGATCTCTCGCGGGCAGAGAGCAGTGCCTCATTATGCTCGACTTGTCGAGCTCCAAAATCTTCGAGCTACCATCCTGGTCGATCTTTATCCAAGAACGACTCCCATGGCCTCTCTTCTTTAATTCGGATAAGCCAAAGGTTCGACTTGAATAACCCTCCGAAGTGAACCTTCCCCCCGAGGTGGACTCCCCGAACCCAAAACTAGATCGAGAATTCGGGCCTCTTGCTTCCTCCATAGGTTCTGAATTACACAAGGTCTTCTGTATCATTGCAGAGCCAAAGTAAAAGCTCGTCCCCTCATATCGAGCTCATTACCAACACACAGCTTCGTATGACCTCTATATTGATGCCGATAGGAAACTGCATTTATGACCTGAAAATTGCAGCGGGGCATTTAAGATCTGTATCAAATGAATAGCAAATCCAAGAAAACTACACGTGAGCTCAGCAATCTCATCCCCATCTCTTAGCACCAATGCACAAAATATCACATTTTTTTTTTACAGTAGTCCACTCGAAAATCTACTTTAACATGGAAACAAGAATATTCTATCTCAAAAGCTTAGACGGCAGCTGATTATGATGTCCGAGACAGGCAAATTTTCGAACATCAGGGCCCCCAGAATCTAGCAATCAATTCCAACAGTCACTGCTTCATTGTTTTCAGCTGGATATGGCAGCAAGACTTCCATCAAAGCTGATTCAAGAAACAGTACAGAATATAAAGAGTGAGAACCTGTGAAGAAGAAGAAGAAGAACCGACAACCAAGAAACGGAGACCGTACTGAATCGGTTGATCTCGAACACAGTCAAGCCCAACAGGAAAAAGTAAGATTTCGTTTCTATATAAACCCCACCATCGAAGCAGAGAGCAATTCCTTCCGACGAGCAAAGCTCATTCAAAGCAAAATTTCTGCAAATGGAAGGTCTTTATTTTATTTATTTATTTTCCCTTTTTTTATGCCAACAGTATTGGGTTTTGTTATTTAATTTTTTTAAAAAAACTATTTACTTTAACTTTTCTTGGATTTATCCTAAAATAAAAACTCCCGTTAATCTCTGTGTTAATGACGTAAACAAATACGGAGCGTTTGTTTTCGGAGTTAAAGTTACGATTTTGTGATTGTGATTGTGATTGTAGAAGAAGACAAAAAAAAAATTAGACCGTTTGTGGGGTCCACCACTGTCAAGCTCGTGGCCTTGCCCCCACCACACCCCAGTCCGTGCAACATTCATTTCATTGCTTTGACTGAGAAGGAGAGGCCCCTACCACCGTTCTTCTGCTCTTCAGACACGGTACTACCTCCCCAACTTTCTTCCTTCTCTGATCTGCATCCGTGAAGCTTTAATCGTTGAATCTGTCGGTTTTTCCAGCACGGTCCCCATCCTCTACGAACGCGTGAAGGATTAGTCTCCCCTGCAGAATTCGGTCGTCTGTGAAGATCAGTGGACAGGCGTCGAACGCGTCGGGCCCCTACCAGTAAGCTTTACGGTATAAGAGCGTCTTCGTCCGAAGCTAATTCCATATCGAAGGGAAAGGTACTTTCTTCCACCAATTTCAAATTACATTCAGTGATTTTCCCCAATTTTTATGCCGGGATGAGGATAGGTCTGCGGGCGAGTTGTTTGACGAAATTGCTGATGATTTTTGGTCGATTTCTGAAACATTGCTTTCTGTGGACATCTGTGGGGTTGATTTTGTTATTGCATTTGGTCAATTTGTCTATTCCGGCGATATTGGATTGGAATTTTGATCTGTTATGATGTTTTGTTTTGCTGAAACCTACGTTTGCCGCTTGTTTGTTTCCCCTGGTTACAGGCAGCACACATGCTCGATGAAATGTCTGTGACGGGCTTACTAGAAATAGCATGAATTCCGAAATCTGCTTCTGCTTTCGGTCTCTGCTGTTCATCCAAAGTAACAGAAAGCATTATCAAAGCTTGAATTTTCTGTGTTATTATGCTTGAATGACTGGCAATTAAATGCCATTAATTTCATAAACCGTCGTTGTTCTTCTTGAATTTGCTCTGTGCTTGTTATGTTTGTTTAGATTACACTTTTGATCTGTCAGAATTAGTTTACAGAAGCTTAGGTTGCACAAAAGGGGTACATTGGAGTCTGTTGGAGAGAAGTAACTAGTCCTGACTGAGCTTTACTTTTCTGATTTGTTGCTTCCAGAGGTGCGGTTTAGGTTTCTCGATAACAAATATTTGTCATCGCAATAATGTCAATGTAGCAGATTTGTATGCATGAAGGACAATATTACTGTGATATTGTCCTCATAGTATGTATCTTGTCAGATGAACTTTCTGTACTTTTGCATACTGATCTATAGCATGGGTTGATGAACTTTCTGTCAGATGAACTTTGTGTCAGAGGAACTTTCTGTAGTTTTATTGAATGTGTTGTTGCTCTTGCTGATGATTCGTTATTGCTATGGTAAAGAATGGAGCTATTTCTGTCAATTTTTCAGGGAAAATAGATCGGTTTGATTGCTCTGGTCTGTAGTTTTATTGACTGAAATAATATGATGTGTATGTTCATAAGCTATTATGTATTTGATTATTAGTTGATCATGCGATATAGAGTCTGTTTGTTTGCTTTACGCATTGTGAAATTTTCCAGTGAGGGAAAAAATGTGGATTTAGCATTTCTTTATGATAAGCCAATAACTTTTGTTTATGTGCTAACTTTAGGTAGGGAAACAACTTGGTTATGTACGTCGAATTTGGACATATTCTCTGCTTTTTGCATTGAAGATGTTGGCTTGCTTGCATATTTATATGTCTGTTTTGGTGCTGCATTTTCAACAAGTGCACACAAACATTGTTGTTTCTCACATTTTTTATTGTATCACCGTTGTATAAGTTGTTGTTTTAGTTGTTTCAAAGACATGGCACCCAAGGGTGAAGGCGTACTTGAGTGGACTGAAGCGCTGGAGAATGCTTTCATTACCATCTTGCTCGAGAAGTTCACAAGGACGCATACAACATATTGGAAAGCCAGGGACTGGGAACAAATGAATAAGGAGCTGGAAGAGCAATTCCCAGGCACCATTCTGGACGCCAACAAGTTGAGGCAGAAACTACGCAGACTGAGGATCCAATACACGCAGTTCACCGAGCTGATTGGGCACACTGGAGTCGGCTGGGATGAGACAACCAATACCGTAAAAGCGAATGCTGATGTCTGGGACAAGTTTATTAAGGTATAGTAACACTAACCTTTACTTCTGATACTTTTTTCAGTTTGTAATTTTCCACATACAGTAGTTCATATTTTTATATTTCTTTCTTTTTTTAAAACATGCAGAAGAACAGCAGCTTCAAGACTTTTCAGAACAAAGGTTGCAAGCATTACACATCATTAAAAGAGTTGTTCAGGTCTAAGACAGCAACAGGTGCATTACGAATTTCATCGACCGACCCACCAAAGAGCCCAGAAACATATGCACGCATGGAAGAGGAGTTCCTAGCAGCAGCGTCAAGCCGTGGGAAAGAACCGATCAATCTTGACGAGGGATCCGGCGACAGTGATGACCCCGTTAATGAGGTTACCGAACCAGTTGTTACTGGGTCCCGTCGTCGTGTGCGCAAAAGGAGTTCGACCACCGGGTCGCGGTTGCAGGAGTGCCTGGACATGTTGAAGTGCAATCTCAGCAATAGGGACAAGGACATACATTGTACCCCTCCTGAAACGAAGAAAAGCAAATCCGTGACGAGCCCCGACAAACCAGCAAAGGGCAGCATCGAGGAGGCGATGGATGTGCTGAATAAAATGCGTCCATCCATGTCCATAAAAGAGTATCTCGTGGCTAGTGATCGTCTTTCAAGGGAGGAGCACACACGGCGTATGTTCATGTGCCTTCTCGATGATACAAGGTTGCCATGGGTTTGTAGCCTGCTTGACCCTTGAACGGCCACGGTCCATCGTCTACTACGATAGATCTTTATAACTAAGAGTTTATTTGTTATGTCATTTACTAGACCTTTGTTTTATATTTGTTGCGTGTGCTATGTTGTTGATTGAACTATGTGTTTGTTTTATGTGACTCTTCTGACATGCAGTTACGATGTTTGTGCATTGCACTTGCATTTGTTTAACATGTCACGCCTAATTCCTTTGACCATCTCATTTCAATTCTATGCTTTGGTAATCTGCCATCTTGTTTGTCGATATAGTTCGCCAAGCTAAAGGGAACACACAATGTCAAGACACGGGAATTCACGACGAAATGATAACCAATCAAGAGATGCCCAACTTATGGGAATTTATCTGGCGCTGGAGATTGCGGCGGCTGAAGAAAGTGTCCCGCGCAACATTCCTTGTCGAACCTCACGTCTACAAGGCAGATATTACATAGAGGAAGTTCTTGGCAATGACACAAGGTGTTACGAGAATTTCAGGATGAACCCTCACGTATTTCATAATCTGTGCGATACGCTAAGAGCAAATTGTGGAATCAGAAATAGCAGGAATGGTATGACCGTCGAGGAGATGGTCGGCATGTTCTTAATGGTAGTTGCACATAGTACGCGCTTGGTCGTGGTTGCCGAACGATTTCAGCATTCTACGGAGACGGTGTCACGAGTCATCAAGGTAATAGCTCATGGAATTCATTCGTTGTCACCAACGTATATAAGACGGAGGAACGTTGATGTACAACCGGAAATTCAGAGTTGCCGAAAATGGTACCCATTCTTTCAGGTATGTGTCGTACATGTGATAAATTTAAATACCACTAATTTTTGTTTGCTGTATAATGTAATTCGTATTCTTTTCATTATTATTGTAGAATTGCATTGGAGCAATCGATGGGACACATGTGTCTGCTTGTGTTCCATCATCGGTGAGAGGCGCGTATCGCGATCGGAATAATGAGATTACGCAAAATGTACTCGCCGCTTGTTCGCATGACATGATGTTCACTTATGTCGTCACTGGATGGGAGGGTTCTGCTCATGACTCTCGAATTCTGTCCGATGCCGCTACATTGGAATTATTTCCTGCACCATATGGCGGTAAGTTCGTCATGCTCATATCGTATGTTCCCTTCTCAATCGCGTATATATTTTCATAAATACATTATATATTAGATCTATATTTCTGCTTGCAGAACAATATTATGTAGTCGATGCGGGATTCCCTAATATTCCGGGTTATCTGGCTCCTTATAAAGGCCAAAGGTATCACCGCAGTGATTATAATGACGACACCCCACCTACGACGGAGAAAGAGTTATTCAACCAACGTCACGCATCCGTTCGTAATGTTATCGAACGGTGTTTTGGGGTGCTGAAGAACAGATTTGCAATACTGCGGACAATGTCAAATTACGGCCCGCTTCGGCAAGGACAAATTACTCTTGCATGCTTCGTGTTGCACAATTTCATTCGGCTAAATAATTATCACGATAGATTATTCGAAGAGTATGGCAATGCATGGGAATATTACGATGAATTCCGAAATCCTCCGCATCTAACTGGGGATCGGGTTGATGTAGACATGAGAAGCAGGGAAATGGATGCATTCGTATTGCAAATGCAATATGGAATGCGGAACCAAGAGGAAACCGGTAATATTGGAATGAATGTAAGGTATAGATAATTAATTGTAATGGGATTGTATGTTTAATAATATATGGGGCCCACCAGTTTGACTTTTGAAATGTGTATTTTGTTGTGTAGTGTATTGAGTTAAAGTTAAAGTTAAAATTTTAAACCACGACTCTGAAAACAAACGGAGCAATATAAACTTTAGCTCTTTTCACTTTTTTTTGTACGGACTTTTTTTTTTGGCAAAAAAGATACGAATTTTGATTTTCATATCACGTTAGACATTTGTGTCGTTTTCCATCCATTTTGCTGACTTAGCGAAAAACGGTGTCCACGTGATAAATTATGTCATGCCATTTCGGCAAAAAAATTAAAAATTCAAAAAAATTAAAGGAAAAAATAGAGAGAAAGGCACTGATCAAAAAATGGGTAGGCCACCGCCTCCCGATTAGAGTCGCTAGTGACCCCAAAGCTCATCGACGAGCCTAATCAGGGGAATGGTGTACGAGATCAAGAACCTACCGCGTCGGAATTGGGAGAATACTCAAATTGGAGGTTGTTTCAATTTCGACGAATGGGGCCTCGATCCCGACGTGCCACCCTTGGGGATTCTCCCGATTTTGGTGGGTAGGGCCTTGATCCTGACCACCACCCACCGATTGGGATGACCAACGCTCTTTGAAGTCACTGACGACCCCAATTGGGGTTGCGGTGGCTAGCCGTTGTCCTCACTATTTCTCCGATCAAAGCATTTCTCTCTTTTTAAATTTTTCTTTAAATTTTTTATAATTTTTACTGACATAATGTGACACTGTTTGGCACGTAAGCACCGTTTTCCGCCACGTTAACAAAATGGATGGAAAATGGCACAAATGCTTAATTTAATAAGAAAATCGAAATTCGTATCTTTTTTTACCAAAAAGTAAAGTTCGCGTCAAAATTAAAAAATGAGTTAAAGTTGATCATATTTTGGGTCATTAACCCGCTTATTTTTTCATTTTCCTTTTCAGTATGGGAGGCGCCAAAATTAATGAAGAAATTAAAAATTATATATATATATATATTTGCCCAATTACACTTGACCCCTGCAAGGACCAGAAAATTTTTTTGCTGACAGAAGGTCAAGATTTATTTCATGATACTGATGTGCCCCGTGAATTACAGCTAGAATCATTGTCCATATTTCTTTCTTTTTTCTTTTTTCTTTTTTTTGGGAATATAGATTTTGTTCAAATTCAAAGGAGCAAACGATTTTCCATTTAAGCCCATCAGTCATATTTCTTCCTTTTACCTCGCGTCCATGCGCGAAATAATCACTTACATAGCGGTGAGGTGAATACTATTATATATATAGCTTTGGTTAAAAAAAAAGGGTTTAGAGCAACGGGCAAGCACGTTCTTTATAAGTTTCGAGCGTTTCGGCTCAATATGACGGTTCTCATAAGGCGCAACTCTCCACTAAAACAGTCGTGATTAGCAGGGGACGATATATATAAAATCTCTATAGATTCGTAAGAACCTCCCTTTATGTTTTGTTCGCTATGTGCAGAATTCTTATTTTAGGAGAATTGCAATTACATAGGAGGTGACTCGAAGTCGGAACGTGAAAATAATTGGCGGTAGGGATATATTAAAGCATGCCGCATGTATCTTATTGCAAACTTTTGCACCGAACACATTATTTGCCAGATGACGCTAGGAGGTCATGCGACAAAGTCGATTGGAGAATTGTTGTGGGCCACTGGCCCAAAATTTTATCTTCATAGGAACGGCCCAAGATCAGGGTCATGGGCCATTAGATTTGAGAACCAAATCCATCATCACGTTTAACCCCGAAGAAGCCAGACGAGGCCACCTCGCTATCGAATCCGGCTCGTCTGATGGCTACTCCAAAAGGCTCATTGCTTGCTGCTACTGCTCCTGGAGAGGCTGCGCCCGAGGTGGTTGTAAGCGCAAAGCGAGATCAGCCGTCGGCTCGCGACCCACCTGCGATTGCTGTTTGTTGACACAGACCAAAGTTGGCTAGAGAAGAAGGCATGTGTCCTAATCCGAGCGTGCCCGAACACTTCCTAACCGATATCCCATTCTCGCATCATTTTTCCCTTTAACTCGATTAAGATCTAATCAACGATGTTGACGCTGGATATGATAAATCGTAATCTTACCTCATCGCGTGAGATGCCGGCAAACCCAGCATAAGCGCTCCTAATGGGCACCGCGGTATGATGATATATGAGAGGGGACTTTCACTCACTAGTCACTATTCCAAGCAAAGCACTGGCCAGCCCCATCCGGTGGGGCCCCCGTCCGACAATCTTCAGCAACTCTTTCTCCACGCCCTATTATGCTATGACCACACTCAATACCTTGAGTCATTGCCGAGTTAAGCGTCGTGCGAAGCATCTGGAAGTAGCAAATATGGGCGAGGACAATTCGATCTATAAATCCGGATCCCCAAACGGTCGCATTTCACCATCAACCTCACCTCTCTCTCTCTCTCTCTCTCTCTCTCTCATCCACACTCCTCCTCTTCTCTCTCTCTCTCTCTCTCTCTCTCTCTTTTCTCGAGAATCTCTCTCGAGATCTAATCGGAAGAGCCGCTCCACTTCTCAGGTCAGGTACCGTACCGGAAACCCTATCCCTAGATCCTCGCCTTTCTGTACCTGCACAGCTTCTGATTCAAGGTCTCAGTGCTTAGATGGCTGTCCATTTCCTCAGAGCTTTGCTTGATTTGATGTTTCCCCTGCTTTTCTTGCTGGAACGATTAGCCTAGTGACTCGCGTTTCCGTGGTTCTCGATGGATCTGCCCTTAGTCGCATTGACATCTGTTCCTTTGTTCTGATTTGAAAACGCCGTGTACTGTACTGACATGTCTGATCTCTCTTGTCCGGGGCTTCTGGGGATTTTCTGCAGCTAATTAGTCTGATTTTGCCCTTTAGCCGTGATCCATTACCACTTCACTTGGTTGAAACCTGAATGGTACTAGCACCGTGAAGAATTTTCTTGCAGTAATTAGGTCAAGTTCAATGTGCTAGTGCGTTTATTTAATCGAAAGTCGTGATCATGTTGCGACACTCTTTAAGCTGTTTTAAGAGTATATTGCCATGAGTGGCTTGCGAAGCTTAGCGGTGATGATGCAAAGGCCCAACTGTGTATCTTAAGCCGTACTGCGGCTACTGCCATTGCCCCTTCTCATGTCAGGAAGCACAGATTTGGTTTCTTAAAGGGAACTACGTATAGTTTTCTAACTGGAATTAGTGGTTGCATTCGTCAATAGAGATCTCAAGCCTACACTATACCATGGCACCGATGCACCTACTGAAAAGTAGTGTCAGATTGTGGTTTGACATTTATAGGATCCTTGCTAATACCATGGATCCAACTTTGGAAGCCTCATATAGAACTTTCGTCTTGAGATACTGTTTTAGTTGGAGGCAGTGGTCCATTTGTTATTCTTTCAAAAGTGTATGGATTTTGTTTTCGGAAGTAAGATATGGGGAACGTGGGGGAAGATGGTAATTGAGGGATGTGCCTCTTTTGATTCCCATTTTAGTCTAGCTCTAGCGGTTGGAAGATTTAGTCCACCTACCATGAAATTCAGGATTGCATTCTTCAGCTCAGCCATTGATCTATTTTATCGTATATTTCACTTTATTGGATCAAAATGCCCTTTTATACAACCCCACCAAAAAATTCAAGTCCTGAGAGTTTTTTATGGATCTGACAGTCCGGATAGGCCGACATAACATACTCATCGTTCAGTCAACGAGTCAAATACAGACCTTCATTCCATGAGTATGATTTGATATGAAATGAAGTATTTGGAACTTTTTGGATAGAATATCTCCGTTTCTTCTTTGAACTGTGTTTTTTTAAGCTGTTATTGTTCTTATGGCATTGATTTTTCCTGTGTCACCTGTTTAAATTTGGTATTTATGCTTAAATCGCCTTGGCTTCTATTGCTTTGTCATATTAGATGCTTGTGTTTATTTTTTTAATTTACTGTTTTTGCCTGGAAGAAGTTGGCAGCATGGGTCGCGGAGTTAGCGCTGGTGGGGGACAGAGTTCATTGGGCTACCTGTTTGGAAGTGGGGAAGCTCCCAAAGCTGCTGCAAACAATCCCCCGGCTGCTACAACTGAACCAGAAGCTAAGCCTTCTTCAAAATCAGCTGCTCCTCCCGTAGAAGTTACCAAGAATATTCCTGCTGGTATCCACAGTACCTCCTCCAACAACTACATGAGGGCCGATGGTCAGAACACTGGCAACTTCATCACGGTATACAATTCGCGATTCCTTTGTTTCTTTTGAAGTAAATATTGTGAGATGCTATGTTTTCGTTGGATGTGGCTTTTTGGATCCAATCGATCAGCTCATAAGTGAAGATATATTTGAACATTAGGATTAGTTTAATGGAGACATGGCTCATAACGATTCTGCTTGAGTAACTCCTGAAGTCAAATCTTGCAAGTTCTAGTCTTATCCTTAGTCCTACTGAATTCTCTTCTCCAAAGTCTTTTGCCTCTTCTGTACTTTCTAATACACAACTGCATGTAAGAGCACAGGATTTAGCAGATCTGTTGAAAGGAAATTGATTGCTCTGAATTTTGAATAACAAAAGAGAATGTTTCTTGTTTTTGTTCAAATGAAAAGTGCCGTAAGTGTTGCTGTAAGGTCATGTTTAGATGTAGAAACATAAATACTTCGAATAAGAATCACACATCAAGACATCAAGGGTCAATCTATGTGCCAATTTCATTCCATCAGATACCATATGCTAGTAAATCTATTTGTGCAATTGGCTAATTTGTATCCTTAATTGTTGCAGGACCGACCTTCAACCAAGGTCCATTCTGCACCTGGTGGTGGATCGTCTCTGGGCTACCTCTTTGGTGGAGATGGTAAATGAGTTAAGAAGACTGACCGTCAAATTTCACCTTATTTCTATGTGAGCTACATTCTATCTGAACCTGTAATTTTCGAGTTTCACCCGAGCAAACTAAACTTGCTTAATCAAACTGTGCAATATATCAATCTGTTGGGTGTTTGTTGGAATGGGAAGCTTCTCTGAAAGTTTTTAGTCTTTTTTGGATGATAAACATCCGTTACAGACCTCTGTAACCCCAAGTGCAAAGTTGCACCTTGTCATAGTGGATTGTCGTTTGTGTTTTAGCACATCCTACCCCGTCATTTAGTTCTTTATTCTATCTCTGGCAGCTGCAGCCGACGGATCAGTTGCCCTCTATATTTCAATGTTCTATCCCGAATATCCGGACTGAATATGTTGTTTTCTTTCCCTAAAGAACATCGTAGGACAATATTAAGAATCCGTTAAATAAGGTAAATAAAGAATGGAGTAGCTATTTGCACTTGTCAAAATGTTTCTAGGCGGATGAATCATGAGATTAATGCAACCATAGCTGACACTCGTAAATCGTAAAAGGGGCCCAATATTTGAACCTACTCTGTATGGCAATTGACAGCTACTATCGACTCGGTTATGTCATAACAACAATGGCTTCTGCCCGAAGCAAGCAAATGGCCGGAAAAAGAGAGAGGAAACAGACGAGTAGGGGAAGGCTCATAGCCAAAAACTACGAAGTGATCAGAGAGAGGAAGAGACCAAGTCCATGTTTAAATGTTTGGCAGGCCCCAAAGGTACGTAGCTATAGCATTTGGTCATTAAGGCGTTATGGATAAGTGGCATGGGATGGACCACACCATCAAACGCCTATTCTACTCTAGCGTTTTTGTTTCCTTTCAAGATCTCTCATGTCACGTGACGGGGACCACGTTGCTCGCCCTCGCCCCACCTTTTCACTCGTTTTGAAAAGATAGAGATAGTTACGTGCAAGTAACTCTAGTTGAGGCCCACTAAGCTATCAGGTCGAAGTTTTGAACTCGACGTGTCTCTCGTTGATTATCTAGATTGTTTAAGACTTTCGAGGTCCATTGATTATGATGTTATTTCACCGGCCATATGAGAAGCCAACCCTATAATGAACTCATGGTGCCAGAAGCTTACCGGCAATTTTACTGCTCCCTCGAGATAAAAAGCTCACAGATCGCAGAGAGGGAGAGAAGGGCAGTGGTGGTTCCCCATCCCAGTCACCACCGCCCTAATGAGATCGCGTATTTTGGCCACCACCACCCTTAATCTCCCTCTCTCTCTACGGTTAGAATTTTCGAAGAGATATAGAGGAATTTCAGGCGGTGGTGGCCCTCGATCCCGACCACCATCACCTAGACGAGATTACTGGCGACTTCAGAGGTCGCCACCACCATCCTGTCGTCGCCCTTCCTTTCCCCTACCCTACCCAACCCCAACAGCACCCCCCCTCACCCCCGGGGCAAAACAAAACACGGCACGTGCCCCTCTCTCTCTCTCTCTCTCTGTCCCAAAATCGGGTGGACTAAATTGCGGGCTTCACTGCAGATATTGTATAAATAGTCCCCTAACTAAGCGAGTCGGCTGAAAAAAAAAATAAAAAGTTTCTATCCACTTAATCATTAAGCACTTATTTGACCGAATCATTAAGTTAAATCTTTTTTTTTTTTGTTATCAAACAAGCTTAACTCAATTAAGTGCTAAAAATGTAATTTCATCACACAGTCGAAAGTAAAGCCCCATGCCTCAGCTAGGACCTCCAAGGAATTTACGAATTCATTCGCTCACCCCTTATGTACTCGCAGATATCCTCGAACACCGGTAACCATCTTCGGGTCTTTGAATCTATAGACATTGTTCCGTAGCATGAACATAAGAAAAAAAGAAAGAGAACACAGGGTACACACCGAACTGGATTAATAAAAGTTTGTTGGATTTTTGAATACGAAAGTAGACGTCGAAAAAGAAAAATGGAAAAAACATGCATCATGAGAAAAATTCTTGAAACAGTATATGAATGGAAAGGAAAACGAAGAAATCGAAGAAAACAACGCGAGACTTATCAACAAAAGCGTGACGGAGAAAGATTTCTTTAAATTTTTTGTGGGTATTCTCCTGGTATTAGAAAATTTATTGAATTTCGAGCCGGACAGTTTTATTAAGGGATAAACTTCTCTCAATATGTATTTTATTCATTTATAAGTCGAATTCGAAATTTTATTTAAGAAAAATAAATATCAAATCACTTAAATCAATCAATGATGATAAAAGATTTCTTTAACTTGTTTGTTTTCTTTCTTCCAGTTAGGTTACATTTCTTTCAATAATTTAGGATCAAAGACTTCCGATGGTCTTTTTTTGCTTTTTATCCTTTCTGTTCCTTTTTTATGAACTCCTATTGGCTGATACGTTCAGAACAAATGTCAAATCTGATTCATGATGGTTGATTAATAAGTTCCATATAATATCTGGCGAAAAAAATAGTTTTATATATAACATATTTTCCAAAAGAATTTCAGGCCAAAAAAAGAAGAAGAAGAAGTTCCAACTTCCGAATGAAAATATCGGCCTGCGTAGTTCATAGGAGCCATGATAATGATTTGCCTTAATTTATTGAATTTTTAGTTATTTATGCGCGTTTATTTTCGATGGTTAGGTGATGTCAAAATCAATTATTTACGCACTTCACGTATTCTACCCTCTCCTGGTTCAGTTGTTTATTTATTGCATAAAACAGAGAATTTGGCTCTTAAATGGAAGTGGGTATTAAGCCCCCCGCATTGGAAGCATTTTATGGCATGACCAAGTCGATATCTGAATGAATATTAGTTTTAGCAAATAGATCGAGGATATCTCGCGATTTTATTAAAAATAAAATACACATATTAAAGTTTCAAATTAATCTAGTCATTTTCTTATAAGAAAAAGGGCAAATTACAAAAAAAATTCAAATTTTGTAAAAAGTCTCAGTTTTGTCATAAATTTTGTTTTGTAACAAAAAAATCATAAGTTTTCTAAAATGTCTCAAAAATGACCTCCGTTATAACTTCCGTCAATTTTTGCCTACGTGTGACCTACGTGGACTGTTAAAGGGACCCACCATCAACGGCAAAAATTGACGGAAGTTATAACGGAGGTCATTTTTGAAACATTTTAAAAAACTTATGGTTTTTTCTGTTACAAAACAAAATTTAGGACAAAATTGAGACATTTTATAAAATTTGAGTTTTTTTTTGTAATTTACCCTAAGAAAAAAAAGGAATGAAAGCTAGAATATTTAATTATATCAACCCAAACTTTTTCAAATATATAACTGGAAAAGGAATCAATTTCTGGATTAACAACTGATTGGATGAAGAAGTCGACTAAAACTCTTGAGGAAATTGTACTCGAAGTACATAAACTATTAATTGTTTCACATAAGAAATATCTGGAAAAAGAAATTCACGCATCGGTCTTAATTATTATAGGAATATTTGGACAAACTCTGTCTCGTACATATGTATTTGTAATGGCTGACTCGATCCTATAATAACAACTATCGTGATTTATTTTTTTGGAGAACAATATCATGGGGACGTTGTTCTCATAATTTTTGAGGATGGTGTGCTTAAGATTACTCTTCCTCCTAGTAAGTACGTTTTTCTGAATGCAAACTTTTACTCTCCTTAATACTATTTACAACTCAACTAATAAATTATTGGTCATCTTGAGTTTATTTGTTTTATCTGCCAAATATATTATTCTACTGCATCCGCTTTCTTGGACAAAAATATATTTATTTTTCTTTATATCGAAAAAATGTACCTAAAAGTTTTTGCAAAGTAGACATAACAAATCTTCTTTAGGTAAGGAAGATATGTGTGCAAGTATTTCCTATCCACGTAGGAAATTTTCAAAAGTCAGTATACTGAATATTTCTTCTAATGGAACAGAATAAATACTTTATTTTTATTTATCAAGATTTTTTTTAAATCGAGCTTCAGGAAAAAATCCATCGAGCAATTCGTGCACTCTAAGGTTATGATTAGCTCGATCAGACAATAGCTTTCACGTGCATGTTTGTGCTCGCGTAATTTCTGAGATTAGCCCTAGCTCAACTGTTGATAGCGTAGCCAGTGAACGTAAATTTGATAGAGGAATTCAAATAGTAAGTCAGTTGATAAAATTATATCTGATTTGTTGAACTAACCATAGATTTTAGCCAATTAAAAGTTCCAATTTCCAGCTTACTAAACAGCCTATCATTGGAGTTTGGTCATCTATAGTTTGAGGAAACATAATTGGTTCTCAAGAATGCTTATCCTAAGCATACAAAGGCTAATTTAGATAGTTATTGTATGATATGCATGAGCACATAAGAGAAAGCTCGATAATTTTGTGATTTTAATTTGCCATGACATGCGACCGTTATAGATAATAAGCCGTCTTCAATTATCAACAATCCTTTAGGGTCATAATCGTGTTTGTTACGCTGGTATAAATTTAATTATAATTAGAATGATTTCTTTAAATTTTTTGTGTGTATTCTCCTGATATTAGAAAATTTATTGAATTTCGAGCCGGACAGTTTTATTAGGGGATAAACTTCTCTCAACATGTATTTTATTAATTTATAAGTCGAATTTGAAATCTTATTTTAGAAAAATAAATATCAAATCACTTAAATCAATCATGATAAAGATTTCTTTAACTTGTTTGTTTTCTTTCTTCCAGTTAGGTTACATTTCTTTCAATAATTTAGGATCAAAGACTTCCGATGGTCTTTTTTTGCTTTTTATCCTTTCTGTTCCTTTTTTATGAACTCCTATTGGCTGATACGTTCAGAACAAATGTCAAATTGATTCATGATGGTTGATTAATAAGTTCCATATAATATCTGGCGAAAAAAATAGTTTTATATATAACATATTTTCCAAAAGAATTTCAAGCCAAAAAAAGAAGAAGAAGAAGTTCCAACTTCCGAATGAAAATATCGGCCTGCGTAGTTCATAGGAGCCATGATAATGATTTGCCTTAATTTATTGAATTTTTAGTTATTTATGCGCGTTTATTTTCGATGGTTAGGTGATGTCAAAATCAATTATTTACGCACTTCACCTATTCTACCCTCTCCTGGTTCAGTTGTTTATTTATTGCATAAAACAGAGAATTTGGCTCTTAAATGGAAGTGGGTATTAAGCCCCCCGCGTTGGAAGCATTTTATGGCATGACCAAGTCGATGTCTGAGTGAATATTAATTTTAGCAAATAGATCGAGGATATATCGCGATCTTATCAAAAATAAAATACACATATTAAAGTTTCAAATTAATCTAGTCATTTTCTTATAAGAAAAAAAAGGAATGAAAGCTAGAATATTTAATTATATCAACCCAAACTTTTTCAAATATATAACTGGAAAAGGAATCAATTTCTGGATTAACAACTGATTGGATGAAGAAGTCGACTAAAACTCTTGAGGAAATTGTACTCGAAGTACATAAACTATTAATTGTTTCACATAAGAAATATCTGGAAAAAGAAATTCACGCATCGGTCTTAATTATTATAGGAATATTTGTACAAACTGTGTCTCGTACATATGTATTTGTAATGGCTGACTCGTCGTGATTTATTTTTTCGGAGAACAATATCATGGGGACGTTGTTCTCGTAATTTTTGAGGATGGTGTGCTTAAGATTACTCTTTCTCCTAGTAAGTGCATTTTTCCGAAAGCGAACTTGTACTCTCCTCAATACTATTTACAGCTCAACTAACAAATTATTGGTCATCTTGAGTTTATTTGTTTTATCTGCCAAATATATTATTCTAATGCATCCGCTTTCTTGGACAAAAATATATTTATTTTTCTTTATATCGAAAAAATGTCCCTAAAAGTTTTTGCAAGGTAGACATAACAAATCTACTTTAGGTAAGGAAGATATGTGTGCAAGTATTTCCTATCCACGTAGGAAATTTTCAAAAGTCAGTATACTGAATATATCTTCTAATGGAACAGAATAAATACTTTATTTCTATTTATCAAGATTTTTTTTTAAAAATCGAGCTTCAGGAAAAATTCTATCGAGCAATTCGTGCACTCTAAGGTTATGATTAGCTTGATCCGACAATAGCTTTCACGTGCACGTTTGCGCTCGCGTAATTTCTGAGATTAGCCCTAGCTCAACTGTTGATAGCGTAGCCAGTGAACGTAAATTTGATAGATAATTCAAATAGTAAGTCAGTTAATAAAATTATATTTGATTTGTTGAACTAACCATAGATTTCAGCCAATTAAAAGTTCCAATTTCCAGCTTACCAAACAGCCTATCATTAGAGTTTGGTCATCTATAGTTTGAGGAAACATAATTGGTTCTCAAGAATGCTTATCCTCAGCATACAAAGGCTAATTTAGATAATTATCGTATGATATGCATGAGCACATAAGAGAAAGCTCGATAATTTTGTGATTTTAATTTGCCATGACATGCGACTGTTATAGATAATAAGCCGTCTTCAATTATCAACTATCCTTTAGGGTCATAATCGTGTTTGTTACGCTGGTATAAATTTAATTATAATTAGAATGGAGGTTTTGATCCTATGAATATTTTCATATTATAATTATTCTAATGATGGATTCAACATCGTTCAAGAGCAAATGAGATATGGTCCGGGAACGTGATCGATTAGCCTCGATATGAAGAAGATAAAGATCACGAATGAAATGATGGTCGGCCAGATATACAGAAAAAGTAGATTCCTACACTTATAATTATGCCTTCATTCATTCTCTTACAAAAGTTGAAATAAAGAAGGCCAAGGTAAATCTAATAATATATTGCCCATTGATTAAGATTAGAACTAGTTAATTAATTTACTTTTTTAATGTTGTTTGATTATCATTCTTCCTCCTCTCCACTGACTGCTACTTTGTGGTCTTCCCATCAATAAAGGCAAAAAAAACCGAATTTCACCCATCTGAGTTAATTATTCTTTACGAACCCTTTTTGGAGTTCAAACCATCAATCAACATGGTTTAAGATAATTATGTCTCTTTCTTTGGTCAGCGATGCAACTATGCTTTTCTTTGGGGAATAAATTGGTTAGGGCGAAATTATAGTTTGAATCAATAAGTTGATATCGTGATTCAACTGAAAATTAATAATAGCATGAAAAGTAATTATATGAAGTACAAATATACATCTAAAAAAAATTCCTACCAAAATTCACTTTCAGAAGGCTCAATATCTTATGTGATTTAATGATAAATACATAACAATGAATTCCAATCGCATGTTATTTTATGGGATAATAATTGAGCAATTTCATGAAAAGGATTTTAGTTAAGTCGGGGAAGTAGAAGTAGGTCCACCTCTCTTATCAAGAAAGAATCTCACCACCTTCTCTTTTATTTTATATTTTATATAAGTAATAAGGGGAATTTTGTTTTTCCGAGTCATCCATATGAGGACACACATCCGTTTAGCTACTACAGGTTAGCACATGCGAGAGAGATTCGAACGCATTGCCGTCACCGTCAGTCTAAGCTCCTTCACTCCTTTGGATCGACCACTTTAAAAATCTCTTTTGTATGTATTTAATTATAGTAAACATATACTTAAAGCTTAATTGGAGAAACTATAATCTTGCTTGTTCATAAACAGAATTGGGAGATTCTTCAAAATCAGCTGAAATACGTGAAATGAATTATTGAGAGAGAGAGAAATAGGAGATATCTATATTTATATTTATATCTATATAGATATGTTAAAGGAGAGTTCCAAAGGAAACTCACCCTTTAGCAAAGTGTCACCAAATGATTTGCTATAATAAAATATTTTTAAACTCATCTCTCTTTTCTTTTCTTTTCTTTTTCTTTTTTTAGTAAAAAGAAATAAATAACTCTATCTATAAAAAAGAAATAAATAAATAACTTTATTAATAGAAACTTACTTGGTTTCATTTTTTTGATGTGTAGTATGGTATTCGAACTCAACGGACCCCGAGTAATTCCATTCAAAGCCCGATTGATCCACTGAGATCATCTATTTTCTCTATTGGCAAGACTCGAATTTGAACATTTTTTAAGGGAAAGCGCCGATCCACTTGAATCAATTTATATCAGTTAACATTCCTTCTTTATTGAGACCATCTTTTTATTATTTTTGAATCATCATTTAATCTACCTATTCACTTATAGTTTTTCTTACTCTTATTATTAAACAATCCCACATAATCCTCAATTTTTATCTAGTGCTTTTCATTTCTAATCAAATTATTTTTATTTTCTTATTTTAAAAAATAAATAAATTTAGTCAAAATGAAAGACCACCACTTTTTAGTTGCAAAGTATATAATTTTTAATTAATAATACATGATGTGATACAATAAGGATAACATTATAATTTAATTGAAACATATGATTGATTAGAAACATTATCATATAATTTGCAGTGAACTTATAATGAACACTAGAGAGTGTGACCCGTGCTCCAGTATCTGTTAAATGCCAGGAACCAATTGATTCTCGTCAATTATAGGATCCAGGACTAAAAATAAGAACTCTCTCTCTCTCTCTCTCTCTATATATATATATATACATACACACACACCTATACATACATACATATATATATGTATGTTATGTATCTTAATTTTGACAAGGGGTGGGGATGCTGTCACCAGCAAAGAAAATGGGATAGATGGGCTATAAATGGGGTGAACATTGGGAGACCCCACCGAGTGCTGATTATTCCAGACGTGGTGGTCGCAACGGCAAAGTCTTGATCTTCATTATTGTCAGGTTTGATCTTTTCTCTCTGTATCCCTCATCATAGATTCAAGAAATTAATTTATTTCCTTTAAATAAAAAGAAGTGTTTTTCGATACGAAACAGTGCAAGAGAAATTTACGTAAGACTAATCATATATGCACGTTATTTAATGCGATCAATAAGACTAATCAAGGAGCTAAATGATACGGTATGACATCCCATTTTCTCTTGACTCACAAACTGCACCGCGAACATCGACCGTTGATTCTGATTCACACGAATAACGCAGAAGTCCATACCTTCTAAAATTGGCCATGCATGGATGGCTTCAAAAGCTTGCCAACTTCGCTTGACGTGCTCATCAGTTACTTTCCATAGTGGTGGGGGTTGGAGATGGTATTGAAAATTATGACATCTTCAGGGAAATGACATCTCTTTGTCCTTTCTTTACATACATTATATATATATATATGTATGAAAAAAAGATGGAAATTAACTATCAATTGCTTAATTCTCAAGTATAAATGGGAAAACCAAAATATTCTGAAGAAGGCTGCAATAGATAGTGATTGTCATGAAAAAAAGGGACATTCTAACTAAGTTATTAACGGAGAAACCCAACATTACTTTTAAATCACAGGCAAAGTGATAAGTCAGGAACATTAGAATATAATTGTGCGCACTCGAATTTCGTCTCGTCGGGGCACGCAATGCGCGAAGCCTCATTGCAACGCGGCTTGGGAGTGTCCACCTTCCCGGGGACGCGCGACGGACGCACGTGAGAAGGAGTCGCCACTTGCCATTTTACGACCCAAAAGTCGAGGGCCGGCAAGTTTCCCGGGTCTAGGGGTACGGGGTACACCTAAATGCTAAGACAATGATCATGCGGAACCGAAAATTCCGAATTCGGGGGTTCTATTACGTGCGGGCCTACATCCCGCACGCCCTTTCGGTACTCTAGCTTGCTAGGCTTGCCGTTTTGTTTATTTACCGTGTGATTTAAGGTTGCACTTGACTCGCCCGTTTTGACACCGTAAATTCGTAAGCACTCTCAGGCCTTTTCTACTTATCAACCGGGATTCTTACATTGACCGAATGAAAATACAGGTATGCTTGCATAAATGAAGATACAGACGCTTGTACTGTGTTTTGGACCCGGTTGATTTGCATCAAGCCAAATATTCCTCTCGTGCATGCCGTGAGTCTTGAAGGACCGAAATAAAAAAATAATGCAACGCGGGCTCATGGAGCCGGTGGTCGGGTCCGACCGGACCGACGGATAACTGAAGAATCGTTTGACTCTTGAGACAGCCGTGGGACAGGTCGAGCTCCCGGGTCATGTCCTGACCACGACTCATTCATCCTATCCGAGTTGTCTTTCCATTTAGACATCACTAAGATTGGGACGTTGAGTCGAGGCAAGACCCGATGCCGCACTCGGGTTGCGCGCTCTCAATGTGCATGGGCGTTGGACCCCGTGATATCGTTTCCTATGAGTTCAGGCTTGAACCGCGATGAATACAGCAAATAACAGAAAAGTACATGTTGCAAAGAGCACGTATTATCATGTTGCATACATATAATTACATAAACAAAATTATTTAAATGAGGCGTATGCGTTATCGGTAGGGAATCCAAGTAGGAAAAGCGATTGGATATCTTTGGAAAAATGTTCGCAGACGGATTTGGATAATTTTAAAAAAACAGGGACGGATTTGAAAATTCGAAAAGTTCAGGGATTGGTTTGAAGATTCAGAAAAGTACAGGGACTGGTTTATAAATTCAGAAGAGTTCAGGGACTGATTTGCAAATTCAGAAAGGTTCAGGGACTGATCTGAAAATTCTAAAAGATGAGGACTGATTTGAAAATTCTAAAAATTGGGACTGTGTAAAAATTTACTGAAAATGCCCTAGGACTTATTTGAAATGAAATTGAAAATCAGGACTGATCTGAAAGATAAAAAAAGAGGCCCGAGGACTAAACTGAAACAACTCGGAAAGTTTCTTGGAATGCTAGAACAATTCTGGAAAATTCAAGGACTGATTGAAAAATGATAAAGTGACCGGGGCTTGATTGAAAATGATTTTGAAATTCGGGGCAGATCTTAAGAAAATAAAAATACTTCTTCTGGACTGAAATGTGACAAAACAGAAAGTTTGTAAAATCGAGTTCGGAGACAAAACGATCACCCACGCGACTCAAGAACATACACTGCACATTATATCCATCAAGAAAGCAATAATATTCAGGGAATGAGCCCTAATCATGCCACTAAATTGAGAATTTACCTAGTTCGGAAAGTTGAGGGGTGATTCTGTAAATAAAAAAAAAAGTCAAAGATATGCTGGGCGAGTTTGACCGGGCCGGTCTGAACAGTATTGGGCTGGCCTGAGCTGGATTGGGCCGAACTCCGATGGTGTGGACTGGGCCGAATGGAAGATTGGGCTGCGAAAGGATGGCTGGGCCGAAGTTGGCGGACTGGGCCGACTGGGCTGGACCTGCAACAGAGAAATAATGGGCTAGTCCCGAGATGCGGGATGGGGCCTTCAAGAGTCGGGCTGGACCGTTGCCGAGTCGGGTTTGGGCTGTTTCGGCTTGAACAGACCCGAATGGTAGCAACAGTCCCGACTGGAAGGGTGGACAGGCCCGACTGGCACAAGTCGGGTCGGACGTCGCCACGGAGGCTCCCGATGGAATTTTGAGGCAAGGTCGGTGGCATTGGACTCCTAACTGACTGAGGAGCACGGTGATAGGTGGCTCGTAGCGAGATTCAACTGACCTGTACGTCCCTTCAAAGTTCGGATCAGAAAAGACGACCAGAGGAACAGACCCGACTGGCACAAGTCGGGTCGGACGTCGCCACGGAGGCTTCCGATGGAATTTTGAGGCAAGGTCGGCGGCATTGGAACCCTAACTGACTGAGGATCATGCCTGCAGTGGTTTCATGAAGATTAGACATGTCTATTTGCCTGAGAGATGCAAAGAAAACCGGTAAAAACTGGAAAAATCTGTAAAAGGAGAAAAGAGAGAAATGGCGGTGGTGCGCGGTTGAGCGGCTCTCGGCACGTGACCACCTCGTCACGGGGGAGAGTGAGGGTCATGAGGAACCCTTAGGAAATGATGGCACGACTTGCCATAGTCGTGAGGTGGTGAAAATGTCGAGGAAGCCCGGGAAAACCGTGAATATGTCCTCTGGACAGGGCTATTTTGGCAAGCTGGAAACTTCAAATCACAAAACTAACATCGGAAATGGACTCAGGAGGTCGAATGCATGTGGGATATGAAGTTTGGTCAAGTTTGGATCGGGTTGGGTGGCGGTCGCCGGAAAACGGTGGAGTTTTCCGTTCTGGACAGTGTTGATTAGGCCATTTAGAAGCCTCAAATCGCAAAACTAACACCGGAAATGGACTCAGGAGGTCGAATGCATGTGGGAAATGAAGTTTGGTCAAGTTTGGATCGGGTTGGGTGGCGGTCGCCGGAAAACGGGATTGGTTTGGCCTTGTTTGGCCTGGTTTCTGGGCTGAGGGGCTGAGAGATTTTTCGAAAAATCGTCGAGCTGTGGATTTCTCGGTCGTAGGCGAGCTGGAGGTTTCCGGGTCTTGTTTGTCTGTGAGCTCCGGGACCTTTTTTGTCTGTGAGCTCCCCCCCCATTCCCCCGGACGAGCTGCGGGTTTTTCCGAAAAGAAAAACCGAGAGAGAGAGAGAGAGAGAGAGAGAGTGCGTTTGCGTGTTCGAGGAGTCGCGTGCGCATAGGGGTTGGCGTGCGGCAGGCAGGCTCGGGCGCAGCGGCAGCAGAGGTCCCGAGACCGATCCGTCCCTGCCAGGAGGAAGAAGAAGAAGAAAAGAAAAGAAAAAGAAAAGAAGAAGAACACAGGAAGAAGAAGAAACGATGAAGAAGAAGAACAGGAAAATGGGGGGAGGGGGGCCTGATCAACGGTCAAAGTTGTCAGACTTTGACCGTTTGACCTTTTTTTTTTTTTTTTACGCGCGTATAAATTGAAAATTCCATCTTCTTGATCGGACGTCGAAAAAATAATTCGAGATTGCCATCGTGTTCAGAAAAATTCGCTGATCGATATTGTGCGATGAATTTATTTTCAATCTCGAATTTTGTCCCGAATTTTGAAAATTGACGTCGATGTACGCGAAATTCGAAAATGTCCCAAATAAAATTAGTGTTAAATTAGGCAAATTGCTATTTCCAAAAATGTCCTAAAAAGTCGTGAATACTCGAATAATTAATCGGAAATATTTCCCTCACGAGTGGTAAAAATGGCGATTTTGCCCCTCTGGAGCCGGTGGACCAAAATTGGGTGCTGACAATAATGAAAAGTGGAAATACTCAATTAATGGAGGAAGATAAACGAAATAAAGAGTGAAATTGAAATTAAGCTTATAAGCCTCTCTTGTAATCGTAAAAATTATGAAATTTGGGATAATTAAAAATAATTAACATATAATATTGATAGTGTCATAGTAAATATCGTTTGAGGAGTTTGAGGGTTTATTTCATAACGGAGTTTGTCCTTACTTCACTCTACTCTTCTCCACTTTCAACTATTTAAAATTTTTAGGTGGATTTTTTTTTCTTTAAGTGAATTCTTTTTTCTTTTAAATTTAAATGAAGTAAGATTTTTACTGGCTATTTGAAAAATAATTATATATATATATATATATATATAAACAATGCCCCCAAATTGCATAATAGATTATTTCAGTCTCTTATACAAGACAAGTGCATCATTCTCACAATCTGTCATGATTCAACCATCCAAACTTGGACAACAATATTTATGACAGTTTTAATCGTCCCCCAACTTTACTTATTTTATTTATTACAAAGTCACTTTCAAGTGCCTATTTATTTAATTAATAACTTTCTCTTGAATAATTGTTAAGAAGACAGTAATGTCTTTCTTCTCTTTAATGTTGGTCAATTAGCGTTCTGATCGTCCTTTCATATTTCGACAGGTGAAGCCGATTCATTCCTATCGTACAACATATGATTCATGTGATACTAGTGTCATAATTAATCACTTTGTCATACATAACCGACCGTTACCGACTTGCCACGTAGTCGTGATTTAGTAAATAAATGAAAAAATATTGTTTGACAACAAATTATCCCCCTCCTAGCATGACCTGCAGAAGAACGTAATGCAAACGTCGTGTGTTCAAAATTCCCTATATAGGTATTTTTCTTTCATCTATAACGTTATTATACGTTCGTTTCCGAATAAATTTGGAGTTGGGAGTCCGGAAATACCGACCAAACCATGTAACTTATTCCATTCGAGTTATTATAAGTATCGTATCGGATCGAAATATTCTAATCTTAAGATCGGTCACAGAATTTCCATTAAAAAAAAAGGGGGGAAGGAAAAAAATGGCAACTCCTTTCTTGTGTACAAGAGAGGAGCACGAAGAAGGTCTCTGTTTGAGGAATTGAGCAGGAAAAAGAACAGTTTGCATATATCCATTTGCATGCACAAATCTCGCCCGGCTGTCAGAAAAGGGAGAGAGCTGTCTGTCAATCGCCGAGGATCTTTTGGGGCTCTGTCGGATTAACCCATCTCATCATCCACTCCTTCGGGTCTGAATTTCGCCCTCCCCTCCCCCCGCCCCCCTTTTCTCTCTCCCTCTCTCTGTAGTCTACAGCCGTTTTTATCCGTTTCCTGCAGAAACAGAGAGAGAGAGACCCACAGAGAGGAGAGGAGAGGAGAGGAGAGGAGAGGGAGTTGATGTGTGCGACTCGTCACCATCATTGGCTACACGTGGAGCCATAGAAAGGTGGAAAAAAAAAGGAAAAACAAGAAATTTTCCCCAAAGTTTCTTCCTTTTTGTTCATATATATATATCTGTGTGTGTGTGTGTGTGTGTGTGATATGATATCATCACTCTCTCTGAACTTCTATACTTCGATCAGTGGGATTGCGAGAGGTTTTGACCCCGCCGACCTGTATGTATGTACCTATCTTTTTCTTGATCATGAACTTTCGCATTTTTTTTTTGGGTCTTCCTTCGATTTTTGTGTTGCTGATAGTAGCTGTTGTTTTCGGTTGCTGTTTCTTGGATTAGTATGACTTGCATGGTCTGCTTCTTTGGTCGATTATCGTAATCTGTTTGTGATTTTAGTGCAATGCTGCTGTGGAAATGCTAATTCGGGTTGTTTGTGATATGGATCTTATCAGTTCTTGATCACTGGACATCGATTTTTCCTCGTGATGGATTTCGCAGATGAAGTGTATAGTCTGTCAAGATGAATTTTTTCTTTCTTTTTTCCCCTTAACAGTCCACATTTCTTCAGTTGTGATGCTGTGATAGACAGAATTCACTGCAAATGCCTCATTTTGATCAATCCGGGATGTCATCGTACATTGGCCAAAAAAACGATGCCACTTTGTAACTTTTACCAATTGATGTTGATTTTTTTGTGTCAAGAGTCAATCACTTGTTCGAGAGGATCTATCGCCGCATAAGAATTTCCAGTTCACTTAGTTTTCTGTCGGATTTACTTAACTGGTGGAATGATCAACGGTTTGCTTGTTGGTTCTGTTGGGTGGATGAAGAAGATCGATTGCTTCTCTGTTGCAGATACTTCTGTTTTGTTTTGCATGATAGAGTAGTCGATACCCACGATAGGTCTGGCTTCTTGACTTGTTGCATTATTTCGATTTTTGCTGCCTAAAAGTTTTCAGGTTGTCATATAGTTTCTATTTCCGTTACCCAAAACTTTGCAAATGTCATTTAGTTGTTGCGCTATTTCAGTTTTCATTACCTGAAATTCGGTTAGTGTCATTTTGTTGTTTGTTCTCTCAACCAAACTGGGCAAGCACTGTCTATCTTTTACCTCTATTTAACTTCAGGATGTCACTCTCTCAAGCCTTATAAATCTTGGTTTTGGGGTTTTATTACAGAAGTCGTGGCACAAATCAAGTTGGTACAGGGAGGGATGGCTCTCTCTGGGGTATCTCCCAATAGGAGAGGAGACCTGAGAATCCATGAAAACTTGGATGAGCTCAAGACAGACTTGGCAGATTATATTGCCGAGCTATCAGAAGTGACGGTGAAGGATCGTGGAGTCTTTTCCGTGGCTTTATCTGGTGGCTCCCTCATCAGCTTAATGGGGTATATATAAATGTCTTACCTCCTCTCACTATGCTTGCTTATCAAATTTCTATTATTTTGGTTTTCTGTGAATGCCTAGAGCAACCACGATTGATCCATTTGAGACCCGGTTCCACACCCCCCCCCCCCCCCCCCCCCCCCCCCCCCCCCAGTGTTCCAACCAATAACTCAAAGAACCTTTCTCTCAAAGTGAAAATTCTCATCACAAGCAATATCTATCACTCAAAAGAGAGACTTGAGCTTGTTTGTGAAGAATTCGACTGTATTTTGCAGGAAGCTCTGTGAAGCTCCTTACAGCAAGACTGTGGACTGGGCAAAATGGCACATCTTCTGGGCAGATGAGCGGGTGGTGGCAAAGACCCATCCCGATAGCAATTATAAGTTAGCAAAAGATGGGCTTTTTTCGAAGGTATGTAGCTTTCATATGAATAAACTACCTTTGACGAGAACAAATTCAGGTTACTGTTGATGGAAGTTCTTGCGGTTACTTCCCTTCCTTTAATACTTTGCAATTTGTATGGTATATTGTTAGTCTCTTCGGTAGAAAATGTGCATGAAGAATGGTCTTGTGAGTTTGGGACTTTGCTTTTGAATGTGGGACTGTAAATTTGAAAGCTTAAGCTTAGGTCTTTGGTATCAAAATATTTGCGTGCCAAATGAAAATGTCGCCTCATTCTTAGATACAAGATTTGAGATCTTCAGGTTGGCTTGTGAGACATTCATGGGCACGGAGTCGGCTTGTTAAGGAGGCCATTGTGAAATTCAAAAAAAAATATATATATATATATATATATATATATATATATATATAAAAAGTGAGAGACAGAGAAACATTTCTATCACTGGCATTCTCGTAATCTTATTTTGTTGTCACATGTGCAGGTTCCAGTTATTCCTAGTCATATGCACTCTATCAATGACAACTTGTCCTCGGAGGAGGCAGCTAATGACTATGAGTTTGTGATCCGACAGCTCGTGAAGACACGCGTGATCAGTGCATCTGAAGTTAACGACTGTCCTAAGTTTGACCTCATCCTCCTCGGGGTGGGCCCTGATGGTCAAGTTGCCTCTCTCTTTCCGGAACACCCAATCCTCAATGAGAAGGATGAGTGGGTCACTTTTATCACCAATTCACCCAAACCCCCGCCGGAGAGGATCACCTTCACATTGCCTGTCATAAACTCAGCATCAAACATTGCCGTGGTCGCAACGGGTGAGGCCAAAGCGGAAGTGTTGCGATCCATTCTTGATGATGATGTGGGTCCTAACTGCCCTTCACTGCCTGCAAAGATGGTTCAGCCGGGAAGTGGGAAGCTGGTTTGGTTCCTAGACAAGGATGCTGCTTCAAAGCTCCAAGGTTAATGGTTAAAAGGCGAGCTCTTCTCAGCTCAAAGTAATGTAGCAGCTGTATCTACTAGAGAAACTGAAACTCAAAACACCGAGTGTTCCGTTTTTTGCCCTTTTTGTTAAGTAGAAAAGATAGAAGTTTCAAGAAACTAATTCGGGTTTGATCCTCCATTTTGGCACATCCTCGTCTAGGAGAGCTACTGTCCTTTCTGTAGAAGTACAACTAGAAGAGGTTGATAAAATATGGGTTTACACAAGCCTTTTTGGTCCCTGCTATGCAAAAATTGCTACTTCTGGAAATGTCATATTGATGATTCCCAACCGCCAGAGTATGTCAAAATGAAATCACCATACAAATAGTACAAATTTACGATGCATATGCGGTTGTAAAGCGTCGAACTTTCGCTTCAGCAATTGAGTCAAGTAACAGTGAGTCAAAAAATTGGTTCTACAACAACTAACTCTTACGGTTATGAAGCCAAACACCAATAAAGAACGAATCACTCGGTTTACTTTACAGGGGAGAAGGAAAAAAATCTGCAGTACTATGATGAACTAACTCACAGCCTCTAACGCCTGCGTTCGATATTCCTTTTCAGTTATTGAAAGGATCCCGTTGGGGTCGGGCGTGGCCATCTCTTTGCCTTCCTTTGGAGGGAACCCCCGCGTTCTCGCGAGAAGCCACTGGTCTATGACCCCGCAGTCAATTGCGTATTTTATCGAGTGTTCTAAGTAGCCTTTCTCAGTGATCAGTTGTGGCTGAACCGTCAGCATCCTCATGAGAGCTGTAAAATAGCAGCAGATGGCATAAATTGGTAAAGTTCATAGGCATATACGCAAATTTAACCTAAATCGGGCCAATCATAACTGTTGATCGTTATGCTTCCCATGTTTACTATTACTACAATCAATAGTGTAAACTGATTAAATCCAGAAAATCATTCTAGACACTAAATATATTAAAGAGTTTCCAAGAGAAGCCACAGAATGCAGAGATGAAAGACTTCATGGTTCTCATACCGGCAACAATGGCATCTCCCGATGCTGACATGTCACAAGTGAATGGAGTGAGAGGGGGATCCTCCATCCCGTGGACGGCGCCGTCATGTTCCCTTGTGTAGTAGTGAATCTTTGAAGTTCCATTTGTCATGAACAAGACCTTGAGATTCTGGTGCCACAACGGTTCCAATATTTCAGGATCATAGTGCATGAACTTAGCCTTTGAGTTGTCCTGGGTGTCAAATTCCTCAGAGGGATCAATACCACAAAGGAACTCGAGCTCTTGCTTGGTCACCTCTATAAAATCAGCGAGCTCCCAGACCTGCTGTATGAATGCCTTGGTCTCCTCGCTCGAGTGCCACAGAGGCAGCGGGAGATTGACATCGTAGAATATAAGCCCTCCAAGTTTCTTTGAGATCTTGATTGCCTGAAGGGCTGTTGATCTCATATTTCGCTCAAGGAGGGAGTGAGTGTTGATGTAGAACATCTTCGCCTGTGCAATAAGCACATATAATTGGTCAATCATCAAACGTAACAAAAGCATCATCCTGATATCAACATATGGGGGATACTAAGCTCGGTTTCTTCGTGTAGAATTGAAGTTTTCCATTTTTCTATCTTTCTTTGTTGGAAAAGAGAGTAAATAAGGGACAAGGTTATTGCAGCTACCAATTGGAAAAGTTTTTGGAATTAAGTAGTATCGATCAGATCATAGACATAAGTCTACAATTAAAACAAAAGAATTACCTCCTTCAGGACATCGATATTGATATCAGACTTTGATAAAGAATCCTCTGCACAAGGTTTGATGCAACTCATTTTCAATCGACCTCTCTTCCCAATCTTCATCACTGACTTTGCCGACTGCCTCTTATTATCAATACGGACTGACCGGGTCTGAACATTGTTGACATTCAAATAATAAAGCATTGCCTGCCCATACTCGTCACCCCCGAGTTTACCCATCATAGCAACTTTACCACCTAGGGTTGCGAGAGCAGTCGCCACACTCCCTGCAGAGCCTCCTGGAGCCCTGAAGAACTTCTCTGGGGCCCACAAAGCATCCTTCATTCTCTCATGGATTTCGTAGTCTATGAGTCTGTTAGCTGGCCTCCCAGAGGGTACAAAGGCATGTTGGGCGGCTCCAAAACAGCAGATGAGAGTAGGCCACCCATATGAGTCACTTATATCTTCTCCATCATCCTTTCCCAAATCTAGCTCTACCTCGCTCTCATCGCTTGCATTGGCAACAAAAGTGGAGTCCTCTGCTTCACTTAATTCAGTCTCACTAACTTTATCTTCGACATCATTAATCTTCTTTTTAGTCTTCCTTCCTCTCCTCACCTTCTCAGGCTTGTCTTCCACAGTTGTAGAAGTAGATGCAGCTGTAATTAATTATTATCAGATTTCCCTAGTTTAGAATATATATATATATATATATATATATGATGCGACCCACCCGAACTCATGCCCATCAAACAATAACCTCGAAGAAAATATGTGGCACCTAAAATGGCCCATGCCAACAAGGATAAGACACCCACCAGTATTCATAACAGATGTTTTTGGGCCAACATGTCCATGCTCTTAGATAATTATCGCAATTATGAGTTCATGCATCTTATGCTTTGAGGACACAAGATGACATAAACACCATAGACTACAGGTAAATTACCTTTCTTCCGAGTCTTTCGGGGTTTCTTCTGGGAATCTTCAACTGATGCAGATGCAACTGTTTCCTCATCACTAGTCACAGCCGATTCAGAGGGATCAACAGGAGAATCTACCGTAGATTTCTTTCTTGTTCTACCGGTTGCTTTCTTAGCAGTCCTTGGCATCTTCTTTCTCACATCAGCCTCATCTTCAGTTAATTCCAACAGGACGGAATTCTTAACTGCTTTTTTCCTTGCTGAAGCGGTATGGCCCCTTTTATGATGTATGTTGACACCTTGAAACTGCAACAGGTTCAGTGATGGAGCAAAAGGCCAATCATTGTTCCACCTGCACATTAGTCCGGTATGCATCACATACTATTTCAAGAGCAAAAACCCTTACATATTAAAGAGTAAAATTGGGTATTTTCCATCGCAAAATAATCAAAAGGTAGAAGTAACGAAAGTGTAAACAAAGGGTAAGCATCACAACATCAGAAGAAATAAAGACATCTCAACAATAGTGCAAGAGTCAAATCACCCTGCAGTTACAGCACAAAAATCCACGGATCTTCCTCAAGTGGAACAGCCTCTTGATCTCTCTTACTCTCCTCTTTCTTCAGATAATCTAGGAATGACTGGGTGCTACCATTTCAAAATCCCAATTCCATTATGCACAATCAAATTTCTTAGATGACCAATGAAAGAATTGATCCTCATGATGCTAAATGAATTTTGGAAGCATAGTAAATTCTTTCTTAAACACGAAATAGAGCATATTTCTCTGCTCACAACCGACTACTAAATAAACCCAGGAATCGCTTACGGGACATTTGCAGAAACTCCATCTTTGTCCATGAATTCAGAGTCTTTCAGCTCTCGCCAGATTATATCCCGGAAAAGCGGAACAGTTCGGATAGAACCAGAGCCCGACTACACCAACACTCAAAAAGATACGAGCTCAACCAAGAACCAAATGAGATGCGAAGAATCAACCCGCAGGACCCAACTACGAGAAACTCACTCCAATCAAACAAGAATATGCAGGGATAGCCGGCAATTGCAGAACGAATTGTACACACAATACAATAGGATAGAAGATGGTTATCGGAGAGGGAGAAGCAGACCTTGGCAGTGAGAAGTGGGTGAAGACAAGAGAGTTCATATACGTAGACTTTGGAGGGAGCTTCAGAGATGGGTTTGTGAGCTGAGACCCAAAGTTCCGAGCTTGGAGTGAGGGTTGAAGAAGGGGTTTATGTCTATCTCCGGATCAAAAGGGCGGGACAGACATAGGATGAGGATTAGTAGTTGTTGTTGTTGTTTGTAAATCATGTGCCGACTTGCACGTGCCGAATCCTGCCGACCCGTGAGGAACTTGATATTTGCCCCTGCAGATTTACAAAATTACAACTTAATGCCATGAACTCCTCTTGCTTTCGGCACATGTTGTCGGCATTCTATGGTTCTCTGCTCGGCTCTCCCTCCCTCTCACATCCCTCTCATCTCCTATGAGAGAATACCCGGCAAGCAAGTATTGCTATTTCAGTTCAATCTCTGACTAAAGAAAGTCGGGATTTTTGAGGTAATATTCTCTCTTCAGTGCGTATCTTTTCTTCCCCGAGATTCTGTTCTTCGCGGCGGCGTCTACGATTTTTGTGTCGTTAGCCCAGCTTCGTGGTTTGAACTGGGTTTGCTTGAGTTAGCTTTACCCTGCTTTATGGGCATGCTGGAACTTGTTTGAGAACGGCATTTCTGGAGCTTGTTGCTATAACGAAATGCTGCTCCTTGAAGTTGAGTTAGAATTGGGCTTGGTCTGTAGGATGGGATGCGCTGTTTTCTTCAATGCGTGAGACTTATTCGATCAATTGTGTAAATGAACTGCATTTGATGGTCGGCTGTGATGCTATTCAGTCGGAATTATGAGTTTTGAGCGGCTGATATTGAACCTTCCTTTTTTGATAAGATATTGAACCTTCCTGTGCTGGATATATGTGATGCTATTAGATCCTTGATATTGGTTTGACCCCCTTGTTGAGACCTGCTTAGCTTGGAGGACTTGAATTGTTTGCAATTCCATTCTCGCTTACTTTGATCTGTTGCTTTGACATTTACACCACGTCGACAGAAGTGAGAGTTTGAGTGAACCAATAGCATGGAATATTGGGGATCTTCTCTCTTGGTTTCCTAGTAATTCGGGGAAGCTTAAGCTAATTATTGTTTTCTTTGCCTGCAAGAGCTACATTTGTCCTCGTCATTGGGTCTATTACATTGAATTCTTAATTGCTGCTTATTGCTCTTCAACCATTCCATACTAAACTTTTGTGGGAAGTTATCCTTTCCATGGCCCTGATAATCGTGTGTTGCAAGCTGCAGAGACAAGCTGCTTAGTTGTGCATGAGGAGATAGTATCTGAAATGAATATTTTCAAAAAGCTTACTCCTGGCAAACATTTGTACGGTGCATCCTTGAAGTATCCAGCAGGTAATCTCATCATACTCAACCAAATTCATGCTTTTGACGAATATGTTTTCTTGATAGTTGAAACTCCAAGGCAATTGGCTTAGGAGCTAGTTTTGCTATATCCATGGAAGTAGCAATTTTAAGAACCAGAACTTAATCGTCTTTTCACGAGAAATGTTTGTGAAGGGCACTTGTAACCCATGGGCCAAAGCAATTTAAAGAATTCCTTATTTGGTGTTCTCTGTAGCTTATCGTTTTCTGCTTCAGCCATCCTATAGCACAGTAGAAGTTCATTCCCAGCAGCAGGAAGTTGTGATTGCTATTGGTAGCAATGTCGGAGACAGACTTAACAATTTCAATGAGGCTTTACGCCTAATGAGGAAATCAGGCATAGAAATCAGCAGACATGGTTGTCTATATGAGACGGCACCTGCCTATGTGACTGATCAGCCTCGATTCCTCAACTCTGCTGTTAGAGGGGTCACAACTCTTGGGCCCCATGATCTATTACAGGAGCTGAAGAAGATCGAGAAAGACATGGGCCGAACTGCTGGGATAAGGTATGGGCCTAGGCCAATTGACTTGGATATTCTGTTCTACGGCAAGTTCAGGATCAACTCGGATACTCTGACCGTCCCTCATGAGAGAATATGGGAGAGACCCTTTGTGATGGCCCCCTTGATCGATTTGCTGGGATTAGACGTTGATAATGACACAGTTGCTAGCTGGCACTCGATGTCGGTACAGTCCAGCGGGCTCCATGAGTCATGGCAGAAGTTGGGTGGAGAATCTCTAATTGGGAAGGAAGGTATGAAGAGAGTACTACCAGTGGGTAATTGGCTGTGGGACTGGTCAGAGAAAACCTCGATCATGGGAATTCTTAACTTAACGCCAGATAGTTTTAGTGACGGGGGGATGTATCAGTCAGTAGAAGCTGCAGTTTCACATGTACGATCAATGATCACGGAAGGGGCAGATATGATTGATCTAGGAGCACAATCCACAAGGCCATCAGCAGAACTGATCTCCCCTCGGGAAGAATTGAACCGATTACTTCCAGTCCTTGAAGCAGTTTTGGAGATGCCTGAGATGGAGGGAAAGTTTGTATCTGTGGATACCTTTTACTCGGAAGTTGCTAGAGAAGCTGTCAATAGGGGAGCCCACCTTGTGAATGATGTATCTGCGGGAAAATTAGACAGTCAGATGTTCAAAGCTGTTGCTGAACTTAAGGTTCCTTACATTGCCATGCACATGAGAGGAGACCCTTCTACGATGCAGAACAATGAAAATGTGCAGTATCAGGATGTCTGCAAGGAGATTACGTCTGAATTGTATTCGAGGGTTAAGGAAGCAGAACTGTCGGGCATACCAGCTTGGAGGATAATTATTGACCCGGGAATCGGGTTTTCAAAAAGGACTGAGCATAATGTGGACATTCTTGTGGGCTTACCGGCCATCCGGGAACAAATTGCGATGAAGAGCTTGGCGGTGGCTCATGGCCCAATGTTGATTGGGCCTTCAAGGAAGAGATTTCTTGGTGAGATATGTCAACGACCTGTCGCAGTTGAGCGGGATCCGGCAACTGTTGCTTCAGTCACTGCAGGGGTACTGGGTGGTGCAAACATAGTGAGGGTTCACAATGTTAGGGATAATCACGATGCGATGAGAGTCTGTGACGCAATGCTAACGAGGAGGAGATCTCGTTCGTGATATTTTAATTGATCATTTGCTCAGTAGTGAATTTCTTCTCTTTTGATTTCTCAAGGAGTTGTCCTCCTCTTTTGCCATCAATTGATGTAACCGAAATTTTGTTTGTGCAAAATAATGAAGGCCAAAGCTTTTTAAATTTTGTTTGTCCTCTTCTCTAAGTTTTGCTCAATCCGGAAAAAAAATGAAACCGGCAAATTCTGGATGGCACAATTCTTTGTCATAGGGCTTACAAGAAATGGAACATATCGGTATATTTTCGATACCCCGTTCCAAACATGGAATTAATACTCAGGCTCACGATCCAATTCAATTAGAATCAACTTTCCAGTGTATTCCGCAGAAACTACTGCTCTCAGTAATGCTAAAACAATCCTCAATAGCTCAAAATCAGCAGCCATTCGGACAAATGAAACTTGTGAATCAATGTCATCATTCAATTGCATAGCAAAAATCCTATTCATAATCTGAATGAATCAAAGGGCGATGGATGTGACAGCCTCTCTGTAAGGGCAAATTGCTTGAAGAAATTTTTTTTAAGCAATTCCAGTTTCAATGTAGAGCCGGGAAAGACACAGTCCGCTTTCTTCACTTCTTGCGCAAGACTATGAAGCCAACTACCACTGAGATACCGATAACAGCAACAGGGACAGCCCAGTACTGCTTACTTAAGTCCAAGAGCTTCTGACCATAGTTTTCGGAGGATGTTTTGGATGAGATCTCAAGCTCGGGAATGGCAGTGGAGGAAGAGTTGTCAAGCTCGCCGATGCAGAAGGTCTCTAAGAGCTCCCTTGCTTCTCTACTGTGGCCAGCATCTTCAAAATCATCTGTGGCATCCTTTCCTTGAAAAGAGTAATGCAATAACGGAAGAAGGATTTCATCAACTACTTGATTCAGTTTATTATTATTTCACTGGGAAGCACAAATGCAGAAAAAGCAAAAAAGAATTCCGTTAAATATCGGGATAAGGAGTACCTGTTGCAGCAAGGACTACATCGTCTCCACCTGGATGCTCGTCCAAGTATGAGGACACATCGTACACCTACACCAACAAAGAAATACTTCTATTTGAGAGCGAGAAACAGGGGAAAGATTCATTTATTTGGAGTCTACTGAAGCAAATCAGCTGTTACAAAACAGGGAGCAGAAAGAAAGAGAATAACCTGAAGAATATATAAAATATAAAAAGGAACTTTGCTTCAGGAGAATTGTTCAAACCCAACAAAGAAAATTTTGATATGCTCAGGTAATACAAAAAGGTAAGATTCAGCTCGGAAGAGTACAGTCAAGCAATGATGGTAATGGTCTAATGATAATTTTGTAGTACACACACACACACACACACACAGAAAGAGAGAGAGGATTGCATTATAGCAAAACATCGGACAAGCTATCATTCAGTTAAGACCTGTTCCATTGTCTCATGCACCATTAAAGAAAAACCATCTTATCTATCAGACTCACAAATACTGAACTATGAACTCTTCCCCAATACGAACTCAATAAAAAGACATTTCAAAGTGCAGAATGCAAATGTAATCCACTGAAGAATTTCACCTTGGCAGTTCAAGTAACTCAAGCCCAAAAACATAACCGATCCCTAGAAGCAAGGAACTGGATCAGATAAAATCGATAAACTTGGCATAAAGTCAGAGCTCAGCCACAAGCTTCATCCAGACTCCAACAACTAATCCTTTTGGCTCGAATCAAGTCTCAGATACCAAACAGCATATAGAAAAGATAAACAAATGGAAGGCCATCTCGATGACATTAAGTAGATTGGTTTTACATTCCGACATCAGTACTCATGCCTTTAAATTCATCAACAGGTTCAACCTCCTTCAGCAAAATATAATACTCATCATTTCAAATGAAATGGAATCCAACAGAAAAACAAGAGCTTTGCTTGTAGATCCAAACGGCCGGCGCAAATTCAAGTTCATGGAAGAAGGTATTTTCATCTCACAATTAACAAAAGGCAAAACCCTTCAACCCCATAGCCAAGAATCTCAGAGCAACAGCTTCCTCAGACAAGATAACAAGAATCCCAATTCCAATTCCATATCCATTTCATTTTTTCCTTACAGGCGGCAGCTTGAAAAAAATGGGTGGGAAAAGGGTCGGATGCAGGGAGAGATTACATCACCTTGCCGTCAACAACAATCCAGCAATCGTCCTTGGAGGAGTGCTGGGAAGCTTCCTGCATCGTGAATATCTTGGTGATGGTCGGCATCTTCTTCTTCTTCTTCTTCCCGGGCTTACTCGACCAAGAACCTCCTGCTCCCTCCTCCTCCTCCTCCCCCCTTCGGAGTCAACCTCACAGCCAATGGAACTTCCGTCTTCTGCTTCAACAATTGTTCGCCTGCGCCTGGCTCTTTGTGCTGCTATTGGGGTCAGGCTCAGCCGACCAAACACAGCACAACAGTTGCGGGGGTCTCGCCCTTCACGACCGCGCTTGACTCGGGCCGACAGGCAAACACTTCGAACCCCCAGTTGGGTTGGGCTTGTGTGGGCCGACCAATAGGCCCTATTGAAGAAATTTTCTTTTTCTTTTTATTTTTTTGATATATAATTATTATATAATATAGTATAATATTAACGGTATGGAGAAATTGTTCATGGAGTTGACGAGCAAATTTTGTTGGACGAGACTGATGAAAAAACACTCATTAGGAATTCCTTCTCTTTTTTTAAAGATAAACTTATGGCTCATACCAAATACAAATAATATAGCACCCTGAACTACTCACACTCGATATTTCGAGAGCATGTGGCAGTCATATTGGTTGCTTGGGCGCCTGATTACCAGACTAATCCACGCGCTTACTGCGTTCTCATTCTCAAAACGTGTGTAAGGTCGATTAATTGATTAATGCATGTTCTTGTAAAGTACGATCACAGGTACCTCGACTTATTGGGCTTAGTCCAGCAGAAATGAGCACCCTCCAGGCATCTGTCTATATATTGTGTACGTACGTACCACTAGCTTCGGTTAGTCTCGGATATATTAAGTTTGCTATTGATAAGATATTTCCATGTCGGTATGGTCTCGACCTTTTTTTTTTTTTTTTCCTTTCTGGTTATAAATGAGCCCATAGACCTAGTAAAATGAAATAGGTCTTAGCCTCTTTGTATAATAACAAGCTAGCACATGGGGGATCACTCGCAGTAAACACAAAAGTTACAATCCATTTGCGGTTAAACAAAAGGAAACATATGGTATTACCAAATATATACATGGGAGTAGGCTCATGAACCATGCACATGATATTTATATTACGACTGTGTTTTCATCAAAAAAGAAAAAGAAAAAGAAAATTACAACTGTGTTTTCCCATTTTCTTCCCAGAATAAATTAATTTGAGGTCATTTAAGAATTAATTAGTCTATTTTGCCCGCTTATTGCTCGGGCCTAATGAGGGAAAAAATGTTATAAATATGATAAAATTTAAGTTCATTAAAATAGGTGAGAAAAATAGATGGAATAAGAATGAAAAAATATAATTTGACTTGAGATTCATGTATATATTTTAATGCAAGAATGTGAAGGTGTTTTACCATGATTAGGGGTTCACAAAAAACGTCTATATGGAAGGATCTCGCGGGAGTATTAATTTAAAAATAAATATATTTAAAGATAGATATATTTGTGTGTATGTATATATATGTATTTTTTGGGTGTGTAATATGGTATTCGGATAACTAATGGACTCTAAATAATCTAATTGGAGCCCAGTCAGCCTACTAAGGATAAAATTCTCCCAATCAATTTTTTTTTATTCACAAAGTCTTGAACTTAGACTTTGCTTAAGGAAAAATAAATACCCAACTGCTTAAATCAACTCTTATTAGTTGTATATACGTGTATTGAGACACGTACTGTGCTAATCATCTTCATATGTGGTATATGGATGATCAACAGCTAGCTAGCCTGGGGTACGTATATCCATGCATGCAATTGGTTTTAGGATGGGAAGTACGTAAAGTACGTACGAGACCTGAATGGAAGGGATCTACCTGAAGATTTTGCCTCCCACAGATTTAATCCTCCTCTCCCCCTTTCTGTTGCTTTTTGTACAATTGCCTTGTTCCCAAGTGCATCATCCATTCTCAGCTATGATACCATGATCGATCATTTGTGAGCAACTGGTAAGTATTAAGAACTTGTTTGGGATTAGCTCAACTTTATTCTAATTATATATATATTTATTTAATTGAATTGTAATAATCGTGCGGTTGAATTATGAGAAAAAAATGTGAAAAAGTAATGAATAATTGAGAAAAAGTAATAATTATGTTGTTGAATTTTGAAAAAAAGTAATGAATAATTGAAATAATTTATTATTAAAAATTAAATTGAATTGTTAAAAAATTGAAAAAAAAAGTAATAATTGTGTTGTTGAATTGAAAATAAGTGGAGTAGAATTAAAAATAAATTCTAAAATCAAACAAAATAGTTTTTCTCCGGATACTTGACCAATTTACTTACGTACATTGTTATGTGAACTTCTACGGGATTAATGAACCGGGTAGATCCATGGATCCCGTGCTTGCTCCAAGCACATAATAATGTATCACACAACTAAAATTTGACCTTATCATACATCTAAAATTTGACCTTCTCAGCGGGTGCTGCAAAGCCCCATGACGATGTATTTTACGTCAGTTAAACGCGATCAAATTATTCATTTTTTCCCCTCAAGAAATGCTTTTTTCGCCCACTTACAAATTTATAATTATAATTTTCTTTACTTATGTGACCAAAAAATAATAAATTTGTGCAATGCAATGCAAGGATGGAGTGACCTTGGAATTATGGGTGGGTAGAGCTGTGTGCAGGTATTTATTGACCAGGTCTAAGTCTCAACGTACGTGTTACCTTTCCTGTCGGGTCAACTCTTATCATACATCACTTCACTATTGAAAACTCATTAATTATATTTTTTTTAAAATCGAATATGAAAAAAAAAAAAAAAAGGAGATCCTGATCTAAAATGAAAGATAATGGAAAGAAGGTGGAGAGTGAGGATGGACCTGAATTCTCACGATAAAGTCCGCAATAGCGTGGAAATGTGTAAACTCTATGACACATGATCGGCTTGTACCGTATATGTAAGCGGGAGACGAGGACACCGTTACACCGATCTCCCGTGACATATATATGTAGCATTCGGTCTGGATGCTGTCAAATGTTTCTCATGAGTTGATATAGAGAGTGATGACTAGGTACCATGTGAATTAGGCCAAGAAAGGAATCAGATTAAGAGTGACTCTTCAATCGTAAGACAAGAAATTAAACTGTTATGTTGCTCATGGAGAAGGAAAAGGAAAAGGAAAATCTGTTGCATAATAAATTATGTGGAGAGAGTGTGCGCGCACGCGTGTGAGACAGTCAAAGAGAGGAAAAAGTCACATATACAACGGTGATATGCAATGAAATTCACTTACTAACATCACAAGACTCTAAATTATTCTCATTTCTATTAATTTTTATAAATATCACAAAAATAATTTTTTTTACTTGTTTTATGATATTATCATGTAAATTTTATGACATATCATCATTACATATAAGATATTCTTCGAAGGGATATGACAGAGATAAGTAATTAAGAAGAGGGGGAAGAGGCAGAGAGGGCAGGTCTAATCGGAATTTCCCGATTGGGACACGAATGGAAGGAGAGATCAGATTCAATGATTGTGCCCAAATTCGTTAATGAACAGAGCCTATCCCTTCCTATTAAAAGGTAGTAAAGAAAGAAAGAGGATTGTATTATAGTAACATATACACGAAATTGAATTGATTGAAATGATTCGATAGTTGTTTATTTAAGTAAGATGTCAAGTTCAAATTTTGTGAGTAAAAAAAATTCACACTGAAAAAGTTTTCTTCTTTAATAAATTTACTCAACTTAACTGGATTAATTGAAATCCAATTGAATTTTGAGATTTCATAGTTCACATTGAAAAATATAATACTTCAACTTAATGTAAAGAGGTTTTTTCATCATTATAGATTAAGTGGTAAGTAATTTAAATCTCTATAAGGAGAAACAAACAAATTCAAATCTCGAAACTTATTGAAATGGTGAATAACTTTTAATGTTCAATCTTTTAAAATTGCGAGAGCACAATTTTAATCAAAGAAGATGTAGTATTATGGCATATATCTTCGTCTAGTAATTAAAATGTTCAAGGTTTGATACTTTTTGTGAGACTATCCGTGCTCATTTATTAAATGTTATAATTTATATTTAATTATACTAGACCTATGAGTCTTTATTGTAACTAAAAAAAAGGAGTTTTTTAAACCAAAAATATAGTAAAGAGATTTTAGATTCTAAAAAATAATATAGTGCAATGTTCACGACCTCCCTTTAACCAAAAAAAAAGAAAAGAAAAGAAAAGAAAAGAAAAGAAAATATTATACTCGATATTAATGAAGCCTTTTCTATGTCCTGGGATGGATTTAATGTTGTCACCCCTTGGATTCCGGCAAAACAGCAAAAGATTATACGTATTGTCTGAGTCTATAATTTTTGTCATGAAATTATCTTTGTTGACCCCGTCGACATTATATGGTTTTACTATTCCTTTGCTTTACCCTGAATTTTGCCCCATTGGACTAAGTTTCTAAATCTTTCGCTGCCAATATCCCTTTATTTTTTTCCAATCTATCTCGTCACGAGGTCCATAAGTCTCTTTTATGACCAGAAGAATAAAATCATATTGGTTTATGTCCAAAATTCTTAAAAGAGCCCTTTCATTTTTTTTCTTGAGGGTGAAAATAGTAATCTTCTTTTTTTTTAGGTCATAAAGAAGGCATGTGGTTTAGTATATGAATAGAAATAACAAAACTAAATCAAGTGGCATGAAAGTTCCACTGATGAGGATCGAACGTAAGACCTCATGATTTCGAGTGGCAATAAGTGTCATTATACTAAATTCCCTTCTTTTCTTTACCGTGGTTATATATATATATATATATCATGGTTTATTATAATATAATGCATAATAAAGAAAGAAAATAATGATCAATCTAATTAATGGGGCAGATGACAAGGAAGTTTGTCCATTATTCACATTTCTTGAAGTTATAGAGATCTTAAAAGTTAGCCGTCCCTACATATGAATGCGTCCCATTACACTCAGAAAATTAAACTGCTTATTGCGCCTTCACACATGAGGTCTTTTTATATCTAAACCAATTAAATGTTGCTCTTTAAGTATAGTGGATATTTATCAATTTATTACGATGCTTAGCCACCATATTAAGAAAGTCACTGGATTGTTTTTAACACACACTCGTATATAATCCATCACACCGCTGTGGAAATTCATTAGTTTTTTTTTCACATAAGAGATTATTACTTTCTGGGAAAAATATGACTAAAGATCATACTTACACTGATATACGCAGTTTCAACAAGTACATAAATATATTAAATTGAATTAAAAAAATCATACCATATATATATAACTATAGACATCTTCAGAAAATAACTAAACTAGAAATAATAGCTATGCATAGAGATCTTAGGCTGTCTGCAGCCGGCCTTTAAAGCCGTCTCTCATTGCTCACGGGGCAATGAAAGAGACGGTTAACCCCAAGGGATTTGGCCTAATGGTTAAGGTACGCTTAAGTTTGCACCCGATTCCGGGTTCGAATCCCTTCGGGGCCATCGGAGCGCCTTTGGCGTGATTACCCGCTCTGTGCGTCGCCGGGAGTTCATAGAGCCCGGGGATTAGTCGAGCGAAACCTGGACACCCTAATTAGCAAAAAAAAAAAAATGAGAGAGATGGTTGGCCACTTCTCTCTCTACTGGTGAGAGAAGAGGCGAGCGTTTGCTGTCACCCCGCATCTCTCTAGCACCTCTGCACAGAGATGCTCCTGGCGCCAATTGTCGGCTGCTGCGTGACAGATCAAGGCCCATGCTGCAGCTAATTTTCCCTTTTTTTTCTAAAAAATAAATATAAATGGCTGTTGGTCTCCAACTATCAACAAATTATTTTTTTAATTCTCTTGTAATTTTTTTTTCTAAAAATACCTACATAAATCCCACTCCAAATTCTTTATACCTTCTTCTTCTTTTTCTTCTTACAAGAAAAAAAAAAACGACGGATCCAAATCAATTTCCACAAAATTCGAGCGCTCTCGGGTTTTACATGCCAAATTCAAATTCCCCCAAATCCAAATTCTCAAATTCCCAATTCTCATCCAAATTCAAATTATCCCCCTCCAAATCTAAATTATCCCCTCCGAATTCGAATTTTCCTTTCCCAAATGATCATCATCCATATTATCATCCGTATTATCATCATCAATATCCTTGTCCGTATTATGGACATGCGGGTTCACCCTCCCAATTTATGGGTGGCACGGGGTCGGCATCTGGAAGTGTTGTTGGGTCCAATCAATCCCTATATTCGATTGCTGATTTCTATACCATGATTCCTAGGATTTTAAAATTTTAATATGCAACGGAATGGCCTCAGATCATTAATCATACGAACATGCCGCAACTCACACAATCGATTCATTGGGATACCTCATTTCGCGGGTTGCAATCTTCGTGAGGTAGTCGACGTAGCGGCTGGTGTCACGGACTGATCGGGGTTGTCCCAAATCTTCGGAAGAGCTAAGGATGATAGCTAATCGTTGGCCTCCTCGCGCCTTGCTCGGCTATATGTTCGTGGAGGCATGCACGAGTCTGATCGTTGTCTCGATCGTCGTCGGCCTCTACTCGATCTTCTCCTCTATTCTTCTCTCGCTCTCACTATGTCTTCGACTGTGTGGGCAGTCAAACGTGCGTGTCTGATCAGTTCTCGCATACCAAAAGTCTTCTTTCATATCCTTAAATACAAGAGTGAATGGGCCAAGCCTTAATGGGCCTTACTTAAGCTCATATCTAGACTTATCATTGGACTGAACCAATCGCATATAGAGTAAGTACCAATGTACCGGTTGAGTATGAGGCTAGAGGAGGGACCTAGAACATGTCTAACGTGGCTCCTAGAATGACTATAATGCCCCTAATAACAAATGACACATTAAGGTCATTCTGACTCTGGTTATTACCATTATGTAAACAAAGTCACACTCCAGAGTTAAACACTATGTTAATTACAGAGGTTTGTCGTATCGATCACAACCCATGTCCTTGATCTGTAAGTGTTTCTATGTGCCGCCCTTCTACGTAATACCTGTAATCGAGGTCAAGTTCCATATGGTTATCACCTCCTCAATTACATCTTATCCTTGCGGTATCTCGTCCAGAAGGCGAACATCCCTGAGTGTCATGCTTGTCTCATACTGGCCAATAGGATCTACTAATATTCCAACACCCGACGTGACTCGAAGCCACATCACTAAGCGCTTAGTTTCTGGATGATTAACTAGAACGATCCAAGGGGCCCATTAGTCCGAACCAATATTGGTTGGCGTAGATTATGTATTGCATATGCATATTCCAACTAACTATTCCCATTTGCCCAACATACAAAGTTGTTGATCCATAGAAGATCTCATCCATTGTATGTCAAAGCATATGATCCTAGTTTCATAAGTTCATCCACATATGCACAAGATTAAGAGCCTACGAACACCTTACAACAGCAGAAGTATTTGATTCCTCTTTGTGATAGCGTTCGGGATTCACTTCTACGTGGTCATGTTCAATACTAGCCACCTGCACTAGCTCTATGAGTTCAGACTCCATCCAATGACCAAGGTAAACCATCCCCATGTACATAGGAGATCCTCAAGCTATAACCTTTACATCATGAGGTATCCAGCTTCATCAACCGGTTATGAACATTTACTTTAGACTCAAGTATCCATGACTTATGCTTTCCGCACGTCCAGTTATATCCACCACGTGTATAAGTCACTTTTTTTATCCAATGGACCTTATACACTCACACATCATAGAATCTAGTATATCTGCTCAATTAATGAAAAATACACGATATCCATAACCGAAATGTCAAGGCACAAATAGTCTTTAAGACATACTATACTGAATTGGCTCCGACCAATTATAAGACTTGTAGTACCAGTGGACCAAATCCAACAATATCCCATTTAACGAGTATCTCCGAATGAACGAGAGCACTGTAACCGAATGCTTAGAAATGTTTTTCTTCAGCGTCGTCGCAGTTTTCGGGGGTGAATACTTGTGAAGGCCTAACGCAGGCGATGTCAAATGCCTGCTATGAATCGGGGAAGTTTGAGGCGTCCCTGGTATGATGGGGTAACATTGACTGCATGCATTGGCCATGGAGAAATTGTCTGAAAGCTTGGCACGGTATGCATGGGAGTGGTTTTCATGGTGATCCAAGCTAAATACTTAAAACAGTAGCGGGAGCTGCCCTGTAGATATGGCATGCTTTTCTTGTAGTAGCCGGGTCCAACAACGACATCAACATTTTAGATTGATCAACGGTCTTTGATGATGCGCTACAAGATCGTGCTTCCGAGGTAAATTTCACTATCAATGGAAACAAATATATCATGGGATATTATTTAGCGGATATATACCCTCCCTTAATGGGCAACATTCGTAAAAAACAATCCCTTGACCATAACAAGAGTAGAGTAAGTTGTTTGCCAAAGCTCAAAAATCAACACAAAAAGACGTGGGGTGTGCATTCAGAGTGTTGAAGGCTCGCTTTGCAATTATACGTAGCCTTGCTCGATCGCAGTCCCAGGAGAAGCTCGAAATGATTATGAGAGCTTGTATCATATTGCATAATATGATCGTTGAGGATGAGCAAGAAATGTACGATATGAATGTCGATCTAGCAACCTTGTACGATGAGCTCCCTAACGACAACACCAACTTACCACTGCCGTAGCTAGGAGAGCAAAATTTTGCTCAATTACATGAATTTTTCCTAAATAATATCAAGTTTCGAGATAGAGAAATACATCGTCAACTACAGGCGGACATGGTATAATCTATATGGCAACTACAACAAAACCATAACATGGTGTAATTTTTTTTAAAAGTGTTGTTCGTCATGTAATTTGTTTTTGGGGAAAAGTACAAAACCCCCATATAGTTTGAGTTTGAGACAAATTGGACCATGTGATTTTTCTAGGGACAAATAACACCATGTGATTTATTTCGTGAGACATAATAGACTTCACCATTAATTTTTTCATCACTTTTGGTCCTCAAACTTTTTTTTTATCATTATTACCCTCAAGCTTTCAATTTGTTTGCAATTTGGTCCTAAAATTAAGGGAAAAAAATGGGGAAGGGGCTTGGGCTGTCGGTCGGCGACCCTGACCCCACCATCGAGGTTGCATGCACCCAAAGAGGATGCCAACGACCATGGAGGTGGATCAATTGGGATCTCGAACTGCCTTGGCCCCTTCCTTATTTTTTTCCCAAATTTTAGGACCAAATTGAAAAAAATTTGAAAGTTTGAGGGTAATAATGGCAAAAAAAAAGTTTGAGGACCAAAAGTGATGAAAAAATTAATGGTTAGATCCATTATGTCTCACGAAGTGAATCACATGGTGTTATTTGTCTCTTGAAAAATCACATGGTCCAATTTGTTTCAAACTCAAACTATAAGGGGGGTTTTTATACTTTTTTTAATGGGCGTATTTTTCTTATAATGTCATATATTTTTTTAACGTGATACTATTTTATTTTAAGAAATTTTAATTAATTAACATATTTTTTTATTATTAATCTAAATAATTTTTATTTTATTTTTTTCGTATTTTTTAATTATGTTTTATTAATTAAATTAAAACTATGAGGAATATATATTAATTATATATAATAGTTGTTATATTCATTTAATTAATATAATATGTATGTGAAGCCAGATCAGAGATACTATGGAGTAGGTGTCTCTCTCTTTTTTTGGAGTTTGTCTCTATCTGACGTGACGCTTATGTAACAGTGTAGGCCCAATTTAGAGACAAGGGAGAGACAAGCCAATTAGAAATAGTCTTAATGTTGGATAATCTTTTACGTATTACAAGCCACTGGGAGGCTTTGGAAATCTCCAAACTAATGAGCAAATTAGAAGCGAGTTTCCGCATCATAAAGCTAAGGAAAGAGGCCTCGGGAAATTCGATTAATTTTACACACGCAAAGAAAGGGGAGGAGACATTGGGAGTTTCGAGCATAGATCGGTTTCTAAGTTTGGGAAATTTAATTGATAGAGAGGAATCGTCACATCACACACTACACACAACAATTAAACAGATATTTATGTATGTATTTATGCTGCCGGAAATGGATGGGAAATGAGAACAGAACAGCCTCATGTGAAGTTCATCAGTTGTCCCCTTTCAGGTTTCCTTCTTTAGCATTGCACCCACAAAAGCGGAATCCCCTTTGACGGGACCTTTCCCTCCCCTCTTCTCTTCTCTTCTCTTCTCATCTCAACAAAAATATTTTCCCAAATACACTTATATTATTCTCCTAATTATTCTTCCAGTCACCATAACTTTTTTGAACTATTTTTCACATGAATCCCTCTTATAAAACGACCTCTCTTTTAATTACTGGTATGGTATTGTACCCTTCCTCAATTCAATTATTTATAATTTTGCCATTAGAGATATTCTTTAGTGAATTAAATTAGATTTAAATTTTATGGAAGAAATTGCTGAAGATTTCTTTTAGATTTTTTTTAGCGTGTATCTTAATATCCGGAAACCCAACGGGCCCTAACTAACCAGTTCGATCCGGATCGGCCTATCAAAGGGTAAAAACTCTCCCAATCAAGGATGCTTTTAGACCTTTTTTTTTTTAAGAGGTTTGTTGATCTGAGGATAAAGCAAAGCAAGTAATCTATCAAAGCAAGTAATCTTTTATACGATAAATAAGAATATTGGAGAAATAGTAGTTGTAAACCATTTAAGCACTATCAAGAATTTTATGTAAAGAATTAAGTATTTTATAGATAATGTAAGACTCTGGATAGAGCACAGTTGGAAAAGTAGTTTAAATTAATCAGATTCATGCATTGGAATACACCCATCGTAACTTTGGTATTGCTTGCAATAGGTATGGCGATGATTTTGCGTCTTCATTATGATAACTTTATACAGTATTATGAATCTAATGTCAGATCATGAATCACCAAGGTTTAGCGCTATCGTGTTTCCTCTCTCTTAGTTTTCGGGCATTTGTGATTGCCATTGAGGAGCTATTTGTTTCTGACTTATCCAACTAGTCCCTTGTCACATAGATTCCGTTAAATTGACTTCTTTTTTAGAACCGAAAAAAATGACTTCTTTTTGTTGAAATTGTTTCGTAGTTCTTGAAAAATTCTTTATATGTTATCATATTTTTCCTTGCATAATTTTAATTAGTTCGATATATAAAATCATAGGTAGTGGTTAATGGTTTGCAACTGCCAATTTTCCGGTATTCCTATTTATTCGACAATAATAACTTTGACTATACCGAGCTTCTACAAATCTGTTTGAGAATGGATCTAATGAAGAATTTGTAAAGTAGACAAATTTGTAAATAAGTTCTTCACAGAAGCGATTGAATTTATTTTTCCCCCTTTTCACATGGATTTAGAAGAAGCAAATCAAGAAGTTATATGGACTAACAGGATAACAAAAGTGAATAATAAAGGTGTTTATTGAAATAGTTTCCATGGAAGTTTATTATGAGAAATAATTTTAGGAAAACATTAATTTTAAACAAAAGTTTGGAGTGAAATTGCGTCACCATATTTTGAGGGCGCGCCATAATTTCTGTCTGCATTGCAAGCAAGAGAAAAGACCAAAAACCAAGTCCCCGTGCAACGACACACTCCATTATGTTTCACCTGCCAGGTTGCTTTTTGCAGGTACTAGGAGTGACTAAATCACAGGGAAACCCTAGCTAGATCTTCTCTTCTTTTAAGCTACAACTCTCCCTTTCTTTTCTTTTCCTCAAGCAAACTAAGCCCTAGCTGGCTAGCTCTCCTTCATAAACTGATCTCATCTCCATTAAAAATCTAACCAGCTCGATCTCTAGCTTTCTTCAAAAAAACACCCCCACCAAATTCAGCTCTCTCCTCCTCCTATCCTCATCATCCCTCTCTCCTTGTTATTTACTTGAGCTTGCAATATGGAGGATAAAGGCCCTCTCGACTCTGTTCCGCCATCTTCTGACCATCTTTGCTACGTCCGCTGCAACTTCTGCAACACTGTTCTCGCGGTAATCCTCTTCTAGCCGCCCTTTTAGCTATTTTGGTCAGAGTATAATTTAATTACACATATGTTCTGGCCAAAGGTAGGTCAACCAAGTCTCGTGATTGCCATGTCTAAAAATTTCCATGCATCATCGATCCATGGCGCATTGGAGTTAACTAACAGTACTATCGATATATACTAACTCGTAACATTCAATTAATGATATCTCAACGCCGCCACACTGGCGTTATCAACAACAAACACTGTAATGCTACACTCTATATTTTTTCCCCCTTTAGACAATTATAATTAATGAAATCTTTGGCTAAACTTCAATTAGAACCTGCCAGTTTGTATATTAAGTTAGACCTACGCATGGGATGATGCCAATCAACAAAGCCATTCTTTGTCAAATATTATATACATATACACGTGGGATATTTGGTGAAATTTTTTTTGCAGGTGGGAATTCCATGCAAGAGGACCCTGGAAACGGTGACAGTCAAGTGCGGACACTGCAGCAATCTCTCGTTCCTCAGCACCCGGCCTCCGATCCAAGGCCAGTGTCTCGACCACCACCTAAGCCTCCCGGTTTGTTCGTAAAACTATGCTATAACTATTGCATCATGATATTATATACATCAGTCTTAAACATGAACTTATATAGGAAAAAGAAGAGAAATCTATATTTTCATATTTTCTGTGGATTAGGGTTATGGCACTGAGGTCAGGAAGGGACAATCATCCTCCTCATCCTCGTCCACTTCAAGTGAGCCGCAGTCACCCAAGGCAGCACCATTTGTTGCGAAACGTAAGCCAAATCATGAAATTGAATATGTGTCCTCACTTACATAAATATAAGATCACCCATATGTATATTTTCTGGCAGTTATAGAAATTATTAGATCGGATAATTCAATTCAAACCCTTTTCTTAATTTTTTTTTTGTTGCACAGATCTCTTTCTTTTATTCGATTTAATGTCTTCTGCGTTTTTTCTATTTGGTGTCTGCAGCACCAGAGAAGAAACACAGACTTCCTTCTGCTTACAACCGGTTCATGAAGTAAGGATTAGTATTTTTCCGCTCACTACATGCGTTTCTTAAAATTTTCTCAGCTATAACCCGCTATTTAGTGATTAATTAAAACATGTTCAACATATTATGAGAGAGCTGTAAATTCTTAACAAAGCCAATATCGCATGATCCATGATCACCGTTGCATATTTACGACCTTATTTGGAAAATAAGCTCAAATTTTCTTCACTCGATTTTTAAAGCTGTATTTTCTAATGTAAACGTGTTAACATTGAATGCCTGAAAGAGAGGAGATCCAGCGCATCAAAGCGGCAAATCCTGAGATCCCGCACAGAGAGGCTTTCAGCACAGCGGCCAAAAACGTAAGTTCTCAAGCCCTATACATACACACACACACACACACACACACACACATATATATTGATCCCATGAAAATATTCTAATTATTCTATTCAAATATTTGTTATTAGTGGGCAAGGTACATTCCAAATTCACCTTCAGGATCTGCTTCTGGGAGCACCAGCAATGTAAGAACACTGCCTTTTTGTTTGAGCATGAAAAATCATAGGAAGTTGCTCTCAGTTGCACTTATTATTTACACACACGCACACACACATGTATATATTCATGGCACATTTTTCAGTCGGCCTCAGATCTGTTTCATGGCAGGGATTCCACGATATCAAGAAAACTAACACATATGTATGTAGTGAAATTCGGAAAATGAACTAATGCAGTGAAGAAAATTTAGCAATTAGTTTTTTGTTCACATCACAAGTTTCTTGCAATTTATTCCCAGTATTCATGATCTATCTTTAAATGTCCATCAGCATTGATTTTTTTTTTCTTTTGCAGGAGTGAAAGTAAAGTAGAATATATATGCATGCATACGCCATTGATACTCGGCAACCGCAGAGTAATCGAGACTCGTATTGGCGCTATCTTAGTCCTATCTGCCTTGAGATGCTTCCAGAGATGAGCTTGTCTTGTATATCATCAGATATTCCAATCTCGTGCTAATTCTCCTCTCTGTATTTTGCTGCTGCTTCCTAAATAAATGAACTAGTCTCCTCCATGTCTTCGGGCTTTTTGTATGCTATAATATGTGATGAATTCACTATTTTAGTGAAGCATAAGAAGTATTCTCTACCCCTTTCTTGTGTTTGAATCTTTTGGTGTCATGTTCATTTCTAAATGGGAAAAAGACATTTTGGGTCCTAGATATTTGATGTTCAGGCACTTTTGATCCTATAAGTTTGAAAAGTGCCGAATTAGTTGTATATATTTTGTCCATTAGGAAATTTTGGTCCATTTGTGAATGATCGTTAATGGAGCGCTTACGTGAGCGTAATGGTGTTAAATCTTTTTGTAATTGTCCACTGAATTAGCATGTGGCACAAAATGCAATGGCAAAGTAAAAAACAAAATCTGCATTTTAATATATAAAATATAAAAAGTAGGATTTTAGAATAAAAAACGAAAAGGGGATCACAGTAAAAAATATAGGAGCAAAGAAATCAGCCCCTTTCAAAAGAGGACGATGCCCCAAATCCAAAATCAAAATGCCAAATCAAAAGACATTTCCTGATCTTCCCGAACCGACTCATAGCTTAAAGCCTTAAACACCTCTCTCCCTCTCTCTCTCTTATTTCTCTCTCTGTCTCTCACCAAATCTAGAGCTAGAAGACCATTTCCATTTTCAATAAGCTACAAGAAATAGAGAGAAGAGGCACAGGAAACAAAATTGCAGAAGGGAAGGAGCCAGAGGGAAGCAGCACCGACAATCATGTTTCAACTGACATGTTGCATTTAGCGGACCAAACCAACACATTACAAGCCGCAAATAAGTGGGCAGATTACAACTCAACCAAAATTTTCATTCACATAACAAACAACTTTCAAATGACATAAGTTTGATTACATTTAACCTCTCCGACACAGTTTCCAGCCCAAGCATAATCCAAAAAAGATACTCAAATAACCCGAGTAATCCTTAAATCATCTATCTGATTGATTCTTCTTCAATTCATTAATCTTCAAGTTCTGGACGACTCCTTCCTTCCATGCATTTCGCTCCAATCTTGCTTTCCCACCCCTCGACAAGTGAGATTGTCCATCACTGGAAGAATTTTCAGTAAACAACTACAAGTTTTGAGATTTTTGGGTTTTTGTTCTTTGAATTTGGGGATTTTCGGCTCGAGCTGCAGAACTTCGATGGCGATTTGGGATTCCGGCTTCAGAACTTTGATTTGGAGATTATGGGGCTTAAGGGCTGTCATTGAATCCTTTGAATTTGGAGAATTTGGGAGATTCCAGGGCTATGTTCTATGTTGTTCTTCGATTTGGGAATTTTTGGATTTTTGGACATTTTTGCGTTTTTGAACGATTCTGTTTTTTCTTTTTCTTTTGTCAGGTGAAATTGCCACGTAATTACATTTTCTGCCGCATATTAATTCTATGAACAACTGGAAAAAGATTTATACTGTGTTTGGTTTCAAAGTAGGATTTTAAAATTAAATTTTGATTTTAAAAAAGAGTGGTATAAATGGAACCCATCATTTGACTTTGTATGAGTTATTTTGTTTTGTTGTGAAAAAAAGTTGTGTAAATGGGATCCATTTTTTGACTTTGTATGAGTTAGTTTGTTTTGTTGTTGATAAAATTAGGTTAAAGTTGTGATTTTAAAATCACATTTGCAAACCAAATAAGCCATTAAAATCGTGACGTCTACGCAGGAACTCCACTAACGATCACTCACATAATGAACTATAACATGTATAGGACTGATTCGATGCTTTTCAAACTTATAAGACCAAAATTAAGTGAATGTCAAACTTATAGGATCAAAAATATATTTTTTTTCATTTTTAAATGTTCCATTTTGATGGAGACATTATCTTATCAAATTAGGAAGTAAAATCTTCGAGATAAAGATCGTGCAAGTCAATTAGGTTAGCAATATAGAATAATCTAAATTCTAATTTTGAGTAACCGAAAAATAAATTCTAAATTTGAAAAGATATTAATTATCTCCAACACATTTGTGTAAATGTTTTAGTCAGTGTCGATTGTGGTAAGATTTTTGGGGCGGGGCGACAAAGTCACAACCCTTTTCAATGGGAGGTCTAGGTTCAAATCTAGTCCATACCTCGTAAAACCCAGGCATTTTCTAGAGCCCTTAAATAGCTCGGATCTGAGAGCCGCCATGTTGTTCCTAGGTGAAGCAGTAGTAAGCCCAACGTGGATTGAATTAAGTAATTCGGTGCTTGTTTTCCTGAAAAAAAAAAAAAAAAGAGTCATGATTTTGAATCTTGTGAATGGAGTGCTTTACTCTTAATACATCAATTTAGCTTGAATTGAATTAGTCTAGATTTATTGAACTTTTGAATATTACGTGCATATCCAAAAAATAACAGTAAGCCCCAGTGCCTTTTCAGTAGTCCCTCCGCCGTGAAAGTTTGGCAGCCCATATCATATCCTGACCAAAATACCTGCAATATGGCAAAGCCCAATAGCTTCAGCACCCTATAAAAGAAGGCCACCGAGCAGCTATGGATGGCTAGGATCAATTCGAGTTCTTGCTTAACTAGGACAACCGATTTCCTGTCCCACCGTAATTTCATGATGTAGGGTGATAGTACAAAGTTAGTGCTCCCGATATATCCCGAGCATAATCGTGCCATGTATCATGACCAATCGAGTTGGTAAGCCAGACATGGTTTATAAGCTTAGAAATTATTGTCCGACATTGTTTCTATTCCGTTTCGGACACACTCCATTTAGTTTAATCTATTGCGAATAGACACCGATCTCAACAAGATCAAATATAGACACTGATCTCAGCATTGACATTGTGATGAGACTTTTCATAATCATTCATTTCCTTTTTCTTTATAATCTTTTACTAGATTCGCCGTCCTCTTGTAACAGCAAATGTATTATTTAATTAAATTAATTAGCTAAAATATTCAAAAAAATGAGCGTAATATAGTGATATATGCCATTGCCTGCATGGTAATATAGAGGTCGATGTTCGATCCTCATAATATGACTACTTGTGTTCTTTTTTTAGAATTGTAATTCTTTATAGTAGAATCATAAGTTTTTTTCGTATCAAAACATTTTTAACTAAAAAATTCGAAATAATACACCAAAAAAGAAAATCCTAAATTCGGTAGCTTTAATTCAAGTATACTTGCAGGTTCTGATAGTTAATTGTTATTGACCATACCTATGGAACGATTATCCTCTCAGTTGGTTGAAGGATTTCAAATCGTAATACCAAGGGTTGCCCCGTTCGAGCATAACTATTTTAAGCTGGTCTTTCTGAATATAAGCCTTTTTATTCCCTGGTGTACCAACTAAATAATTATATGCAGCAAAGAGACAAAGCACAGCAATTGCCTCTTTAACTTCCTCGTTGAACTTTGTCGTTTATCTTGTCCCATCCGTAATTATCTCGTAACAAGGATAAAACAAATTTCTAATTTCTTTTCAATAGGGCAACTCTACCATTCCGCCACTTTTCTGAACCGTTAGATTTAGGGTTTTAATCCCCACCATTCGTTTAATTTATTGGGACGGCAGGTATCAAATTAAAGATTTTGATTTCTTTATTAAGTTTCATGAGAAAGCTTTTAATTAAAAAATCTACTTCTCTCTCTCTATCGCACTCTCTTGCTCGCTCTCTATGGCTCGTCATCCTCCATCACTCACTATGTCGTCCTCTGTCACACAACATCTCAACATTGTGAGCAAAACTTCCCGGTGCAAATTAGGTTGGTTTTGGGCTCATTGTTGCGGGGTGTCGGCGAAAGGTCAATCTGTTGGAAATTATAGATTGCAAATTCATTGGATTTTATTAATGGGTCACTTAGTGTGATTCATGAGTACTTGAATGAATTCGGGTTACGAAGTGAAGGTTCATTCATTCAATGAATACATTTGAGTGTAAGACAAGTAATGTATATGGAAGTGTCTACATTAACTAAGTGTTCATGTAAGATCATTAATTGTTTATCCATGGATGATGTTCCATCTAAGAGTTACGTCCAATACGAAGGATTCTGACTCTTCGATAGTGTCTATTGAGTGCATATAAATAGAGACGCTCAAATGATATTAAGAAAATTCCAGAAATCAGAGTGAGAGTTAGGGAATTTCTCGATTTTGCTAGTTGAAAGAATTCATAAGGCTTCGTTGTATCCCGGGAGGACCTTTACCTTAACCCTCTAGTAACTTTGCGTGGAGGCAGCTGAAGTAATTTTTATTTGCATCGGTTTATTGTATTTGGGATTTTCAACGAGTACGGATTTGGTCAGGGAGTTGTTGGGGTTTGTTGAAAATTGATTTGAAGAGTGAAAATTTTAAGATTAAGCAATTGTGATTTTGCAGGATTTAGGGGTTAATTAGGTATTTGCTCTATAGTGCCAAATTACTCTATTTAAAGTTTAAATGTAATTGGTTTTAGAATTTTAAGATTAAGATTGAGGGAACCGTTGTTATTGTCTGGAAATTGTCAAATTGAATTCAATTACTTTCGTAGTTAAATAAAGTTGTAAAGAAATATTATTGGAGAGCATAAGTTGGAATTGCTTATTTAAATAAAAACTTAAGTTTGAGCAATGTGAAACTTATTACCGTGTGAATGTTATCATTTTAAAAATTAATTTTAATTATTTGGAAAGTGAGACAAAGATGAAATCAGGTACAATTGATGATGTATTTTGAAAATTGATTGGTTAAAGTGTAATTAATTAGGGTGGTGTAGTTATCTAATGTATTGTTTTGGTTGTAAATCCAGTCACTTTGGAAGTTAAATACAATTATTTGCGTTCTGAGGTAAAGTTGAAAGAAAATTTAAAATTCTTTTATTAATTAAATACATAGAAAATACATTTAATTATTTGATTGTAGTCTAATGTCAAAAAGAAATATGAATATGAATGGATGATATATTTTATTTTGATTGAATTAACGCATTATTTATTGATGTGAAGAGTATATTATTGTTCATATTATGTTATTTTAGAAAATAATAATATAATTACTTGCATAATGAAATATAGTTGGAAAGGGATATAATGAGGAAGTTCTATCTTAAATACGATCTATGACATGCAAACAGTATTGTAGAGTTCATTATAGTTTGAACTTTGTCAATATAGTAAACAAATTTGATTGATTGGATTGTGACGTAAAAGTGAAGTAATATCACTGGAAGAATTATTCTTCAAATTATTTTGATTTGTTTACTTTGTTTAGTTATATGATCTAAATTGGATTAATATTTTACCCAAGATTGAAAAGTTATTTTTCCTTTGAGTAAATTGTTATCTTCCATTCTTGATGTTAAAATTGTGATGATGGAGATTTGGGTTTTGATTAAGTCGTATGAGTAAGTTAGTAGATAAGAATTCAAAGTTTTGTTTTGTTGGGTGAAGGTTCATTTTTTAAATATTGAATTGTGTTTGATCCGATCAGTTGCAATATCACAAGTCCAATATTATTATTGGTTTCATGAAAGTTCATCTTATATTAAATTTAGCATAGACTTATCAAAATAAAGACATGTGAGGCTGGTAGGTTTATTAGTATAGAAATTGAAATCATAACATAATTTTGGAAATGGTAAGGTTGTTATTTTCAAGTTATATTTTTTTTGCGCAATTCAAAGGTCAAGTTGAATGATGTTCGCGATTTATTTTTAGCTTATAGGCATCGAGTTTCGTTAACCATCTCAAGATATGTGCCATATTATTTTGTGGTCGGAAAATGAAGAGCGAGAAGATGTAATGAAGAAAACAAAACATGCAGTTAGAGTGGCAACTGTTGGAATTCGAATGGGCAAGTTGAAAGTTTTGCGACCTCATGGCTATGAGGCCATTAGCTTTTAGCTTAGTTACAATAATGTATTTTGATGGTATATTATGCCAAACCAAACCATGGTTGCAAGTAATATTTTTGTATAATAGGATCGAGATTATAGACTGACATTCTTAAATGAGCCGAATGGAATTTAGGTTAATCGAAACCTCCAAGAAGCTGAGCAGTGATCATTTGATGTCCATATAATTTTTTCGGTTAATTGGATATAGCTGTTAATATTTGCACCTGTTTTTGTAAAGCCCATTATAAAAGTCTATACAAGCACCTGTAACGTGAAGTTTAGGATAGTATATTAATATTAACTCTGTTTTTTTGAAAGGCCCAATATATAAAAGTGTACAAGTTTCTGTAAAGTGAAAGAGATGGTCATCTATTACTGTTTGCGTTTGTTTTTCTAAGGCCCACTATATACTCGTTTGTAACTGAGCAATCTATGCGAAATGACAATACAGTGGTTGTATGACGATGTGGAGGTGGAGTGTGTGAGGATTATTTTTGGCCGAACGAAGTTTTTGTACTGATGCAGCAATAGATTACATTGGTCTTTATAGTATACTGTCATAAGTATTGTCTCTGCATCCCAAACCTCCAAAAGCAGCATCTGGTTGGCTTTAAGTTTCAAATGTTAGAATACATACTTCCAACACTTTCTCAGGAAAATGAAGTCACATTTTTCCTTAAAATGCACACCCATTTGCTATCATATGGGTCGGTGGTAGTTTTTTTGAGTTTGACATTTACTTCCCTTTTTTCAGCAAAATTCCTATCGAAAGCTTTTGGCAATTTTTGTTTCATATAATTTCATTGTAAAGTTAATGCATTGAAACATTTGGTTACGGATATGACATACTATCATCAAAAAGTTAACAAGTTCATCACTTACGAACTCTTGCTTGCATTTGGTGCCCTTCAGGAGGTACTTGTAAGGAGTACATTCCTATATATCCCTAAGTTGTACATTATTTTAGTATTACCATTGACGGCTAGGGGTGCAATCGAGTTGAGTTGAGCTCGAGAATAGGCAAGGTCAACTCTTGCTCATTTTACAAATGCCGAGCTCGAGCTCAATCGAGCTTCAATACATAGGCTCGAGCTCGAGCTCGGTCCATTCTCAGGTAGCTGGTAATCGGCTTATGCAAACTCTTTTACTTTAGCTTGAGTGAGATCATCAATGAGCTCGTTTCTGCTCGGCTCAAGTTCGAGTTTTTGATCAAGATTTTCCCCATTTTTAATAATTTTAATTTACTATATTTTATTTTTCGTACTTCTAAAAACTAGGACTTTTTCCTAGAATTTGGACCGAGTGTACACCGGTTATTACAAATATATACCTGTCTAAGTGTATACCGGTGTAATGTTCAGGATTACACACTAACACACTATCTTCCAAAAGGACTGACTAGATCTACATCAACGTAGCCATCCTGGTTTACTCAAAGTTCAATTATAGAAAATAATTATTTGTAGATTAAAATAGTAGTATAACTTACAATATAATACCTTACAATTCATTTTTTTGGGTAAGGGATGGGCGTTGTCGGGCAAATTCCCACCGCCAAGCCCCTTCTAAAGTTTCCTTTCATGATAATTTGTTTTTTATTAATATTGAAGTAGCAGGGACCTATTCAGAGTCACCACCATGACGGCTACTAAGGTCGTTGGCCACCCCAATATGGAAGGTGGTGGCTGCCGGCGAGCCCACTGCCACCGGTCCCCTTGACTCTTCATTGAAAGGCCCAATTAGTGTTTTCATGTACTTCTTTCTTTTTCTTTTTGTATTTTTTCGAATAATTTTATATTAAAATCAGTCTTTAAGGCTCAATTAGTAAGCCACATATTATAATGCTATCATCAAAACTATGGCTGGTTAATGTTTATGTTATCGTACTTAAAATGGGTGTGGAGTGGAAATTTTATGAATAAAGCACCTAAGTATGTGTTTCTCATATAAATTATCTTTTCGGCTTTCAAATGGAAATCTTGGGCGAAACTTCTAAGAAGCCACGTAGTGAGCATTTGTTATTCAATTTTTTCGACATGGTAAATGCATTGAGAATGGCTCTAATAAATTTGTAATCCTTTTTCGAATGCGGTTTTAGAAATATGCATTCTTATATTAAACTTCAAAGGCAAATAGTATAAAATTGTACTATTGTTTGTAGAGTAAAATGGAAGCTGACATTGCAATTTAAGACGTATGACATGGTGATGTGTAATATATTATGATTTTGTTATGAAGAAGTGTACCATTGTTCTAAACAGAGGCCCACGCAACTTTCTGTAAATTAAAATTTAATCTGATATTGCAATCTAAGATGCATGATAGTGGCATGTACAAGAGCCTATATGATAAGGTTGAATATATATTGTGTTTTGTTATGAATTATTATCTACTATTATCTTTCAAGAAAAAAAGTAAAATAGGTAAGAGGGGAAGGGTGCTGGCAATGGGGGCATTCTCAACTACCACTAACTCTCGAATTAGGGTCGCCAGCAACCCCACCCCCTTCTTATTTGGTATTACGTGCAGTTATTGAGGTCACCATCGACCTCAATTAGAGTATGAGTGGCCATGGCTTTGGAGGCCAACCATTAGAATAAAAATACAAAAAAATGAATATGATAAATTCGGAAAGAATTGGGGTCACCCGCACTTCCAATTTATTTTTTTGGGTAGGGGTTGTGTATTGTTGGGCAGACTTGCACCACCAAGCCCCACTACTAGCTCTACCTTTCCTTGGGAACTAAGCATTCGCACTATAATGCTAATTTATAGTTGTATGAGCTAAGTAAGTAAGTTTTTCCTTCTTTCTTAATGTAATGTTTCCAAGTAAAGGTGTTTTGAACATAAATTATGACGGGTAGATATTTATTATGGTGGCAATATGTGTCGTGTTGTGTTTAAATGGATTGTGTTTAAACGAGTTCGTGTCAGAAAGCTCTAAACCCGAACACGACACGTTTAATAAACGTGTCAAGATTTTCAAATATGAACACGACACGTTTAATTACGGGTTGACTCGGACGCGACATGTCTGACCTGTTTAATTAAGCGTGTCTAAATGTGTATGTCTACTTACCTACACGATATGACATTATTACCTTTAAGTACATATTATAACTACATGATATGACACTATTAACTTTAATTACACATTACTATACGATTGACACGATAAAAGCATCATAAACGGGTTATTTATATAAATAAATTTAGATGATTTTAATGTAGTTTCTTCTATAAATTGATATAATATGGGAAACAAATTTACTAACACGATAACACATAACATAAACTAGTCTAACCGTGTCTAAATGGGTTACAAGGGTTGAACGCATTTAAACATGATTATTTTATCGTGTTTAAACAGATTTGACCTGTTTAGATACGAAACACATTTAGCCTTAACCTAAACCCATTTAACCCCGTGTCGTATCCATATTGTATTATCGTGTAGTGTCAAATACCGCTGGCCCTAATATTTATGCCAATATGTACATGGATATTTGCCCAATCTTTTTTATATGAAATGTATTGTTTCAAGTCCATTTGTATTCATCTGCACAGGCGTACAAAATTAAATAAGATGATTGCAAAGTGAAGAGACACGAAGATATGGTTTTATAACAGTACTAGTTCAACAAGTGAAAATAGGCTATTTTGAACAAATTTATAACATTTCATACTAGAGTTAACTTTCAATTTTCGGTAACCTCAATTCAACATTTCATAATTCATCCTTATTTCCCTTAGTTGAGCACGTTATCACATTTTATACTAATGTTATTGAAAACTTTCAATTTCTGATAATTTAAGTTTAACATGTAATAACTTTCCCAATTTGAACAAAATTATCACACCTTATAGTAGAGTTATCAAAAAACTTTTAGTTTTCGATAATATAAGATAAAGATGTGATAATTAGTCCAAAATGGAATAATTTATCAAATTTTCTTTATATTGGGTTATCAAAGAACTTTTTATTTTCGATAACACAAGTTCAGAATCAGATAACTTGCCTATTTTGAACTAAGTTATCACATCTTATACTGGGGTTATCAAAAGACTTTCAAATTGGGATAACACCAGTTTAAAATGTGATAAGTTGCTTCATTTGTACTAAGTTACCACATCCTGTATTGGGTTATCGAAAAACTTTATATTTTCGATAACACAAGTTTAGAATGTGATAACTTGTCCATTTTTAAATAAGTTACCACATTTTATACTGGAATTATCAAAAAACTTTCGAATTTGGATAACACCAATTCAAAATGTGATAAGTTGCATCATTTGTACTAAGTTACCACATCTTGTACTTGGGTTACCGGAAAACTTTTCGTTTTCGATAACAAAAGTTCAGAATGTGATAACTTGAACTTCCGAATTGGGATAATGCCAGTTTAAAATGTGATAAGTTGCAACATTTGTACATAGTTACCACATCTTGTACTTGGATTATCGGAAAACTTTTCATTATTGATAACACGAGTTCATAGTGTGATAACTTGCCCATTTTGAACTAAGTTACCACATCATATAACTAGGGTTATGAAAAACTTTTGAATTGAGATAACATTACTTCAAAATGTGGTAGATTGCATCATTTGTACTAAGTTACCACATCTTGCACTTGGTTATTGGGAAATTTTACATTTTCGATAACACAAGTTCATAATGTGATAACTTGCCCATTTTGAATTAAGTTACCACATCATATACTAGGGTTAGGGTAAATTGCACTGGTGGTTCAAAATGTTTTACAAATGTTTCATTATGGTCCAAAAAGTTTTTTTCGCTACATGATGGTACAAAATGTTTCAAAGTTATTTCATGATGGTACAAACCGTCAACTCGAGCTTGACGCCGTCAAGTCGACGCTGACGTGGCTACTGCGTGTCACCTCCTTGCTGACGTGGCCGAAAAATTTAAAATAATTCTAAAAATTTTAAAACTTTTAAAACTTTTAAAAATAATTTTAAATTTTTAAAACTTTTAAAAATAATTTTAAACTTTTAATTTAAAATTTTAAATAATTTTTATTATTTTAAATTAAAAATAATTTTAATATTAAATTTTAATTTTTTTATAAAATTATTTAAAATTATTTTTAAAAATAAAAAATTTATTTAAAAATTTTTAAAAAGTTTAAAATAATTTTTATTTTTTCTGAATTTTTGCTCTTTTTTGTATTTTTTTAAAAAAATTTAAAAAAATTTTTAAATTTTTTTTCAAAAATTTTACTCTTTTTTTGTATTTTTTAAATTATTTTTTTGTATTTTTTTTGGACTTTTTAAAATTTTATTTTCTCTTAAATGACGTGGCGCACTATGATTGGTTCCACGTAACAAAAGTGACACATAGGACGCACCACGTCAGCAAAATGTTAACGGCGTTAGGGCCAATTGACGGTTTGTACCATCATGAAACAACTTTGAAATATTTTGTACCATCATGTAGCGAAAAAAACGTTTTGGACTATAATGAAACATTTGTAAAACATTTTGGACCACCAGTGCAATTTACCCCTAGGGTTATCAGAAACTTTTGAATTGAGATAACACTAGTTCAAAATGTGATAAATTGTATCATTTGTACTTTGAACTAAGTTACCATATCTTGTACTTGGGTTATCAGAAAACTTCTCATTCTCGATAACACAAGTTCAGAATGTGATAACTTACCTATTTTGATCTAAATTACCACATCATATATTGAGTTATTAGAAAACTTTCGAATTTGGATAATACCAGTTCAAAATGTGATAAGTTGCACAATTTGTACTAAATTATCATATCTTGCACTTTAGTTATCGAAAAGCTTCTCATTTTCGATAACACAAGTTCAAAATGTGATAATTTTTAACTATGTTACCACATCTTATGCTGGGGTTATTGGAAAACTTTCGAATTGGGATAGTACCAATTGAAAATGTGATAAGTTACATTAATTAAGTTACTGCATCTTATATTTGGGTTATTGGAAAACTTTCATTTTTGATAACACAAGTTCAGAATGTGATAACTTGCCCATTTTGAACTAGGTTACCGCGTATTATACTAGGGTTATCAGTAAACTTTCAAATTGGGATAACACCAGTTCAAAATGTGATAAGTAGCACCATTTGTACTAAGTTACTGCATTTTGCATTTGGGTTATTGGAAAACTTCTCATTTTTGATAACACAAGCTCATAATGTGATAATTTACCCCTTTTAAACTAAGTTACTGCATCTTATATTGGGGTTATCAGAAAACTTTCGAATTTGGATGGCACCAGTTCAAATTGTGATAAGTTGATTCATCTATACTAAGTTACAGCATCTTGTACTTGAGTTATTGTAAAACTTTTCATTTTCAATAAAACAAGTTCAGAATGTGATAACTTGCTCATTTTGAACTATGGTACCACATCTTATATTACGGTTATTAGAAACTTTTTAATTGGGATAATACATGTTCAAAATGTGATAATTTGCATCATTTGTACTGAGTTACCATATCTTATAAGTTCAGAATGTGATAACTTCCCTATTTTGAACTAAGTTATCATATCTTATACTGGAGTAATCAGAAAACTTTCGCATTGGGATAACACTAGTTCGAATTGTGATAACTGGCCTTGAACTACGTTTCAACTTCTTAAATATGGGTTATCGTAAAACTTTCAATTTTCAATAGTCAGTTCATAATCTAATAACTTGCCCAGTTTGAACTACGTTACTATATCTTCTACTGAAATTATCGAAAAACTTTTGAATATGGATAATGTACGAAGTGTGATGAATGCACCTACTTTAACTAAGTTATCCATCTTGTATTGTTATCCAAATATTTGAATTGTGATAACACTAGTAGAAAATTTGATAATCAAACCAATTTCAACTAAGTTACCACTTCTTATCTAACAATCGATTTTCGTTAACTCCAGTACAAAATGTGATAAGTTCACCATTTTAATTAAGTTACCACATTTTATCCTAGTGTTATTAGAAAACTTTCGGGTTTCAATAATTTCAGTTCAAAAAATGATAACTTGACGAATTTAAAATAATTTACCACTTCTTATACTTTTGTTATCGAAAAACTTTCTGAGTTTCGCAAAAACACGAGTATAAATTATGATAAGTTCACCAATTTTAACTAAGTTACTGCATCTTGTATTGGTGCTATCAAAAAAAATTTATATTATGGTAACTGCCACTCGACATGTGATAACTACCCAATTTCGATATCGTAATATGTAAAACACATTCATGTTACATTTTTTTCACATTATTTATTCTTATTATTCCTTAGCAAAGCATTTTTAAAATTTTTTATGTCACTCTTTAACATTATTGTTCAAAAGCCAAAAAAAAAAAGTAGTTGACTGGATGTACCCGGTTAACCGGTTACCCCAGCTGGCGGAATCATTCCGCCAGCGGAGTGGTAGAAGCTCCCCTGATCAATAATATTTCATTTCTCGGTAGATTCTTTGTCTCAAACAAATATTGTTATTTGTTATTGTTTCTTTTTTGTCTTGATAAGAAAGGGACGGGTCTGATTCCCCAAAATCAACCGATTTATCCGTTTTTCATCATAATTTGGGTTGATGGTATTAACAGATCACTATTCAGTGAAGTGACTTGATTTTATATGTTACGATGCGGACACCTTTTCTCTTTTAATGTGGGTTCTCATGTTTTGACAGTGCAATCTAGCTACCGATGCTAGCTGGTGCTTAAAATTTGATTTAAGTGATAAGATTACTTGACATGACAAGATTCCGAATGAACTAAAATTCAAAATTTTACGTTAGTGGTTTGAATGGGTGTGTAATAATATCCAGCTTCAGAACATATATATATATGTTCATCTGAATGTATCTATCATTTATATAGTTGCAAGACATATGGTTAATCATTCGTATGGCCCACGAAAAAGCATATTAAATTATTCATGTTATAAACCCACCCCTGAAAATCCCATATCTATATACAATTATAAGAGTCGAAGTAATTCTTTGGGTAATTTCACGTAAGAAAAACCAATATCCCCATTGAGTTTTTATTGGGTTTATACGGGTTTAAACCCATTTTCATTTAAAAGTTAAGTTAATAAGTGGTAGTACTCAAACCATATATTAACTCATGAATTTTCCTTTTTTCTTCCGATGTGGGATTTTTTCATTTTACTCCAAACATCCACCTTCACGTGCAATGTGTGGTCTATTTCTACCTATACGTAATCACGTGCCTTTAAATACTCGCTCTCAATAACTGACCTTGAGCCAGGCTCCTCTTCCGTGCTCGGCAAAGGGGGATTTACACGAGCCGCACTCTTAGTTGCTCTCGAACATGCTATGCTTGGGGTGGTGTAAATGCGCACACGCGCGTGGGCGCGTATATGGGTAACTTGGGCTATGATATCAAATTATATAAATTTTCAAAAAAAAATTTGAACTAATTTTCAAACTAATAAGTAGTGGTACCCAAGCTATATATTAACCTATGAATTTTCTTTTTCGATGTGAGATTTATCCCATTTTAGTTCTTAACACTCCGATTGATTGACCTTTCCAATTTATCACCAATGAAATTCAAATGAAGGAAATATGCGTGCCACATCATCAGAGAAGTCCGAAAATCCACCTCTTCAATTGATTATATAGCGAAAGTTCATGAGTTTGCCATTAATTTTATAAATATTAAGAATACATTTGTTATTATTCATATTAGTTATGAAGAAATATAAAAGGACATTTTAAAAAGTTATGTAAGTGTGTTGTATACGCTTTAACATCATTATTTCAGTTTTTATTTCATGTTGTAAAATCGAGTTAGAGGAGATGCTGCCTACCAGCTTTTACTTCGTTTAGATCATTAATTTAACCTAAATTTTTCGGTAGCATAATTGACTTAAATTATTATTCCTTGCAAAGTCAGAAAGAAGTGATTATATATAATTGATGTTCGAACTGTAATCATAAATAATAAATATGCTCATTGTATATATAGAGCTATATATATAGGATCAAGGTCTGCCAACATATATAGTTTAATTTGACCAATTGAGATCACTAGATCATCCATGCCTTCAGAACATTCGATATCATTTTCATCGTGCTGTGGTGCCATGATGGACTCTGGTCCAGGTTCATAAAAGAAGGTGGAAAAAGGCCCTAATATAAGGTAACTTACTATCCGTCCTAAGAGAAATTATTGTGCGGAGAATATCATCGAGTTGTTCATATAAATAGATCACGCCATTGAGATGCAAAACAAGCGGCTGAGATCGAGCCAGCTGATGAGAAAAATAATGAAAGAAAGGAAGAAGTAATTAACATGAGTTGATTTAAGCGGTTCGACATTTATTTTACTTAAGTAACGTCTCGTGTTCGAGTCTTATGAATGAAGAATATTCATGCCGTGAGAGTTTTACCTTTTAGTGAACCGACCTAATTTGACTAGATTAATCGGGATTCTAAATATTATAGTGCACTTAAAAAGAAGAAAAAGAAAGGAAGTAGTAAATCACCCAAAGGAACAAAGGAAATGCAAAAATATTAGATTAAAAAGAAAATGCAGAAAATTCACCGACCCCAACCCCCCCATTAGTAACAGACAACTTAAACATAATAAGGCACTCACAAAAGCTGGACATTAATTCCACAAGAAGCTGGATCTTGCCAGGCAGCACATCATGAACAAGAGAAGGCCGTAAAAACCACATATTCTATATATGCTCAACGTGTGGTCCGGTCGATATAAAAATATGTGAATAAATTGTGAAAGAAAACCAATTTACATAAACGGTCCATGCGATCCACTTACTACATCCATTCCTTCTCACTATTCGAGTCGCCTCAAATCCATCAAAAAACCAAGGATTACCCATCAACTGGAGTCATCAGCGTTTCATCAGCGATAAACCACTGGCAGTGCAGAGATCGAAGCAGATCGACCGTTAACTGGGATAGGCTGCAACATTTGACATCGTAGGTCCTCTCTTAATGCTCTCGATTCGGGTCGTCTCATATACAGGCAGCCCGCTTGAGCAGTATCCCAAGTCGTAGATCTGCAGTTCAAATAGATCTGAGCTCGAGTCGCTGTCATTGTCTTCGTCGTCATCGCTGAATTTCCTATTCCTGGACTCCCTCATCCCGGTCCCAGTCTCTGTCAAACCTGTTTCTCCATATTTAGTCCCGAAACCTGATCCTCTGCCACCGCCTCCTCTTACGTGCCTCTCGTTCTGACCGAACGCAGCGGGTCTGAGGTTAATCTGTTTGTGGTCTGAGAGGCTCCTCGGGTCTTTGTGGGACCTGCTCAGCGGAGGAGGAGTTCTGAACCCTGAGCTTGAGGAAGAATACAAAGACTTCGCATCGGGGGTGGTTGTATTCATCAGCATGTTGCTTGAGCTTCGGAAATGGCTTATGCTGCTCCGCCTCCTCCTCCTCCACCCGCCGCTTTCATCGGCATCATAGTCATCATGATCCTTCAGTGACTGGGTGGTCAGAGACTTGGTGGACTTCTTCTTCCTCTTGGAGGCTGACTGACTGAACAAGGAGTTGAGGAAACTCGCCAGCCTCCCGCCTGGCGAACTCGGTTGCTTCCTGTGGCCGTGCTTGCCGATCTTCTCCTTGTTTGGCTCGAGGCCATGGGCCTTCTGCATCGCGTAGAGGTCCCGAACATTCGTTCGGAAATGATTCTCCCCATTGGAGTGGGTTCTGCTGATGTCTCCATCCCGGGCAATCTTATGTGATAGGTTTGCTGGGTTGTAGTCACACGGGATGATGTCATTGTAGCCGGAGAAGTACCGGGCAGCCTCAAACACGTCGAGCTCCCCTGAGTCATCTCTCCGGTAACCTCGGTCGGGCTTAGAATATCCGGTGACAGACATTGCACTTACAAGATAGGATGGGAGAATTAAGGTGTATGTCTCTCCAGTGGAGTGTGGGTGGGTGTAGGTGATATAATAAGGCCAGTGAGGTGAAGTGGGTGACAAGGGTAATCTATGCGATGTGGAGATAATGGAAGTTATATACACTAAGAGCGGGACCATGTTTACACCCAGGAAAAAAAAAAAAAGAGTGGACCACACCTAGAACGAATATTTATTAATGCTCCGTTTGGTTTTACGGTTAAAATCACAAAAATTTAACTTTAACTTTAATTCAACATACCACACAACAAAAATACACATTTCCCAAGTAAAAAATTTTAACTTTAATTTTAACTCAACACACTATACAATCATTGGTCATTTTCCACAATCAAAATCAAAGTTACTTTAATTCTAAAACCAAACGCACCAGTATGGTTTACCATACCACCCATCGTAGTTACGGGAAAATTTTAATAGTTAGCAAAATTCTATGCTGCAAATGCTATCGTTTTTCTCAAGTTTCGAGTTTAACATGAAAGTTGGTGTAAAACGCAATCACTGTTATTACTAAAAACTTTTACTGTATGAGTAAAAATTTTGAGGCTAGTAGAGAGATATGTGGCACATATAGTTGTTTGTTTTTTAGATGTATATTTTGATATTCAAAAATTTAATGGCTCTTAGCTATTTTAATTCGAGACGAGTCGATCTACTAAGAGATAAAGCTCTCATATTAAAATTTTTTTTCATTCACAAAATTCGAATCCAAGATATTATTTAAAAGAAACGATCAATAATTATCTTCTTTAATATCAAATCCAAGTGAATTGCTGATATCTGTGTTGTTACAAAAGAGGTTTAAAGCCTGATATAATGAAAAAGAAATTATAAATAACTAATAAAAGGGCACAACCAGTTCTATTAGGTATCGAATTTGCGACTTCTAAGTCAATAAGTGACAACGTGTGCCACTACTTTACATCCTCTTTTGATCTATGTTGTTTTTTTCAATCTCGCCTTCCAACTTTCTTGTTTACATGTCCATGCCCGGAATTGAATTTGCTCCCACCTGGTGTCCTCATATCAGGGCCCTGACGAACACACGGGTAGAGCTAAATTGACGTCCAATTAATGCATAATTAGTCTTAACTAATAAGTATAAGGGATATTCGTCTCATGACGAAATTGTTGATATTTTTCTGTGATAACTTTTCTTATTTCCATTGCCCCAAGAAAAAATGGACAATAATAATATGGGAGGAGATCATAGCTAGCAAAGACTTGATTAGACATAAAGATGATTGATGATAGAACTGTGAAAAGGTAATGCTTGCAATTATGAGGAAACCTAGACTTATTTCACAAGAAGGATCCATCATCAGAAAAGGGAAAGTCTTGTGAGATTGTAGGAGAAGACTTAATTAATGGGTCTTCGAAAGATTGGATTTCAGAGAGTGGCAAAGGTTTTGCTTTATAATAATAATAATAACAACTATAATTATTAATTGCACTGTTTGAATTAGAATAAATTGTTTGGTGAAGGAATTTTTGGAGGCTTATGGATGGGCCCGGCCCCCACAAAAAGATTAAATTCGTGCATTCATTGATTATGAATTTTTGAAGTGTCGGGTGGGGGCAGAGAATAGTAACATGCAGGACTTCTCTTAATTATTACCCAGCTTATCATCATATTGTGGGACAAAGTATATTACGGTGGGGTTTGGTTTCGGAAGATAATTTTACTTCACTTAACATCACTTTATTTTTCCATCAATTTGAGAACATAATTATTACTTTTTATTTTTTATTTAATAATAAATTCTTACATCTACTTTTTTTCTAATTGTTATCACAATAAATTTTTTAATAATAAATTTTTTCATGTATTATTACCTAATTTGTCCATAGTGATTGGAGTGGAGTGGAATTGAATTTCAATTGCAAAACCAAACGAAAATTTATCAGCATGAGTTGATTTGAGCGGTTTAGCGTTTGTTTTCCTTAAGAAAAATTTCGGATTCGAGTATTGTGAATGGAAAAAATCAATGTTGATAATGCTTTATCCTTTAGTGAGCTAATCCAATTCGAATTGAATTAGTCGGAATCTATTGAGTTTTCGGATTCCAGAGTATACACCGAAAAAAAAAATATTTTACATATTTACGATACGCTTTTATTTCATATGACCAATCAACAAAGTGAAAATTAAACAATTGCGTGGCGGATAGAGTTTTGTTATGGTCCGTATTATATTCTCTCATGCTATATATACACAGTCCAATTATGAAATACGTATCGACTTGGTCATTGAATGGGTTCTCCAAAAAGATAAAATTAATTACAGAGGGTTTGATGTTGGCTATGATTGGGGTTCGTTAGTGAAAGGTGCTAAGCCTTGGATTCCATAGTTTAGAGACTTTACTACGTTTTTTAGTGGGATTTTACCTTTACGTCAGTGAATGTTTGCTATGAGTTATTGACATGCATGGATAAGTGGTACTTGCGTTTCTAAAATGCTATGAAGGCTGGAATTATAGTACTCAACCTCGTGCATCACGTAAATGTGTTCAATGCAATCCGAGACATCGAAACACTATCGCGGGCCTACAGAGATCAATAGTTACAGGGCGGAGTGATCATTGGTATGTGTTAACCAAGCGAGTAAGCAGGTAACAGATCAAGGATATCGAATTGCGAACATGTAAGCATGTACAAAACGTCAAGAAGGATTTAATCTAACCAGCAATATTACTCTTTAAAGAGAGGATCTACACACACGCATATATATATATATATATATTTGTATGTCTATATATAGTTTGCCCTTTGTCTCCTCTTTGGTAGGTCTCTCCACGTAAAATTGTCTCAAGTGTTGGCCTTTTACTTCATAGTGGTGCAGACTTTGCAGATTCCATCTTTCTCTTTTATCACTCTTTTCTTTTTCTTTTCTTGTTTTTTTTTAAATTTTATCGTATTTTTTCTTCTAAAGGAAGAAAATAAAAGTGCATTGTGATATTCTTCTTTTCTTTTTTTCTTTATTTTTGGTGCGGTAGAGGCATTGTAATATTCTTTAATAAACTCTTTTGACCTGCAGAGGTAACCACCGATGGCCCAGTAATATCTGCCTGCTTCCACTTAACACGGCGGAGATGGAGAGTCTTTGAAACCCTAATTCAGTACGAATAGCCGTTGAAAGTGTCTGCATGCATCATTAAATAAAAGAAAAAGAAATTATTTTATTTAAAAATTAAAAAGAAGCCACGTATATTATATATTTGTAATGATCAAAATTAACAACACTATCTAGCTGGTAGGATAGTGAAAATCTTGTTAGAAAATCATAATAAATTCGATTGCTTTAATCTAAATAATAATAATAATTTGCCATATGAGTGAAAATCACTTCAATTCCTTGGCTTCATTTTATATATCTAAAATCCAAACTTTTTTTATCAAAAAAATAAATCCAAATTTATGATATATATATATATATATATATTATTCACAGGGTTTAGGGCTTATATGTTATTCTATCTTTATTCTTAATAATTTGGAAGATAAAAGAAAATAGAATAATTAAAATGCCAACTAGCTAGCTGGCAATTGAAGAATGTCTTCTGGAAGGAGAGATTGCACAGAGTTAAGATTGAACTGATGAATGATGATGAGCGAATAAGAAAGTTTCATAGGGAGACAAAGACGAGTACATGTTTCATACTATATGTGTCTTGACAGGAATTATGAATGTGTGCCAATATTATATGTTGGTTCAACTCTCTGAGGTTATAGATCTTACTTGACGAAAAGCCTCAATTTAGAAAGGAGGAAAGGGTATTCTTCTATTTTACGAAGAGAAAGAGAGCCAAAAAAACAAAGAAGAAAAAGGAACGTATATTTGCAGCGATTATATACTCTCGTGCCTCCATTGTAAGTACGTAGCACGTGAAGCATAATGGACCACTGCGAGACATCCTGATTGGTCCGTCACGTGGACAATCAAGACATATATATGGAACATATATTGAACATTTCTCTACTGGTCCGTTACACCATATTTTGGTGTGTGTAATATATATAAGATACTTCTCGTGTAGATTAGGACCACCAAGTGATCGACCATTTACGTAATCCACTTTGACTTTGTTACTTCTTGGAAAGTAGATGTTACGATCGGAACATCTATATATCTTCGTGGAAATAAGATCAAAACAATCAATTGATGGTCGACCCCAGGCTAGGTAGGTTCAGGCCCAGTGACTAGTGAGTGGTCCAACGGGGTACTGTACCTGCCCTATCACACGTGCATTGCGTACTGAAAATCAGGGCGGAGCACATGGAACTAATTTTGTCGACGACACATTTGAAAATTGTTCACCAATCAATCACCAACACAAAAGAGATACCTCAGCCACATCTTGAGTCGGACGATGTCGACTGTTCCCATTAAATGACGTCCCATTCCTAATGCATGCATGCTATTTTGTCAATCTTTAGCAGCGCATTTACGTATCATAACTTAATAATTTGGAGATCTCTAGATTTGTCTCTCATGTTATTGATACCAATAGATCATTAACTACATCTACATCTAGTCCTTTTCTTTTACGACTCTATTACATCAAGATCTAGTAAACATGAGCCGGTACGTGCGGTCAATTCGATACCACGACCATTTTCTGGCAATCTGAAGGGCAGTTGGCCAATGCAGATCTCCGTGCTAAATTTGGTTAAAACTATATTATCTAGCATGCAGATTTATACATAAATCAATATAAAGTATTTTCAGTCATTCAGTTTTGCCGTTTCAATAACGAGAACAAGATATACGTATATATACTGCTTTATGTCTTTTTGCATATGATTCGCCCATTATAAACACCCCCTATATATGTATAACAATCAATTAATTGCATGGTCGATATAGAGGTGTATAACGATATAACTCATGAGTTCGATATCTGCCCATTATCAAAGTTTCATGAAGGGCCTACCTCATAGAAAACGGCCGGATATAAGTAGAGGGAGAGAACCATGCAATTGGGCAGGTGGAATATTAGCTTTTGGGTGTTTCTATATATATTTGTGTGTGAATACATTTACATGTATATGTCATACGAACTTAGCTATATATCCCTCCCCCCCCCCCCCCCCCCCCCCCCCCCCCCCCCCCACATATATATATATATATTAATTTCAGTGTAGATTAATGTTTTGTCGCCCCATGCCAAGTCAAATTCGATCGACCCCTTCTAGATAAATGATGCTAGCTTGGACAGATCTTTGCCTTTGGGGTTGTTTTGTTGCTTTCTTTAGTTACACACCACGCATTGCAAAAGTCATCTTCTGTGGCCATGGTTGGCTCACCAGTCCCCATCTCTAATACGTTTGTTTTACCTCTGCTCCCATATGTGCAAATTCAATATGACTACACGATCGAACTTGAGGTCTACCAATCGATCATACTATAGGATAGCGCGAGATTCGTGATGGATTTCATGATTAGAGGAGTGGGTCCTTTTCGAATTATCTTGATGGGGATTACGCCTAGATAACACATTATTTTGGGGTGCTCGTATGGTTTTAGTAGAGAAAAAAGAATCGTATCATTCAAATGAATTATTAATATTAAGTGGTTAGCAATGCAGTCCAAGCACTTGTCTCATTCGGACATGTAAAATCTAGTCGAAAGGCTCCACTCGTGCTCGGGGCTATTTGCTGGTGCCCTAATTAATTGAGTTTATATGATACATGTGGATGAGCCGTTCCCCGTGTTACAAACAACTTAATTAAATATAAGACGAACTTGTCTACAAACTATAGAAACACAACTTTATGATTAAAGGCTATATATAATAAATAATACTAAGCTAATTTAAGTTAACCTTCATTAAGAATCTTCCTTTTTTTCTTTTTTCATTTTTTTTGTTTGTATATTATTATTATTATTACTATTATTCTTTTTTTTTTTCTGGCCATGCCTATGTGCGGAGGAGGTATTGTGTGTATACCACATGACACTATGTTACCAAACACATTAAAATAATATATTTTTGTCAATTGTAATTTTTTTTGTCATATTACTAAAAACCAAGAGTTATTGGAGAATTCTATTGACTTGTGATTTTTTCACGTGCTATACTCATGTGTGTGTATTATTTGACTATGCTAGGAATAATTAATTCATGAACTCCCCCTACTTATCCAAAAAAATTATATGTTTTCTCGCGATTATTAATCTAATCTAATCCTAAGCAAGTTAGCATTGTACATACCCTGCACCATTGATTAATTAGCTCAAGTGTGCTCAATATTGAGCTTAATTCCTGGCAACTTCATCGCTTGTTGTCCGAGACGTTGTACCCAGAAATTACTTAACCCTCATGAATGCATGGAGGTGTCCACTTCATAATTGTAATTTTACCAAAGACATAGGCTATTCGACTGTATCAAGTTACAAATCTACACAAGTACATGATGTGTATCTATATATATATGTACCATGTCATATAATATTAATTAATGTGTATAATATGTGTGTGTGTTATAATTTCTTCATATTTTACAGCTGATGTTTGAGGGTTTGAAGGCCCGACCAGACGGGACATGCAACCTCAAACTTGTCCTCCCTATGCCACCTCATTTGGGCACAAGTCTGATCTTGTGAGGAGCCAGCTAGGGCTAATATATAGTTGCAGAGAGCATGGCAGGCCCTTTCATTCTGGGATTTGTTGAGTGATGCAACGTCTTCTTCTTCTTCTTTCATTTCATGTCATGGAAAAAGGCAAATAATGAGATAAGATAAGATCACCCACACCCACACCCACACACATGTGTGTTCTTGTCTGAATTGGATATGCGCTGAAATTCATGGGAATGTGCATTGAATTCAGCTTTTTCATATCAAAATATATGAATATTTATATATAAGATCATGTGAAGTGATGAGGGCTTTATTAAATTTCTCATAGCCAAAAGTGTTTTCTTCTCCTTATCTTAAGCCCAACCAATTTGTTCGGGAACTATGCTTAGCTAGCCAGCCAGTCCCACACGACATAGAATCATTTGCGAATAGCAGCAATAAAAGCATATATGCTTAACCACTCTTGTTTATAAATGGATACATTCTAGGGATCGTTTCTGGTTAAGATGGTGAGTGCTTTAGCTTTCCGGTCGGACTCGCATTTTCGTCATGATCCACCGACTGTATTGGGATCGCTCTTACTTGGCAATGTCGTCGGGATTGCCTTAATCGGCCTAGTAATTTTTTTATTATTATAGATGAGGCTTATAGACCTAATAATGAAACATAAATCCTAATATCTAATAATAAATGGGCATAAGTAGTTTAACTGAGTATCGAATCTTGAACCTTTTGGTTACTAAGCGAAGGCATGTGCGACTGCCATTTTGAGGTAGATATGAAAAAAAATATTACATTATAAAATGGTATATATATGTAAATTTGTCGAATAATACTACCTAAGAACCAATAAACGTGACGTTAATCACTCATGGCAAGATGGGAGGACAATATAGTAAGTACATCTTTTAATGTATATGAAAGTACGTACGGGTTGAATATGGGAGGACAATATAGTAAGTATATCTTTTAATGTTTATGAAAGTACGTACGGGTTGAAGATAGTTTGGTCTAGTCGATTCCGCATGTTGTCTCGGAAATTAATTAACACTAGACGCAGGCCATCTTGAATAATCCTTTATACGAACTAGGTAGACATTTGAGTATGTCTACACAGGATATATATATATATATATATTACAAATTTTTCAATTATAATAAAGACTTGTGTGTCTAATATAAAAAAATAAAACATATAATAAAATAATTCAAAAAGTCCTATTATGAGAATTAAATATGAAATTTCTCAATTGTCAAACGAATGTGTTATTGTGCACTGCACTTCTTCCGTCATTTTATATGAGTCATCAACGTATGAAAGAATGTGGAGATATGAGGTACACACATAGTGCGTCGTTTCCAACAGAGCAATTGCCTTGGAAATGGGAACATCCCCCTGCATGTAAGGTTACTTTTCGAGGCCCTTTTCAAGTTCCGAGCATGACTCGAATGGATAAACATATCTAATTATGGTAGCAGAGTCGAGTGGGTTGTGCCAACAGAAAGCATAGCAAAACAGGTCATATATATATATGTATATATTATATTATTGAACAGACCCAAATATTATGGATTGATAGTTGTATGCATGTAATATTATAATATGTGATCAAAACAATTCGCTATTGAACGCCACATATCTTAAATTTCTAATCTTCAACTCCTATCATACAGCCCTTCGTATATCTTCACTTACCAAATAAAAATGTAAATATTTATTACATAAACCTCTAAATAATAACTCCACAAATTTTGAATAAAAATATCAATTTATACAAGAAATAAATTTAAAGTGCATTTACTTTTTTTTCCTCCTCTAAATATGATAATGCAGAAAAAAGAGGCATGTTTAAAACCTTCCCTTGGACCCAATTTAATTCCTTCGTCAGTTTGTCCCTCTCTTGATATATTTTCCAACTCGGACGATCTATGTAAAGCATATGTCAAAACAATTGAAGCATTAATAAAATAAAGACTTCCAAGCTTTGGTGTATGATGTCTCTTATTAAGCCCAAAAGAAGGGAGGGATTGAGCTGAAAGTTCATGGAAGCCTTGGATTTTGAAGGACTTGTGAATTCGGAATTAGTTGATATCGGATAAAAATGGGAAGTCCCTCATATTGTAATTTGTACATGGGTTCTTAAATTTTAAATAATTAGGGATGAAATATTCTGAAACTTTTCACTAGTAATTACTTACATACACTTATAAAAAAAACTTATATAATTGGAATTATGAGAAGGCTCTTAGAATATCTAAAAATTTTCACTAGTTCTATGTTAATATTAGATATAATCCAAAATTGAAAAGGTACTAAATAAAATTATATAAATGTTCATGGTATGAATGAAATAAGAAGCTATCAAAATTTACAGAAAAAAAGCTAAGTACATAGATATTAATTTAAAGTAAAAATAATATATTGTAGGAGTAACTATCATCTCTTAATAGATGTAAAGAAATTCAGATAAATTGAAGTGTCCTTTTAATTTTGATAGTAAACTCAAATATATTATAAAATGTAACCAACCTTATATAATTAAAATAATTTTAGGGGTTTTTACCTAAAATGGCCCATGATTTGTTCGTTTTGTCAAATCTATCATATGGTTTTTTTTATCAAATCTATCCCATGGTTTACTTTTTGCATCAAATCTATCTCGGCGTTATCTTTTCTGTCAACATCTAATGGCCGTGCTGACGTGGCACTTGGAGAGATAGTAGGCCACACTTGCCACGTAGGCGCCACGTCAGCACGACCGTTAGATGTCAACGGAAAAGATAACGCCATGATAGATTTGATGCAAAAAGTAAACCATATAATAAATTTGACAAAAAAAAGCATATGATAGATTTGACAAAACAGACAAACCATGAGTCATTTTAGGTAAATACCCCAATAATTTTATACATTTGTGTTTCATATCTTAATCTATATATAAAAATATATAGGAGCCGAAGCAATCACATTTATTAGAATTTTTCTACTGATAGGGGAATTAACAAAAAGTATCACTAAAATAGGTGACGATTTTTTAGATAATTTCATACTTATATATATTACGATGGCGACCGCATGGTGCCGCGGGTCTACAAATTTTTTTTCAGTCAATAATAAAATTTTCACATGATGGAAATGTACAAAAGGATATTAGCAATATTTGAAAGAAAAATATTAACAAATTAATATTGTATGACTTATTTTAAAATGAACAAAGTAGTTTAATTTTGTAACTTCTTAATTTAATGAACATATAGACGTGAAGAAAAAAGAAATAAAAATTTAATCAAATGATATAATAAAAAAGTATAAAAAAGCAAAAGCGTACACCAAATTTCAAAAATAGTGATTAGATAACTACATATTATATATATTTATCTATATATATATATATATATGTTAGAGGTCTAACTACATTTTATAAGATTGAAAATATTAATTTTTGATATACAGATATATCACATCTATTTATATTACACATAAATATTGTTACTATTTATTTTAATAACATATAATTTTAGCTACAATTCCTCTTGAAAAGCATATATATGGACGTAGGAGAAAAGATCCAAATTTATATTATAAGTATATGGAACGAAGAAAAATGACATAAACGTAAAAACAAATTAATTTAAGTTTGGCGTGAAAGAATTTCCATAGGATAGGCATGTTGGTCAATGGGTGTGACTTTGATGGAAATTCAAGTTCGAATTAATCCAAAATCCATATATGACAATACTTCCTAATGAGAATCCTGTACGATTTGTATGACCAGAATGATTTGTCATATGGGCTTTGCAGAATATCCACATAGGCAATGGGAATTAGTCGGGCGAAATGTGACCTCATTATATATACACCCATATTTACCGTGCATAATTTTGATTTTTTTGTATTATACAAAACCAATATGAGCTCTTAGATCTTCTCATTAAAAGTAGATTGCCCATTAATTTTTTTTAAGTATTTTCATTATTTACTTTACTAGTTTCATCCCACAAACTTTCAATAGTGTTACAAATTAGCCATGCTCAAATGCAGAAAAATAAAGGCACCACTCTGTACAAATACAGAGAAATAAAGGCACCACCTTCTTCAAGGTTTTTGAGCTTCCATTACAACATGGGTTGTTTCACTGTATTGAAGAGTAAGAAGAAGAAATCCGGGCACACAACCTACTTCAAGCCTAATGATAAAGACCATAAGTAGCACCCACCTGCCACTCTACCAGAACCTCATATACGAACTCGATCAGTCCAATCAGCCTCGCCTAGTTTCAAGACCCGAGTGAAGCTTGTTCGGACAATTTATAAAGTAAACAAGAATAGGATGCGCGCACTATGAGGAAAACAAAGACATCAAAAAAGGCTTTAAAATAGGTATATCTTGAAAAAGCTTTTGACGAGGGAAGTCACCAGCAATAGTCGACAATGGCAATCAATAGTTAATATGCGAAGCAATGCTGAGCAAGGTGAGGAAAGGTGAGGAGCGCACCGATGGTCAAACAAAATTGAATAAATGGAAAACTAAGAACAAATAGACTCACGAGCAATTACGTACAAGGCTAATCTTATGAAGCATCACTGTGACTTAGCAGTCACTCGCTCCCTCTTCTTTAGTTGCGATTAAACCGTAGGTTAAGAGAGTGGAAAATCGCTTGATTGAGCTTCTTGTAAACCGATTTGCTTAACTGGTTTGATTTAATATTACATGTGGCATAATAATAAAAATCCACATTATCAATCCGGATTTGTGATGGAATTGAAGACTAACAAAAAGAATCGTTGACAAAAATCATAGTGTATATAACAAAAGAACCAACTCGTAATTTTTCCGGAGTGTTTTTGAAATTTTAAAACTTATAAAAATGGACGGTCCATATTAGATTGAGGAGAATTTAAGGGTTCGAATTAGTTATGTATGATATGAACAAATAAAAAATATGCACTGAAAGAGTAGTCGTATTTATATAAGGTAGTTTTGAAAGGGAAGAAAAGGAAAAAGAATTGGCCAAAAAAGAAAGGGGAAAAATGGCTAAATTATTTAGGATTAATTACGCCATATAGCCTAACATTTGAAGGAATTCTTAGTTCTAGTCCAAACTTAATTTTTTACTTGAGATATCCCAACGTTGACATGTTGGTTTATCATCTATCCCGACGCTAATTTTTCGTCCAAAATTGACGGAATTGCACATGTGGCACGTTAATTTCACATCTATCCCGACACTTGTTATAAAATTAACGTGTCACGTGTGCAATTCCGTCAATTTTGGATGAGAAATTAGCACATGGATATATGTGAAACTAACATGTCAACGTTGTGATATCTCAGGTAAAAAATTAAGTTTGATCTAAAACTAAGAATTCCTTCAAACGTGAGGTTATATGGCATAATTATTCCAATTATTTATCCTAAGGATGGAACCTGGACATGCCATTAATGAGCACGGTGCTTTAGGTGTCGTTTGGTTTTGGAAGGAAATTTTAATCCACTTCACTTCGCTCTTCCTTCAATTTAATAATATAATCATTATTTTTTTAATCTTTTTCTTTTATTGAATAATAAATTCTTACACATATTTTTTTTCTAATTATTATTATAACTAAATTTTTAATAATAAATTATGCATTTGCTTTTACATCTATATATATATATATATACATACATACATATTTTTTTCTTTTTCTCCTATTTAATAATAAATTTTCATATATACTTTTTCCTAAATATTATTACAATTAATTTTTTAATAATAAATTTCTCAATATACTATTATCTATTTGGTTCTATATGAGAAAAGTAGAATGAAGTAAAATCCTACTCCACCACCAAGCGAACCCACCGATACACCAATTTCAATTTATTGTCCTTCTCTCTCCCTTAAAAATATTTACGAAACAAATATGTACGGTAAAACAATAAAAAAAGAGAGCGAAATTTGAGGAGGCGACATGTGAATTCCTTGGGAAACGGAGGGACCCATTTTAATGTTTTACTTAATTATAAATATATATATATATATATATATAGAGAGAGAGATATATATATATAATAAATGTTTGACTTAATCAGTAATATATTGAAGTAAACTAACCAAAATGTCTCAATATGATGAACTTAATAATATTTTTTGTTACATTGTTATGTTGAATATTATTAAAGAGTTAATTTTATAATCATAAACTAACTAATATTATTAAAGATCCAGTAATAAATATAAATTTCCGTCATGAATCACAAACTAATTAATATTCTTAATTTATAATCATAAACTAATTAATATTCTTAATTTGTTTTTCCGTTTACATATTAGAAGTTCTTATTAATGTTCAAGAAAATGCTCTTTCTAATGGTCATTTCCATGTATAGTTGTCCCAGGAATTTTTTTTTCCCTTTTGTGTGTAATTTAAATAAATCTCAGAAAAATTCATACCAAATAAATACAATATCCATCTGAAAGTGGATTTACATAGGCCATGTTATAGTTTGGAAATTCTCCAGTCAGAACGAGAGATAGTAGTTCGAGATGGACATCTACTTATAAACAGATTTGACGCTCGGTTAGGACGTGCATACTCGTTGGTAGTTTACGGGGCTGCGAGTAAAAATGTTGTTTGAACTCGAAAGCCCATAGATTAAGGGAAAAAAACCACCTTTATATGCCCATATCAATAAATGTTGATTGAGACATTGAAATAAATATTTTAATCACCTTCATTTGCCCATTCTTTTCAATGTTGCCCATATAGAAAAATGTTTGGATCCCAATTTAAGGAAAAACAACAAAGAAAAAGGATGGTAGTATAGTGACACACGTTTTCGTTTGATAGTCAATCGGTTCGCATTATAAGACTATCCACTTCCATTTTCTATTTCCTTATACGGTCTCTTAGGTCTCCATCGTCAAAAAAGTTTAAAAAAGAAAAGAAAAGAAAAGAAATGAAAAGTGAAGCAAGGCCCATATCAAAAGCCCGTATGCATTACTAATGGGCCTGAGTCAATCCATGATTCAAGGCCCATACGGCCCATTGTCGTGTGCCTAAACCCTCGCAAATTCTCCACCGTCTTGTCGGTCGACTCCCCCGGCTGAACCATCTTCCGTTGCAATGCAATGTTCATATGGTTGTGGAGTGACGCTGATCTGATACCCTGCTGTGCCGAGCCTCCATTGTTTCCCTGAGCTGCGAGTGCTTCTTCCTCCTCTTGTTCCGGACGCTCAATCTGCAAGAGCTTCAATTTTTAGCTGGGATTGAAGGGAAGCTGCTGCGGTGTACTGATTGTTTCAGAGTCGGGGATAGGCAATTGTAGGGCAGCTCGTCTCAGTCCACCATGGCGAAGAAGTCGGAGCTTGGAGTCTCCAGTTCCACCGGCAATAAGAACAAGAAGACGAAGAAGAAGAGCAAGGCTCAACCTGGCGCCGTTGCCATGAAAGTGAAAGCTCCGAAGCTCAACAACCCCTTTGAGACCATCTGGTCCCGCCGCAAGTTCGACATCCTCGGCAAGAACCGCAAGGGCGAGGAGCGACGGGTTGGTCTTGCTCGCTCTCGTGCTATCGACAAGGTAATCGAACCCACTCGTTGTCAATCTCTTGTTTTTGCTGTGGAGTATGTGTTGACTGGTGAGTTTGGTGATGCAGAGGAAGAAGACGCTGCTGAAGGAGTACGAGCAGAGCGGGAAAGCCTCTGTCTTTGTCGATAAGCGTATTGGGGAGGACAACGAGGAGATTGGGGAGTTCCAAAAGGCTCTTTTGAGGTCTCAGCGGGAGTTTAAGGTCGGCGCTTCTTCTGTTGGTGGTGTGGAAATTTCTTGCTTTCTGCTGATATGTTGTTCCATTCTTGTTACCCAAGTTTCGACATAATTGAGCAAAAATTGTTACAGCACTTTATCCTATTCCAGTTGCTAAACGGACAGGAGAAGGTGATGTCTAATGAAACCAATTGAAGTTGTAATATTTTGTTTTCCATGCTTTAAGGTCAATGGTTCGAATCAGTGTTGCAGAAGGTTGTCCCTGTCTTGTTGAGCTGTGTGACTTGACTTGTATGATATATTCTGTTTATGTTATTTGATGGCCACCGCTGAGAGTTTCTTCGGGGTTTGCAGTTGAAGCTGAGCAAGAAAAGCAAGTATAACCTATCAGATGGAGAAGAAGATGATCTTGGACTTGGAGGGTCATTTGAGGGAACAGATGATTTCGAGGATGAGATGTTACCAGAAGATGATGACGGCGCTGAGCCAACCGAGAGTATGTTGTGACTTGTGAAATTTTGTTTGGTACCATGCGTTTTTTGGAAGCTACATTCTTATCTGAAGAGTTTTATTACTTGCTTATGTCGGGTGGCACACATAGGATATATCGATTGAACACTTGAAACGAGTAGTGTGCCCATGCTTGTTTTATGATGACCTTTTCTATGTGGATTTGCATGACTACAACCTCTTAGCTCTTTTTGTTTCCCTACCTGCCCTTAAGCTTTTTCATCACTTGCGTGTCTATAATATTTGTCTCTAATCTTCACATTTGAATTGCTTGAAGATATTATGGCAGTGAGCCTGCTTTTTTGAAATTTTGAAGGGTGCCTTTTGTTGTCATTCTTTTTCTTGCAGGAGATTCACATGTTTTAAAACAACTCGATAGTCGTAGCATCTTGAATTCAGCGGAGACAGATGTGACCGAAGGCGAGGAAAATGTGAGATGATTTCAATTTTTTTTTTTTAAGATAATTTCCAGTGATTAGATTTACTTAAATTATAAGTTATGACAGAATTCCAGGTTTTGGGCTTAGGATACCGTAAGTATAATACTAGGGTATTTTGGAATAATGTTGAGAATTTCTCTATAAGTAATATACATCATATGCTTCCCTGGTTTCTAGCCTGGTAGCTTCTAACGGTAGAATTTAGCAGGGCAAAAGTCCCTTAACCATTTGGTAAAGCTGTGTTAATCTGATTATTGTCATACTAGACATCCTGATTAAATCGGCATCCTGCTTTTCTGTGTCTAGTTGGTCCATCTGCGCAATTACTTAATTCATGTTTTGGCTAGTTAACCTATCACTCCCATTTAAAAATTGTATACAAACCAAATTAGGAGATTATGAATTATTTTTTTATTTTTTATTTTAATGATGACATTTCTGTGGTCCATATGAAATATCTTATGCACTATGTAGAGGCTCCTTCCATAGTGGACTTGATTCCCTTGTTCCAGAATGTTTTCACAATCTCCTCCTCTGGACCTATTGATACTTATTGGTTAGCATATGCTGGACAATTCTTAATTCTTTCTTGATATATGTTGCTGCAGAAACCCAAGAGCAAAAAGGAAGTGATGGAGGAGATTATATTTAAGAGCAAATTGTTTAAGGTGGTGACTCTGCTCTTATTATTGAATTGATTCGTTATGATTATATATATTTGGACTTTATGTTATATTTCTTACTTTTGGCTAGGCCCAAAAAGCAAAAGATAAGGAGGAGAATGAGCAGTTGATGGAGGAGCTGGATAAAAACTTCACATCTTTAGTGCAATCTGAGGCTTTATTGTCTTTGACTGAGCCTAGCAAGATGAATGCTCTCAAGGCACTAGTAAATAAGAATATTCCAAAGGGGAATTCAGCAAGCAATGAATCATCTTCTACACAGAAAGTTGAAACTTTCATGCAGGTATGGCTCTCCGCATGTGGATGTTGCTTTGTTCAGAAATTTATGTCGTTCTTTTATTGTGGTAGATTTGTCTTCCTGTTAAAGCTTATTTATCTTTTTCGTCTTTTCGACTAATGTTTTCAGCTCTTCATTCTGATATCTGAAGTTTCTTGCATTGTATAGCAGGATAAACCAGATAGTTATGATAAACTTGTCAAAGAAATGTCACTAGATATGCGAGCTCGCCCATCGGATCGGACAAAGACACCCGAAGAGATTGCTCAGGAAGAGAGAGAACGATTGGAGCAGTTGGAGGTATGTGTTTATTATCTGATGTAATGTCTCGGACAGTGTCAGTCGGTATGAGCAACTAAAACCATTGAAGGCTTTCTATTATTTTTAAATAGAAACTTGAAATACTCATTTTATCATTCCTAGCAAGCACCGTCTACACATTTTCATCTCATTTTAGACTGAGTTGGTCTTGTTTGTATTTTCTTTAATTGGTACAGTTAGTGAGTGCCTATACTTCAAAACATGAGTTTTACCTAACTTCAGCAAGGGCTTCTTTGTTTCCAGGAAGAGCGCCGGAAAAGGATGCTTGGTATGGATGATCAGAGTGATGAGGATGGTGAAGATGCTGAGAGACCATCTACCCAGCAGGTCAGATCTATTTCCGGTGATGACCTTGGTGATTCTTTCTCACCTGAGGAAGAGCCAAGGAATAGAAAAGGCTGGGTTGATGAGATTCTTGCAAGAAAGGATGAAGAAGATTCTGAGGAGGAAGATGGAGATTCTTCTGAAGAGTCAGGCAGTGATGAAGCTGATGGCGATGAAGAAGGATCTGATGAGGATGAAATTGAAGATGAGAAGATGTCTTCTCTGAAAGACTGGGAGCAAAGTGAAGATGAACTTGATGCAGATCTGGATGAGGAAGAGGATGAGGAAGAGGAGGATGAAGATGATGATGAAGAAAAAAGCGATGATGTAAGTGCTGATAGAAAGAAACAAGTTAAGCCTATTAGTAGGGATACTGATGAAACTAAGAAGAAAATTACTGATTCTTCTGAGGGGGCAAAAGTAAAGGCAGATGTTAAGCCAGTGTTAAATCAAGGGAAGGGTCTTCCCTGTTTAATAGAAGCTCCCAAAAGCTTGGAAGAACTGAATATTTTATTTGAGGGCCGTTCCAACTCCGAAATTGTAATCCTAATCAGTCGGGTGAGGGCAAGCAATGCAATTGCTCTTGCAGCAGAAAATCGTAAGAAGATGCAGGTATGAAACTCTTAACATTTCTATATTTTGCTCTATAATTATGTATGCAGTTGCCTTTACTTTTCGGTCAACTCCATAATCTGATACGTCGGTTTCATTGATTTTACCCAAGCTCAGTGAATTAGATGTATTTTGTATTCAGTTCTTGGGGGGTCTACACACGACTACAATGTTGACCATTTAGTATGCTGGCTAGTAAATAATATAGGATAATTTATTCAAGCAATTGCCTGGAAGAAGAATTCTCTGGCCTTCAAATGGGACAAGATAAGCTTCATAAAAGCAAAGTTGCAATTTTTATGCAGTGGATGAATTATATAACTGAAATTTTGACTTCTTAGTAACTCTCCTGTAGATGGTCCCTGGACAGCATCTTATTTCTCAGCCATATAGTATGGAATTTCACATAGTACGAAACTTCATTGCCTTAAGTTGATTCCTGTATGGCCTTATGGAATAACTTACTTTAAGTTTTCTGTAATGTTTATGTGAGTGGCATTTTGCGGAGTCTAGGCATCTGAATACTACCTTATGGAGGAAGATTGATTGCTAGATCGAGAATGCAGTTGCTTTGATTATGTTTCAATCCTTGTTGTAAGACTCCTATTATGCCTATCCCTTTGCAGGTATTTTATGGTGTGTTAATGCAGTATTTTGCTGTCCTAACGAATGCGAAGCCCTTGAATTTCGAATTGGTGAATATGCTGGTTAAGCCATTGACGGAAATGAGCATGGAGATTCCATACTTTGCAGCAATATGTGCACGCCAAAGAATCTTGCGAACACGAACACAGTTTTGTGAGGCTATTAAGAGCTCAGGTTAGTTGCGGTCAAGATGCATTCTGATCTCTCATGAAAAAAAAATAATAATAAAAAGAAAAAGAAAAGATGCATTTCGACCTTCTTCTAGGTAGATGCGTCACACTCAATTGTGTTTGTTTTACTTGTAGAGGTGAGCAGTTGGCCCTCTCTCAAGACATTGTTTCTTCTGAGGCTGTGGTCGATGATATTTCCTTGTTCCGACTTTCGGCATCCCGTCATGACCCCGGTGATATTGTTGATGTGTGAATACTTAATGCGTTGTCCCATTTTATCGGGAAGAGATATTGCAGTGGGCTCTTTCTTGTGCTCTATGGTTCTATTGGTACTCTATCAAACTCTCTTTGCTTCTCTTTTTCTGAAAGTGATTTCTGCTTCATAATATATGGGTCTAGCAAGATTTCCTTATTAGTTACAGTTGTTAGAGTTCTGTAAGAGTCTTAAATGATCTGCTTTACTTCTCATCAGCTGACCAAGCAGTCTCGGAAGTTTTGTCCTGAGGCCCTTATGTTCCTTCAGAGTTTGCTCTCGTCAGCTGTGGACCGCAAAGTAGAATCAAATAATGCTTCTCAAGTATGTCTCTGAGCAAGTTATTCTGCATGCAGTAAAATCCATATCACAGTACATGTAATCACTTGCTCTTACATTGAAAGTAATAACTTATCCTATGTTTGATGGCAGTTTTACCATCTTATGGAAGTACGAGCACTTAGGCCTCTGCTCTGCGTAAGCAGAGTTGTAAATGAAATCATTCCTTTAAATTTTCTCAAGTTAATGGACATGCCAGAAGACACTTCCATTTTCAGTTCTGACGATTTCAGGTTATTGTTTGATGCTTCATCTCAGCAGTTTCCACGCTGTTTGTTTCCTTATTTTTCTTTCCTTTGTGTCCATAATTATATAACTGAGTTATGTGGTTTTAGGGTGAGCATTCTAGCAAATGTGGTCGAGACGCTAAGAGGATTCGTCAATATTTACGGGGAGTTGAATTCATTTCCGGAGCTATTTTCGCCGATACCAGGCCTATTGCTTGAGGTAGCAGAAAATGAGAAATTGCCAGATGAGTTGCAAAATAAATTGAAGGACATTGCTGAAATCATTAAGAAGAAAACCCATGAACATCAGTTCTTGCGGAAACCACTTCAAATGCGGAAGCAGAAGCCGGTACCGATTAAGCTTGTTAATCCCAAATTTGAGGAGAAGTAATATCTCTCTCTCTCTCTCTCTCTCTCTGTGTCCATGTTTGCATTTAAAGAAGTATACATGAAAAATCAGAACTTTGTATCTGATGATAAAACTCGAATTATTCTGCAGCTTTGTTAAGGGGAGGGATTACGATCCAGACAAAGAACGGGCTGAGATGAGAAAGTTGAAGAAACTGATAAAACGCGAAGCCAAGGGAGCAGTGCGCGAACTCCGTAAAGACAACTACTTCTTGTTTGAGGTGAAGGAGAAAGACAGGGAACTGCTGGAACAAGAGAAAGCAGAAAAGTACGGGAAAGCAAGGGCTTTCCTTCAAGAACAGGAGCATGCGTTCAAATCGGGGCAACTTGGTAAAGGCCGGAAGAGGAGGAGGTGAAGGAAGACTTGTGTCTCTCGTCTCTATATCCTTTAGGGCAGCTTCGAGTAATTTTTCCGGCAGTCTGATTGCGTACTCTTGTAGGTCAGAACTGTTGTTGTAGCGGTCAGGGTTACAGAGCAGTTAAGCTGAGCAGCATATTATATTAAACAGTGCATTCGAGATTGTTGTCTTCTTTAGTTGTCTGTAAATATAAATTTTGCCTGATACATACTCTTCACGAGTAATTTTGCCTTGAATATGTCTATATGGTCAGTGTCATAGATACAAACATTAGCTGTGGGATGCGGCCGATTAGTGAAATGTCCACTGGTTCTGAATGCTGTTTCGATGGAGCATTTGTTGGAGGTAACGCTTGGAATCCTGCAGGCGGGGCTTCTTAGCCATTTCCTCGCGTATATGGCTTGCTGTTGCTGTCATTTTATCTTAAGAATCAGAGCCATTTCATGTATCTTACACTTCGATCATGAATTTCCTTCTACAAGAAAATTCTGATATCAAAATAAACAGATGAACTCGAAAGGAGTTTCCTGTACTGCTTTGATGAGGCGCTTTATTCCTCAAGTAACGCTGGCTGGATTTTTCCCCCCTTTATCTTGGCCTTGTGTTGCTTTCCTGCAGGTCTTTATCAGTGGAGATGAATTTTATTGACTAATCCACTGCAGACTTCTCAACGGGCGAGTGGACAAATGATTTCTGAAAACTCTACCCCGAGATCCTGATCCGAGTTTCTAGGGCCGGGAGAAGGTTGATGATCGATTAAAATCTCGGGTTTGCCTGCTGAAATCCCCTCTTCCATGCCTTGGATCCTTTTGGAATCAGTGATGCATTGCTGCTGCCAGGCGAGTTCCAGGCTGCTCAACACATCTCCACTCGACGGCCGATCTTTCGCCTTTTCTTCTAAGCACTTCTTTGCAATATCTATGAATGTAAGGAGGCTGCTCGGATCAATCTCTCCATGGAGGTGGGGATCGATAGCATCCTCGAGATTGCCCTGTCGATGAAGTTCCAGGACCCACTCAGCAAGACTTGTTATCTGATCATCCTCATCTCCTCCAACAGATATTATAGCAGGCCTGGCGCACAGGACCTCGAACAAAACCACCCCATATGAGTACACGTCCGACTTCTCTGTTAGTGCCATGCGGCGTAAGTACTCAGGATCTACATACCCAAAAGTACCCCTCACTGCAGTATTGACGTGCTTGCTGGAATTGCACATCATCGTGTTAGGCCCGGTTTTTGATAACCCAAAATCCGATAACTTTGCCTCCCAGTTGTGGTCCAACAGTATGTTGCTGCTCTTCACATCCCGGTGGATCACCGGCGGCTTTATCCCAGTATGAAGGTAGTGAAGGCCCCGGGCAGCTCCGATGCAGATCTCGAGTCTCTGCTTCCACGAAAGTGGAGGATTCTTCGGACCCTTTGAAGTCCGGTAGAGGTTCTCCCTTAGGGTGCCCCGCTCCATGAAATTATAGATGAGTATCATTTCTTTGTCCTCCATGCAGTACCCGAGGAGAGACACCAGATGGCGGTGGCGGAGCTTGGAAAGCAAAGAGATCTCGGTTTGAAACTCTTGAAGTCCTCCTCCTGACCCGGCACTCGCCCGCTTGATAGCCACAGTGGTGATGCCGTCATCCAATGATCCCTTGTAGACCTTCCCAAAGCCTCCTACGCCAATGAGAAGATCTTCTGAGAAATTGTTTGTTGCTAACTTAATCATTTCCAGGGAGAAGCGTTGAGCGTGTTCCAAGGATTGGTTTTTACACTCGGAAATCCTCTTCCCGCCTCGAGACCAAAAGGGCCAGTATCTCTGCACTACTTCCCAGAATAAGAGACACACAAACCATAATGAAGGAACATACACCATGGCAACCATGAGGACCAACATAAGTCTTGTATGATCACGCCGTGGATTATCGGAACTTGCAGCTCCAAAGGGATATTGCCCTGCCAAATTACCACTGGAGTCTGCCATTTTGAAAATCTCCAATCCATTCAGGATTCCCTGGCTGCAGATTCCTGATGCCACAGAGCTGGAAATTATGGAGATTTGTAGACCCTCCAGGGTTGTGTAATCAGGACTGGAGAAGTTTACCATATAATCCTTGTAAATAGGTGCACCGACGGGTTGTCCAGTTAAGTTGATCACATCGACATGACCTTCTGCAGATCGGCCAGTACTATTTATGTGGACCCCGAAAACCCTTTCAGAGGCCTCCCCTGTTTCTCTGATCTCGCAGAAATGGAGTCTGATGTGGTAGTGGAAACCCGAATCCACCCAGAACATCCAGGTTATTATTTCTTCTCTCGTAACATCATATTCCAGGTTTGGAATTCTCGCTGAGAGGTAAACTTCCCCAGGAGCAGTGTATGCTGGCACTGCTTTGCTATAATTCACCTCGACCGTGGACTGGAATGTGGTCGAGTAGAGCTTGGGAGAAGTGACGTAGTCATCGTCTGCAACCCACTGGCGGAGCATGCCAGTGTCACCGTCTGGAGGAAGGGAGGGCCCACCAACATTTATCCTGTATGCTGTCTCAAGCACCTTGAAGTGATCATCGGTTTGAGAAGAATTCCTGCTGATGGTGAAAGGAGGAAACTGGAGTTCGTCCCGGATGTAAAGATTCTGAGGCATGGAAAGAACTTCGATCATGTTCACAAACGCGTAAGAGTCAGATGAGATGTTCGATGGGGTGAACGTCAAATTCAGCATTTCCCCATCGACATCTATGATGTATTCTCGTACAATATATCCACCGCTGAAACGGTCTGCAGAATAAGAGGCCGGAGTAGTACGTAGCAGAGTGTAGTGCTCAATGCTGATGGAGAATATTGCATCTGATATGCTTAAACCTTGGTAGGAGGTGGGATAAAAATGGAGCCGGATAAACTTCGGGCCAGGAGTGATGGGGAATTGGTGAGTGATCTGCGTGTGGAAAATACAGGCATGTGCTGGGGGGGAGACACCTGAACCAAGATTTACCGAGGGCGCTTTGAGAACTTTCCGGGAAAGGTCAAGATTCGTCTCCCGGTCATCAGACGGTGAGGACTCTGATGACGGGTCGCAGTCCAACTTAATTTTCTCAGTCGGGACATAAGAAGGCTGCATGTCGGCATGGATTAGAACCGCCAAGTGCGCCAGAAGAATGAGGCAAATGGCTCCTGAAAGAAATGCCTTCTGTTGGGGGCATCGCCTGATCATTGTTACCTCCGTGGAAAAGCTTTGTACAAAGCTTGCCTCTTTATTTGGAGCATGAAGACCGTTAATATATGTAATTTTATTTAATCCGTCAAATAGTCAAAATTGATGGGTAAACTTTGGTAGGATGAGGAGAGGACAAGAGACAACTAAGCACATGACACTGAAAATGAATAAAAGCAACCAAGGAGACACGTTTTAAGGTTTGTTAAAGCAAAGGAATGGAAGTTCAAGCACACAGAGGGAAGGACTTGACTAAGACAAAACGTACGATGAAGGGAGCTCGATTGATTGGTGTTCGGAGCATTGCTCTCGACTGGCATATTCCCATTCTTAGTCAATTGTTATATTGCCAGAAAACTCCATAAGTTTGTCCAATCTATACGTCACTTAACGAGAGGCGTATTCCTATTCTTTGTAAACGTATAGACCGAGAACAACTCACATGGTAACTTGGACTGCCACATTGAGACATTGATTTATCTGTGATTAAATTGCCAATATGTTGATCAAAAGGTCTCAGGTTCGATACCCAGAGGGACTACCCGTACCCCTTTATTAGATATTTAAGATTTCTATTTCAATGCATTAGTTTCATGGGGCCTCCCTTGTAACCGAAAAAAAATTGCCGACATGTTGCATTATAGAACTTGTTATGCGGGGAAGTAGCATTGTATCTGAATTGTGGAAGCTAACAATTATGTCAGCGGTGATTTAAATTTAGTTTCTTATGATGTATTGTGCTCATTAAACCTTTAGCGAAGTTGGGCAAGAGTTAATGTTCCTACAATACTCGAACCAGACACCCAGTGAGTGATCCAGTTTTTCTCTGTTCTTGACAACTTAATATCCGGATCAAGGTATATCCGTCACGCTCCCCTTCCCAAATGCCGGGCCTCGCCCTTGAGAGCCCAAGACTGAGCACCTTAGCTTCCCGGTCTGTTTCTCGCTCGTCCGTTGGCACTGCAGCCCGTGCATGGCGCCTGTACAGATGGTCCTACAGAGTCCCAAGTTCCATAATTGTAAGACAAGGATCTATAGCTCTTTTCCTCGAACTCTTTCATGGAGCTTTGCGGCGCACCATGGTCAGCAACAATATTTCCTCACTGGGCTGGAATTCAGCCCGACGGCAGAAATCCCGTTATGGTCCCAAAATTGCACGCGAACAATGGAACGGGCCTTCCATGCAGAGCCAGTCCGGAACTGGAAAAACCCATTATAGGGTACCAAAACAGCCCAAACTGCTATCTAATTCTCGTACTATTCTTGGTGTTTGTACTTTGTATATATGTCGTGGTCAAACTGAACAACCTGACATCGAAAATAAGCTTAGCCTCTGCTCTATTGCATAGATTTGCTTTGCTAAGCTCATTGCTGACGCCTTTCAACATCTCTACCCTTTTGTCCTCTGCCGATCAATCCCACCACATGATTACAAAACCTGACGGCCTCTGCCCGGCTTGTCTTCATCTTCCCAACACATATTCCACTTCCCCATTCAATCAGTAGTTCTGTAATGGATCATTCTCTTGATTTCCTCGTGGGGTCGACCAGCGTGGTGCTCTTCTCGAGCTCTGTCCTGGGTCTGGTATTGCTGTCCCTCTGTTTGGCTCTAGCAAGGCTCGTGTACAAGCTATGGTGGAACCCGATCCGAATACAGAGGATGATGGCTGCTCAGGGAATAAAGGGTCCTTCCTACAGGTTCCTCCATGGAAACACCAAGGAGATCTTTACGATGAGAAAGGAAGCCATGGAGAGGCCCATGGCTAGCCACCTCTCTCATGACGTACTTCCTAGGCTTCAGCCCCACATCCGTACTTGGGTCGACACTTACGGTATTAATCTATGTTCCTCTGAGCAACCATCACTTGATTGCTCTTTGTAGTGAAGCATACACGAATTTTTGCTTTCTCACCAGAAAGTATGCTCAGTCCAATATTTCTTAGTGTTTGGGATGGAGATGAGAACAGAAACTCGTGTTGTGGCTCGTTCTTTGCTGAATATGATACAGAGAAACGTAAGAGAATGTCCTTATGGAATTCCGTTGTGGAAAGCGTTTCTCCGGACACCTTTTTCATTGAGTGTGTGTAGATGTTTCAACTGTTTGTTAATTATGCAGGGCCGAATTACCTGTACTGGTTTGGTCCTCAGCCTCAACTGGTTGTCACAGAGCCTGAGATGATCAAAGAGGTTCTAAACAACAAACATAACAACTACCAAAAGATCAAAACCTCGGGCTTTGCAAAGAAGCTCCTGGGTGATAGCCTGGTGACTTCGGCAGGAGAAAAATGGGTGAAACAACGGAAGCTGGCCAATCACGCCTTCCATGGCGAAAGCTTAAAAGTAAGTCTTTAGTGTAGATGGGTGTATTTGAAATTTCTTTTACATGAAACATGTCTTTGAGGATCTTCTAATAATATGGGGCGCATGGTCTGTAGAGTTCGTTTCCAGCAGTGGTGGACAGCGTTCATATGATGCTCGAAAAATGGAAAGATCATGAAGGCAAAGAAATCGAGGTCTTTGAAGAGTTCATATTCTTGACATCAGAGGTCATTTCGAGAACGGCGTTCGGGAGCAGCTACGTCGAGGGCAGAAATATTTTCGAGATGTTGAGAGGGCTGGGTGTATTAACATCCAGAAATGCTTTCAAACTGAGGCTTCCTGGCATGAGGTTACCAAAATTTATCTTTACTAACCTATCGATGTTCTACCAATCAGTAACTTGATTGAACCTAAATCCAGTTTGTCAGATAGCTTGAGGACTGACTTCACATTATTTGTATCTGTTTAGAAATGTGACACGACTTGAGATTATGTATTTTCTTGTTTCCCATTCCCTTTGGTATGTCAAAATTGACAAATACTTTAGATTTTCACAGCTAAACACTCATTATTGCTCGAACTGTGCATTTGTCTGGGCAGTAAGATTTGGAAAACAGCAGATGAAGTCGAGGGAGAGAAGCTTGAGAAAGGAATACGCGATGCTATATTACGGATAATCAAGAAGAGAGAGGAAAAGATTGCTTCTGGGGAGTTAGATGGGTACGGGAATGACTTCCTAGGTTTACTCATGCAGGCTTTTCTTGAAGAGGACAGGAACGAGAGAATCACAATTGACTACGTGGTGGATGAATGCAAGACGTTTTATGTAGCCGGACAAGAAACAACAAACACTATGCTCACATGGACGCTGTTCCTCCTTGCGGTTTATACAGATTGGCAAGAAGAGGCAAGGAAGGACGTGCTCAATGTGTTCGGCCAGCGAGATCCGTATCATGATGGCGTCACCAAATTGAAGACAGTAAGAAACCTCTATATCAAATCTTAGTTATATTCGCTGTGGACGTGAATCCATTGGTTTCATTCATTTCTTCGTGAAAATATGTCCTTTGTTGGAAAAATGTTATATATGTTGAAAGTAATGCCGGATAGGACTTTAGAACAAGAGATGAATGCAAAAGGTTCCATATCCTTCGTATGCTCTTGTTTCAAAGAAGGGAAAATGAGAAACAGAAAATTGGAAACACTTTCCAGTTTTTTGGAAGCAAACAGGGGGTTAGTGTGCTCTTGCTGTCTGTGCTTTCATGTTCGAGTTCTTTTCTTCAATGAGTGAAAACATTCCCCCATTGTCGTAATTCCATCTTTATTATGCAGATGACCATGATCATCAATGAGTCACTACGACTGTACACTCCGGTGACTTCACTGACCCGAGAAGTTAGCAGGCAAGATAGGCTCGGGAAGCTCGTCGTTCCTGCCAATATGCATATTTTCATTGCAAACCTCAAGGTCCATCATGACCCTCAAATATGGGGAGAAGATGCTCATCTCTTTAAGCCCGAGAGGTTCTCAGAGGGTGTTGCTAAAGCCACCAACAATAATCAAGCCGTCTTCCTGCCATTCGGGATGGGGCCTCGGAACTGTGTGGGGATGAACTTTGCAATCACCGAAGCGAAAACTGCCCTTTCCATGATTCTCCAGCGGTATAGCTTCACACTGTCCCCGGCCTATGTTCACTCACCGACTCAGATCCTAACAACTCGTCCACAGCATGGAGTTCACGTGATTCTTCACCCTCTTCATAGGGAAGAATAGTAAGTTTCGCTGCTACTCTCTCTTCTTTATATAAATCAGTTTTTAGAGCTGTAAAGATCGTAAAAGAAAAGTTTATACATAAGTCCAGAGTCCAGCTTTAATTGGCGGGAGAGTGAAAATGGAGTATCAAACTTCATTTATAATATAGAAGATGGTGAAATAATCACAAATAAGTAAGACGGTGCATCGGATGGCCATTTTGATTATATCTGATATAGCATCTTCAGTTTTAGGAGCTCATGTACTTGAGTGAGATATTTGATCAAATTCCATTTTGTTGATTAGTCTTTGCCCTCTCTCATATCTGTGGGTTATTCTCATGTTCAACTTAAATTGACACTTGCTGATCAATTCCCTTTCGTACAAGAGTATGGCTTATGGAAAAGGACACGATAAATTTCACCTGTACATTAGTCTTCATTGGTACAGCAACCACGAAAGGAGAAATGGAAATTAAGGAAAACGCGGTGCTATGATACCAAAGACCTCAGTGGACTATGTCATGTGTTCAAGAATCAAGAATTCACAGCAAAATATCTTGTGAAAAACTAGGCAGGCATGAAAATACTCCATGGACTCCATGGAAGTAGTTATCACTCAACTGAATTCGTATAGACCGTCACATCTTGTGTCATACTGATAGGAAAAGAATCAAAGTGATGAGGCCCCATTGAGAGTTATCCCAGTGCATCACTTGTTTCCAACGAAAGCATAATAGGCCAGAGTGACTCATTAGCACTTGATTGTTTACCAAAAGTTAATAAAGAAAAGTATACATTATTATCTGGTGCAAATTGCACCCAACCGACAGTTGCAAATGTTTATTACTAATTCCATAATCTATCTATTCAACATTATTATCGTATTGCATCCACATCCCATCCAATCCTCTTGAATGCGATGCTTATTCTGTTTGAGTTAACATATGCTCGTAGTGAAATGAGATTCGCTTTGAAGAAAGTCACAGTCCAATAATTCAGCAAGTCCGAACTTAAAACTAACCTTTAGCCCATAACTTTTTACAAATTGGGCCTCCTTCCGTAGACATCGTTGGTATGTTCCTTAACCAGCTTGGACATGGAGGAGAGTTTTTAGTAATTTAAGGAAGAAGGCATGAATCCTGATAATAGCGATACCGAAAAGGAGCTGCCATCGCAATGCTTTTCTGACGTGGAAAACGAATATGATATGAGGTATAAAACTTGCTAGATTTATACCTCATATTTTATTATTCTGTTTCTTTTTTATTCCGTTTTTATTTTTCAACTAAATTTGGCTGGATATATGAAGGGAGATTGATATCTCTCACCTTCATATTTTTATTTATTTATTTAGTAGGACGACGAGGGTCCAGGGGAGTAACAAGTAGGATTAAATAGATGTTTCTTGATTTTGCAAAGAACAATATTTTGCTAACAATTTTTATTTATGGAAATTTTAGAAAATTCCTTGCCCCTCAATTTTTATTTATGAAAGATATTCATGAATATGTTGATCACTTCCTGCTCGTGTTGGTTCTAATTTACCGGGATCGATTAAAAAAGTGTATTTAATACTAAAAAGAAAAATAAAAATTAGTCACTCTCGGGTTAGGTTGAAGGGTAAGGTTGAAGTAGAAAGAGGCTAATAATAACTCGAATAACTATAGGATCGCTGGCTGATCAAAATTATTGAGGAAAATCTAGATTATACAACACATTTTTTTTTGACTTTTTTACGAGAGACGAGGCAATATATTTTAATTTAATGTCGTTAAATAGCGCAGAAATTTTGAATCTTCTCATCATATTGCATAAGGTAAATTTTTCATGAAAATGTGACGGAAAGCTGACATGACAATTCACGTGTGCAGGAGTAGCCAGCTGCAGATGTTACGTCTATTTAAAGAGTTACATCAGGTAACACTTCTTTTCTTCTTTTACTGTTTTTGGATTTTTGAAAAATTGACATCGCCGACCTCCGGTGTTTATCGGCATGGCTACCCTTGCAAGGCGCAACCCCCACCAAATGAGAGGGGACAAATAACCACCCCCCAACAAACTTCTTTGTCGACTTATATCTTACCTCAGCACGCAGCTAGAGCTATAAATACCTTGCACGCCCAGATTCGGTTTTCTATCCCAAAAGAGGCCTATGAATTTAACATAAGGCAATAAAAAATCTAAATAAATAAGGATACATGTAATTCCGCTAATGAGGGTTGGATTCGGCTCAACCTTTCCCTCCACATGCTCAAACATGACACACGTTCTGCCCTCCCTCACACAGATCACCCCTTGCCAGAATTTTGTCCAGTTCTCATACCTCCATCGTACCCCGCCAGGCACACTGCCTCGTGAGGACCGTTCCTCACCATGTGTTGAAGGAAGTTCAACACAATTACCTAAAAAAGGGGTCAAAATTAACTATCCATAGGAAGAAACGTCGGAGGGATTCATTGCAGTTTCATCATCTTGACAAGATCAATAAAAATCGGAAAAAAAGTTGTTCTAGAACGTCAAGCTTGACATGTAAAGTTGTTTCAGAAGATATATTTGACTTCTCTGGGGCTGCCAGGAAAAATAAACCTGCACGGATTCCGGAACGGGAAAGAGTTGAGACTAAACTTGAAAGAATCAACTGAATCCTTGTTTTAATCCCTAGGGAACGAAAGAACCACTGCTGTGTAATATTCGATTTCAAAGCAAGGGACGTTATAACGGAGCTGGACCGTAGGTAGCAATTCGAACGTGTTCGATGTCTATGGGACAGATGTGCTCAAGGCTGAAAAACCAACTCAACTCAACTCAACAACCTCTCTCTAGGTCAAGGAATACAGACAAGTGAACGTTTGGACATAACTCCAAAATTTGGGAGTCCTCTGTGCTTGGCTGCTTTTCTTCTTCTTCTTCTTCTTCTTCTTCTTCCTCCCCCAAGCATATTCCGATTGGACAGAAACTGTCATTTACCTCATGAGGTCGAACAATGAGGTCATGGTGTTCCTCTCCAGCCCCTTGTTACTGTCGGGTCTGTCACTGCTGTCCCTACGTTTGTTCTCTTCTGAGGGTTGTGTACAAGCTATGGTGGAACCCGATCCGGATAGAGAGGATGATGGCAGCTCAGGGATTCGAGGGTCCACCATACAGGTTCCCACATGGTAACACCAAGGAGATCCTTCGGATGAGGAAGGAAGCCATGGGGAGGCCCCACGAGCCGCCATCTATCTCACGACATACTGCCCATCATTCAGCCCGACATTCATACTTGGGTCAGCACCCGTGGTATTAATCAAATCAAATACAAACTCATTGATATGTTGAAGTCGATATTTTTTCTTATCGTTGACTTGGCGATGAAGAGTTATTTTCATTATGGCTGGGTACGGAACATATATGGATAAACGGAAGAAAAATTACTCATGGAATTCCATGACCGAAAAACTATATTGCTTGACTTGACACCTCGATATCAGATAGTGTAAACTTCTAACTCTTTGTTGGTTATGCAGGGCCGAAATACCTTCGCTGGCTTGGTCCTCAGCCTCACCTAGTTGTACTGAGCCTGAGATATCAAAGAGATTCTAAACAACAAAGATAAGAATTTTGTGAAAATCAAACCCTGAGGCTTTGTTAAGAAACTTGTAGGTGATGGCCTCGTGGTGTCGGAAGGAGAAAAATGGGTGAAACTTCGAAAGCTGGCCAATCATGCCTTCCATGGTGAAATCCTGAAAGTAAATCTATATGGTGTAAATTGGCGTATTATGTCACTATGTTAAGTGGTTAATCACCCTTTGGGCTTAACTATCTGGGATCTGCTAATGATATGGAGGGCATGTTCTGCAGAGTTCAGTTCCAGCTGTTGTCGACAGTGTTCATAGATGCTGGAGAAATGGGAAGATCATGAAAGTACAGAAATCGAGGTCTTCGAAGAGTTCATATTGTTGACTTCGGAGGTGATCTCGTAAACACATTTGGAAGCAGCTATATTGAGGGGAGGAATATTTTCAAGATGTTGAAGGGGCTGAGTGTATTAGGAGCCAGGAATGCTTTCAAAGTTAGGCTTCCTGCATAAGGTAATTTACCAAAATTCATTTCTTATTAACATCACGACGTTCCACCACTGAATAAACTTACCGTCTCGATGTTCCACCATCGAATAACTTGAGGGCACCTGAAATCCTGTAAATAGCATTTCGCAAGAGGATTGATTGATTTCACATTCATTCAGATCCGTTGCCTAATGCATTGTCCTCTTCTCGTCATAGAATGCATATTTATAAGTGCGACTCGACCCTAGACTAGGCATTTTCTTAATTTGCAGTTCGGGGATGTTTCAATACCTAATCAAGAATAGGACCTCAGCAGGCTGAAACTGGCAAAAGATTTTGACTTGAAGAGGCCACAGAAGAGGAACCTTGTGGAAAAATCGGGAGCAACAGGCTTGGTCTCCTCCTTAGGACCCGCCTTTTACTTGGAGTACGGACTTCCTGATTGATTTCTGATGGAATCTATGGTCCTAGCATCAATAGGGCATCCCCAATGCGTTCTGAACACTACCCTCTTCCCATTTGTTGTGACTACGGCTCTCATGAGTGGGAGGCCGCTCTCCCGGAAAATCTGGGTCACATCCAAGAGAAGGCCGACTGTGTCTTTTGTGCAGACATCCAAATTCAAGTCCTGAATTGGAGAGACGACATTTATATGAACATTTCCAAGCTTAGACTCCAATCGACAAATTAAACAGCTCTCAAGCTAAAATCATCTAACCTCGGATACCCATCTTCTGATGGCAGCTTTTGGCACCGCATCAACCTCTGCCTCTCCGCATCCGTTTACATGGGTGGCCCATCTTTATGCCTGATATGGTACTCCTCTGATCCATACATCGATTCAATCAGCCGAGGTGTAAAAAAAATAAAATAAATATTTCGAGAAATGAAGAAAGAACATATATGTAGATCCATGTACATATTCGTGGTAAGCTTCTGGACCTTCTGCATCGATATTTCCATTTTAAACCATGTACCTCCGTCAATTACAGACTCATTGCATCTAACAGAAGCTTAGGTCTATCTGTGCTCCAAATAATTACCACCGAGTAGTCTTTGTCCCACTAGTTATCAATGCCCATTCTCCCTCCGTAACCTTTTTTTGTCATCCTCTGAGACCTCATCGTGGTCAGACCAGTCGTAAATCGTAATCACGATCATTTAGCATCATCTGGTGTAGCTGCATTGCAGGGTGGTGGACCCGATGGGAGACCTTGTATCAGCATCTGTAACGTGGATTATGGAAGCTGCTCGAATGTTGTGGGTCCAGACCTCTCCTCTCCGCTCACTATGTTGCAGCTGAGATCAGTGAGCACAGCATTCACATCTGAGAGACGGCCAGGTCTGTCGCTTCCTAGCGGTTCGATTGTCGTGTATTCGATGGATGGCTTGAGGCCTATTGATATACTGGAGAATAGGATGCTCAGTTCTGGGACAAGCACCTGAAATCCATAGAAGAAGTATTAAGAGACGACAAGCTTCAAGTAGGCGAAACTGGCAGAATGAAAATTTGTTCTTCGCTCATAGTCTACCGAAAATAAAAGCTGGAAATTTACGTGGGACCTATTGCTTGTTTTCTCCAAAGGTCCTGATATCGTGAAGCATGGGTCTGTTTTGATTTTCATGTGATGTTCTCCTAATTATCGTTGTCCTTGGACAACAGCTGAAATTGGGCACCAATTGAGGACTCACGTTTCTGACATAATCGAGGACATCTTCATCTGTAATCTTGGTTCCATCTTGATCTGTAACATTGAACACTGGAAGAAGACCAAATCAGAGTGTCCAGGCAAGAAAGATCTTGAAGAGCAAAGAAACAAGAGAGTAGACTTGTGAAGGAAGAAAACCAAACCGTCCATAAACCATCCACCATCAGAGGCAATGTACGCTTTCTTGGCAATTAGATTAAGGCCTGCAAGACTTGCACAACCTTGAGAAGTATCCCGTGACTCTTGTTGCTATTTACCTGCAAAACTAGGGAGTACTTACAAAGAAAATCGTACAAGGATGCAGAATGATCAATTCAGTTCCAGTCAGGACTTGGGAGCAAATGACAGATTATGAAACACATACAACACATCCGTATTATTATTATTATTATTATTATTTTGGAGAAGTGTTTATCTATCATTCCACCATTTGCATAAAACTGTACATCAGTTCATTAGAACCCCAATTTAACAAAAAGAGACTGGGACCAAAAAGGGAAAAGGCCTATACTTTGGTTCTTTGTGCTGGCCACGAGTTTGTGATACCCAAGCCTGTGAACTCATTGAAAGAGCTCCCGGTTTGGTGGAAAGGGAAAATGTCGATACTATCCTGTGGAACTCTAAGCCTTGGATAGCTTTATCACTTCTCAAGTGTGGCAGAACCTCGGGCCCAAAAAGCTGAAGGTATTTTGGCACAAACTCCTTCGGTTCGCAGGTCATGTACCGCGCTTCTCCTTCATTTCTTGGCTTGCTATACTTGATAGACTGAGCATCAAATCAAGATTGGCAAATGTTGAGTTATGGAGCCTGAAGTTGTGATTCCATATCAGCCCATTGGTGATGTAATTAGGGTGATTCCCTTTATAAGTAGCAGTTTATATCTCTTATAACCCTAATTCAAAAAAATAATAGAATACCAAATCCTCTGGAATCTACCAAGGAAGATCTTTTCTTCTTCACCAAATAACCGAAAAATCATGTTTGAACTTGAGAGCAAGAGGAACAGAGCAGGAATGGCGAGAAACCACGCGCTCCCATTCTGATTCTTCAGGGAATTGCTCTCAAGGATTATTGGGTTTTTTTTTTTTTTTTATCATGAGCAGGGATGGACCGAGGGGTTGTTGCTGGGGTGGCAGTTGTCAATCTCTAGAATTTTTGCACCCTAAGGAAATTTTCATATAATTCTTTGAATTTTGATAAAATTTCTTATATCCGCCCCTCCATCTCGGAAAAATTATCTTACTATTCGTTTCTAAAATCTCACCCCCTACGCGTAC